>NC_141917.1:24206666-24823750 GCF_057802395.1 Ceratotherium simum simum | reverse complement strand
TGTTTGTTTGTTTGTTTTGCTTGAGGAATATTCACCCTGAGCCAACATCTGTGCCAATATTCCTCTATTTTGTATGTGGGTCACCACCACAGCATGGCCGCTGATGAGACGTGTAGGTCTGCACCCGGAAACTGAACCTGGGCCACCAAAGTGGAGCATGCCGAACTTAACCACTAGGCTACAGGGTCAGCCTCCTCAGCCCATTTTTTTAAGCGGATTTTTTGTGTTTTTTCTTATAGAGTTGAATGAGTTCTTTATATATTTTGGATATTAACTCCTTATTTGATATATGGTTTCCAAATATTTTCTCCCATTCTGTGGGTTCATATCCAGACTGTCTGGCTCTAAAATTTGTGATGTTAACCATTATGCTATCTTATGTCAAAGGTTGGTTATTTGTTCTAGTTAGGCCTATGTTCAGTTGGTGTTTATCAAAGGCATGTGAGATACTGGAATGAAAACTGAATTTGGAGTCAGAATACTTGGTATAAAGCAGAGGTTCTTAGCCCTGTTCTTAATATAAGAATCACCTCTAGAGCTTTAAATAAATCAGAATCCCTAGGTCTCGCCTCCAGAGATTCTGATTCAATTAGTCTAGTATAGACCTGGCCATTTTATATATGTAGAGTACTCCAGGTGATTTTAATGTGCTAATGGGGATGGGGAGTGGTGGGGGAGTGGAGAGAACCACAGGTATAAACCACAGGCTTGTCTGTACTATTGAACAGATTTTAGATCTTGGGACATAGTCTTGCAAAGCCTGAGGTTCCTAATCTGTGAAATGGAGAAGATCAAAACCTATCTTATTACCTCACCCGATTTTGGTAATAAATAAGTGAAATATTGTATTTACAATGCATTTTACCAATTTAATACATACTACATGCAAATAAGATGTCCTTCTTACATAGCTTCTAGATTCCTTTATCAAAAAATATCAATGTTGCTCCCAATTATCTAATTCTAAAGCAACAAGAGATAACACTCAAAACACTGTCAAAGAAGATCAATATCATACTGAGACAAGGTGAATTTCAGCTGTGTTAGGCATTCGTCCCTACATCTCCAACATGAATATTGCAATAGCCCCTGTTGTGGCCACATTTTTGAAACCTTTTCCTTGTGCTTTTTTAAAGCACACAAGATTTGTCTTGCAAGTGCGATGCTTCCACATATGAAATATAGTATGTGGAAGTAATGTGCAGATAATCATCTAATAAGTGGGCTTGGTAGTTATTCTTAAACTTACTTCAATTATTTAGGGAAAATTCTAAATGTGACTCTTAAAATGTCAATGTAGTAGTGATTATCACACATATATACTCATTTTTGTCAATGATTGACAAGTAGGGCACATTGGAGAAGATTGCAAAGAAATACTTATCTTTTTAATAAACCTTTCAGTGATGTTACTCTTAAGGAGTGGGTGTTTCTTTTATATTATAACCAATCCACTGTTTTACTTTTAGCATTTTCATTTTCTTCCCTAATTTAGCCTTAGGATAATTGATAAAGAAGTTTTCAATATAGATAAAATCAGCACTATAATCGTTCCTGTTTCTTGGTCCATTGAACAAAGTGTCCCTAATTTTTGAGCAAAGACCAAGCAAACAAGACTTTCCAATCATGAGGTAATGTGAAAGTTTCAATAATATATCTATTTTTATTATATATGGATTTATCAGAAAAGACTATGAATGCCTACAGATCTATGTTCATGTAAATGTAGTGGTCATTTTATCTTCTATCTAATTTTAAGTTAGGGATGTGACACTTGTAGTGTTTAGAAAACCACCATTGCAAGATGATGGAACAGGTTTTATTCGAATGTAAAATTTGCAGATATACAATTGTCTATGTCACTGCTTTGACAGGAAAGAGATATGTCATGTGTAATTGAGAATTCAAATGAGTCAAATTTCTTGCCAACTCATCTCTACCTATATCTGGCTCTTTACATTCTGGGTAGAACAGTTGACTCTCTCTACATGACTTTCTCCAAACTGCGTTAGCTGGAATATTTTGCAGAGCAGCCTAAAAGCAAGGTGAGAGCTATCAGCAACATAGCCTCTGCTTCTAACACCAATTCATGTGTATGCTACTTCAAGGCAAAGCTTACTACTTTTACCATCTCATTCTCAGTTCTTGATGTGTTGAAGTCTGGCCTTTGGTTTTATAGCATAACACCTACCAATATCAAAACATTTTTTTCCCTATTTTTGGACATGCATTTTCTCTTGTCCTGTAACCATATGCTCTTCCTGGGGTTGACTCAAGATAATTCTTAGCACTCTGATGGCTTATTGAGCTCATTTTATGAAAGTGCTTCAATTCAAGGCGTGAAGTACATCATACCATTGATCTATCAGAAATGTGGACTTCTGATTTGTTTTCATGAACAATTCATTGAAGAGTGTTTCTGGGTGTTACTGTTGTTGTTTTGTTTTGCTTTATAAAATGTGCTGATCATAACATTTTAGATAAGTGCATGAATCATGTTTGACTAAATTGCTGAAAAGCAAATGAGGGATGGCAGCAAATACATGAACATTTTGTGAACAAGATGCTCCCTGTGTTAAGCTATTTCCTATGTAAATTATTCTTCCTTGGCAGTATGATTCTATTCAGTTTTAAATTATGATAGTACTATAGAATTTTATAGTTGGCACGGGCCTTTGAGAACCTTATTTTTAACAATAAGAAACCCAATAGTGGAGAAAGAGAGTATGCAATTCACATAAAAAATACTGTTAATTAATAACAGACTCAGGAGTAGTACTCGGGTTTTCTCATATTCTGTTTAGTTTTCTGCTTAAACTTTAAACTGCCCATCCGCGTAATCATTTTAGAGACATATATAGAGCACTTATTTCATAATGGCTGAAATTTCACATTTAATTCATTTGCTTGTTGCTGTTGCAAAGCTAACACGCAAAAATAAAACAAAATCAAACAAACAAACAAGTATTTTGCTAGCAAATACTAACATTTTTTTCAGGGCAAATGTTTCTTATTTTCTATTCCATCTAAAATAAACATTAACTTTGCTATATTTTGTGTAAATGGCGTGTTTTTAACACATCAATAAAATTTTATTTAATTTATGTGCCGCAGCTGTCAACTACATGCAAATCCTGTTAGTGCAGTGATATGGAAACCTTTCCCTGAAATCTTGTTAAACATACCTCTGGGAATTTGTATTCATATCCGTTTAAGAGAGTGGATGAACAGAATCTGCCTAACGTAATTGGGGGAAAAAAATCAATAAGATTTTCTTATCAACTGCCCTCCTTGCTTTCTGGTTATTGTTAGCACAGTCGGTATAAAGAAGGAACAATTTCTAGTCTTTAATTTGTTCTATTTATTTTCAGAATTGTGTTTTAGTTCTTTGAGAAAGTAAAGAAAAGAAGAATATTCTATGAATTTTGGATACAGATCCCTTACTTCAAGTGTTACTTGAAGGTTAAGCTACCCATCTTTTTCCTATACATCAGCCATTTTAAAAGTTATCTTAGAGATGAGATGGTAAAATTAACCTCTCATTTTATGGAACGCTGGAGTTGAGAGAGAGTAGGTCATTACTCAAGACTGCTCAGTTAGAGAGCAAGACAAGATTTCAACCTAGGGATTTGACATCTCGGTGCCTTCTTTCCACTCTACTACACTGTCTTTGATGACATTTATGTCTTGACTACAAGCATATCTTTGATGCATTCAGAAATATTTTATCACATAATAAATAATGTGACTGAGTCAAACTGAAAGTGTTTGTTGATTAAAAATGGGCAAATATATTTTTAAAAATTAGAATACTTTTAGACTCTTAAATTCTAGTGATATCAAATTGATTCCCTGTAGTTTAAAATTCAACAAATATTATTGTCTTAGTCAGCTTGGGCTGCTTTAATAAAATATCATAAACTGGGTGGTTTATCAGCAACAGAAATTAATTTTTCACAGTCTGGAGGCTGGGAATTCCAAGATCAAGGGGCAGGCTGATTTGGTGTCTGGTGAAAACTCTCTTCCTGGTTGTAGACAACCATTTTCTTGATGTGTCCTCATGTGGCAGAAAGCAAGCTAGCTCTCAGGCCTCCTATTGTAAGGACACTAATCCCGTTCATGAGGGCTCAATTGTCATGACTTAA
The DNA here is from genome assembly GCF_057802395.1 of Ceratotherium simum simum. NCBI lineage: Eukaryota > Metazoa > Chordata > Mammalia > Perissodactyla > Rhinocerotidae > Ceratotherium > Ceratotherium simum. The sequence goes on along the minus strand of NC_141917.1, from coordinate 24,819,605 downwards.
ATATCTCCTAAAGGCCCCACCTCCAAATATTATCACATTGGGATTAGAATTTCAACATGTGAATTTGTGGGGAGATACAAACATTCTGTCTATAATATTATAGAGAAAGCTGCTGGTGAGATGAGTATTTCTCCTTCCTACCTTGAAATGTTTTACATAATCATTTAGAAGCATAGCCAACAGATACCTATTTGAGGGATCAAATGGCTTCTCTCAGAAGCACAGGTGCTCTGTCCATACAGGTCAGAAAGAAGGCACAGGTGGTTGAGCCAAAAGATCAAGAAAGATACTAATTATTTGAACTGAAAAGCTAAATAAACGCCATCTAAAGATGCAAATAAAGATAGAAATTAACTATACTAAATTAAAATATTTTAAATATTTAGAATTTTCTTTGGCTACATTGATAATTCCTAACCAAACAATGAGTTAAATGATCTATTTGGAATGTAAAGTAATGCAGTTATAACAGCAAACACTTAACCAAAGAAAAATTCAAATTTTAGGCATTAAAATAGGATTTATAGGGGCTGGCCCTGTGGCGTAGTGGTTAGGTGCATGTGCTCCACTGCTGGTGGCCCAGGTTCAGATCCCGGACGTGCACTGATGCACCACTTGTCAGGCCATGCTGTGGCGGCATCCCACATAAAGTGGAGGAAGATTGGCACGGATGTTAGCTCTGTGCCAGTCTTCCTCAGCAAAAAAATGAGGAGGATTGGCATGGGTGTTAGCTCAGGGCTGATTTTCCTCACAAAAAAATAAAAAAATAGAAAATAAATAAATAAAATAGGATTTGTAAATCAGTTTTAGAAGCCTTCAAAATGCTTTAATTCCATGTATCTCTGATGCCAAAATAGCCACTAAATTTACTGAATGCAGAATCAAAGTTTATCTAACAGTTTGGGGAGCAGGATATAAAACTATTTTAGGGGTAAGGATGTCTTTAACTAATGTTACGAATATTGCTTGATTATGGTCTTTTGATTACAGTGTCACTCAAAAATAAAAAACATAATCACGTGGACATAAACCTGCAAAATGATGTCTCCTGGTGTAATTTCTGATAGCTTTACTGCTTACCTAAATTAAACACTATCCTCAAATAAATATATACCATTTCAAATTACTTAATTTTCACAATATCCTTAAGTAAACAATGTCAAACATTTGATCCTTTATGTGGGTACATTATTTCTGCAGATTAGATTGAAATAGATTTTTATTCATGACAGCAACTATAGTTTTAAAGTTGTAATCCAGAATTGGAAAGTCCTTAGTGCATTTCCGTTAATTAAAAAAAAAAAAACTTTAAATGTTGATTTTTTTATTATTCTGCTGATGAGAAGAAAGAAAGTGCAGTTAAGTGATTGTGCACTGTGGAGGCATAAAATTTGGTACTATCAACTTATCAGTATGCTCAGTCATCTGTTCTCACTTTACATCTAAAAATGCAAAAGCATTTCTGTAATACTGCCTCCTTGTTTATCTGAAAGTTATATTCAGATTCTTAGCTTTCTAAAAATCAAGACACATCAAAAACTCAGAGGAATATCCTATCCATTACCACAGTTTTTATCTTCAACAAAAGCATGTATTTTTCCTAATAAGATATTCATGGGATCTGCTAAATTCATTTGTTCAATATTACATCAAAATATAGCAGTGGAATTGAGTCATGCAGATGACTGCATCAAAGAATGAATGATTTGAAACCAAATGTGCTATACTATTCAATGTCTCACATTTTAAATAGACAAAGGAATGCCATGATCTATAATTTAATTCAATGAGCTTTTAAGTATTCATACCTAGTGCTATTTATGTTTCAAGCAATATAGCCACAGAATTCGTATTTGACAGGGATTGGAACACTATCTCATTTCTGATTGATTTAAGTTTAACAGATGAACTCCTCATAAAGAATGAAAACAGTGAGGGCAATAGAAATGTTACCTAAGGAAAGAACGTGTCAAAATGCTCTTAAGTAAATTAAAATTAAAGTAAATTAATATTAAAATTTCAAATACCAGCAGGGTTGCCCATGGTGGACAGGTTTCAACGGAGCTTCCAGACAAAAACAAACTAGGAAGAAGGACCTGGCCACCCACTTCCAAAATAATTGGCCATAAAAACTCTATGAATAACAGCAGAGCACTGTCTGATACAGTGCCAGAAGGCGAGAGGATGGCGCCAAAGGACCGGGCAGGGTTCCACTCTGCCGTACGCAAGGTCGCTAGCAGTCAGCATTGACTCAATGGCACTAATAACAAAAATTAAAAAAGATTTTAGATTTTGTTTTGTTTCGGTAAACGCTATGTTTGCTAATGTCTTCAAGGGTCCGCTTTGTAATGAAAAAAGAATTTCAGTTCTTAGGCAACCTGTTAAATCTCCTAAAGATTTTGCTCTTCAGAACTCCCTGGTTATACTATGCACATAATGAATTGTCCCCCTTGATGTCATAAATTATGTATTAGAATAATGGACAGATCAATCAGTGGAGCTGTGTAAGTGAAACACACAGCTTTTGGCAAAGCAGGGTCTGCATGTTTACATTTATCACCCAAATGCCTTGACTTTGATGTAGACCTATGAGAGGCATTTATTAATCATGATTTCATTAAAATTTTTGGCAAACTACTGACTTTTATTTGTCAGAAATATTGCTGATGATATACTGCTGGTGTCCAGAAACACTCATCTTCTTTTTGCTACTTAACCTTCTGTGCGATTGTTAAACAATAACTTGCATGAGACATCATACTTTAGATTACTAGAAAGGTCTCCATGTCAGAAGTAATCAGATTGCATATCGGCTGCTAGCAGAGTGGTGTGGCTTTGTCAAGTACAATTCTGGTTAGATTTCGCTTACTACACCTCATCTGTAGAAGAATGAAGTGGAAAATGAATGCTTTTACTGGTAATATGCATGGAATGATTAGTGGTACAAATTATTAGTATTATATTATAGTTCAATGATTATGAAAAATTTGAGTTTGAGTAAACTACTCAATACAACCAAGTGTATTTTCCTCTATGACCTCCTTTTATTCTATAAATAGAAACATTTAGTGTCATATAAACTCTAAGTAGGTTACTCTGTGGGGAAGGAAAATTGAACTTTTCCATAACCCCAGGAGCTTATAATCTACTCTGCTAGTCAAAAATTATTATGGAGACTGAGAGACTAATAAAATGTACTTTATATTAGTGAAATACCTATAAATAATAAAATGAAAAAAATGGGAAAGTGAATAATACAAAACATATTACTGTTGCTTTGAAAAAGGGGAGAAATCTTTTTTTTCTATAAATTATATTTGGTAGATGCAACTTATAATTAAGCTGATAATTTGAGGTTGCCTGGGAGAATCTTTCCTGGAGTTTAGAAACTAATTATTGAAATATGTTCTTGAATCAATCTCAGGGTAGGATATTAACTTTGTAAGTTTGTTTTATTTTTCTATTTTCATAAAAAGCTAAATTAATATAACCTTCATTTACTCAAAATTACTTAAAGAATGATTGAGCTCATTTTCTAGGTAAAAAAAAAAATAGGTGCTTTGTGTGGTTTTAATTGCTAATTAAAATCACCCAGATGAACTAAGTTTTTTAGGCTCTATGTTGCCAGTCTGAGTCTTCAGTCTGATATTAGTCATCAGATACTTTTCTGACTCAATAGAAATGAAGTTGACCCAGTCTCAAGACCATGGCGTTCATAAAAGCGAGGCAAGCCAAGCTCTAAGTTGCCTGTCACTAAAAATCTCCAAAATTCATCAGCCAAAAAAAGAAGAGGAGGGCCTTGTAAGAGCCAGGTCTCTAACTGGATACTGTCTATTTTTCTCATTCATTCTTTGATTGTTGATTTTCACAAAATGGAGTATTTCCTTAACTCAGTTTTTTTGATGTTACACATAGATTTAAACCAGAAGAAACTGTTAGAAAGTTGAAGTGGGTTGCCCCTGAAAGCAAGTCTCTGTTTTCTTTATCATAACCATTTTAATACATTTCGATTTATAAATTAGGTACATATATTACGTTGATTTAAAAAAGTGAATGTGTCATTTTAAAAAGAGCCAGTATGGGGCCAGCCTGGTGGCATAGTGGTTAAGTTCGTGTTCTTGACTTTGGCGGCCTGGGGTGCGCAGGTTTGGATCCTGGGCACGGACCTACACACCGCTCATCAAGCCATGCTGTGGTGGAATCCCACATACAAAATAGAGGAAGATTGGCACAGATGTTAGCTCAGGGACAATCTTCCTTACCAAAAAAAGAAGAGCAAGCCAGTCAGAGGAAAGAGCAAATACAAAAGCCCAGAGGCAGGAATGAGCTTGGTGTCTTCAGGTAATTGTGGTAGATGCGGTGGGGAGGAGATTGCCAGAGCATAATGGGTGAGGAAGAGTACTTACTAGTAAAAAGAGGAGCAATTAAAGAATGGGAGACTATAAAAAGACTCCTGTGAAGTGAATTTCTGCCTCAAGGTTGCTCTCCAAAACCATTTGTTATCTGGAGATATTTGACTATCCCCATGTTCCATCCACACTCAACATACATCCTTCCCAACTGATTGCAAAGGCCATTCAGGAAACAGGATTGTATGTTTCCTCTTTGTCCTAGGTCTCTCTTGTCCCAGCAAAGGATCTGAAGTATGGTAAATCAACAAAAAATATATTTTGTTTTCTTTTTGTTGATTGGAGATCAAAGAGGGCCTTAGAGATGTAGCTGCCACCCATAATTTTATAATCAAAAGAAGATGAAAGTGAGTAACAAGACAAATATTATTTGGTTGAGCAGGGATTATAATTTATGATTCTAGTCTCTTAATAGAGAGTTGCAACCTTACCTGACGTTGTTGTAGGTATAAAGAGATAAAACCAAAATATTCCTAATACGCCAAATAAAATTTGGGAGGGTCCAAGAAATTTTAAAAGCTCTTTAAGAACCAAATTTCATATTAAATTTTTTAAATAAAATAGACTCAAAAAACCAGAATTTTTTTTATCAGTTTAAAGATTGTAAAATAGGAATCAGAGAAAGATGTGTTTTCCACTTGAATGAAATTTGTATCATCTTGACCTCATAATTCTAGTTTCTCTAAATGAATCTAGTAAGTTTTGTGATGAAAATAGCAAGTCATCAAGAAATTAAATAAAAGAAACTTCAGCACAGGGAGACTAGGGCAGGAGTTCATTCATGGTAAATTTTCATTTTATTTGTCAAACTTCTTTAACACGTATAAAGAAAAAAATAAATGTTTAAACATCGTAAGTATTTAATTTTATTAAGTGTGTGCACTCTTCTTTTTTTGGCATCATCTTGTGTATAAAATCAACCAAATGAAGGGAATGAACTTGAAAAGAGTATTCTTTTTTAACATAACTTCCATGCTTGTGTCACGCACAACGCAGTAAAATTAATCACTTTAGCATGAGATACATCTTACTAACTAAATATCGAGTTGCATTTAAGTGTAACGGTATAAGGAATATGAAATGAGGTTGTTATAAGGGTAGTTTATGTAAACTCTCTTCATAAAAAATTAACATGGACCTGAACTATGGATCAGTAAACTCCACATTATTTGGAAGAATGTGCTTCTTTTCCTGAGGCAGAAAATGCACTTTATCTTCAAGAAGCCTACATATTTGTTTTTGGCTCATATCCCTAAAGTACCCTGATTCTCTTCTGTTCTGTTTGCTTAGTTTGCCTAAGTTGAAAAAGTTTCCCTTTTCAGCACAAGTGCTATTTTAATAACACCCCTCCAGATTTAGGAAGAGAGAAAATCTTCAGTCCAACTTCCTCTATGGCTTCTGTGGAGGAGAGATGAGCCTGTAAAAGACTCTTACTGTGATACCAAACACAAATAATTACTGACAGGTATTAGGGCAAGAAGAGGAGAAGACCTTCTCTAACAACATGGGAGCTGGTGGCTGTGAATTAGGCCAGAAGACTCATATCATTGTCAACCACGTATTGCTGAAAGTGCAAATCTTGGGGCTGAAGCCAGAACTTTACCTCTGTAGTGCTAAAGCTGCCATAGAAATTAAACAGTAGAATCCCTCATTTTATAAATAAACAAACTGATGCCCAGAGAAAGTATGTTTTATATAACAAGTTTGTGAAAAAGTAGTATTCAAGTCTGAACTTACAGAAATCTGAACCCATTGCTCCTTCATGTTATCCATCAAACCAGCTAAAATTTAAATGGCGTTTATCAGATGTCTACTTTGTGCCGTTAATTTCCTTGTTGGAAATACGACAATGAGTCAAGAGACCCCATTCCTCCCCTCATGGAACTTACATTATGTGAATTACATTGAAAGATACTTGTATAGCAGCTATTAAATAGGATTTTCAAAAAAGAAACAGTTGTGTTTCATAGGCTTTAGAATGCCATAATGGTTTTTGCCTTCAACCAGATGGTATATTAAATCACCAACAGTCAGAAACTCATTCATCCATTTTCTTCTAACCCTTAGGCTAGTGGAAAAAACAAATCTTGAAATAAAATTATGCTATTATATGTTTTAAATTCTAAAAACTTCCATTTCTCGAAGAAGTCCAGGATTGTCTTCTAGTACTATTAAAACCAATATGATAACTAGGTAATTGGTAACAGCCTTGACTTCATGGAAGTTTTTCCCCCATTGAGCATTTGACTCCCTTGCACAGAAGACAAAATGATAAAGAATGAGGAATAACATCTTTGGAGGATTTTGCATTGCTTGAGAAAAAATAAGAATACAAATTAAGAGCATGTCTCAATTTTATACTTCACAAATTATGGTGGTGGGCACAAATTCTCTGGCTCCAAACAATGAAAATTTAGTCACTGTGAATCAAATAAGGAGTCAAAATATCCAAAGCTGCATTTTCATTTAGGCAATTTTGTCTATAAACTGTTCAAATTGCACAGAAAGAATGATGTCAGAGTTGAAAGCAATAATTTTGTCGTTAATTACTTTAATATTTAACTTAATTTTCTGTTTTCCTTATACTCTAAAGATAATTACAATGCAGTGGTCTTTTCCCTAACCCCACTCTATTCCCACCCCAAACATATCGAAACAAAGCAAAGATTCACAACTCTAAGGAATAAGATTTGTTATAGAGATGGAAGGAGTAGAAGCCTGAATTAGCTTCCCACTTTGCATTGACATAATATTAGCCTAATGATACTGACTTCAGTTCCATGCACAGATACTGTGTCTGGCTTTGTGTGTTCTGCTTTTGTGTATTTTCTTGGACAATAAAACCAAGGTATTCCAAATGTTCTAAAGGAAGACTTGGTAATATCTTTACAGCATGCAGCCTGGATAATAATGTGAGTTTGTGGATGAGACAATGACAAAGAATGATGTTATTATCATAGAGAAAAATAGAGCTGCTCATTATCAGAACCACTGATGCTGCTAGAAGAGAGAGCAGAAGGAGTATAAAAATTTGTTTGTGTCTATGTTTTACTTCCTGTTGATGCGCATATTATATAGGAACAAACTATTCATTTTAACGTTGCTTAGGCATTCTTACTGTTTCACTGAAGGAAACAATACAACACAAGTAATTGAGAAATGCACCTCTAAGAAAATGATTTATATATGTGATATACTTAATTCTAAGGAGCACCTGATCAAATGTTATTCCCATAACACTTTTTTAAAAATAATGATAACAGATGGAAGGGTGATGATCATAAGCATGATTCTACACCAATGATATTATATTATTTCCCTTAATAATCTTTAACCTCCTCGAGTGTAATGCACACTGAACAATGATCTTTCTTTGGCTGGGCCGTGCACAGTATTGTTTTCTACTGGTTTGCCCAGTTTGGCAATATCATCCTATCTGCGAATGTCAGATATGGTCTACCAGATAACACTTAATAATATTTGGAATACTTCTTAATGATGAGGTTAATAAAAATGTTAAAAAGAACGATAGAAGTCATACTATGAAATACAATGTATATAAATTCTTTATAAATTAAGACAAAAAAATTCAACCCAAGAACACTGGCAGGACCTTGGTAAATACTTTGTCAATAAATCAATTACATATGCACAGAAATCTAAATGATAGGCCATGGGAGTTCAAATACTAATTTTTAATTTCCTCCTAAGTATGACATTTTAGAACCCTGCACTAACTCTCTGTTCTCTTTGTTTGGAATTTCTCTTCATCTGTTACTGATCCTCTTATGCCTAATTCATGCTATTCATGTCCACCTCATGATCTTGGGTGACCATACCCTTTAATTAGTATCCATATTAGTATGTACAGATAATTCTAAGTCTCTAAATATTCAAAGTTTACAATAACTACATATTTTTTGGTGATACTTTTCAGAAGGGTTATTTTGCTCTAAACCCCATTTTTAAAATACTGCCATCGGTATTATTTTGTGTGTTAACAGGGACAATTCATGATAATTGCTCTAATAAAAACCCCAAAACCTCAGTGGCTTAAAACCATTTTTTGTTAGTATCATAGTTTAATGAGGGTCAGATGACTCTCCTGGGCATCTCCTCCCTCTGTCTTCATAATATAGCATTTTGTCTCTCCCTCTACGTAGAATGCCCTCACTTTTGCCCTAAGAGTGACAATACTAAGTTACATCATGCACTTTCCACCTACCAAATCCAGAATCTCCAGTTTATCCACAGTTTTCCCCATCAATTCCAGAGAGTTCTCTTTTCAGAAAGGTAACCTATGAATAATTATAGACAATAATTATAGACGTGCACACACACACAGACACACATCCTAAATATACAAGGATGGAATAGGGAAAAAAAATAACTGGAATAAAATCTCCTACTTGGAGAAGGGAAGAATGAAAGGCATGCAAACTACCTGGTCCATCTGATGCTTGAAATCCACAGAATCCAGATAATGACACAGACATCCAGGCTTCATCCATGGTGTGGTTTTTTCATATCATAATTCTTCAAATTCATCTGTGAGGACTGAGCTCAATATATTATGCAAGAAAATAGAGGTCATGTCAAAGAACAGATTTAAAATGTTCTATTCCTTTGGCCAAAACAAAGTCACATCCAGAAGCAAGAGATAACTTGTAATATAATCTTTTTGCATGACTAGTAGAAAATGAATTGGTTTGAGAAAAATAAAATTGTATCTGCCACACCAGAATGGCTTGTGTTTCTTCTCCTGGGACTCTGTAATTCTGCTCTGTCTTTTTCTAATCTGAAATTAACATATTATTCTATCTATATTCTGCCTTATTCATAAAAATGAGAGTGATATCTTTAATATAACTCTTTATTGCTGAAGTAATAACTTCATGATTGAATTTAAGCTGCAATTAATCCTGCCTTGGACAGTAACATGGAAACTTTGACACTTTTTGTGTAACATCATCAATATCTTCTCTGACTACTGTTGCAAAAGGAGATTTTATAGTTTGAAATTTATCTTCCATTTTCTAGAAAACAGCAGAATTGGCTAGACATAGGTTTCTTACCTGAGTGCTATTAGCCAAAGTTCAAATTATTTAGAATGGTATCTAAATACAACCTTAGTTTGGTCTTTTGGGTCAAATAAATATGCTCTTTTACTTCATATACATTTTTCCCCCATAATTGTGTATGCATTGGTTATGAAAAGCCAGATCTACAATTTGATCTGAACCAATTCCTCTCTTTTAATATTTATTTGTGTTAAAAGGTAAACTGAGATGTATTAAAATTTTCAAGAGTTTGCTTACATTGATTTGAATCCAGCAGCACCAAACCAAAAGAGGTTCGGAGCACTCTGCGGACAGGAGCTAGGGGAAATGCTTTCATAGGGCAGACCCAAAAGCAAAACAAAGCAATTATTTGATTGGCTATAGCTTAAGCAGTTGCCTTATTTGGGAAAGCATAGTCTGCTGTTCTGATTGGTTGATCTTCCATTTTTTTCTCAACTATGAGTGCCTTTACAGAATCGTCTCTGGCTTAGGTTTTGGATTGCTTATGTAGGCTATCAAGGCATTAGAGCCACCTCAGTCTAACGGACTCTGTTTAATTACTTAAACAAATTAATTAATTGTTTGTGCATATTGATCACGTGTCTATGTATAGTTCCTAAGACATTCAAAAAACTGCCATACCCTATAAAATACAGACTCTTCTGTGTTAAAGTCTAAAAATGAGTAAGTGTTTTTCTACTGAACCAATAATAATTTATCTCTAAACAACAGACCAGGGGTCACTACTTGGTGTCATTCAATTATATGCATTGTCTAGCACAGGATCTTCTGAATTAAGCAGGTATCCCATCTTTGAATTAGGGAGTAAGTATCAGCATTATTAAGTGCTTTAAAAAATAAAACACAACAAAACAACAACAACAATTCATTTTTATACCTAATTTCACGTTATAACCTTAAAGGATGCAAGGTTGAAATTAAGTTTTGTTCTAATATTCTGAACACAGAACCACAATAGATCTTAATGCTACACTAAAATTCTCCACAGTGCTTTGAATTGAAATATTTTTGCATTTTCAAAAACACTGAATTAAAAATAAACTTCTAACTAATGTATTATTTAGCTAAATGATATCAAAGACAATATGAAAATTAAACCTACTTCTTTATTTGTATTCAATCCATCTGAGCATAGTTTAAAATTCTCATCTAATGTCCAGCAGACAACCTCAACCAATTCTGAATAAATCTCACTCTGAACAAACATAAACTCTGGTAATAGCATGAGACAAATTGATTGTCTTAACCCACTATTTGGGTAGTATGGCCTTGAAATTACTATTTTGCTTCAAAAATGGATCACCTAAGGTATTTATATGCTTTCTATTTAGGAGAGTTTACATTTTTATTTGAAAGAAATAAATTCAATAATTAGCCTTATCCATTTTCCTACATATTTAACCTATTTAGTCTCTAGAAATTTAGTATTATAAAATTTGTTATTCAAAAACCTTTAAGTTTCAAGAAATAGAAGCATATATTAGGCAAAGAAGGAAAATACAAGGGTGTGGGGACCATGAAAGATGGCACACTTTCCTTTGCGCGCGCGCACGCACACACACACACACTCCTTCTCCTATCCTTGCTTGGTCCATGAAGGAACTTTTTCTACTTCACAGTACACATGGTATGCAAAAGGCAACCCAAACCCTGGCTGATACCTCAAATTAAATTTATGCAATTCCAGCTAACTAGAACAGCTAGGGAAGAGATTTAGTAACAGGAGTTTTGAATAACATTTGTACAAAAAAAAATAGAAAATAAAAACAAAGAAAGAGTCACTTTAGTTTTCCATACAGAGCTTGAAGCTCATTGTCAAAAGTATACCTAATTTTAGTCTTCAATCCTCTTTCCTCATAATACAAACTTTAGTTTAAAAGACTGCATAGATTTATTTATAGTCGCGTATATATGCATTCTTACACAGAAGCACATATACATGTCAGTTTTACTGGTTCTAACTGAGAAGAGCTTTGAAGAAATCTTCCTGGAGTGAGAAATAGAAAGTTTAGTTGGAATTAAAATTAAATAAAAGAAATGGATTAAATCTAATCTGGGCAAAATTTAGAAGCAGTTTATGTATTTCATTGAAAAATGTCACATCATCGCTCAACAGATTGTTTTGTGTTAATCTACCATATTATTTCAACAGAAGTACTGATTTCAAAAAAAATATTGCTCTATTTAAATGCTAATGTAGATACTGCTATGAAGGTCTCTTAAAGATTATGGGTTCTGAATATCCTAGTTATAGAATATTTCGCCTGTATAGATAAAGTTTCTTTACTGTAGTTAAAAAGCTGTATCTATAAAAGGAAAATGACTCTGTCACTCCGTTGGTTCCTAATATTATTAAATATTTATTGAGATTCAACAGTATGCTAAGCATTTATAAAGTAAGAATAGAATAATGTTTACTTTAATTAACCTAGTACCTAAGGACTCTTAAGGGAGATAGATGTATGGTACACATGCTTATGTATGGCTTTTCTGGGTATAGATAGAATTCAGAGTCACAATAGTTCAGATCTGTTATCTTTTGTTTATTTTTATGGAATTAGAAAAAAAAAAAACACTTAAAATATCGCTTAGTCCATGCTAGCAAGCTCCTTAAAGTGAAGACAGATATATCTTTGAGATTGCCCTTTCTGCTTGCACAGTTTTGCTTTTTTGATTTTTGTTTTCATATTTATTCTATTAAACAATGTTGGTATCTAGAATGATCAGAAAACAATACATATATTTATGGCTCATATTAAGATGCTGTAATTTTTCTGTAATATTTTGAATCATCAGCTGTTAAAGCCTCATAAGACTTCTAAGATACACTCATTCACTTTGTCAGTAAAAAACCTTATGGCCCAGAGAAGTTAAGGTCCATTGACAATCCAATGATTTTATCAACCTGTCAATCATGGGGATAGACAGACATTCAAAACAGTTAAATTGGAGAGCTGTGCATCTAGCCAGAAAAAAAGAGATATTGTGAACCTTAAGTAGAAACCTCTGTCTTCAGTAGCTGCAGATAAATATGGACCCTGATTGCAGAACTGTTCTTGTCATGGCACTGCCAGGTAAATGATTGAGTTTATCTTCTTCAATATGTTTGCTGGAGCAATGGTTCTAAGGCGTTTTCCTTAGACTGAGCAAAACCTCCCTCAAGATGGAGTCTTTGATGGTAAAGGGAAGATTCCACATATTTGTAGAAAAAGCATGTTTTTCTCTCTCTTAGGGTACAGGGCAAAAAGAAGAAAGCTTCTTTTTTGACAAGTGACTCTCCTCCTATTATAAAAATATTTCTAATACTAATGTGGTAAATGTCTCCCCTTTTAAAGTGAAGCACTTCTCATTGAATTTTCAGGGTTAAATGCTACCATTTTAGTGTTAATAATACACATATACACACAGATGAAAGCCTGGGCATAAATTCCTATGCTTAATGTTTTTAATCAAACAACAAGAGAGTGGGAATGACTCTCCAGTACTACCATGTGCCAAGCGATGACTCAACACTCTCATAAGAGTCTTCTCTTTGAATTACTATTAAATCTTCACTGGTGCAATGGGGCGTGATACCGTTTGGCCTCCACATAACAGGAAAAGATTATTTGACTAAGTTTACCTCTGTTCTTTTCTTATCAGACTGTTACATATCCAGTCGAACTACTTGGTATCCAAAGACAAATATAGAGACTGAAATCATCTGCTGTACTTAGTGGTGAAGATGATGATGATGATGATGGAGGTAGTGGTGAGAATGATGATCATTAGTAATATGATTATGGACATATCATGATATCTAATGATCTAGGACCTCCCATATGCTAAGAATTTTCTTATCACTTTAAATGTATTATCTCATTTATTTATCATCATAATACCATGAATTAGCTAATATGCTCATCTTTTTTTTTAGGTAAGAAAACTCACGTATAGAGAGGTGGAAGTACCTACATTTAATATTGCACATCATACTGTAACATCCTAGCGCAATCCATTTATAGAGTATATACTCACATTTATTAGTACTTTCTTTGATATATATGACATATATTTCATATATTTATGTATTTGTATATACCATGCATTTATTTAAAAGATTTTACAATTAAATTGAAAATCTCAAAAAATAAGATCTGGAATTCCAGTTTGAGATATATCTCCATTTTTGTATCACTGGTAGAGAATATCTGTATGTACCATCACAAAGTGACCACTCTGGATCATTCTTTAGATGGTTCTCATAAATTATATTTAAAGGTTAGAGGTGAAAGCATTCTGTTTAATACAAAATATTGTGACTGCCTTAATTTCTTTACACAAAATAAGAAACGAAGAGCATGGTGCAGTTCCAATAATTTACACTTTCAGTCATTTTCCTTATTAGAAAATTTTGCATTCACATTTTAAATTGTTTTGGCTTAGCTCAGTGACTCAATTATCCATTTCACTTAGGAAAAAATCAGTGGTCCCAAAGTCATGTAAAAGTATATGTTGATGTGAGCTAACTGGAAGAATCAGACCAGATTAAAATGGGAGGTTATTTGGAAATTTCCCAACATTTGTATAGTTATGGTGAGTTGCATTTCCTTTACCTTCAGTGTAGCCTGAAATGAAAATTTTATATATAGGGAATATTATTTTCTTAGATTAGGCTAGTTCTACCTAGATACGGCATAAAAGCTTAGATATTTCAGGCTGTTCAGAGAGACAAGTTCAATAATTCAAGACAACCATCTTCTCCCTCTCCCCAGCAGGTGCATATGCTCCCTCTACATAAAAAATCATGTAGTTCCTGTTATGGACTGAATGTCTGTGTCCCCCTCGAATTTATATGTTGAAGCTCTAACTCCCAGTTTGGCTGTATTTGAAGATGGGGCCTCTAAAGAAGTAACGTTAAATGAGGTCACAAGGGTGGTCATAAGATTAGTGTCCTTGAAAGAAAAAATACGAGACCTGTCTCCCCCGCAACCCGCTCCTCCCCCCGCCCCCCACCTCCCGCCGCGCCTCTTTCTATCTCTCTCTTTCATTTTCCCTGAAGGCCCAAAGAAGAGATCATGTGAGGACACAGCGAGATGACAGCTGCTTGCAAGACAGGAAGAAAGCTCTCAAAAGAAACTGACCATGCTGGCACCTTGATCTTGGACTTCAGCCTCCAGAACTAAGATAAAATAAATTTCTGTTGTTTAAGCCATCTAGTCTGTGGCATTTTGTTGTCTGAGCAGACTAATGTAGTTCCTAAATATGATATTTCCCTGTTCCTTTTCATATCACTGCGCAGTAAAGGGTTTTTTTGTACTGAAATTATTGGGGCAATCTAATTTACCTTGGGTTGTATTTAAATGTTGCCTTTAGGCATTTCAGTGTAGCTTCCAGAGTTATTACATTTGACCTCGGCATAGTATTCAGGGGATATAGGCATTGACTGCAGGCTATAAGGGTTATACCTGGAGACATGTATCTTTCTTTCTACACAAGGATCATTTCTAGATCCTTGACTTATTTTTTTAATTGTTTGATCAAATCTTATTGAAGTCAAATGTGAGAAGTCAACTAATTAACACTTAAATGTCTCCCTAAAGCCTTATAATAGAAAAATAGAAATGAGGGACCTTTATTTTCAGCTTTAAGATGGGGTTTGGGGTACTGAGAATTGTTGAGTTATCTTTTCTAACAAATCTCATACTTGAAAAGGTATAACTATCCTGGAATGAATTTAGATAGTAAGATATTTCTAAATTCATTTATACATTCGCCTCTTCAGCTGCACTTGGAATTTTATTATTGTATGCAGTCAACAGAGGACTAAAAGCAGGTTTAGTCTGGCAAGTTGGCCTGAAACTTGCCTATTACTGGCTGTGAAACTGAATGTTAGATATTTCAATTAGGTAATAGTTTTATCTTGTTACCTCTTAGGAAACAGCTTCTAAAAATATTTTCTACTTCTGCAATAGTTTCATTTAAATAAGAAGAAAGTAGGCCTTTGCTCTTACTAAGACATTGGCAAATATTAAGCAACCTGAATAATCTTGATAATCTATATGAATCTTCTTTAAGAATATATATTTAGAAAGATTATAATATTGGAAAGCTCTGAAAGACGTCATTAAATTCTTAACCTGTGCTAGACAGAAAGGTGAAATAAGATTTCAATATATTGATTGGAGAATTCTAGGCTGTTAATGCCAATGCTGTAGCTCTGGCATTATATGAGACCTGCCTGTCTTTATTCACTGTTATACTATAATTAGTATAGCTGTACCATTAGGAGAGTGAGGATTAATTACGCAGGCTATAAGTATGCTTTGTAAATAAACAATCCCTTACTTATAGGTGTAGATAATGTGATATCTATTCCCCAGCTCATTGTGGATCCAGTGTCACATCCTGACATTAGTGAGGTAGAGAAACTTTTCCTCAAGGATACAGCCTGAATTAGTGAATGGCTTAATATTTTCTGAGTTTGTACAAAACTACTTTTACGAAGTTTGAAGGATAATAATTTAGATTAAGCTATTTTAAGGGATTCTGGAGGTGGAATTTTTTCATCATTTTTGGTTGAGATTCTTTTTGGAAGTATCTGCCTCTGGAGAAATTAGATTCCATTAAATGTCTGATTCACTTAACCTGCAATTCTCAGAAAGCAAACAACACCGGCCGTCACCAGAGGCTTTATATTTGAAGAAGAGAGCACTTCGGTCTTATAAGCCTGTGGATTCTTTTTCATCTGCTCAGTGTGCTTAGGTAAACGGTATCTAACTATTTGCTCTTTGCCATAGAAGGACTGTAAAAAATACTTCCAGTTTTTGGAACTTATCCAAATTAAAGAAATAAAGTTTCCATAGAAGTACAACTGACTCCAGTCAGCTCTGTCCTCCACTATCTCTGTTTCTTTTTCTTCCTTCTAGATATGCTTTTCTTCTCTGAAATGTCTATCTCCTTTATGCATACCATTATTCAGTGGTCATTTATTTTACCTGGCTGCCAAAATCCACAGAGAAAGGCAACGTACTATTATTACAACGTGCATAGGCAAGTTTTGAGATTTTGCAACTATAGTTGTGCACTTATGGAACACTCCCCTACCTTCTGCTGCATTTGCATTGGGAATTGCGTGCTTTATTCAATCTCCAAAAATAACTCAACTTTGGGGTGTAAAAAATAGATGCTGAATCAGTATTAGCAACTTGAATGTATGTTTACTGCTTTCTGCATGAAGTCATTCTATAAGTCTAGAAAACATCAAGGATTCTCAGAACTATATGTTCAAGCATGTTGAAAAATGTTCCAAGTCCTTCTCTTGGTACGTTCTGCTTTCTGCTCTAAGATGAATGTGAAGAATGTTGAAAAGCCAACACTGCTAAAAAACAATTACCTAATAAAAATACCTTATGGAACAGATCCAAATGGACTTCTATGCTCATTTATATTGAGTGATTTTTCACTGAAATTATATTTTTTAAGGTGGTAGAAGTGTGTAAATCCTGCAAATAACTGGCTTTTTCATTTGGAAAGTTTCTCTTCACTAACCACACCCTCTACACACACACTACATAACCGAGAAGATATACAGTAGATGGAGAGAGATAACTTACACCAAAGGAAAAAAACATTTTTAAAGAAAACAATTATTATACTCATATTATTTTCTTCATTTTATAACATTTCTATGAGATTCTTTAAAATTACTACAAAATATAAACCTAAGAGTAGGCCAAAATGTGAGAACTGCAAAGTCGGTGTCATGATGCAAAAATCTCCATGTGAGTTCACTATGCATGAATTATGAGGAAAGATAAAGCCAAGTGTGGAGTTAAGGACTCGATGTCATGCAAGGTAAGGCCTCCCTCAGCATCTTTTTTCATAAAAACTCCTAAGACCATTGAGAAGACTGATCTCTCATAATAAATACATACTATTGACCTGACTTGGTAGTTAACTGTGGAAATTCCAACAACTTACATAAGAAGTCTCATTAGAGAAATTTATCTTCTCTGACAACCACATAGTACTGTGATCATGAAATAATGGAGCAGGAAAGGGTCTATCTTCATATACTAGGCAGTAAATTCTTTGTAAACATCTCCCTATTCTGTGGTAATAGAAAAACAAAAACTCAGATTTGGGGGGCTGGCTTTTGCTCCTGCTTTATTGATTATTGTTTTATGAAACCTGGCCAAACCTTTAATTTCTTTGCATTTCAGTTTTGCTTTCTATGAAATAGAAATTAAAATGGTCCCTGTTCTTCTTTGTATTTCACAAGAGTTTTGTAAGTAATCAAATTTTTAAAAAGTGCATGTGTGTGAATTAAAACATTTTGAAAAACGTAAATATCTAATGTTAGGTAAGAGAAATAAAAAAATAGTCCCAAACAAATATTTGTTCACTTTTCTTTGTGTAAGAGGGTCATTTCAATTTTACCCCCTAAAGCTTTACATTTTAGATAGTACTGCATATTCAATCTTCATGCCTAAGTCAGTCAAATTTAAACATGATTTTATTAAGTGTTTATAGTATGTGCGTAATGGACTAGGCTGGCCCTTTTCAAAATTTAATTTTTGCACTTGCTCTGAAGTTATGCTTCTTATTTTGATGGAAATGAGATTCTCTTTTTAAAACCATGACCCTGATATTTTGATCCCATCAGGCATCTTGCTTCTTTTCTGTCACACCAATATTTGCTTTCAAATGTGGTTGTTCCTCTCCTCCCAGAGCTGTATACTGCACCTGCTCTATCACTTCAGCTTATTACAATTTTAGACACAGGGGGCCTGTATGCATTTATCCATGAGTGATATGTTTCTTATTTTCTCTATTCTTGTATGCAGGTCCAGGAGATAGATATTATCCCTCCTCTTGAATAGGGAAGCGTGGGGAATATCCTCCTTCATTCCCCTCCCAGAATCTCACTAGGTTTAGAAATTGTAGAGTTTTCCAAAAACAGAAGGTGTTTTCTGTAGCAGTAGCGTTATGGAAGCTGATAAGAGGCTTCCATTACTGTCCTTGTCTTTTTAATTCAATTTTAGAAGAGTTGGAGTATTTTTCTTGAAAAGGTGGACAACTGGTATCAAAATTGTAAGTTTTTTTTAAATATTTTAAAATAGCACACTCTAAATGGTAATATTAAAAAAACACTATATGGCTATCCTGAAAGTAGAAACTAATTATGTGTATCATCATTAAAACTGAGACAGCTATAAAAATAAATTATGCCTCATATCGATAAGGTTCAAAAATGTATGTAATTCTTGGAGTGGTCATCCCCTGGAATATAGGGTTTTAACATGGTAACTCTGATATATATTGGAACCAACTTTGAAAAAAATAATTTATTCATAGATGATATGTTCATAAGATATGCTACGAAGTGCTTTTAATAAGTGGTTACTATGTGTCCTGTACTCTCTAAGTGTTTTATACATGGTATATTATATAATCTTAGGTGTTATGTAAAAATAGGTTTTATTTTATAGCATCTATTAAAAACCTATTTTTAAATTACACACTTAGAGGTATTAAGTGACTGGTTGAAGGTTCCACAGCCAAAATATGTAGAGTTAGGATCCAAAGTGAGGAAGGAGTTTTGCTCTTACCCACTTGTGTACAGCTTCCTCCGTGCCTGCAGCCTATCCTGTTTCCTTTATATCTCCTCCTGGTAGAACAGATGTACAACGATAAATAAACTAAATGAATTGACTAAAGATTTTTAGCTTTTCTCAGAATGTGTCAATATATATACATGTAATGTATATGGCAGTGATGCATATGGCAGGATCAAGGTCTGTGTCTTTAGGATTGCATCTTAAGTGCATATCTGTATCTACGTGCTTGGTCTACTTCATTTGTCTCTCCATCTAGAACTGGAGTTGACATGGCTGTTAGACATATTCCATTTGTCTGTCTGATTGTTATTTGTCAGGTTCTCGGTCTAGCAATCTACTTTAGTATGCATCTAATGTGTCTACATATATCATTGTTCAAACTCAGAAGGCTTGCTTTGTTCTATTCCATTTTTCAATTCCTTCCCCATCTAAAAGATTTAATGATTTCTATAATAATGGCAATGGATGCCATTCATAATCCAGCAGGCTTAATCTAATATACTTAAGACTATAGTAGTGTGTATTTTTTTCCTTTTTCCTCTGATTATTGAATTGTGCTTGTAACATATGCATGTAGATATGATACAGAAATCAGGTGTAATTGAATCAAGTATATACTTACTCTAAAATGTGTATTTTCATCATAAACGCATATCTGAAATTTTGTAGGCATATTTATCTCAAACAATATGTTATGTTAGTGAGGTACCATATCTAACTGGTCCTTTATATTCAATTCAATGGGTTATAATACAATGTCTTAAAGGGCATAATTCTTGTCACCAGTGCTTTATTATAAGATTCTAAGAAGTTGTTGTAAACACATTTAGTTGACGTAGGAGCATAGTCTTGTAAGGCCTAGCTCAGGCAATAGATCTACTGAGGTGTGTAACTCTGTTCCAGTGATGACATAACCTTGGGCAAGATACTTAAATTTTCTAAAACTCAGTTGTCTCCAATAGAAATCACAAAATTGGTCTCAAATTGTCACTATGGGATTTTTACTTCTGGCTATAAAGGAGTAATTGCCACTAGATTACCAGACTAGGTCTCCTGCAAAAAAAGAAAAGTATATACCAAAGAACTGTTTTCAGATGTTGGACATAAGCAAGCTTTATTGTGTGATATCAGAGAAAAGGGAAGTCACTAAGGCGATCCTAGCACTTTGCCTGGAGGCACTTTCCAGACTGTAGCATAGGAAAGTAGTGCTGAGATTGAATACAGAAGCCTTGAAGAGTTGGGAAGGTGGAGACTGGAGTTCATGGCTGCAAGGTTGGCTGCAATTTGTGTAACAGGCTACCAGGGATGAGGGTGTTGAACAAAGCAGAAGGTCCATAAATTTGTATAGGAGTCTCCTTAAGTTTTTGACCATATAATATATGGTGAATTTGCAGTATGAATCTCCATGAGTCTGACAGAGAAAAATTATTTTCGGGCAATGGAAACTGCACAGTAAACTGGGATATGTAAGAATTCCAAACAGGTGGTCAAGAGACCTATTTGAACACCACAGACATTCAATTAACCCCCTGAAAGACCATGCCTACAGATTAAGGTGACTTTGATGAGAGATCTTATAGGCCTACCCTAACTAAGCTAAAAAAATAATATCCAAAAGATAAAGCTGACTCAATTAAATTGACTATCTGCACCCCCCCAAAAAAATCTTAAGAATTTCTAAAGGAAGACAATAAAACTTATTCTCAACATTATAGCATTTACAATATCCAGCTATAGTAAAAAATTACTTGATATGCAAAGAAGCAGAATGATAGGACCCATAACCAGGGAAAAAGTAGTCAACAGAAGCACAAACAGAGATGCAAAGTTGTTGAAATTAGCACCAAAAGGTTTAAAACGGCTATTATAAATATGTTAAAGAGAATAAGAAAAAAATGAATATAATAAGAGAAGAGAGAGGGAATTTAGTAGAGAAATTAAAACTATAAATCAAATCAAATAAAAATTTGATTGGAAAAGTCAATATCTGAAATGAAGAATTCACTGGATGGGCTTAATAGTAGATTAGATACTTAAGATCAATAAACTTGAAGACAGATCAAGAGAAACTATCCAAATTAAAGAAAACAGAGGAAAAAGGCTAAAGAGAAACAACAACAAAAGCCCTCTGTGATATCAAGCAATTTTGCATCTGTGTATTTGGAGTCATGGAAAGTTAGATCAGAAAAAAATATTTGAGGAAATAATAGCTGAAAATATTCCAAATTTCATGAAAATATCAACTCATGGATTCGAGAATCTTACCTAATGCCTAATGGGATACAAATCAAAAGAGTCCATACCTAGGCACATCATAGTCAAATTGCTGAATACCAAAAATGAAAATAAAATGTTAAAAGCATCTAACAAAAAAGCATATATTAAACACAGATGGGAGATGGTATGAAATACTACTGATTTTTATTCTGAAACAATTCATGTTGCAGACAATGCAATGAAATGTTACAGTGCCAGAAGAAATGTTAAAAAATTCAACCTAGAATTTTATATTCATTGAAAGTATCCTTCAGATATGGGGGAAAATAAAGAAATATTTGAACTAAACCAGTGCTGAGAGATTCACCACCAGGAGACATGTATCACAAGACATACTTAAAAGAAGTTATGATGGCTGAAAGAATTTATAGCAAACTAAAACTCAGTTCCATATAAATTAAAAAAAGAGTAGAAATGGTGAATATGTAAGTAAATATAAAATAATATTTTTCTCTTTGTATTTTTATTGAAAAGAATGACTGCTTAAAAGAAAATAATAGCAATTAATTTATAGTTTATAGCAGAAGTAGAAACAGTATGTATGATAAGAGAAAAAGGTGGGAGCAGGTTAAAATGAGACATGATGTTGTAAGATTTACATTATGCCTGAAGCGTAATAATATTTACTGATGCAGATTGTGAAAAGAATAAGAAGCAATTTTGTAATCCCTATGGCAATTTTTTAAGATAATGCTAAAAAATCAATGGAGAAGATAAAATGGAATAGTAAAACTACTTAATCCAATGAAAACAAGAAAAGAGGAAAAGAGAAAAATGAGACAAATAGAAAACAAGTAGCAAGGAAGTAGAATAAAATTATTTCATTAATTCCAGTTATTATAGATAGATTAATCACCTTAATAATAGTGGTTGTCATAATGAAAAAAAGCAAGAGTCAAATGTCTGCTAATAATGAGATATATGTTTTAATAATAAAGACAGTTTAAAATGAAAAAAATAACATGATAATACTAATTGTAGCTAAATTAATATCAGGAAATAGATTTTAGGACAAATGTTTCTAAATATAAAGAAGAGTATTTTATTATAATAAAAGAGTCAATTTTTCAAAAATAAATGACAATTCTAGATACGTATATACCCAGCAATAGAGTTCAAAATTTATTGGAAGCAAAAACTGACAATTAGAAATACCTCAACCTATAATGACATTTAAAATTTAATCAGTCCTCTTCTACTAATAGATAGAACTAGTAGATTGAAAACTTAATAAGATACACACCTATTAGAATGACTAAAGTCCAAAAAACTGACACTATCAATTTCCAGTGAGAATGCAGAGGAATGGGATCCTCACTCATTGCTGTTGGTAATGCAAAGTGGTGTCAATGTGGAAGACAGTTTGACAGGTTCTTACGAAGCTAAACATAGTCTTACCAGGTGATCCAGCAATCATACTCATAGATATTTATCCAACTGATTTGAGGACTTATATCAACAAGAAAAACTCCTTTTGAACATTTAGAGCACCTTTATTCATAATCTTCAAAATTGGAGGCAACCAAGATGTCCTTCAATAGGAAAATGGGCAGCCAAAACATACAATAGAATATTATTCAGTAATGACAAGAAACGAGCTATCAAGCCATGAAAAGACATGGATAAGTTTAACTGCATATTGCTAAGTGAAAGAATCCAGTCTGAAAAGAGTACATATAATAGATTCCAGTTACAGGAGATTCTGGGAAAGACAAAACTATAGTGAAGGTAAAAAGATCATGGTGGCCTGGGTTTGGGGGAGAGGTGGAAAGGGACGAATAGGTGAAGCACTTGAGATTTTCAGAGCAGTGAAACCACTCTCTATGCTACCGTAATGGTGGATACATGATATTAAGCATTGGCAAAACTATAGAACTTTATAGCACAAAGAATAAATGTTAATGTAATCAAATTTTTTAAAAAAATCACTTAGGAAGTTGGAGGATACCGGGAAGAAATGTAAAAAGTGACAAACCAACCTAACTGTATTACAAACATATGAAGCAGTCTCACTGAATGGGGTGAGGAAAATTGTGCTGACCCAAGTAACTTTGGAAAGGAGTGGAGTCTGTTAAGTCCAAAGGCAAAATTAACTGTACATAAGCACTGTACACTAATTGATGAAGTTGCTTCCCTCGAGGGTGCAGGTTAACCATATTGATACTACATTGATATTACATTCAAGTATACAGGACTGAAAAATTGTGTAAACTGATATCATATGGTGGGAGTTAAGTATTTGACTGTTGGAGTGGAAATTTACAGGCAAGCATGAGCAAGAGGCTAGAAATGACCCATGGAGTAATGAATTCTGGTTGGAGACATCAGAATGAATTTATGCTTAGCTTAATATAGATACAGATGGTTACATATAGAACTACATGTAAATAAGTGAGAATACATACTAGTATACAGAAATATATTTCCTTGCTCTTTCAGCTAAAAGAGCCTGGAAGCAAAGACACTCCAGTAGCAACAAACATCCCCAGCACCCAAAATCTTGATTTCTAATGCTATTCTCCAAAAACAGAAGCCAAGTCTCCTTGGAGAAATGACTGATCTAGTATTGGTACCCATAATATACAAAATATAGAAGATGATCCTGGAATATGTCATAAAACACATCCACTTATCCAACCACACACATCTATGGCAATATGGCAAAATACTCGGGACAACCAAAAGAACTCATAACATTTTGAGTATAAAATAAAGTAATATTGCATAATAACCCAAAAATGGAAATAATATCCATGAGCCCATACTGATATAAATAAATGATTTAAATATATAAATAAATAGGGGAGAATAAACAAATCTCATGTGCAAAAAAAATTCAAATAATTTGTGTATGTACACTGCCTTCAAAGAGGTTGTGCATAAATTCCTGCTTCCTAAGTGTGGACCATCATAGTAACGTCCTTCCGAAGAGTACAATGCATGAAGGGGGAAAAAAACGGTAATTTCAGAGGGAAGAATCTTGGCAAACACTACCTCAGCCATGAGATCAAGGTGAACATGAATAGTGATAATTCATGTTGATAGCATGTACCCTAGTTATGATGTGATGGCAACGGCACTTTGCCTTTGTGGTCTTCCTCTGCGAACACACAGCCCTAGTCTAATCATGAGAAAAATATCAGTGAAATCTCAATACCTGAACAGTCATCCTAAAAACTGTACATGTCAGCAAAATCAAGGACACCTCTAAGAAACTGTCACAACTGAAAGGAGTCTAGAGAGACATTACAATCAAATGTAATGTGGGATCTAGGATGGATCCTGGAAGAGGAAAAAAGGCTGTAGGTAAAGACTAAGGAATTTGGAATAAACTATTTTAATTAATAACAGTATATCAATATTGGTTCATTGATTGTAGTAAATGGACCATCCTAACGTAAGATGTTAATAAGAAGAGAAATTGGGTGCTGGGGATACGGAAACTTTTTGGACTATCTTTACAATTTTTCTGTAAAGCTTAAAACTGTTCTAAAACTAAAAGTTTTTTTAAAAATATCAACAAGAATACAGAAGATTTGTACATATATTATCAACCAACTTAACCTAATTTTCTTGGCATAACACTACATCTAAAACCTCCAGTATACATACTCTTTTAAAGTGCACATGAAACATTCACTATGATAAACCATCTGCTGGCCCTTAATATTCATCTCAATTAATTTAAAATGATAGAGACATGTACACATGCTTCTCTGGCATCAAATAAATTACGTTATCAACAAAAAACCAGAAAGATATCTCTAAAAAATCCAAATATTTTGAAACTCAGAAACCTTTCTAATGTATGCATATGTCAAATATAAAATGGCAAGGGCAGTAAAACTTATTTGAGCCTGAATGATATAGAAAATACAACTTACCTAAATTTTGTAATGCAGCTACAGAGATAAAAATATATGCCAAAAAATTAATATATTAGAAAAACAGAAGATTATTATAGATGATATAGAAAAGATAAGAGCAGGTATCATCAAAATATACAAATAGAGAATATGAAGTAAATAAAAATTAGATCCTCAGAAATATCAATAAAATTCAAAACCCCAAGTTAGATTGAACAAATAGTGAGGAAATATATATATATACACACACACATATATATACCTATATATTAATGTATGTTAAGATTAATATATTAATTTAATATTATGAGTACATAATAATTCATAACTTATAAACAAATAATTATTATTAATTAAGGATTAATATATATCTTTAAACTATTCCAGTGTAGCAAATAATGCAATATATAAAATGCATTATATATCATGACATTTATTTCATCCTAGGAAAACAACTTGGTTTTATATTTGAAAATCAATGCAATTTACCACATTTACAGATTGAAGCAGAAAAAAGAATATATAATTATCTTAAAAGATTCTGAGGGGCCAGCCGGGTGGCGCAGCGGTTAATTGCATGTGCTCCGCTCCGGCGGGCCAGAGTTCGCAGGTTCAGATCCCGGGCGCGCACCGACACACCCCTTGTCAAGCCATGCTGTGGCGGCGTCCCATATAAAGTAGAGGAAGATGGGCACGGATGTTAGCCCAGGGCCAATCTTCCTCAGCAAAAAAGAGGAGGATGGGCATCGGATGTTAGCTCAGGGCTGATGTTCCTCACAAAAAAAAAAAAAAGATTCTGAAAGCCTTGACAAAATTCAATATCAATTCATGAGAAGCAATATCTGCAAAAGAATAAAAGAAAAAGATTTCCTTGATATAATAAACAATATCTAAGAACTCCTCACTGCTCATCCGGTTACTGCATGCTGCTACTACAGCTATCACCCTAATAACTGGAGCTCAACATTGGACTGAACACTTTCCTCCCAGGAAGAGAAGCAAGGCAAGAATGTTCTCCTTCATCATTTCTGATCAGCATTATACTAGAAGCTTTAGCCAATGCAAGAAGGACAGGAATAGGAAAAGAAGGTGCACAGATTGGAATGGACGAGATCATACATTTTTTTTTTTGTAGATGAGAGAGAATCCTAAGGAATCTAAAAAATTCCCATGGATATAATAAATAAATTTAACAAGTTTGCAGGTACAAGGTCGGTATACAAAATTTAATTATATTCTTTTAAGAAACCTAAATGGAAAAAAGAATTTTAAAAATAAATTTACAATAACATCAAAAATGTAAAATTCTTACATGATCAAATTATTTCTGGTTTCAATGATACACCAAATGCAATTAAAAAATAGATGAAATTAAAGGAAACCTTAATTAATGAAGAGGTATATAATGTTCATGCATTTGATGACTATATTGCTAAGATATCTATATTCATATATTGATGTATAGTTTCAAAGTAATCCCAATCAAATACAATGTGCTATTTTTATAGAAATTGACAAGGTGATTCTAAAATTTATATGGAAATGTAACGGAGCTAGAATAGTGCAAATCTACTTGAAAAAGAACAGTATTTCAGGGCACACATTACCTGATTTAATCACTTGATATAAGCTATATCTGATAATATGGTATGCCTGATGAAAACAGACATATAAATTAATGCAACAGAATAGAGAACAAATAAATAGACAACCTCTTCACACTTGCATGTTCAGTTAATTTCTGAAAAAATGTACCAAAGCAATTAAATGGAAGAAAACATATTTTCAATAAACCATCTTGGAAGAAGTGGATATCCATATGGACAAAATCCTAGCTCACACCATAAACAAGGGACTGAAACCTCCATGGCGAGGGAAGTTAACAACGATACATCTGTTGAAGGAGGGGAAAAGAGGCCTGTGTGTGGCCAAAATAAAAAAAATATTTCCTGAAAAAATTGGCAATTTATGTTTCTTGGGACTATGAATTCTGAATATCCATTACTATCTGACCACAACCCCATCATATGAATGCTGTCAGGCAAGAACCGTCTGGTTGAGTGCTGCCAACCCTCAAGACCACAAGAAATAATAATTTGTTATTTTAAACCAATGACTCCTGACATGGCTGATTACTCAACAGTAAATAAAGTGGAAGAATCCTACCACAGGGAGAAAACCAGCAAAAAACAACATCAATAACAACAAAAACAGTTCCAAAGAAACACACATACAATTATAAACTTGGAAACATTTAAACAGGAAATAATCCATAATAAGGGAATTCAAATGGCACAGAGGATTAATAACCTCAAGAACCTATGACAATAGATAATCTGAAAGAATACATATTATGTAACAGGTCTATGCTAGATGCAATAAATCAGAACTTCTCTGTGTTTTACTTGGGAGATAGAATTGTATCCTAATCAAAACTGAGACTTAACAAGAATTATGAACAGTGCTGAATATACTGTATAAGGAATGCAAAGTATATGATTTGAAGCGAAATAATATTTAATAAAACCTAGTATCATTTATATTTAGAAACCAAGGGAGTAACAAAAAATTCTTATAATAATCTAATTAACTTGACTATACTAAGTACTTCTACTAGTAGATCGTTCCTTTTATTTTATAGCAATTAACTATGTCAGCATAACAACTATTTTATATTTAACTATATTATCATTAACTTGCATTGTTTTAAATTGTAAATTGACTGAAGAGAACAGACTAACTTGAGAATATAAACACTATTACGTTGTTTCTGGAGAAATTATATTCTGGATATTAGAGAACTAGGTTATAAACAGATAATTAAATGTGAGAATTAATTTTATTTCATCGGGGTCAATTACCTTATGTGAACAATATAAATCATTTAAGGTTTGTTGTTAAAAACAACATGCACATTCAGAAAGTCCATGATTAACCTCTATGAATAATAAGTAGATATGTTTTTAGTCAAATTACCTACTATATAAAGTAGGACTAACGTTGCTTCTCTATGCAATGAACTTTCAGCTCCAGGTCAAGTTGTACCTAAGCATCTGCCGTGGCCATATGTCATCTCAGTAGACTGCCACCAGGTGAAATTTGTAATGTGACACACCAAATTCTAAAAATACAGGCGATGCTATAATACATAAGGCTTGCCCCTGCTTGGCCTCCCAGTCTCAATGGAGGAAACAATTCCACATTTCAGCTAATATTATTTTAGTTCCTGCCATGAAGCTGAAATATATTTCTTGCTGTATATAATCTCCCACGGGCCTGTAGAACGTGAGCATAAGATTAAAAGTCGAAGAATTTACTCACTGCGGGAAAATATATTTGAGGACTACAAAGCAAAAGTGTAAAAGACGACAATATTTTTTTTTTTTTATTACTTGTGCTAGACTCACCCTAAGTTTCTTACTCTCAGAGACTCCGAAAGAGTGTGTAGATTTCTCTGCTATTTTGGGGCACCCATGGTTACTTTAGCTACTTTTTATAAGCATGAACATCCTTGATTCAGTAAGATACTTTTGATCCCTGAAATTCTTAGAAGTTGTTATCATATTTAAGCTGTTGAGTCCGTTTTTCGTTAACATAGGTCAACTTATTTGCTTTTTAAACAGAATGAAATCACAATCTTTTAATAAATTAACTATATTAAAATATGTTAAATTAGTATAAAAAGTGCAGTGTTAAAATATTTACCACAAATACTTTTAAAATAAATGCAAGTATTTATTTATCATATTCAAGCTTTCAAGAGACAGTCTGGCATAGAATGGGAATGGAGAAATTCGAGTGTGGAAACATCAGCATAGCTAACAGACACTATATTCAAATAGACAAAATACACTTTAGCATTTTACATTTGAAATGTACATAAAAAAATGTATCTGAATATCAAAACTACACATATTAGATTGCTGATTTTTTAAAATTATTTTATTGAGGTCACATTGGTTTATAACATTGTGTAAATTTCAGCTGTACATTCTTATATTTCAGCTTCTGTATGGACTGCATTGCGTTCACCACCAATAATCTGATTGTATCCGTCACCATACATATGTACCCCTTTACCCCTTTCACCCTCCCCCCATCCCCTTCCCCTCTGGTAACCACCAATCTGTTCTCCTTTTATGTGTTTGTTTGTTTGTTTATCTTCCACATGAGTGAAATTATATGGTATTGGTCTTTCTCTACGTGACTTATTTCGCTTAGGATAATACCCTCGAGGTCCATCCATGTTGTCACAAATGGCACGATTTTGTCTTTTTTTATGGCTGAGTAGATTGCTGATTTTTAAGAGTTAAAGCCTTTTCTAATTTGGTCACCTGCAAGAAAGGAGATTTATAACGTTTGTATCAAATTTGGGAAAATGACCTGTGGTAGACAGAATTCTAAGACACCTCAAGTTTCCTGCCCCCTGATATATGTACCCTCTCTAATCCCTTCTTCCTGAGTGTAGTGAACTTGTGAATATGATGGGATGTCATTCCTGTGATTAGATCACTAATCAGTTCACTATGACTTTATCAAGAGGGAGATTATCTTGGGTGGACCTGACTTAGTGAGGTGAGACATTTAAAAGAAGGTGAAGCATCAGAAAGATGCTCCCCTGTTGGCCTTGAGGGAGCAGACTGCCATGCTGTGAAGACAACA
The DNA here is from genome assembly GCF_057802395.1 of Ceratotherium simum simum. Taxonomy (NCBI): domain Eukaryota; kingdom Metazoa; phylum Chordata; class Mammalia; order Perissodactyla; family Rhinocerotidae; genus Ceratotherium; species Ceratotherium simum. The sequence continues at coordinate 24,789,708 of NC_141917.1, read as the reverse complement.
GGACAGAAAACAATGGTGGCCTCTTGGAATTGAGGGCCTCTGACCTATAAAATTACAAGGAAATTAATTCTGCCAGTAACCAATGAGTTTGGAAAAGGACTCCAAGCCTAAAATGAGGTTGCAGGCCCTGCCAACCCCTTGATTTCAGCCTGTGGAGATGCTGAGCAGAGCACTCAGCTAATCCATGTCTGGACTCCTGACCCTGGAAACTGTAAAATAATAAGTGGTGTTTAACACTGTTAAATTTCTGGAAATTTGTTACAAGGCACTAGAAATCTAATATATGATGATATTGAACTTGTACTTTCTCCAAAGTACTAAACTGAGTAAATGTGATAGCAAGCATGCACATCCAAGTCCAGTTCAGATAATACCATCCAACCTCATTTGACTTTTCTTCTTCCTCAGCTGTGAAATGCTTACATGCTATACATTTGTAAGGCATGTGATCTGTATTTTTGAAGTTGAAAATGCAGTTGTTGGATGAGTAATGGGCATATATATTATGTATTATGTTATATAACATATTTTATATATAATATAGCTTAGCTTTCTCTGGGAAGATCAGAATAATGACAATCTTTCTAAGATATAGAAATCATTTAATAATATATGAAATGAATTCTATATATATATACATATTTTTTTTTTTTAAATCTGCAAGATAACTGCTTAAAGCTCAACAATGCAAACTGTTAGGCATCTTATATTTAAGAGGGAAAAGATTTGTATGTGACCTAAATTAGAGGGCAGGAGAGTACCACTTCATAGTTCAGGTTGTGGAACCAGGATGTGTGGGTTAGAAATGCCAGCTCTCTCTCGTACTACCTAGATATTCCTAAACAAGTCGTTTAATCTCTCAATGCTTCAGTTTCTCAGTCTGTAAAATGGGGATAATATTGACTTCCTTGTGTTAATTGTTTGAAGGCTGCATGAATTAAAGTCTATAAAATCTTTGTTTCTCACACATAGTAAATGCTTATAATTAGCTTTACTATATGTCAGGAGTGTAGAAGACCTAATGTGCTGCTTATAGAAGATTAGTAGAAATATTTTGCTGTTGTTATTTCTAGAAAATAATATCTAAATTAAAATAATTCTTCTCAAAAACGGACACTCTAAAAACGAAGTGTTGTGTTTCATGCACGCTATGCTTAATTCATGTATTGCTTAGCCAGATGCATGATTTGTCAAGGTCTTTAAAGAAGATAATGTTGATTTTTAATCTAAAATTAGCAACTGATTTTCAACATTGTATTTAGTCTTCCTATTTCCCCTTCAAGTTACTTATCTGCATGTCCTGTTTGGTTTTATCATGTGGTCATATTCACAGTTTGCTTGGTTGTTCATAAAATTGCCAGACTGAGTTCATCAAAGGAATAATGAATACTACATATGACATTCATTATTCTGATTTTCAATAAATAGAGTATATTACATCCACAGTTTGTTACTCATTTCACTTTGAAATGAAATGGATAGTTTTTCCAATAATTATTCTATCTTTTTATTGATAATAACCAGTCTCTTCCATGAATATCAAGTAATGGTTCTATTATATATTCATAAGTGTAACTTTTCATCAAATGGAGACATTTAGTTATTAAATTGACAATTTTTTCTATGAAAATTAGCATTAAGCAATGCGACCTAAATAACACAGAAAGTAAATATTGTCCCTGTGGCGGAAAGAATAATGCACTTCCTCACCCCCAAGATATCCGCAACCTAATCCCAGGAACCTGTCAACATGTTATGTTACATGGCAAAAGGCAATTAAAGTTGAAGGTGGAATTAAATTTGCTAACAGCTGACCTTAACAGAAGGAGATCATTCTAGATTATTGGGGTGGGCCCAATGTCACCACTTGAAAGTGAAGAGAAATGCAAAAGTCAGAAAGATGGAATGTGAGAAGGATTCAACCTGCCCTTTTGAAGTTGGAGAAAGGAGACCTTGAGCCAAGGTTTGAAGGCAGCCTCTAGAAGCTGGAAAAGACAAGGAAATGGATCCTCCCCAGAGTTTCCAGAAAAAAGCACAGTCCTGCCAACCCCTTGATGTTAGCCAGGTGAAACCTGTGTCAGACTTCTGACCTACAGAACCATAAGATACTAAATGTGTTGTGTTTAAGCCACTATATTTGTGGTAATTTGTTACAACAGCAATAGAAACTAATATGGTCCCTATCTCCTGGGGGGTGCTCTCCTTGCTGATTCATAGTCCAAGCAGACTGGGTGCAAATTGAACACCCATGGCAATAGACACACTTAATTTTCAGGTAGTATATTTTACAGATAAGAAATATTTTATGAGCCACCATTAGAGAAATGTTACAAGTGTGACAAGTCTACCAATAGGACTACATATAGTAATTGATGCCAATTTCACAAAACCCTAAGCAACTTCCTATGGAAAAAATAAATGTTAGCTTAACGCATCACATGAATCTATCTTATATACTTTGATATTTTTTCCCAGTAATTTTAAATTTTACTCAAACTGTGCTAAACCTACAGTTTCCCATTTTCCACTTAACAGCTTGGTGATAGGGTCCCTAGATCCATTGTCCACATTGCTTATTCAGGGGAAATATATATATAATTAAAGATATATATGTTCTTTAGCTTTCTCAAAAAAGAATAAAGAGGCAACCCTTTGGTTTGGTTTTAGAAATATATGGCTATATTCATTCATGAATTTGCCATAATGAATAGGAATGTGCTTTTTCTTCCTCCCATCCTCTCAAAGAACCTTCTTCCTTTGCTTGCCAGCATTTGAAGAGGAATGAAAGAATTTGTTCATAAGGTTTGAAGGAGTGGGAAATTCCTTTCTAAAGTTGTCATGTTATCTTTCTGGCCACATGGCCTACATTTTGACACAAGAGAGACCGGTTTAGTTTATTATTTAAAGCCGAACACATCAGTTCTTCTAGAGAAGGCTAAGAATCTAAAGGGAGTACTTCATCGCAGACAAGAAATTACTGTGACCTTGACTACATGTTTCGTTAAGAGTGAATTATTTTCATTTCAAATGTCGTTTTATATTAAAGCAGCAGGTTATATGTTATGTTGAACATAAAACCATGGAGAGGAATTGTGACGTATTTAAAGAGTGTTACTTTTCAACATTTTAACTATGGAGAGTTTTTTGGTTTATTTCCAGAATGACAGTGTGGTACAAATTAGAAACAGCAATCTAAAATGTGGCCAAAAGTTTAAAAGATTTACTTTTAAACTTTTTTTTAAAAAAATAGACTTTTCATCTGTCAGATAAAGCACTGATTTATGAGTAATTATTTAAAATTTTCTCCTTTACCCCTCTCCCCTCTTTTAAAGAAGCACTGTTAACCAACTCCATAAAAAAAGAAACCAGTACAATCAAATGGACTATATTGCTTCCTGCTGCATTAAAATGTGGCATATAACATGAGATTGATGAACAAATTTAAAATTCTTACAAAAGGGGAATGATACAAGCAAGTGTCAACACATGTCATGCTTACTATGTGAAGGTACTGTTTTAAGCAATTTATATGTATTAATGCACTTAATTGCCACAAAAGGTAGGAATATTATTGCTTGCATTTTACACAAGACAGGTTAAGTAACATGCCCAGTCACACAGTGTATGGTAAGCATAAAAATCTTGCTGGTAGAGAAATTTTCTTTTCTGTGCTTTTATCCAAAGCTCAGATTAAAATTAGTTTGGGCTGTTTGGTTGCAAATAACAGAATACATTGGAGAAAGAAAAGGTAAGACCAGTAAAAAAAAATATTTTAAGGGCATGGTAGCCTCTTATGGAACAGAAGGACAGAAAGTACTAAGGAAGGGATTGGAACCATGCAATGAAAAGCACTTAGAATCACGTTTCCATCTTTCAGTTCTTATCTTTCTCTTCTGCTACTTTAGTCTTTCTACTCTCTAGACTAGTCTTCTCTGTTCCCTTATCTTCATGGTTGATAGAAACTAGTCACCACATAGCTCTCAGGGCCTGTCTTTCACTCCATGACAAATCCATATGAGGCTTGTCCTAATTATACATTATTATGCTGACAAATTGGATTGGTGACGTTTAGTATAGGTAACCATCTCTGTCAAAACAGTTCTACTGTTAATAACTGGACTTTGAAATACCTTGAATAAAAGAAGTGGAGCAGTGACAATTAACTAGAAAATACCATAATTTTGGTAACTGGAATCTTCCAATGTAAACTAATGTATGTGCTATATATTATTAATTCAAACTCATGTGATACCATCAATGAGAGCCTGATGATCTCCTGCTGTGCAAATTATGTGACCAGACAAAAGAACATCAAAACTAAAAGGAGAAGCTATTCTTGACTCACAACTCCCCCACCAGCACACAAACAAAAAGGCTATAAGAGCAGAGAGAAACCCAATAATATGAGGAAATATTTATATGATTATATTAAAAAAGTGTATACATATAATTTACTTGATTGATATACACTTTTGTAATGCATTTTGAAATGAATATCACTGTGTGAAATAGGCAATCCATTAAAATCCCATGATTCTTTGTTCTCTGTTTTTGGTTAAATGAAAATTCTTGATTGCTTGAAAAATTACGTATATATGATTAAAAAAAATAACTAGGTGTAATTTGAACAAGCCTGTTATGGTACCTGCTTCTAGCAAATTTCTTGACAAGATACTTTTGGAAGCTTACTATTAAAGAACTAAATTCTGCATAAAACCTAAATCTTATGGATTTGGAGGGCTTGAAGCATACTATAGGAAATTCTCAGTGGCCAAAAATAGCACTAAGCTTATGGGGATGGTAGGGTTCTCTGTGGAGTAGAGAGATGAACAGATGTCAGAACCAGCAGGAGATAAGACCATGGGCCATGAAATGGACGATTCTCAGTAGCAGACCCTTGATCCTAGCAGAAGGAAATGAAAATTCTGAGTGAAAGCATCATTAATTTATGCCCCAGGTTTTCACAAATTATGAATTACTATATAATGAGCTCACAATCAAATATCACCACACACACAGGCACGCACACACACAATCACCATGAATGAGAATTTGTGGGGGTAAAAAAGCACCAACAGATTAGACTCTCAATGACTTTAATGGTGACATTTCAAGAAATAAACATAAATTGATTAATTTGAACTATATTAAGACACAAAAGGTAGAATAATGAAAATAAGCCAGCAACAAGTAAATAAGTGAAAAAAAACTGGTGAAGTACTATATACATCATAATACCATTTTAAAAAATAAGTAAAATTAAATCATATAGTGTTTAAAGATAAACATATGATAAATATATAAATAAAAAGGCAAAGGATGGTAAGTTCAAAATTCAGGATATTATTTCCTCTGGACAGAGAGGGCGGCTGTCAGGGACTTGGAATCTTGAAGGAAGAAAGTATTAGATGGAGAGAGTTATGGAGTTATAGTAATGTTGCAATTCCTGAATTGTCTATAGGTTCTCAGGTACTCTTCTAGGCTTCATAACTTATATGCATGTCACATACATTTTATACATATCAAATATTTTAAAATAATAAGTAAAACTAAAAAAGAAATATACTGATTTTATAGCCTAACATAAAATTAAATACTGTTTTATAAACTAACTTTATACTTTAAACTTTGTGCTTTAGAGTACAAAGGAAGACAAGGTCTAAAGCAGTGTCTGCCAGGGAGCCATATATTCCTGAAGGTCCTGAAAATTTCTCCTCCTTCTCCTCCCTCTCCTTTCCCTTCCTCTCCTCCTTCCTCTTGGTAGTTACCATGAGAAATTTTCAAGTGTCTGCATTTACTTCCATTACAAGTTTAAACAACTAATAGTAGTATATTCTGTGTCATTTCAATGGTTCTTTAGAACTACATAGTTCATTACAACTATAACTACAACATTATAGAATGAATTCAGTAAGTGAATTTACTTCTGTGTTTATGATTCATTGAGTCAACATATCATTTTACTTTTTAATGATTTCAGGTTACTGAGAGAAGAATGGAGGTCAAGGAAAAAGTAAACAAAGTCTTCTTGCTAAGCCAGGGCCAGGGGACCCATAGCACACAGCATAATCTCAAATTTTAGTATAGTTTGAATAATAAAACTAAAATTGATTCAAACATGGAATTCTCACATACCTGACACTAGAGTAAGTAAACTGAGCTCAAAAAAAAACCCATATTGGTGTGGCAACACCGTTTTTATATTTTAAACGGTGATTTAGTTTCAGCAAAACATTATCTGCCTCATTATGTTAATTTATCATCTAATTCATCAACGTTTTAATATAATTTATATTTAATTAGTATTTTTTTGGTTTGTAGTTGTATAAGTGATATAATAGAGAGTTTATTACTAGTTTTATGTTTATGTATATTTATTTAACTTTGTTATTAAATAATTTGTCATCACTGGAAGACAGCTAAATATTTTTTTCTCTTAAAGGCTATGACTAGTTGAACATGGTTGAGATCACTAGATTGAGTCTTAAAAAGCTCAGGTCATTTTCAAGAATGGTATATTTCTGTTGACTTGAATTCTCATTTGAAAATCTGAGGGAATCATAATTAATGGAATAAAAAATTCATATCTCAAATCACAGTTATAACTTACTAAAAGGAAATTAAACAAATAATATTAGGTAGCAGCTAAAAAGGCAAATGTTTATGCTCCCACACTGAACATTTTACAAAGTCACTTATTTTAATTTTCTTTTAAGAAAGCTTGGAAGATACTATATGAACTTCTCATAAGAACAGTATTGTAATTACTTCTGTAAAATATGACTAATATTTGGTATTCTTGCACACTACTCCAGCTCACTGCACATAGCTTGTTGCATACAAGATATTCATATTTATGTTTATGAATTGATAAACGAATGAACAAATTCTGCAGGAATCTGTTTTATATCTGCAGCACTGCTCTCTCAACGGAAGATGTATTCCAGGATCCTGAGTGTCAGAAACTGATGATCTCTGCTGGTCTATGCCTGATTCTTTCATGCTGCCTTTAATCTCCCAACATTTTCTTGCTCAAATGCTTCCTACAAGTGCATCTGGATATATTTAGGTATCCAACATGCCTTCTGAAGCCAGCGTCGTTTCACTATTACATAACTAAGATTTTTAAAGTATAACGGCCTTTTCATTTCATATATGACACTAATGTACAGTAGATATGAAATTCCAAGGATGAATCACCATTTACAGAATCTGCAAAGAAAATTTAAAATAGTAAAAATAAATTGACCTTAGTTTTTAATCCTCTCACCTCAAGTATACAAGAGATGAGAAAAAGAAGAACGGGTTTTGCAGGAGAAGATACTGGGAGGAAGGTATTTTGGGATAAAATTGTAATGTGATATTCTTTGCCTCTCCTCTTCCATGTAGGGTGTGACATTCTTTCCCTCTCCTACTCCCTCCTTCAACTCAAACATTCTTGTGGGATGCAGATCTCACGAGGATAAATGGAGAGCTTAATATGTGATGCCTTCATTTGGGAGGCACAGCCGACTAGGATCTGACTCCCACCTTGGAACTCTTGCAAAAGAAAAAGAACTCAATAACTCTTGGGAGAGTGATGCTATTTTAGGGTCGACCTACATACACTCCCTGGATGTGTGGTAACAACTTGGATACTTGGATGCCTGGATTGTTCTCTCCTAGCGGATGTGAACCCTGCGGAGAGCAAGCCATCCTGACTTCTGTCCAATAGCGCCACCTGGAGTCATGGAGGGAACACAGCAGCAAGGAGCTGGAGATGCATATTCAGAGCTCAGGAAACCAATAGCCAAGGACCACCTAGAACGGAAGTCAAGAGAAAGGCAGAAGAGAGATAACCAGCAGGGAACCTCAGAAGAGCTCAGGAGTGAAACCATCCCAAAATATGTCAGGCCTCTAGAGCTGAATGATGGCTAAAACAACAACCGTCCTTGCCTTGAAAACAGCATCTAGAAAAAAGGGCAGAAGAGAGAGTTGTTCATGAGAGGTTTAGATGAATAAATAGAAAAGCCAGCTATATCTATTTTTAATCCTGAAGTCTTCCAGCCTGGAACAGGCTGGTGTTAATATAAAGTGATAAAAATATGCTGTTAAATCAAAGTTCAGAGTCATGATGAATATCTTGGACTAAACATCCTAATTACTAAATTGTGTCTGTGATAACAATTTAAAGTGTCCCTAGAACAGATTTTATCTAAGAGTGAGCAGAAAAGCCCTGACAATTACCTCGCTAAGTGTATTTTTTTTATTCTTTTTTGTTTGTTTTGTTTTGTTTTTTGTTTGTTTGTTTATTGCAGTAACATCGGTTTATAACATTGTAAAAATTTCAGGTGTACATCATTATACTTCTATTTCTGCATAGATTACATCATGTTCACCACCAAAATACTAATTACAACCCATCACCACACACAAGTACCGAATTATCCCTTTCACCGTCCTCCCTCCCCCCTTCCCCTCTGGTAACCACCCATCCAATCTCTGTCTCTATGTGTTTGTTTATTGTTGTTATTATCTACTACTTAATGAAGGAAATCATACGGTATTTGACTTTCTCCCTCTGACTTATTTCACTTTGCATTATACCCTTAATGTCCATCCATGTTGTAACAAATGGCTGGATTTCATCGTTTCTTATGGCTGAGTAGTATTCCATTGTGTATATATACCACATCTTCTTTATCCATTCGTCTCTTGATGGGCACTTATGTTGCTTCCAAGTCTTGGCTATTGTGAATAACGCTGCAATGAACACAGGGGTGCATGTACCTTTACAAATTGGTGTTTTCAAGTTCTTTGGATAAATACCCAACAGTGGAATCATATGGTAGTTCTATCCTTGATTTTTTGAGGAATCTCCATACAGTTTTCCATAGTGGCTGCACCAGTTTGCACTCCCACCAGCAGTGTATGAGAGTTCCCTTCTCTCCACATCCTCTCCAACACATGTTGTTTCCTGTCTTGTTAATTATAGCCATTCTGATGGGCGTGAGGTGATATCTCATTGTAGTTTTGATTTGCATTTCCCTGATAGTTAATGATTTTGAACATCTTTTCATGTGTCTGTTGGCCATCTGTATATCTTCTTTGGAGAAATGTCTTTTCAGGTCTTTTGCCCATTTTTTAATTGGGTTGGTAGTTTTTTTGTTGTTGACATGCATGAGTTCTTTATATATTTTGGAGATTAAGCCCTTATCAGATGTATGGTTTGCAAATATCTTCTCCCAATTGTTAGGTTGTCTTTTCGTTTCGTTGATAAATTCCTTTGCTGTGCAGAAGCTTTTTAGTTTGATGTAGTCCCATTTGTTGATTTTTTTCTATTGTTTCTCTTGCCTGGTCAGACATGGTGTTGGAAAAGATGTTGCTAAGACCGATGTCGAAGAGCGTACTACCTAAGTTTTCTTCTAGAAGTTTCACAGTTTCAGGTCTTACATTCAAGTCTTTAATCCATTTGGAGTTATTTTTGTGTATGGTGTAAGGTAAGGGTCTATTTTCATTTTTTTGCATGTGGCTATCCAGTTTTCCCAACACCATTTGTTGAAGAGACTTTCTTTTCCCCATTGTATGTTCTTGGCTCCTTTGTCAAAGATTAGCTGTCCATAGATGTGTGGGTTTATTTCTGGGCTTTCGATTCTATTCCGTTGAACTGTGTGTCTGTTTTTGTGCCAGTACCATGCTGTTTTGGTTACTATAGCTTTGTAGTATATTTTGAAATCAGGGAGTGTGATACCTCCAGCTTTGTTCTTTTTTCTCAGGATTCCTTTAGCTATTCGGGGTCTTTTGTTGTTCCATATAAATTTTAGGATTCTTTGTTCTAGTTCTGTGAAAAATGTTGTTGGAACTTTGATAGGGATTGCATTGAATCTATAGATGGCTTTAGGAAGCATGGACATCTTAACTATGTTAATTCTTCCAATCCAAGAATATGGAATATCTTTCCATTTCTTTGTGTCTTCTTCAATTTCTTTCAGAAATGTTTTATAATTTTCGGTGTATAGATCTTTCACCTCTTTGGTTAAGTTTATTCCTAGGTATTTTATTCTTTTTGTTGCAATTGTAAATGGGATGGTATTCTTAATTTCTCTTTCTGCTACTTCGTTGTTAGTGTACAGAAATGCAACTGATTTTTGTATGTTGATTTTGTATCCTGCAAATTTACCATATTCGTTTATTACTTCTAAAAGTTTTCTGGTGGATTCTTTAGGGTTTTCTATATATAAAATCATGTCATCTTTAAATAGTGACTGTTTCACTTCTTCCTTTCCAATTTGGATCCCTTTTATTTCTTTCTCTTGCCTGATTGCTCTGGCTAGGACTTCCAGTACTATGTTAAATAGGAGTGGTGACAGTGGGCATCCTTGTCTGGTTCCTGTTCTTAGAGGGATAGCTTTCAGTTTTTCACCATTGAGGATGATATTAGCTGTGGGTTTCTCATATATGGTCTTTATTATGTTGAGGTACTTTCCTTCTATACCCATTTTATTCAGAGTTTTTATCATAAATGGATGCTGGATCTTGTCAAATGCTTTCTCTGCATCTATTGAAATGATCATGTGATTTTTATTCTTCATTTTATTAATGTGGTGTATTACGGTGATTGATTTGCGAATGTTAAACCATCCCTGCATCCCTGGAATAAATCCTACTTGATCATGGTGTATAATCTTTTTAACGTATTGTTGTATGTGATTTGCTAGTATTTTGTTGAGGATTTTTGCATTGATGTTCATCAGTGATATTGGCCTGTAATTTTCTTTTTTTGTGTTGTCCTTGTCTGGTTTTGGTATCAGGGTAATGTCAGCTTCGTAGAATGAGTTAGGGAGCTTCCCCCCCTCCTCAATTTTTTGGAAGAATTTGAGAAGGATAGGTATTAAGTCTTCTTTGAGTGTTTGGTAGAATTCACCAGGGAAGCCGTCTGGTCCTGGACTTTTATTTTTGGGGAGGTTTGTGATTACTGTTTCGATCTCCTTACTGGTGACTGGTCTATTCAAATTCTCTACTTCTTCTTGATCTAGTTTTGGAAGGTTGTATGATTCTAAGAATTTATCCAGTTCTTCCAGATTGTCAAATTGGTTGGCATATAGCTTTTCATAGTATTCTCTTATAATCTTTTGTATTTCTGAGGTGTCTGTTGTAACCTTTCCTCTTTCATTTCTGATTTTACTTATTTGTGCCTTCTCTCTTTTTTTCTTGGTGCATCTAGCTAAAGGTTTGTTAATTTTGTTGATCTTTTCAAAGAACCAGCTCTTGGTTTTATTAATTTTTTCTACTGTTTTTTTGATCTCTATTTCATTTATTTCTGCTCTGATTTTTATTATTTCCCTTCTTCTACTGATTTGGGGCTTTGTTTGTTCTTCTTTTTCCAGTTCCTTTAGGTGCATTGTTAGATTGTTTATTTGAGATTTTTCTTGTTTGTTGAGATAGGCCTGTATCGCTATAAACGTCCCTCTTAGAACTGCTTTTGCTGTATCCCATAAATTCTGGCATGTCATATTTTCATTTTCATTTGTCTCCAGGTATTTTTTGATTTCTTCTTTGATTTCTTCGTTAACCCAGTCGTTGTTCAGTAGCATTTTGTTTAATCTCCACATATTTGTGGTTTTTCTGATTTTCTTCATATAGTTGATTTCTAGTTTCATACCGTTGTGGTCAGAAAAGATGCTTGGTATTATTTCAATCTTCTTAAATTTATGGAGACTTGTTTTGTGGCCTAATATGTGATCAATCCTAGAGAATGTTCCATGTGCATTTGAAAAGAACGTGTATTCTTCGGTTTTTGGATGGAATGCTCTGTATATATCTACTAGGTCCATCTGTTCTAGTGTGTCTTTTAAGGCCAATGTTTCCTTATTGATCTTCTGTTTGGATGATCTATCCGTTGGTGTAAGTGGAGTGTTAAAGTCCCCTACTATTATTGTGTTACTGTCTATTTCAGTTTTTATGTCTGTTAATAATTGCTTTATATATTTAGGTGCACCTACATTGGGTGCATAGATATTTACAAGTGTTATATCCTCTTGTTGGATTGTTCCCTTGATCATTATGTAATGCCCTTCTTTGTCTCTTTTTACAGTTTTTGTTTTAAAGTCTATTTTGTCTGATATGAGTACTGCTACCCCAGCTTTCTTTTCATTGCCATTTGTGTGGAGTATCTTTTTCCATCCCTTCACTTTCAGTTTGTGAGTGTCTTTAGGTCTGAAGTGTGTCTCTTGTATGCAGCATATATATGGGTCTTGTTTTTCTATCCAGTCAGCCACCCTATGCCTTTTAATTGGAGCATTTAGTCCATTGACGTTTAAAGTAGCTATTGATAAGTATGTACTTACTGCCATTTTTTAACTTTTTTTTTTCTCAGTGTTTTAGTAGTCCTTCTCTGTTCCTTTCTTCTTCTATATAGAATTGATGGTCACTTTAGTTTGACCTCTGTCTGAAAGCTGTACCCTTTAACTCCCCTCCTCCCTCCTTTTATGTGTTTGATATCATATCTAACCTCTTTTTTGTGCATTTGTATCCATTACGTTCTTATCATGGAAATAGATAATTTTTCCTATTTGTGGTCTTCTCTTTTCCCCTTAAATCAGTCCCTTTAACATTTCTTGTAGCACTGGTTTCTTGGTGACAAACTCCTTTAATTTTTGCTTATCTGGGAGATTTTTGATCTCTCCTTCCATTTTGAATGATAACCTTGCTGGGTAGAGTATTCTTGGCTGTAAGTTTTTTCCTTTTAGCACTTTAAACAGATCATGCCATTCTCTTCTAGCCTGTAAGGTTTCTGCTGAGAAGTCAGCTGATAGCCTTATGGGGTTTCCTTTGTATGTAACTTGACTTTCTCTTGTGGCTTTTAGGATTCTCTCTTTATCTTTAATTCTGGACATTTTGATTATGATGTGTCTTGGTGTGGGCCTCTTTGGGTTTATCTTGTTTGGGGCTCTCTGTCCTTCCTGTACCTGGATGTCTGTTTCCTTCCTTAGGTTAGGGAAATTTTCATCTATTATTTCTTGAAATAGATTTTCTGCCCCCTTGTCTCGCTCTACTCCTTCTGCTACACCTATAACACGGATGTTAGTGCGCTTGATGTTGTCCCAGAGGTCCCTTAGACTGTCCTCACTCTAGTGTATTTTAAAGGGGCAATGGGTGACAATAATAAATTTGCATTATGGATACATCAAAAGGAGTTGTTCAACCTCCAGGTTACATAAGAGAATGTAAAACTTCTGTTAAATAAGCTAATTCAGTTTTCTACTCTACTCTGTGAAAATTTGGGGCTATGTTCTTTGACAAGATCATGTATGGTTTCACTTCTATTTCCCTTATTTCTTTTAGAATTATTATTCAAATCTTGCTTCCTGACCAAAGCTGAGAAATGTGTCCATCATAAAAAATTCAGTTACTAAGAATAAGTATGATATTTTAACAAACTTTCATTATTACAACTTAAAGTTTAGATATTTTAATAGTTGTGTTAAAACTTAATGTTATAGTCCAAGAAGAGCAATTTTTTCACACTGTCACCTGCTAGATTCCTGTTGTAGACACTGTAGTGCACATTTGAAATATAGAGGCTCATTTTCAGCTGAGGTCAGGGGAAAAGCAAGATTTTTCTTTTCTTTTCTCTTTAATAGTGAATGTCTAAGGTTAAGTTTTATCTTCATTTTAACTTATGGATTTGGAGATATCTTCCATGGTGAAATACAGTTCCATTTAAGCAATCCAGCAAGTTGAAGCTTTATACACTGCTTGAAGAAAAGGCCTTCTGAATATGTTCCCAAGCAGCTGTTGCTTTTAATTGTGTTTTGTTTTAAAATTATCTTTTGTATTTGCCCCACTTGCTGCTTTACAAAATCACCTGAGTATTTAGCCTTAGATGTATAAATTTGGCAATGGTACCATTTCATTAGTGTTCAAGAAAAGCAAATCATCTGGATTTTCATCTGCATTTCTGCCTTCATTGCACACTCACCAATTTTAGCATCTTCCCTGCAAAAGATATAGAGGGTCTTTACAATAGGTCTCATGTAAGACATACACATATTTAGAAGATATAGCAATACCATATTTCATCAGCAGCTACCAGCGATTGAATAACTTCCTATATAAGTGGGCGTCAGTTGTTAACGAGGTCTGCTGTGTGAGTACTGCTATTTGCAAAGTAATGTGTTTAAGATTTCTATTGGTCAAGTAACCTTTTAACACTGTAATAGCAGCTATTACATCTTGTTTGAACATTTTCTGTAAATAGGACAAAATACAAAATTTTTTCCATGTCATGAGTTTTACTTACAGCTAAAAAATTGAGGGATACAGGTTGGTTATCTGTTGGCTTACAACCAATATTTTTATTTTCTATTTTGCTGTGATATAATTGTTTTATGAACACACAACCAAAGTATGTAAATAAATCAATGTATCATATGCTTTTGATACCTGGATATATCTCAGCCTTTATCATATTTCTCTCATTGTCATGACAGTTATCTTATTTTCCATTCTGTAAATAATTTTTCTTTTTTTTTTCTTTTATTGTGGTAACATTGGTTTATAATCTTGCTTAAATTTCAGGTGTACCTCATTATACTTCTATTTCTTCATAGATTACATCATGTTCACCACCCAAAGACTAATTACAATCCATCACCACACACATGTGCCTAATATCCCTTTCGCCCTCCCCCTGCCCCCCTTCCCCTCTGGTAACTACGAATCCAATCTCTGTCTCAATGTGTCTGTTTGTTGTTGTTTTTATCTTCTACTTATCAGTGAGATCATATGGTATATAAATAATTTTTCAATCATATTGCCATGCTGTTGAGTAACATCCTGAAATCTCTCACCAAGCAAATCAAGCAGAAATTCAGTTAAGTTCATCATACATCCATGATACTGTCAGGTCTTAAAAAAGTCTCATTCTATGTTTCCTAATATCTGATGTATAATAAATTTAAAGAGCACAATTTATTATATAACTAACATTGTTGTGCAAGAATGTGTGTACTACTACAGTAATTTGAACAAAATCTTGTGGTAACACAGGGGAATGAGGAACAAACAATGCCTTAGTGATGGAAAACTTATGAAGGAGGAGATATTTTAACTTTGCTGAAAAATAAATAAGAGTTTTCCAGACTAAAAACTGTAGAGCATTTGAAATGACTTGGCCTCTGTCCTTCCTTTTTCCCTTCCTTCCTCCTTTGCTTTGTCCCTTCTTTCCTTCGTTCTTTCTTTATATTAACTGTACCATTGGTTTGTATTTTCCAAAGTCTTCCAGATATTCATGAGTAACTAAAGACTATTCTTTCATGATATGGACATGTACTATGATTATCAGGCACAGTCCCTCAAAAAGAACATAGAGTATGCCCATTAACACATATGGCTTACACTTGTTAAAATAATACATTGATTTCTGACTTTTGTGTATGTGCTATCTTTGATATTCAACTTCCCTAGTTCTTCATTTTAGTTGAAGCATTATACCCTTCTCTCTATTATCTTTCTCATATATTCTTTGCAAAAACCAACACTCTGTGCTTTTTAATATCATTTCAAGAAAGTACTTATTTCTCAGCTGTCATTCAATGTGAAGAGATGCAATAGACTCTTGCCTCCAAATCCTGTAATTTGTCTGCATTTTTAAAATACTACAGGCTAATATATTTCCTTTCAATAAAACCAATGTCACCATGTTTTTCTACAGAACCATTAAAAGGTCTCTATCAGCATCTTTACCAAAGATGCTTCCCTGTCCTTGTAATTCGTGCTTCAAATACTTTGCTGATTGTGCATTCACTCAGAGGATATTTTGAGTCACATTTATAGTAGATCTTTGGCTGTCCTTTATACCAGGTATAAATCTATTTTGTCCCTAAAAGTAAAACATTTGGAAAATGTTAATCCCAAACTCTCCTTGTCACTCCTCTCTTGCACACTTCGATTACATTGTGCCTCTAGAAAAAGAAAGGGTTGGAGATATATATATATATATGTAACAATGAAGAGGCATGAGAATGTAGATCGGGGTGGCCCGGTGGTGCAAGTGGTTAAGTGCGTGCGCTCTGCTGCAGTGGCCCGGGGTTCGCCGGTTCAGATGCCGGGCGCGCACTGATGCACCGCTTGGCAAGCCATGCTGTGGCGGCGTCCCATATAAAGTGGAGGAAGATGAGCATGGATGTTAGCCCAGGGTCAGTCTGCCTCAGGAAAAAAAGAGGAGGATTGGCAGATGTTAGTTCAGGGCCGATCTTCCTCACACACACATACAAAAAAAAGAAAGAAAAATGAATGTAGCTCAACTAAATCTCCAGGTTTTTAGGAAATTTATATTTCATGAGAAGAAACAGACAAAAAACTATCAAACAAGCTCATACCCATATACGCCACGCTGTAGAGTGGTAATAGGTGCTGTGAGGATATGTAAAGTAGCGAGGACAATAAATAGCGACAGAGAGTTGCTATTTTTTGATCGAACCAACAAAGTCATCCTCTCAGATGAAATGACTTTTGAACAAAAACCTGATGAAAAGGATGGAATAAGCTATGTCAATGTTTGAGGGACCAGCACTCCAGGTAGAAGGAACAGCAAGTACAAAGCCCTGAGTTAGGAGCATGTTTATGAATATGCTCAAAAATACAAGGATGATAATATGGATGGAGCTGAGTAATAAGAGTGACGGGGAGGTTCAGTCACAGAGGTAGCCAGCTGTAGAAGGTGAAGTGCAATGCTTCCTGATCCTATTAAACTGAGCACCTTCGCTTATGACAACTATGTGGGTGTATGTATATGGACAAGTACGTATTATAAGGGATCAAAATATGACATCCCAAAATATGCCACTTATTTTGAGCTGGAAGCATTTGAGATTCAACAGATGCAGAAAGAAGCCTTCCCAGGGCTTCCCTTACCTGACTAAAAGCAGAGACTTTTGAGATATGAGGACTGTGGTAAATCCCCTCTCCTGGGGAAGTATTATGACTGTGATGAAGACAGAATGTCAGCGCCAAGATGGACCTTCACAAAGAAAGCTTACTCCATCAGTTTCCCCCATGTATTTACCTTCTCACTGTTTGCCTCCTGGGAAGCCTAAAACCTTTTCTTTTGTCTTGTCCCTTCTCTACGCATTTATTGTTCTTTGTGAAGATGCTACTAAGCCAAATTCCTAACCAGCCCTTTGAGTTACTAATCACTGAGTTTCTCCTGCCAGTATATACACTACACATGGTCATGAACTCCATTTGTTTTTTCTCTTGTTAATCTGACAATCTAATTCACAGAGCCTCAGCCAGAGAATTTAGGAGGGTAGAGGTAAAAGGTTTCTTTTTTCCTTTACAATATATTTTTCATTCTGCCCTCTTTAAATGAAAATCATAGATTATTTAACTTATGTAAGCAAAGTGTTTTTTTGTCCGTACAGTAGTATGAAGGAAAAATAAAAATAAAATAACATAAAAATATGTATTTCAGTACAAAGGCACAACTACACTTTATGACACAGCAAAGCTGACAGATGCTTGTCCTCATATGTAGAATTACTGTGACTTCTGCAGCTATAGCTGTAGCCTGAATTGGCAACTCAACACTACAGAGACTTTTGGTTATGGCAATGTGATTGTTCAGAAAGTGAACGATGCTTGGCAAAGTTCTGATGAAATCACAGCCCTAACTTCACCTGATTTGCCTAACTTTTGTCTACTCAGAAATGAAAGAGTAATTTACATTTAAATTTAAAGTGGTGTTAAGTTCAGGCCAGACAATAAAAAATACTGAAACACGCAGGGCATTCCTTTGTTGTGTGAGATTGTCTTTGAATTTCAGAACGTCCTGCTCTCTGGCCTTACTAAATATAGTGTCACAGTTAGTGGGATAACCAAAGTACTTTGAAAATTTTCCTAACTTCCCCCTTGGATCTTGGTAAAGATCTTAATTTTATACTAAGTGTAATACGAAATCATTACAGTCTTTTGAAAAAAAGTGACATGATAGATTTATATTTTAAAAGGATCATTCTGTTGATTAAAAGTTAAGTTTTAAGGCATGAAAATTAAAAATCACAATCAAATCAAATAATTTTATTTGTATGCTTTTTGTTACTGTTTGTTTTGTTCTTTTTACTTTACCCCCAATGTTTCAAAATAAGATATTATTTTAGGACAAATATTAAATTTATTTAAAAAACAGTTTATCAAGATTTCTGTTTACGGTAACCCAGTTAGCAAGCTTGAATGTCATATAAGGAACTTAAGTTTGACAAAGTTCAAGGATGTGAACAATTGGGAAAACAGTACAACACCATAGATTTGGAGTTGACCTTCTTGAGTTCTAATAGTGTCTGTATTATTAACCACTGTGTGAAAGTGGGGAGCTACTTCTGCATGCTCATAAATGTGAATTTAAAATTGTATTCTACTTCTGAATGACCCCACATTAAAAATAACACTATGTATTTTGGGATAACACAGTTTACTTTCTCATTTCAAGAAAACATATCCAGCAATGAACTAAAAGAATGGGTATCATTTTGGCTTAAAAATGAATTTCTGTTTATCCTCTCCCTGTCTGTTTATATCTCCTGATACAAGCTTTTCCACCCCATAATTCATCCTGAGAGAAAACTGATCAGGGTAGCCAGGAAGACTACTCATAGCAAAGAGATATGCAGTCCCAATGGAGACAATGCTTCTCTCTGAACCTTATATCATACTCAGTTGATTAAAAAAAAATGGTAGTTTAAGGGAGATGTTTCTTCCTAGGCTCAATTCATCAAATATATTAGAAAACTTTACACACTGAAAAACTGTGTGTAGCAGTAAATCACTGAATAGTATCTATAAGAGAAGATAAGAAAAGCTGCTTTAATTGTTTTAGCAGTTAAATCAGTAAAGAAGGACATACCAATTTAGGAATTTTGACAGTCAACTCTCATTTATGAACCGTCTTCTTAGTTCATCATCAAATTTACCATTAATTCTCTGCATAAAAACATTTGATTTGATGTTAACCTCCAAATATTAACACATATTAAGATTAGTAAAAATGTTGACCCAAGATCAATCAACATTACATGTATAGTGTTGGAGGAAGTGTGGAATTTATTTGAAAGCAGAGATTCTGGGGTCTGCCTATCTGCATTTAAATGTTAGCTCCATCGCCAACCAGATGTGTTACCTCAAGCAAGTTACTTTCCTTTTCTAGACCTCCATTTCCCTATCTGCAAAGGGCTCTCTGGCTACATATCTGTTGTGAGAAGTAAATAAGATAATCCATGCACTTAAAATACATTTGGTGCACAGGAATCCACAGATAAAGATTTGGTATTATTGCTGTAATTTAGAGGATGAAGTGTACTAAATATTTATGTTTTGATTTAAGAAAGAGGAACAAAATTTTGACACAGGATGAATGAGGACATGTGTGTACTACATCGTGCTTAAGAGAGATGTTTTTCCTATTGTATAACAGATTGTGATACCGCAATAAGTTTCTCTCTTATAAAGTGGAAAAGTTCATGTCTGAACTTTAATCTCCTCTTTCTGCAGAATAGGCACCTTCTATTGTCACAACAGGAATTAAGGGCCAGATGCACATAAATGACAGCACATAGATTCTTAAATAAACTTCCATACATGGCTCAAGTTCATGCCCTTTTATGAATTTCCTAACATTCAAAGACAAAACACAATGGCTATTGTTTAGTTAGTAGTAACAATTAATTCTACAAAGTCCTAGAGTGGAACTGAGGAAGTAAGGAAAATTATAGTTGAGAAGCAGAGCAAATTACAGAAATTATGAAGATCATTTAGAAAACAGAACACCTCTGCCTTCACTCAAGCCATTCAAACAATTTCCCAAATTAGGATATTTAACTAAATACTCCAGATAATTGCTTCTCTTTTCAACTTCAATTTTAATACAGACATCTTTGGCTGAACATATTAAAATTGCCAGAGAGGGAGAATAAAGGGAAAAATTATAGACATTTCCAGGTACATAAGACAAACACTTATTCTAAATTTAGCATTAATAAGAATGCATTAAAGGTTTTCTTAAAAAAAGAGAGTGGTAGGAAAAAAACCTAAAATAACTCAAGATACTTTATTAAAGTTGACAAACGATGAAGAAACCCAAAAAAAGACAAGAACATGACAAAATATTTATCATATATTCAAAAGCTTTACTATTTTCCTGGTCCTTGAGAAACAAAAGCAAAGAAGATATGGCTCCTGGCTTCAAGTTGCTTTCAGTGTGTTGGGAAGCAAATGAAAAATGGCAAGAACATTGATTAGTGTTAGAATGGAGATATATACAGAGCTAAAAGAACACTGATGAGGGAAGAGTTTGATGGGAAACAGGAATTAATGAAGAGATGAGGTGAGGGAAAGAAATTTTCAAGATGCACAGTAGTTCCTCAGGACACTCAGGAGACATATGTTATAAGTGGAGAAAATAGCAGAAAAAATATTTGAAAGTCTGCAGTGATACTTGGAAAATTATAATAGTCTGAAATGAATAGACAGTACGCTCTATGGAGTGGAACGGCCAGAGGTTGCTATAAAAGGAAAACATACATATGCCTGGCCTTAACATTTCTTACAAATAGACATTGGTACTCCAGTGCCACAATTCTTAAAACTTTTTTCCAGGCCCATGTTTTCTACTTCCTGATGAAAAGGCTTTCCTTAAAGCTCTTTGATAACTGCCCCTCCCCCAAAGTTGCTCAACTGAAGTCCTGTTCATAGATGACAACTTATTTCATTTTTTTAAAGGCTCAAAATGCAATTCTTTGAGGAGCATATTTATTGCCTTCAATCACTTGAAAGTATAAAGTACTGATAGATACTTCTTTACTGAAGTGCATTTCGACAGGCAAAGACATATAAAGGATACTAGAGATGAGGACATTTCCAGCAAAGGAATGAAACAAACACTTTGAGTAAGGAGAGTAAGCCTCGCTTCTTCCATTTGGTCTCTGGGGCTTATTGTATTCCACAGTAAAGGAGAAAATCTGCCTTTTATTTATTTTAGTTCATTCACACAATTTTGGGGGGAAATTTAAGTGAAATCTTTTTTATAAAGTTAAATGTCATCTAAAGTCATGGCTGAAAGACATATCAAAAAAATGAAATCTGTGTTAAAATAAATGGTGTTCTCTTTTCAGACTCATGTTAGCCCATGTATGCAGAAAAAATCCATACCTGCTCTTACATTATTAGAACTATAAAAACACTATTCATCAAAGCTGTGGATTTTTTGGGAGGGAGGATGAGAGGAAAACAAGGGGACTACCACATTGTTTTTTTATGGTGGTTAACTCCTTCATTTTATGTTATTTATCCATAAAATCTTTAAGAAGTTATTGCACTTTCCATTAGTTTGCATAGTACTTATTGGCCAATATCTGCAGTGTAAGTTAGTACTATTTTTTCTCTGAATAACGTTCTCATCTGTTAGTGCTGATACAGTTGTCCGCAGCAACAGTAGCAGCAGGAATCGCCATGATGTTCTGGAAACCATTATAAAGACAGAAGGAATTGAAAGTCTCAAGAAGAGGTTGAGGACTCTCTCCTTAGTTACCCAGAGAGGTATTTGGCAATATTTATTAGGTGCTTACTATGTATCAGGTGACTTCTCCAGGCAAGGGAGATGCAAACCTGAATGAAAGAGAGTCACTGTTCCGGAAACACTCACCACAGCCCGAGCAGCAGCCGCACTGTGGAGGAAATACACGTACACACTTGAGGTTGCTAAGGCCACTGTTCTCAACTCCTCTCCCTTGTTATTAGCGTTAGCAATTAGTTTGAGCAAGCCCCTTCAGCTCCATTTCAGAGTAAACGGGATGAGAGAGTCCTGGTTATAAAAGTGATGATAAGATTAGGGTGCTACTAAATACAAACAAGCTCCCTATAAATTCATGTTCCAGTGAGAAAGGTATTTACTTTTGGTGGTAGCACATTCAAGTATTTGTATTGGTAAGAATCTAAAATTCAGTGTAAACTATGGTAGAGTTCTAATAGCTTTAAAATAGAGTTTTGAAATACCTAAAATCAGATTAAGGAGATTTTACTATGACTGATAATTTCATTTGCCTGAGGATAACTGGTCTCTATATACACACTGCCTTAAAATTAAACCAACACATGTACATACAGTAGTCTGCCCTTATCTGAGGGGGATACGTTCCAACACCCCCAGTGGATGCCTGATACCATGGATAGTACCGAACCCTATATATAATATGTTTTTTCCTACACATACATACTTGAGGCGTGACAGCAAAACTACTACAAATTTCTTTTTCCTTCTTCACAACTTCATGGATAGAAGATTTGTTATTACCATAGATCTTAGAAACCTCAGCATATGATTTTTTTTTCTTTCCTCATTAAGTCAATAACTTTCACCTTGTCACTTAAAGGGTGCACCTTATGGCTTCTCTTTGGCATATCCAAATTGCCAGCATCACTGCTCTTGTGCTTTGGGATCATTAGTAAGTAAAATAAAGGTTACTTGAACACAAGCAATGCGATACTGTGACAGTCGATCTGATAGTGGAGATGGCTACTAAGTGACCAACGAGTGGTAGCATATACAGTGTAGATCCTCTGACAAAGGGATGATTCAGGTCTTCGGCAGGACAGAGCAGGGCAGTGAGAGATTTCATCACGCTACTCAGAATGGCGCGCAATTTAAAACTCATGAATTGTTTATTTCTGAAATTTTTCATTTAATATTTTCGGCCTGCGATTGACTGTGGGTAATTGAAAGCACAGAAAGCAAACCGTGGATAAGGGGGGACTACTGTATTATATTTTATATAACATATAATATGAAAGCGTCTCTTTTATTCTTTGGAACTTCAAAGTTAAATGTGTAAACCAGATATATAAATGTATTCAAATGGCTATATATACGCAATAGTGGGCTCCAAATATTCTATAATATTTGGAATATTTTATTTGGAAAATATTTATTTGGAAATTAATGGAAAATTTGGAAAAATTTATTTGGAAATTAATATTTATTTGGAATGAATTTATATGGAAATTAATTTTCCAAATTTATTTGGACCCTTATTTTCCAAATAAATATTTGGAAAATAAGGGTCCAAAAATTCTATAAATGTAAGAATGCAATTGGTATACTCTTTAAATATAATATCTGATGTTTCTTTTAGATCTTTGAGATAACTTGGTTGGCCATATGAAAATAATCAACTTAAGAAAATTATTCTATATATTACTAAATGTCAAATGTTTAAAAGGAAATATCTGTTTAGTTTATAAAAAGTCAATTAAGCAAAGTTATGCTTAATCTTCTATCAATGCTTCAATAAAACTGCATTGCATAAGGGACAGAAGATTTTATCACCCAGGTAGAAGTGGGAGCCTGAAAGCTATTGAGCACTGTAGATATCCTGATGTATCATAATTATAGAAACACCTGTGATGAATAATTCTGAGTTGATCCACTCCAAAACATAGAGTGCTTAATAGTCCTGAGAAGCAAACACATTGCCAACAAGCCACAGGTGTTCACCACAGGAAGACATAAAAAATGTGATGATGAAGGATGTGATGACATTTCCCAACCTATAATATATATATCCCAAAATGAACTTATGCATCTATAATTGAGTTGGTTTTTAAAAATTGTTAATGTGGCATTTAGGGTATTTTTAAAAATAAAATTTCCAAATGTGCATAATATATTAGTTTATAAAATTGAATGCAAAGGTATAAAATAAAGCTAGAATCAGAGGTTTAATTTTAAAAACTTTTATTCATGCTAGTACTTGAATTGTCTGTGTCCTACATTGAGTCTAAAGTTTTATGCAGATAAGTAATTATATGAATGAATCCTCATTACAATGAAATACAGCATTTGAATTTTATTAATTCGTAACAGCCTTCAGATAGACTATTTTCTGCAATGAAAAATTATAATCATGTTTCACCTAAGATTTTATTTGTTATTGTTCATATAAAAAGTGATATCTACAGGGAGCCATAATCAAATTGCCCTATATTTCTTTAACACGTACACTAATCCTTCTATTTAATTCCATTCAACATAAAAATAATACTTAGTAAGGCATTTTGCAAGCTTTATTAATGCCTCCCAGACATTCGTGATTGTTAACTGAACTCAACACTTGATTATCCATGCTGATGGAAGGCTACAGAAGCATGGATAATTGGAAATAGTAGATAATGCAGAAAATTGCTATGCAGTCAAATGCACCTCGGCAGAAACTGACTCACACATATTTATTCAAATACATCCACCCTTTGTCAGTCCAATAATTAAATGACCCAAAGTGCTTAATGAAAGAGAAGCAGTTTCTGCCAAAGAATATGCAGATAATAAAATATATGTGCTGCCATCTGACTAAACCCAGAAAAAACAATGTCTCTGTTTCTACCTCTAGAACCTAATCGATGACTTTATGTTTCCACGTAGATTATTCTAATCTTTCCCTCTAGGTTGGCTCTATCTAAGGTGGTCCAGTTGTAGTACCTCATCATTACCAGTCTAAAGGAAAAGGTATGGGTTAAGGTTATACACTAGTTTGGCTAGTAGATCTCACCACTAGACAAGGATCAGCACGGTGGACTATAAAGCAGAAACAGAAATAACTCCAAATTCTGACATTTTTGAAATAAGATATATTATTTAGGATATTTGTTTAACTACTTCAAAAGAAACCAAGTATCAGTGATGTAAATCAGATGGAAGTTTATTTCCCTTTTGTGTTAAGTATGAGCTGCTAGAAGGGGCAAGGTGATAGGTTTCTTTGTTCCTTAAGGTCAGGGAGGCATCCAGGCTCCTTGTACTTTATTGTTCCAGCATCTACTGCCACAGTCTCCTCTTAACATGACCAGAGATAGTTCACCACGACCATGTCCACTTCTCAGCCTATGGCAAGGAGAAAAGGAAATGCAGGACAAGCAGTTGCCATTCAGTGAGGGTGACCTGGAAGAAACCAGCATCATATTTTCCAGAACTTAAGCACATGTTCAAAGCTGGCTGCAATGGAGACTTGAATATAATCTTCAGCTAGGGGCTCATTTACTCAACTAAAACTTTGGAGTTCAAACACTAAAAGAAAGAAGAGAAAAATGAATATTTAAAGTAATTATAGTTTTTTCCAGAAGAGATAACAAGGAGAAAAGATTATAATGAATAGCCAGGACATTTTTTTTTTTTGCCCCAGAAATGTTTGAAATCAGGTCAGATTCTGAGGAAAGAAGATGAGACCAGTCCTATTGATTGTAAGAAGCTTCCTGTGGAAAGATTCTAGGAATGTTTAAAGATCCCATTTTGCTTGTTGAGACAGTTACCATTATTAGTTCTTATAATTGAGAGACTATAATCTGAAAAAAAAATTGTTTGAATTTCATATTAAGTGGAAAGTCAGAACTTAAAGAGATAGTAATGTTCATATTTTCTTAGCATTCTCTAAGAGATATTCCCTTAAATACTAGTCCCATGGGATGGTTCTTGGAAAAATTGTTTTCTTGTCAAATAGGTTTGGAAGACCTTGAATACTGTATCTCCACTTGGATAATTATAAGGTAAATTAGCATATTAATAGATATTGCTACTCATAGTGAAGAAAACTTTAAATTTCTTTATTCCAAATGTATTAATCATATAATTCTTTTTTTTTCCTCTGGGAAAGATTTGCCCTGAGCTAACATCTGTTGCCAATTTTCCTCTTTTTTTTTTCCCTCACTCAAGTCCCAGTACATAGTTCTGTATTCTAGTTGTAAGGCCTTCTAGTTCTTCTATGTGAGCTGCTACCACAGCACGGCTACTGACAGACAAGTGGTGTGGTTCTGCACCCAGGAACCAAACCCAGGCTGCCAAAGCAGAGTGTGCTGAACTTTAAACACTAGGCGGACATGGAATTATCAGGGCTGGCTCTTAATCATATATTTCTTATTTAAATCACACTTATCAATGTATCTTGAAAAAGCCTTTTCAGAAAATGGATTTAATCCAAACTCCTTATTTTACAAGGAAGTATAACAAGTGAGGACCAAGCATTTATATACCTTAACAAGAGCTGGATAATTTAATTAACCTAACACTCCATCTTGCAAATTCTCAACTTATAGTATAGACAATTTTATTAATTTAATCCAGGAGTCAACAAACTATGGTTCATGGGCCAATTCAGGCCCACTGCCTATTTTTATAAATAAGGTGTGATTAGAAAACAGTTGCATTCATCGTTTGCATGATGTCCATGGCTCGTTCCTCACTGCAACTGCAGAGCTGAGTAGCTGGGACAGAGACCATATGCCCACAAAGCCTCTAGTATTTGCTATTGGGCTTTTTACAGAAAAACCATTTGTCAACTCCTGATTTAATTCATTCAGCAATATTATTTAATGTAAATATGAGTCAGTAGCCCAAATACCCCAGTGCATCACAGGCTTACTTAGAGAAGAAAACCAATTTGATATGAAATTGAATTAAGCTTAAGAAAATCTTTTGGAAGCAGTAATTCTTCTCTCAACCTGAGTGGGCTTTTTTCCACAAAACTTATTGGTGAACAATTCAGCTGAATAAAATTTACAATATCTCGCCTGGGTGTTATCCATACTTGAAAACCGGTGAACTCCATTGATGCTACTATGTTAAGCTTTCATGATATGGAGACGAATGAGGCATAATACCAACTCTTGACTAGCTTAATGTCCAGCAGAGAAGGTAGGAAAGAAATTCATCAATGATTATTTGGTGATAAAATTTCTAATAATGTTCACCAAACTCTATCTAAGAGATGGGTATGTTACATTATTTAAATGTCATTTTTTTCTTTTTCTCTAACAGTTACATTTCACATATATGTCAGGCTCTGTTCCAATTACTTTACATGTATTAACACATATTATCATCACAACAACTGTAAGTATAGTGCTTCTTAGTCTGGGAAGACATAGATTGAAGGGAATTAAAGTGTATTTTACTCAGAGAGAACAGAATGTGCCAAGACATACTGCAATAGAGATGCTGAAACAGAGAGAGTGAGCGAAACTTCTTAAGTCATATATTTTGTTTCGAGTGCAATCTCAAGAAAGAGAGGAAACAGGCATGTATGGATCAACTCGGGAGGACATCTTGTGTAGAAAAATGGATCACAATCAAAAGGAGGATAATAAAAAACATCGAGAGTCAGATGACAGATATTGAAGTAAGGTAAATTCAGAGAGAATGCTTAATACCATTATTTTGGTTTAGTCCAATTCTGTTTTCTGGCATCGAACGTGGTAAGATCATACTGTGAAATTTCTGAGTGGTTCCAAGATGGTGTGAATTACTTTATAAAATTCCATATGATGTCTAATTCACTCAAACTATATAGTTTATGTACAAGCTTGCATTATTAAAAATAGTTTAAATAAAATAATGGTTTAGGAAATTAAATTTCATATATGTAAATAGACATTATGTGGATAGACTGGCATTGACAAAATATAAAAACATCTTAAGAGCTATCTAGTACAATATCTTAACCTAGAGTAGTTAAGCAAGCTTTATAAAGCTATACAGCTAATTCCATTGTTATGATTTCCAAAATATTAGAAAACTTTGTATTGCAGTGTACTGACTTAGTTATAGTACAAAATTATTTTTTACTGAAATAGAGAGTATTTGTAAATTTAAAATGAGTTCTATCTTAACTAACTATATCTAATCTTATAGCTAGGATTTTTGAATAGCATTCAAAAGACATTTTAATACTTACTGTCAATAAAACATATTTTCAGGCCATTAAATGCATTTGTTGAAAGTTTCACTGTTCATTATTTGGAATAAGACTTATATAATCAAAAATGCCATTGACAAAGAATCCAACTTGTTAAAAATACTAAAAGATGGAGCTCAACAGACATAGAGATAAATGTTTAATTTTAGAACAACCTCTCAAATTGTATAAGTATTAAAAGTAAAATAATTGCTGCCAGGTAAAATCTTAATCAAACATATCTAGTTACCATAGTAAAAACAAGTTTGGCAAAAAATTTTGTTGCTAGAAAAGTAATCAGATATTAGGGTCAATAAATATTTATTTATATGGTATCTGAAAAACCAGAGGCAATCTTTCTCTTGTACTTTGGACTAAGCACAACTGGACTAAAGAATTATGTCCAATTCTGAACTCCAAAATTAATTTTAAAAAAGATTCATGAGATAGGATTGAGTGTATATGTAGTTACGCAGTAACATATGTGGGCATATACTTGAAAGAAAACCAGGATAAGTATAGCAGTATTTAATAATATTTGTTTTAATGTTCATACACTATAAATGTTTATACACTATAACCCTTGAGAGTAAAATGGGAAACTTAATCTGCAGCCTGAGGAACATATGTTCATAAAAAAGCATGCAAATTGTAAACATGGGATTACACAGTAAGATTAGCAAGAAGAAACATGAGATTAGTAAGAAGATTCACTTCCCAAATTCCTTTGCTGAAAAACTAGGATTGGTCATATCTGTCTGGGATAACAGTCCACAGAGTCTGTGATTCTGGGATCTATAGATAGATGATGAGTAGTAACGTAGCAAATATAGTGATAAACCAAGACATCTGTGGTTAGAAAGATCATCTCATACCTAAACTTTGTCATCAATAGACTGTAACTCTCCTGATGCAAAAAAAACACCAACTATGTAATATTCATTTTCAGTTGTTCTGTGGTCAAAACAAGTATTCTAGAACTAGATTGCCTGAGTTCACATCCCAACTCCTCATTTTATTAATTCTGTTAATATGACCTTGGGAGAGTCAATTAATCTCTCCACACTTCATTTTTAACATCTTTAAAATGGAAATAATAATAGAATCTGTCTTATGATTTGTTATAACATTAACTTTTAGATTTCATAGAAGATAGTCTGACACTTATGGTTAAGCCTTACAAGTTAAATATCTCTATTGGCATGTACATAATAGACAACTGTGTCAATGTTTAATAAACTGAATTGATAGTATAAAAGGAGCAAGGTTATTATCCTAATCTATATTCCAAAGTCTTTAATGCTGCTTATTTACTTACAAAATGTCCCTTGGTTATATTAATATTAAAACCCAGAAGATATTCTAGTGAAAATATAGACGGGAGTAACATAGGCACTTGCGAAGTACATGGACTCTTCAGTTCTTATAGTACCAATTATTGCACTGAAATTTGGGTGAGGGGGGGATGATGGGGAGGGTCTTGAATCTGAATCTTAAACTAGCCACTTACCGCCATATATATTATGGAATAAATAGCAAGAAAATGTTTTCTCTGTTGATATATAGGCAATTTTCCCAAACTCTTATCTGCTCTCCTACAAAGAGCAAAAGGGTTGGAATGTGTGTAAGCTTTTGGATCTTTAACATAAAACTTAAATAAGAAGAGAAGCTGATCAGACTCTTCCAGACTTTCTTTCTACATAGTACGTCAAAGAGCAAGGCCTCCAAACTCAAAGGTAGTGACCTATATCAATTTATCATGAAATAAAAAAATGAAATTGAAAAAAGATCCTAAAACAGAGAAAAAAATAACATGTCCCTGCTTAATAATTTCTAAAATTTCTTTTCTTCTTTATCAAAAATTCAACTTCTAAAATTGATCAGCCTGTTGTGTACTCATGGGTGTAAAACTGGACTTATCTGATTTTAAAAACCCAATAGCTTCTCATTGATGGAAATAGTGGCTGCAGAAATAGAATTCAGACAGTCCGGAAGCCCAAGCCTCTTAAAGGAGTTGTGGACCCGAAAAATTGGTAAATAATTCAGTCGAATTCATAGTAATCTTTTAAGAATATTCTGAAATTTATGTGCAACTAGTGGACAAGCAGGCAGCTAGTCAAGTCCTCAGAGGTGTTGAAAGGAATCAAAATGATTTAAACACTCTGCCATAAAACTGAGAATGGCTCAATTTACCCCTTGAAACATGTGGAATTATCATTTACAGCTGGGTGCCTTCTCGAGATTTCAGTACTAGAAAGCTTGTCCCCAGTACTAGGACTGCTCTGTCTTTCAGAAAATATTTTACCTTTACATAAATTCAAAAATTATTTTGCTTTTACTTACATTAAAGGAACTCATATCCAGACCTTTTGCCTGCTAATGTCTTTCTGTCAATGACATCATCATAATAGTTTTTGCAAAACCATCATCTTCTAAGATAGAGGGAATGAAAAAAAAATAAAGCTGCTAAAATTGGTCATTTGGACTCTAATTCTAGATGGAGCAGTCAAGGAATATTTGTGTCCTTAGACCCAAAAGCATGCATGCCCTTATAAGGAAGCTCTTGCTGCTAAATGGCGTTCTCATTTGCATCTCAGCTTCCAAATTCCCTGAGTCAATGGAACCAGTCCATCCAGGGTCAACTGGGAGACTTGCCTTTTGTTCCTCTCCTCCTCTCATGTCCCTAGCGTACTCCTTTACTTAGAACTAAGATACATATTAACACTTGCACACTTGTACGAGGTCAGGCTCATTATTTCATTCCAAGTTTCAGCAATTATCCTGGAATACATGCTAAGAGTGTGGAATTTCTTTGATTCTAATTCACCCATGCTATTTATCACTAAATATCTTGGAAAACTCTCAGGAAGGCTTTTGCTGTGGTAGCTTGTCACCAAGAAAGTAAACATAGTGAATAAAAGCCAGTTAGGTTGTCATATTTATCAAGTAACTGATTCACTAACACATTTTATTTTTTATTTCTTAACCAAATAAATAATCTGATGAGAAGTAACCCTTGGCCAAGAGCACATCACTTCCTAATACTGTGGTTAGTCCTCTCACTTTGCTATGAACTGGTAATTTTTCATATATTTTTGGGCTAGGTACTTTTATAGTATGAAAAATGTGTATTAGTTTTTACAATTTCGCTTCATTTTCTATCTATTTTGCTAAGAGTGTATATTTAACTGTGTCTGAGTCCAAGTTCCTATACTGACAGCGCTGTGAGAATTCTGCGTTTCTCATTCATTAGTCAGTTTCTACAAAAATCTTCAAGGAGGTTCAGTTTATCTATATCATACTCATGAGTCATTCAGATCTTTCTTTGGGGATTATTCTTTCTATTGCAGAGTTTCTGACTAAGTGATAATTCAGTTTATAGTGTTGACTCTGACAGAAGAAAACATGAATTATTTCCTGAGTTTCATAAGCACAACAGTTCTGGAGAATGGGATAAAACACATAATATATTACATTCAGGACGTTTTAAATCCTCAGGAATTAGAGTGGGTTTTATGACCATGTCAGGTAAAAATAGTATTAAAATATTTGTCAGCCCTTTACAGCATTTTTAGTTTAAAATAAAAAGTGCTTTTGAAAACAGCAATACAAAATGAAATGTTAACCATTTAGAATAGACATTTGATAGTAATATCAAGAGAATTAAAAAAGCACATACTCTCATAATTAAATAATAATCCATTTCTGGAAATGTGGCTTAGGAACCCCCCCCAAAAAAAATATATATCTACATGCACACAGAGATATCTATTACATTATAATAAATGAGATAGTATGATTAGCACATACTTTAATTCTCTGGAGCTCCAAATTAGATGTAGCAATGATGAGTAAATATTAAAATATAATAAAATTCATGACCGTGCTCAAAAGGTGACAAATTTCTCTATAGTCCAAATGTAGAAAACTATCCTCAGAATGTGATGTGGGGGTAATCCTGTGAGCCTCATGAGCAAGAGCCTTGGAAAAGTTTGATTACTATATGGTAACTAAGACCAAATTTCCCATTATGTCACTGAGGACTCAGTGAGACCTATCATTTTATATCAGGATCTGGAGAGGTTCCTGGACTCCCTTAAAATGTGGAGACAAACTCCGACAGCTTCCTGGAGTTGCCACTTTTAGAAAACTATGTCAATAATAAGGTAGGAAGAAGGAGGAGGAGGCCACAAAATGAGACTTATGCCAAAGTGTTCACTGGTTCAATGAAAAGATCTATGGCAATACTTCATATGATCTGAGACCAGAAAACCTCACTCTCATTAAGGAATGTACAAGACTAGGGGTAAAGTTGAAGTTGGCCTTAGTGGAAGCATAACCAGACACACACACACACACACGTAGAGGGAGAGACAGAGAGACAGAGAGACCTCACTTTCAAGGTGAATATACAACAAAGAAGCTCTTTCTTCAAAGAGCTTGAAGAAAACTACCCACCAAGATCCAATTATCATCAATTTGCCTAAAAATAAGTGTAAATGATAGAGTACTCTAAAAATAATTTAAAAAAATATGTTTCTGGGCCAGCTCCCTGGTGTAGTGGTTAAGTTCAGCACGCTCCAGTTTGGCAGCCCAGGTTCCTGGGTTTGGATCATGGGTGTGGACCTACACCACTTGTCAGCCATGCTGTGGCAGCAACCCACATATAAAGTAGAGGAAGATTGGCACAGATGTTAGCTCAGGGGTAATCTTCCTCAAGCAAAAAAAAAATAAAAATAAAGAGGAAGATTGGCAGCAGATGTTAGCTCAGGGAAAATCTTCCTCACCAAAAAAAATAAAATAAAATACATATGTTTAATTTCCTGAAAGTGATAATGGAAAAAAATAGCATACCAAAAAGTGATGAACTTTGATATGGAAATAGCAGATATTAATTAAAAGTATATTTATAAAAAAGAAATGATTAGAATATTAGGAGTCAAAATTATAATCACTGAATATTAAAAAATAGTATCACGATTTTTGGGATGAATTCTAGAAATGACTCAGTCAGAGAAAAATTAGAAGTATGTAAAATAGTGTTGATTAATTTACCCAGAAATCTGCACAAAGAGCTTCAAAGAAAAAAAAATCAATATGTTTAGAACCTCCAACAATAGTTCTGGAAATCAAGATTAGATGACATATTAGAATTGCAATATTTGAGGAGATAGTAACTGAGATTTTTCCAGAATTGAAGAAACACTAGCTGAAAATTCAATGAGGATCTATTAAGATAAATAAAAATATAGTTTTTTTCCAAGAAAATAGCTGAATGTTAAGTAAGAAAAGATCTAAAAAAAAAAAAAACTGTAGAAAAGACCCCAATTACATATCAAGGAATAACATTCAACTGTGAACTCTCTTCACTTTGGCAACAATAATTGTGAGAAGACTGTGAAGCTAGAATTCCACAGCTAGCTAAAGGAACAGTCAAGATTTAGGGTAAAATTATATTTTCAAACATACAATAATGAAGACAATTTACAATGCACTTATCCATGCTGAGTCAACTTCTAAAGAAGATTTTTCAGTAAGAATAAAATTAAACTCACAAGGAAGCAGTGAGATGCAGGAAACAATGGTCATCAAAAATCAATATGCAGTAACTGGACAGGACTGATGTGGTGAGTAGTTAAAATATGCTAAGTTTATTCCATTTAAACGAGGATAAAGTTGCAAATAATTTAGACTTTATGAGTAAATGTATTTCTCTATGTTAAAAAAATTACAGGTAATTACAAAGACACAGGATTCAATATAAAACTATCAAACTAGCAGAAGACAGCAGTTGAGAATGAAGAAAATATTATCAATCCAATAGAAATAAAGGCCAGTGGGGGACAGACAAACATGCAAACCAAAAACTGTAGAAAAGAAACAGAACAAACTAAGATAATAGAAATAAACTGTATCAGTAATTACAATACATTGAAAGGATTGCTTTCACCTCAAATTGGTATTTTAAACTCAGCTTTTGCTATTCACTCGATTTACACATAAACTAAACCAATACTAAATGTTATACCTAAAACTACAAAAAGCTAAGTCAAACAAAAGCTAATCAAAAGAAAGTACCAATAGTACTACAGGCTTGTGTATTAGTTTCCAAACATATTGCTGCTGTAACAAATGACTACAAACCGTGGCTTAAAACAACACAAATATATTAATTTACGGTTCTGGAGGTCAGAAGTCTGAAATCACCCAAGAGGGACTGATTCTTTCTGAGGACTCTGAGAGAAGAATCCGTTTCCTCGCCTTTTTCAGCCTCTGGTGGCCGCCAGTATTCCTTGGCTTGTGGCCCCTTCTTCCAATTTCAGAGCACATCATTCCAATCTCTGCTTCCCTCATCACATGGCCTTTTCCTCTGACTCTGACTCCTTTTGCATCCCTCTCATAAAGACCCTTATGCCTGCATAATCCAGCATCATCTCCCCGTCCAGATCAGATTTAATCACATCTGCAAAGTCTCTTTTGCGTATAAGGTAACATTCAGTCATTCCAGGGATTAGGATGTGGGCAACATTCGAGGGCCATTATTCAGACTAACACAGCCAGAAAATGAATAAGGAGATTTATTATTTGGAGAAATATAAGTCTTGTACAAGTAAACTGATGAGTTCGATTATATTTGCATCATAATCTGAATAGAATTTTTCAAGAACTTGACAGTTTGGAAGAGTAAATTCTAAAAAACAGTAAAGATAATGAGGACTGTTATTACTGGTTATGAAGACTTATAAAATTATAGTGATTAAGAAACAAGCAAAGAAATAAAATGCTTGCTAACTGATATAAGCAAACGTGGCTTTGTGTGGAAAATTAGATATTTTCCTTACACCATAAAAATAAATTCCAAATAAATGAGACACCAAAATATTGAAAATAAAACTGGAAAAGAGTAGAAGAAAATATAAGATAATGTCTTTATAACCTCCATACTGTGAAGAATTTTTTGAGTTAGGTAAAAATGTAGAAATCTTAAAGGAAAAGAATGATACATTTGAACATGCAAAATCAAATAATTCTGTCTGATTGATTAAACAATGCAAAAAAAATAAACTACTGTTTGAGATACTTGTCACATAAAAAACATAACTAATGATCAATATATTCTAAAATCATATAAATTAAGCAATATAGTGTAGCCTCACAAATCAATAAAAAAGCAATTAAAGGTATGAAGATATTAACTTTCATGAGGTTGTGAAGAAAATTGAACACTCACTCACAACTGGTAGTGATGGAAAGTCTTTCATTAGTTTCCTGTCCTATAAATACCTAAAACACATTTCTCTCTATTTCTATGTATACATAAACATATGTGTATATCCAAGAGAAACTTTAGCACATGATCACCAGAATTCAGTTTAAATTATATTTGGTTTAGCATTATTGTATTAGCAAAAACATGGAATCAACCAAGACGTGAAACGGTAGGGGAATGGTGGTATATTTACATGGTAAAATATTATATAGCACTTAAATGAACTGGATTCATATACATTAACATAAATAGCATTAACATGCATTCATGTATATGCATCATACTGATTGAAAAAATCAATAATATTAAGCACTGTATGATAATATTTGTATAAATTTAAAGCTGTGTAATGCTTACAAGTACTTATGTGTATAGTGTGTAGACATATATACATGTATAAAACATACACATAAAATTCATAATGATTGCCTCTAGTGAGGGAAGTAGAGAAGAAAAAGGACAAAATAAGGAACTTTGATTTTTTCTGTAAATTTTTTATTTTAACAAGCATCTAAACAATTATAAAAAATTATTAAAATTTGCTGATTTTGCATGCAGTATTCATAAAAGTTTACTCTTATTTACACTCTTTATCACTGTTGCTTTTACTAATAAATATTAAAACAATTTAAACATTTAAATATATTTTAAGTTATATAAACTTCAAAAAGTATCATAACATTTTCTATAACACAAGGAAAAGTCTTATGTTTATAATATAAAATATAAAAAGAATACAGTCAAATGCACAAATATATTACCCATACACAATTATGGACTAACTTGAGAAGAGTTCCAGTGCCTAAACGTTTATTGTGTGCTTTATCTTATTTAATTTTCACTACAGCTCTCTGAGTTAAAAATCTCCTACTTTTTGGACACCCATTTTACAGATGAAAAAACTGAGGAATAAAATTAATGAGTAGCTGAACCTGTGTTCAAACTGCTCTGTCTGAGTCTGAGCTCATGCTCTTAATTTCTGTATAATATTATCTATAAAGCAAACAAGAATTACAAAATAAGTATGCTTAGGAAAATATCTGAAAAGTAATATATCAAAATGTTAAAGGTAATTGTTTCCAGATTGGAGGCCCATGGATGACTATTTTTCTTCCCATATTCTTGAAACATTCTATATTGAATGGATGTTCTGTATTTTTTAATTATGAAATATTAACTTTATGCAGTTATAAAAGTGATATTGCTGAACATCAGACACTTCATTTATAGCACTTATGATCTGGAGCCAAATGAGATTAATTAGAAAGTATCTATTTTAAGGATGGGGAAAAGCTTAGAGGAAACTGTGATTTTGGAATAATCGTTATTATGACATTAAAAGAAGTTAATTAATAGAGAATTCTGAAGGTAATTATTTGATACCAAGACATACCATTAATGCATATATTTATAAAATAGCTAAATTTTACTTTCCTATCTAATTTCCTAACACAGTCAAATGTCTGGAAGAGTGTTAGGCAAGTATGGTCCATACACAGGCTCTCCAAATTTCAATTACTTTTTTTATCACTGGCAATGCTCTGTTCTTTATCTTGAAATTTTCTAGAACTTTTCTTTACTCTGTTGACATAAAACATTATCTTAATGAACTTCAAAAAATTTGTGACTAACTGCTACAATTGAAATATTTTCATGTTTAAATATTAATTTATATGATTTAGATCAATCTGCAGAGTGAATGAGTCTGCAAACTATTACTTTAAGAAAGGAAGTACTAATGTCAGGGGATTGATTTTAATTGATTCATTCTATGTTTTGTCTCCCTTACCAAATAAAACCCTCTCGTATCCATAAAAATCACTTTAATAAAGTCTATTGATGAGGTAGGTGGCTTCATAATCTTACTTATTGAAATTAAATAATCCTATTCTCCTTCTTCTTTGAACATGATAGGTAGCTGGTTATCACTCTCATGGTTTATTCGCATGAAAAAATGCTTTTGTTGTTTCAGTAATCTTGCAGTAAGTTGATTTTTACAGTGACTATATAGGAGGAGAAAGCATTTACTACAATATTTTAAAATGTATTAAAATGAAGACTAATTCTTAAATGAACATTTATTATGTTCATTTCATAATAAATGAAGAGCCTGGGCCAATTAGACTTTTTTTTTTTTTTTTTTTTTTTGTGAGGAGATCAGCCCTGTGCTAACATCCGCCAATCCTCCTCTTTTTTTTTTTGCTGAGGAAGACGGCCCTGGGCTAACATCTGTGCCCAGCTTCCTCCACTTTATATGGGACGCCGCCACAGCATGGCTTGCCAAGCAGTGTGTCGGTGCGTGCCCGGGATCCGAACCAGCGAACCCTGGGCCGCCGCAGCGGAGCATGCGCACTTAACCACTTGCGCCACCAGGCCGGCCCCCCAATTAGACTTTTTAAAGGATCAATATATTCTTCACTAAAAACAAAAAGCTTATACACCTGTCTCTTCACTGGCAAGAAAGCATTGGTATTTTTTTTTTTTTGTGAGGAAAATTGGCCCTGAGCTAACATCCATGCTAATCCTCCTCTTTTTGCTGAGAAAGACCAGCTCTGAGCTAACATCTATTGCCAATCCTCCTCCTTTTTTTTTTTTCCCCAAAGCCCCAGTAGACAGTTATATGTCATAGTTGCACATCCTTCTAGTTGCTGCATGTGGGACGCGGCCTCAGCATGGCTGGAGAAGCGGTGCGTCAATGTGTGCCTGGGATCCGAACCTGGGCCGCCAGTAGCGGAGCGCACGCACTTAACCACTAAGCCACAGGGCCGGCCCGAAAGCATTGGTATTTATAAAAAAGAAAAGAAAAGAATTTTGAAGTATTCAGAGGTTAGAAGATCCTCTGCAAGGAGTTAATTACAAGTGGCAAAAAAGATGATGAGTATTTTGGTGACGAGAGAGAGACCTCATTTACCTCAGAAATAAGCTTTGTGACTTCATGGGCAATAGCTGCATTTGAAGTTGACATAGTCCATTCAAGCATACACTTGGAAGGTCTTCCTTCTTTAAGGACAAAACTATCAGGTCAGGTGAATTTGTAAATGAACTTTTAAAAAAGTTCATTTTTTTTAGGAGGACACCCCAAAACTGTCCTCCTAATCAACCAACCTTCCTCCCTCCCTCCCTCCCTTCCTTCCTTCCTTCTTTCCTTCTGTTCTTCCTTTCCTTGCTCTCTTTCTTTTTTATTTCTACTTGAGTTTGAATATAGGAACACTTTCTTAAATCAAATCATTATATCATGACCCACAGTTCCAAATCATTTTACACACTGGATAACACTAGATGGAAAACCCGTCAATAGATAACTTCTTCAGTATGTGATGGTTGTTCTAGGCCCTGTGCTTTCTCATGTAAATGTTGGAATCAGTTTGTCAATCTACAAAACAGCTTGCTGATACATTGATTTGAATTATGTTGAATCTATTGATCTAATTGGAAAGAATTAACATCTTCAAAATATTGAGTTCTGTAATCCATGAACACAGAATATCTCATCTTCTATTTAGGTTTTCTTTGCTTTCTTTAATCAATGTTCTTTAGTTCATCACATACAAATCCTGTAAATATTGTTATATTTATACCTAAGTACTTGACTTTCTTTGGTGTTATTGTAGATATTATTTTTGTTTTTTAATTTCAAGTTCCAATTGTTTATTGCTGGTATATAGGAAAGTGGTTGACTTACAAGAGGATGATTTTTGTATTTTGGCCTTGTATCCTGTGACCTTTGCATACTTGCTTATTAGCTCCATATGATTTTAGTAGAATCTTTGGGGTTTTCTGTATAGACAATCCTGTCATGTTTGAATAAAGATGTTTATTTTTTCTTTTCCAGTCTCTCTATATATTTTTTTCATGTCTTATTGCATCTACTAGGACCTTTAGTACAATATTGAATAAGAACGGTGAAAAAGGACATCCTGCCCCTCTTCCTAATTTTAGCAGGACATTGTTCACTTTCTCGCCATTAAGTATGAGGTTTGATGTAGGTTTTTTGTATATTTTCCTCATTGGATTAAGGTAGTTCCTCTCTGTTACTTACTTGCTGAGAGTTCTTATCACGAATGAGTGTTTATTGAATACTTGTTCTGTATCTATTGGCATGATCATATGTTTTGTCCTATTCTGTCTATTAATATAATAAATTACATTGATTGCTTAATGAATGTTGAATAACCTCACTTTTCTGGAAAGACCTCACTTGGTCATAATATATTATCTTCTTTATATATTGCCAGCTTTGAGTCATTAATATTTTATTAAGGGTTTTCCATCCATATTCATGAGAAATACTGGTTTGATGTTTTCTTTTTTTGTAGTGTCTTTGTCTGGTTTTGTTATTAGAACAATACTGGCCTGACAAGATGAGTTGAGAAATGAGTTGAGAAACTTCTAATTTCTGGAAGAAATTGTGTGTAATTGATATTATTTCTGTCTGGAAATATTTGGTAGAATTCACCACTAAAACCATAGGGGTTTGGTTCTTTCTTTTTAAGAAGTTTATTAATTATTGATTCAATTTCTTTAATAGATATGGATCTATTTATAGAATCTATTTCTTCTTGCATGAGTTTGGTAGTTGGTGTAGTTCAAAGAATTGTTCAATTTCATGTAAGTTATCAAAATTATGGGTATAGACTTGGATGTATTATTCCTTTAATATCCTTTTAATATCCATTAAACTAGTAGTGATAAGCCCATTTCTGATATTGGTAATTTGTGTTTTTTCTCTTTTTTTCTTTGCTAGCTTGGTTAGTGGTTTATTCATTTTATTGATCTTTTTAGAGAATAAGCTTTTAATTTTGTTAGTTTTCTCTATTGTTTTAATGGTCTCTAATTAATTCTGCTCAAATTTTTATTAGTTCTTAAAAGGAAAAACATACTTTCTTTCTACTACACACAGAACACTTCTGACATCAAATATGTGGGCATTTTTCCCACACCAACCAATTCTCCAACTCTTCAGACACCAACTGGGTGTCCTACAATTCAACTCAATTCAATTCTACACTATCTACCTGGAGTTATCACCAGATCTCGTAGATTAAGAGCTCAGGCCTACAAAACTGCCTCCGACTTCAGATGCCAGTCTCAAGTGCAGGCCTCTGGTACTTATGACTGACTGGCTATAAATCAGGGTTCTCATTACCTCCTTTTCAGTTTTGATAATTTGCTAGAATGGCTCACAGAACTCAGGAAAATAGTTTACTTACTAGATTGCCAGTTCATTATAAAAGGATGCAACTCAGGAACATCCAGATGGAAGAGATGTAAAGGGCATGGTATGGGAGAAGGGGTGCAGAGCTTCCCTGCCCTCTTCAGCTGTGCCACCCTCCCAACACCTCCATTTGTTCATCAACCCAGAAGCTCTCTAAACTTCTTCAGGTTTTTTATGGAGGCTTCATTATGTCCCTTGGCGTGATTGATTAAATCATTGACCATTGGTGATTGAACTCAATCTCCAGCCTCTCTTTCCTCCCCAGAGGCTTGGAGTGAGACTTAAATTTCCAACCCTCTAAGCACACAGTTGATTCCCTTGACAACCAGCCTCCATCCAGAGGAGCGGTCCAAAAGTCACCTCATTAACGTAAACTGTGGTTGAAAGGGACATGTTATGAATAACAAAAGATGCTCTTTTCAGTTTTATTTCTCCTGAGCTATTTGGGAACTGGGAACAAAACTCAAAAATTATAACTGTCAATGCAAAATAACCAATAACAATTGTGTAGGTAAGAGAAATAAAGTGAGTTTTATTTGAGCCAGTGTGAGGATTATAACCTAGGAGGGCCTTAGAAAACATTCCAGAGAAGCGTAGTTTTCAGTATAGTCTTATATCTTTTTAGAATGTTAAACATACCCAGGATACATTTTCATCAAAGTTTTAAAGAGGTATGTAGTTGCAAATTAAAAGGTCAACATGACCCTGATGTCCAGGCATTGCCAATAGGATGTTACCAATAGGGCATAGGAGGGGAAGTATGTATTGTTATCTTAAGAGGGTGTGTTCTTTACTTTTAAAAGTCAAGCAGACATACAATATATATTTGATAGGCCATAAGTCAGTCTTTTTAGTTCAAGCCAAATCTGTTTTGAACCTGAATAGTTACCCTATATACCTCAATATATGAAAATCTCTAGTCATAACAAAATATGCTCCTATCACTTTTGCTCTTATCGTTTAGAGAATTACAATGACCAAGTCTGAAGACCAAAAACTATGACTTATTCATTTACTACTATACCTTTTCCTCTACTTACTTTTTTCACTGTATCCCACAAATTCAGATAAGCTGTGTTTTCATTTTCATTTACTTCAAAGAATTTTGAAATTTCTCTTGAGACCTCTTCTTTGATCCATTGATTATTTAGAATCATGCTGTTTATTTCCCAAATATTTTGGGAAAATTTTAACTATCTTTTTGCTCTTGATTTCTAGTTTAATTCTATGTAGTTTGAGAACGTACTTAACGTGGTTTATATTCTTATAAATGTTTAAGGAGTGTTCTGTGACCTAGAATGCAGCCTGTCTTGGTGAGTGACCCATTCGAGTTCAAAAAGAAGGTGTATTTTCCCGTTCTTAAATGGAGTACTCTATAAATACCAATTAGATCAAATTAATAGTGCATTTTATGTCATCTGTATTCCTCCTAATTTTCTACCTGCTTTATCAGTAAACTACTGATAGAGAGGTGTTGATGTCTCCAATTATTTTGGTAGATTTTTCTATTTCTATTATCAGTTTCATCAATTTTTTTTCTTTTTTTTTTCTTTTTTGTGAGGAAGATTAGCCCTGAGCTAACATCTGTTGCCAATCCTCCTCTTTTTGATGAGGAAGACTGGCCCTGGGCTAACATCAATGTCCGTCTTCCTCTACTTTGTATGGGACGCTGCCACAGCATGGCTTGACAAGTGGCACATCTGTCTGTACCCAGGATCCGAACCTGCGAACCCTGGACCACTGAAGCAGACTGTGTGAACTTAACCACTCTGTCACCAGGCTTGCCCCAGTTTCATCAATTTTTATCTCATGTATTTTGATGCTCTTTTAGGTGCATGCACATTTGAATTTTTATTTTTATATTTTGGTGAGGAAGCTAGACCTTGAGCTAACATCTGTTGCCAATCTTCCCCTTTTTGCTGAGGAAGATTAACCCTGAGCTAAGATCTGTGCCTGTCTTCCTTTATTTTGTATGTGGGATGCAGCCACAGCACAACTTGATGAGGGATGCATAGGACCATGCCCAAGATTTGAACCTGTGAACCCTAGGCTGCCAAAGCGGAGCGCAAGAACTTAACCACTATACCACTCGGCCGGCCCCTGAATTTTTATTTTTATTGGAAATTTGAACCATGGATTATTATGTAACAATGCCCCTCTTTGTTTTTGATAGTCTTCTTTGTTATGAAATCTGCTATATCTTAAACGAATGTAGCTACTTTAGCTTTGTTTTTCATTAGCGTTAGCATGGTATATATCTTTCTGCATTCTCTTACTTTTAATCTAGCTGAAGCTTTATATTTAAACTGAGTTACTTGTAGAAAGCATATACTTGTTCTTGTTTTTTTTACCCACTCTGATAATCTGTCTTATTTTGTGTATTTAGGACATTTACATTTAAAATGATTATTGATATAGTTGGATTATAATCTACCGAGTTCTTAGCTGCATTCGTTGTGTTTCTTTTTCTTTCCCTCTTTTTCTACCTTATCTGTCCTTAATAGCCATTTTATATAATTATGTTTTTCTCTCTTCTCTGAGATCATTAATTATACTTTTTTAAAAAAAAGTTGGTAGTTTCCCTAAAGTTACTATATACATTTTAAAACTAATCTTAGTTATTTTAACTCCTCTGTCTGGTAATTCTGAAATCTGTAGTCTGGTTTTTATGACGACTTTATCTCCTCAGACTGTTTTTTTCTTGCCTTTTTTCGTGCTTTGTAAGTTTTTGTTAAAATCCATACATGTTGTATAGGACAATAGAAAGTGTAGTGAATGGGCTTTAATGTGATGTCTGTTAATCTGGGTAGAGGTTTCACTGTTTAATGCTTATTGGAGTTTGTTGTTGGGGTTATAGGTACCGGGCTTCTAATGCTTCAATTTTTATCTCTTCTCTTGACCTTGGGGATTCCATATGTACTCCTCTAAAAGTTTGTTGCTTTCTCCTTTTTCAGATGTAATCCGCTGTTATTAGACCAGGCCTTGCTGGTTTGGTGATAAAATATTGGGTAGGAAGAGCATTCCATATTCTTCTGATTAACTTCCAATCTTTCAGTGGCCCTGTGTCTTGGTTCTGTCACCTTCACAAATATTTCTCTACTGGTATAGCTTTTTTCTCCTGTGCCATACTTCCTTCCCAAGTGACAACATTTCGACCTATTTTCTTGAAATCCTGACCTCTGTTACTGTTTTTCCCCCTTAGATGAGATAGAATGCTAGGAGCAGCATTGTGTGCGGAGGAGTTCCTTTTTCCCAGCTAGGATAAGATTCCCAAATTGCTCTCTGGCAAAGCCTTTTTCCCTGGAGAATGCACCTATGTTTTGGAGAAAACACTGGGCATGTTTCACAATGGTTCCTCTTCTCTCCATGACACAGACAAGAGAGGATCTTTCTTGCATCCTCACCATAGAATGTCATGGCTTCCTAGAGAGAGCCCATGAAACTGGAGGTTCAGCTAAGAACTCAGGAGTTTCTCACTCATGCTAGTCCACATACGCTCCAGCATTAATCAAAATTACCATTTGAGTGGTCCTGCCAGTCTATGGGATCCAGCAACTTCTGCTCTAGATAAGCAGAGCTCAATTGCAATATCGCTCTGGAATTGCCTGTCTCTCCAGATTTCAGAGGGGCTTTTTGCCCTGTGACCTCTCTTCTATGATGATTACAAGAAAAGTAATTGATTTTTAGTTTGCACTGCTTTTCTTGTTTTAAGGACAGGAATGATGACTTCCAAATTTATTATATGCCATTTCTGAAACCAGAAGTCGCAATAGTGTTTTAGTACCACTTATATCTCAT
This sequence comes from Ceratotherium simum simum, assembly GCF_057802395.1. Taxonomy (NCBI): domain Eukaryota; kingdom Metazoa; phylum Chordata; class Mammalia; order Perissodactyla; family Rhinocerotidae; genus Ceratotherium; species Ceratotherium simum. Next base: position 24,745,679 of record NC_141917.1, on the reverse strand, counting down.
ATTGGACATGCTAAGTACCTCAGATTCCTAAGCCTCTGTGAATTTCTCTCCCATAAAAGTTTGTATCTTGATTTCCCCCATTTAGTACTCAATTTTCACTCTTTGGTTTGCTAGTTTGGTTTCCACTCATCCACCTGCTTTGCATCTTTAAAAAATTGTTGATAATCCCTATTATCTCATATTTGTCTCTCATAGTACTTGTGAATTGATGCTTTTTTTCTTTCCTTTTTTATCATTTAGTGACATTTCAGCAGTAGAAATTAGCCAACCTGTGTCTACTCTTCCATATTTTGTGAATTTGTCTCTTTTCCGTATTTCTTTCTTTGTTGAAAGTATATTTACTAAGCACATACTATATGTAGGTTTGGACATAAATGGTAACAAAATTAAGTTCCTGGCCTTATAGCACTTGTAGTCCTGTGAGGACAAATGGGTGATAAAATGTATAAATCTTATGTTGAGTAAAACAGACTTAATACTTGAACAATTTTTTTCTTATCCTTGTTTTAAATAGTCTGGATAGTCTACTTCTTTCCTTACCCCTGGATAAAGCCTTAATCAAGTTCCATAGATTTTCAGTCATACAGACATTCATTTCATAGGTTCATAGATTTCATAGACTTCAATCATATAGTCAACTTTGTTTCCACTGATGAGGGCAATATGTCTCTTCTAGACACTACCTTTCTAACTTCCATCAATCAAGAGATTCTATAAACTGAATAAAAGAGTATTATATCTTTTAAAAAAATTGAATTCAAAACCACGATGACCCTTTAGGGTCTGCCTCAGTTGCAGAAAGCTGCTCACCAAAAGTCATACCCTTCCTGGGGCAATCTGCATCTGACAACTGAGCAAGACTGGAGTATTAAGATCCAGCTATCTTGGCCAGGCGTAGGACAATTTTGACAAGAAACAATCACTCCAGAGCTCCCTGTGGGGTTGGTTGTTATGGACTGAATGCTTGTGTCTCTCCCAAATTCCTATGTTGAAATACTAACCCCCGGTATGATGGTATTAGGAAGTGGAGTCTTTGGTAGGTGAGGTGGAGCCCTTGTAAATAGAATTAGTGCCCTTATAAAAGAGACCCCAGAGAGCTCTCTCTCGCTGAATACCATGTGAGGATACAATGAGAAAACAGCATTCGCAACCTGGAAGAGGGATCTCACCAGAACCTGACCAGGCCGGCGCCCTGATCTTGGACTTCTAGAACTCCAGAACTGTGAGAAGTAAATTTCTCTTGTTTATAATCCCCCCAGTCTATGGTATTCTGCTACAGCGGCTCAAGCTGACTAAGACATTGGCCAAGGTTTTGTGGGGACTGAATCACAGCTTGACTTCTCTCTCTGTACAATCCTGCTTTACCCACGTCCTTTCAAAGGTGTTGTTCCCTAATAGACATCTTATACGCCAAACTTAGCATCTGCCAAGAAGCCAACTTGTGACAATAAGAAAAATCTGTTAAAACTGGGAAAATTTCTAAACATTTGTTTTCACAATGTTCTCTTCTTAGCACATTGATTTGGAGAAGCAGTTCCTTCCCTACTCATTGTTATAGCATCACCTTTACCTTGAAGGGACAAATTAAGTCTGGGGCTACTGACAAGATTATCTGTGCAATAGAAAAAGGATCAGTTCCGTCATCTTTTATTTCAGTTGTGTTTGCATAATAAGGATTTTCATCAAACCATGGTCTCTTAACTAGAATCTATTTAAGACACTTCAATTTTGTGTTAGTTTAACAGCTAAACTTTAGTTTAAATTAGAAAAAATTGTCCAATATTTGACTTAATTGGGCACACATATACTAAAAATATGCAATTGAGTGAGAGCACCATGCTTCACTTTTCCTTGTGGATTCCTACCCTCTATCCCCACACCCCTAGAATAGTAAAAGAAGAGTGCATCAGAAGTGTGACTTGGATTAGGGTAGGGCTTACCTGAAGTCATTAGTGTAAATATATGCCCTTGACTTCTTCCCTTTTCATTACAGCATAAAAGTTCTAGCATTCCTTCTTCCACCATATTTAAATATGTTGCATATCCCCTGGAATGTGTTTATCTCCGATTGGACACCACTAGCTAGATTAAAGGGTCATGAGGAGGGAAACTGTATCTTGTTCACTGCTATTTTCAGTTCTTTACATAGTACCTGACACAAAGTGTGTACATATACATACATATGTATATAGGTACGTGTGTGTGTGTATATATATATACATATGAATATATGTTTGAAAAATGAGGGAGGGACTTGTAAAAATATTTATAATTTCCAGGTCATAAAATGATCCATAAAACCTTTTAAAAAATGTATAATTAAGAGGCTGGTCTGGTGACATAGTGGTTAAGCTCACATGCTCTGCTTTGGTGTCCCGTGGATCACTGGTTCGGATCCTGGGTGTGGACCCATGCACTGCTCATCAAGCCATGCTGAGGTGGTGTCCTGTATAGAGCAACTAGAAGGATGTACAACTATGACATACAACTATCTACTGGGGCTTTGGGGAGAAAAAAAAGGAAAAAAGGAGGAAGATTGGCAACAGATGTTAACTCAGAGCCAATCTTCCTAAAAAAACATGTATAATCAATACGGAGGAAAAAGAGGAATTCTTATCAATTTTCCTGTGAACTCTTTCTTGAACTTTTTGGCTATAGGTAACTGCACCTCCCACCAGAGCCCCCTCCACCTGGCTCTCTATCCATGTTAGATAAGCCTTTTAGACTTGATGCCATCCATTCTTTATATGCTTAGCTCCACACTCTTCTGTGAACACATTGAAAGCCATGACTGTCTATTAACTTTCAAATCCAAATGCCTAGAAAAAAGCCTGTAATAGAACAACATTTCATAATAGTTTGTTGGATATAGTTTAATCTACTCTAACTTTTTTTCCCAAACAAGCTAAATTATTAGAGTGAGATTCTATAGGGGAAGAAGAAATATTCCTCTACCCTTCTAGGTTCTGGCAGGTCTAAGAATTAAATTGACATGAGACAGAACAACAGGAGAAAATCAAACAAATTTAATAACATATATACATGGGAGAAACCCAGGAAAACTGAGTAACTTGATAAAATGGACAAAGCCACCACCTTAAATACTATCTTCAGCTAAAGACAGAGGAGTATGTTGGGGGTAGTGGTTGGGACTTCAAAGAGAAGGAAGGCAAGTCACATGGAGATGGAAAAGCAAATGTTTGGTAAACAAATATTTATCATGCCTTGCAGAGACAATGGGACATGGAGAGGACTTGGATCAAATAGGCCTTGCTAGGTTCCTCCCTGTCCACCACACCTAGTTCATGTTATACTATAGTTATCTATGGTGATGGCTCCTTCCTGGAACAGGCCTTCTATCTTAAATTCTTTTAGGCAGTTAGGGGGAAGGTCAAAGTTTCTTCTTGAGTCTTTTGTTCTTAAAAATCATTAAGCCAAAGAGACACATTTTGGAGTAGCAAATTCTGTTCCCCTCCAATACAAAGGTATTAAAGATTTTGCCTAAAATGAAAAGTACAAAACCAAGCACATACAATGCTTGTAAAGTAGATGGATTTAACAGATGACTTTTGTCTCAGCAACCATCAACAAAAGCAAATCAAGAAAATTCAAAGGATCGTTCACAGTCTTTGCTGTATTTGTGTAATATTATGTTTTTCCTATACAACTGAATGATTTGTCACAATGAGAATCCATAGCAAGATTTTTTAAGCAGCATTACTTCTCTGAATTACCTCACACTCTTAGTATTATGCTTCCTTTTTCTTCATTATACTTTCAAATTCAAGCTAAGATCTAGAAAAGAAACTTAAATAAGTAGTAAATAAATTAAGAAAAGATTTTTTTTGAAAGATTCATAAGGAAGAAAAGCAGCCGGAAGCCCTGACTGTTTTGTATTCAGCTTACTGTACTAGCAAACCACCTGTTAATTTGCCTTTTCCTTGTCTTTCCTCTCTTCCTTTAAGATCAGTTATTTATTTAATCATACTCTATAGCATCTGTTATTGTTTATATATGTATACAGAACTTTGTTGTTTCTCTTTCTCTCTGTAATGGCCACTATCTTTAAGTGATCTAAATATAGATTTTTGAAAATAACCTCTATTCTCACCGGCTGGTAAGGTCCTTATGAATAATTTAGACCCTGGAACTACCTTAGATGTGGAGAGACTGTAACTTACTACGGACACTCTCATATTGCCCATGTGTAAATTGAAACACGTTGAATGTGGAAGCAATAATCATCATAATATGATTGTTATAAAAAATCATTACCTTTCATGCTGGAAATGTCATTCAAATGTCAGTTTGGAAAATATAGAAATCCAACATGAGCTCTAACTACATGCTGCTTAATTCACCTATTTCAGATGAAGTGACATTCTACTAACCAGCCATCATCCTGTCACTAAATATTTTCTTGATTGAGTAAAATGGCTGGAATATGCACAATTGATCAACTGAAGTATTTCAATTATTTCTTTTTTCTCCTCAGCTTGTAAGACCAGCTGTGAAAACTGCAACAAGAACAACAAGAGAAGTAAAATACCAGAAGAAATATGTGTTTTTCATGAGTTCTCCTATCTGGTTATGCAGAGTAGTAAGGTTTAGCTATTTTAGAACTTTGCTTATATGAAATTCAACTTTATAACTTTTCTTGCCCAGTAAATTGTAGGATCAAAAAGTCTCCAAAACTGTTAGGTGAACCAAATGTCAGGAAAAAATGAAGAATTCTTATTATTGAAACCCTTCTGTTAAATCTCTAGAAAACAATTGATTTTTGGAAGCAAGCTGAATCTAGTGACTTCATTGAATAAGGAAGCATGCAAAAAATTTCAGAGGTAAGAAAGTATTGCCCACTTCTTAATAAACGGTCCCCAAAATACTACATAAGGCTTCCAAAAGTTTTATCTTCATAGTCTTTCACACAGGAAATAAACATGTCTCTCAAAGAAGTCCAGGCCCACACAATATTTAACGAAGTAAATAAGACGCTATCGCATGCAATTTCAGCGGAGACACGTTAACGGCTCTGGAGTGGAGAGATAACAGGGTGCCATTAACAAGTATTGCCATAAGTTCTTATAGCTACAAGCAATTTACCTAAAGGAAACCACATGCTTTACAACCAGTCTGTCTCACAACTAGAATCTAAATCCCATGTGATCTCGCTACTCATATAAAAGAGTCCATATCATGAAACAGAAGGTTACAAAAGGAATGGTCATATTTTTTAAAACACTAGAATTTAGAGGATTGTGAAAAAAAGGCACAATCATTGGTGTAATATCAATGTCTGCATTTCTTTGGCACATTTCCCAAGATAAGGCTCCCACTTTGCTCCCTTACCTAAAGTCACTGAAAACTACTGTAGAAAAGTCATATAACTGTGAAGAAGGATGCCATTTTGAAGTCACAGCTGGATACTCAGTGACTCTTAGCAATCCTATTTTATGTCCCATCAGCAGCCAGATTCATCTTTCCTTACAGGAAGTGGATACTGAAGAATTTCATCACTTCTCTCAAAGTGTTTGTATCGTCTCTGTCCTTGGCCTCATCTTCAAATTCACAGATGTGATTAAGGCTAGCAAGCAAGATTTCTTTGAGTTTATTATACCTGTTGCCCTGTATCTCTATTGTAATCTCTATAGTCTCACAAATTTTATTCTTCCTCTTTCTCTAATCCAGTGGTTCTCAATCTTTATTGTGGGGCAAAGTCAATTGAAGGATTTTTTAAACACAGAATGTTGGTCTCCAAGCCCAGACTTTCTTACTCATTAAGTCTGGAATGAGGCTTGAAAGTTTTCATTTCTAACAATTTCCAAAGAGATTCTGATGCTGCTGGTTTGGGGAACACTTTGAGAATCACATGTCTAAGAAACAGTGGTGACCTTTGTCCTATCCAAGTTCAATTTCACTAACTGCTCTGCATTACAACCCATTTTATCTTATTTCATTCATTTCCTTTTATTTTTATTCAATCTATCCCTCACAATATAATCATATTTAAATACCTTCCATTTTGAAGACCTTCTGATGGCCCTGTGTTTATTGAGCTCTAGCCACATATTTTTAATATGACCACTTTTTTAACTGTGTTTTTCTTTTTTTTTCTTTTTGCGAGGAAGATTAGCCCTGAGCTAACATCCAATGGCAATCGTCCTCTTTTTGCCGAGGAAGATTGGTCCTGGGCTAACATCTGTGCCCATCTTCCTCCACGTTTTATGGGATGCCATCACAGAACGGCTTGACAAGCAGTGTGTCTGTGCACTCCCGGGATCCGAACCTGTGAACCCTCGAGCCGCAGAAGCAGAGCGCGTGCACTTAACTGCTATGCCACCGGGCCGGCCCTAATTGTGTGTTTTTTTTTTAACTGTCTACTTTATTATCTAACACTCGCATCTCAGTACTATGCTTTCTTACCTTCAATTCACGCTGTTCTTCTAAATCTCTTCTTTATAGATTCAACAATGATTTCCTAATTATCATATTCAAAAATTCATTACTCTTCAACTCTTCAACATTGGCCATTCTGACTACCCCCTGGTCTTGAAACTTTGCCATATCTTCTGTGCTACCTTTCATGGTTCTCCATATTTCTCTCTGCTTCTCCTTTCGGTCTCTTTCCTGATATTCACTTCTGTCTTACTCTGTTCGGGCTGCTGTAACAGAATACCATAGACTGTGTGGCTTCTAAATAGCATAAATTATTTCTTACAGTTCTGGAGGCTGAGAATTCCAAGAACAAGGTGTAGATGCCAGAAGATTCTGTGTCTGTTGAGAGCCTACTTCCTAGTTTATGGCCACTTCTCTCTCTGTCCTTACATGGTAGAAGGGGCAGCTCTCTGGGGTCTCTTTTATAAGGGCACTAATCCCATTCATGAGAGCTCCATCCTAATGACCTAATCACCTCCCAAAGGCCCCACCTCCTAATACCATCCCATTGGTGGATAGGATTTCTACATATGAGTTTTGGAGGGACACAAATATTCAGTTCATTGCAATTCCTTTGTGCCCTTTCTGCTAGCCTTCACCAGGATTCTTTTGTTGTTATTTTTGTCATCATTACACACACACTAGGTGGATTAACTCATCCACACCCACAGGTTTAGCAGGCATGTATAGTCTTGTGAATCTAAGATCTGCCTCCGTGGCCTACAGCCCTCTCCTGAGGCTCAGATCTGTACAACCAAATTCCTACTGGACATAACCACCCAGAGGTCCAACAGGAACCTCAAACTCCATGAGAAAAAAAGATAGTAATTTTATCTTTATATATTTATCATTTGGTATTTTAAAGTGTTTATTAAAAGCATCTCCATCTAATGAGTTTTGCAATAAGAAATTTAGAAGTTCTGCTCTCTCTTACATGGGATCAGTCAACAAACCCTCTCAAAGCTGCCTCAATTCTTGCAACAGTTTGGTCTCTACCTTCATTTTCCTCCAAATCACCCTGCTATTCTATTGCCAGAGCAAACTTTCTGAAATAAAACTCTATTTTTTTTTACTCTCCTGAATAAAATTTTTCCTAGGATCTCTCCCTTTAAATAGGATTCAAAAGGTCTGCCTACATGTCTAAACTTAATATTTATCTCTTTTCCACTTAGAATTTACATCTTCATCTACCAATTTAATTGAAATTCCCCAAAGATAGCGTGTAACTTTTTATTCTTCATGGTATCAGCGCCAATTGGAATTTTTTACATTCTTTTGTTAACTACATTGACATTTCTTTGTAAAAAGTTTCCTCCTCTCCTCAGATAATATACTTCAAATGTTCTTTAGAAAATGCCATTTGGTGATTTTTATAAGTTGGATTATTTGTCTGGATTTATTTCCTTACATCAAGAATTTTGACTGATATGTTTTATATACGTAGAGTCTACTAGAGTGCCTGGTGCATAATAATTGCTCGGTAGATGTTTATTGAAATGAGCTCAGATTAAATGAGATAGAGTATGGGACCATTTGAAATTGCAGAGACAACAAAGCTATAGCTGTAGGACCCAAAGGAAATAAATACAAATACTAACACAAATACAATACAAATGTTTGTAGCAGTTACATACAAATACTAACATAAAGATAATACAAATGCTCGTAGCAGTTTTAATCATAATAACTAGAAATTGGAAACAAATTTCAATCAACTTGTGAATCAATGAAAACAGGTGGCATATCCCTCTGTTGCAATTATTACTCAGCAATAGAGAGGAATGAACTACTGATAGACGTAACATGGATGAATCTCAAAAACAATTGATGGTGAACTAAAGAAGCTAGTAACAGAATAATATATATTCTATGATTTCATTTACATTAAATTCAAGAACAAAGGGGATGAGGAAACTTTTCAGGGTGATAGAAATGTTCTGACTCTTGACTGTGGTGGTTAATTACATGAGTGTATTCATCTGATAAACTCCATGAACTGTATACATAAAATGGATGCATTTTATTATATGTAAATTATAACCAGATTTTGTTTGTGGTTTAAACCTAGTTTTACATCAGATGTTTCAAGCTTGAATATCATTAAAGATAGAGCAAGAAGCATGCGTGCATGGAGATCCAGGTGAAAGGCAATATGAAATGTTAAGAACTGTGTTAAATTGGAGATTGCATGCTGCATCTAAAAACTTTCAAATTTAATATTATGAAATATTTCTCTAGCCAAAAAAAACATATCTCCTTGATAGAGCCAGTCTGTAGACATTGTTAGCAATTCCTGCATTAGATAAAGTAATAGCTTTTCCAAGATCAAGCCGGAAGAAAAATAATTAGACGAAGAATTAAGTTAATTTATCACAATGAAGACAAAAGGTAAATTTTATCCTTTTGCATTTCTTCCAGTAGAACAGTTCTGCTATAAATTGACCTGGTGAGATTAATGGTGAGTGCAAAAGTATAAACTATTCTCTGGAAAGATATTGCCAGCCCATGCGAGGTGAATTAATTATTCCAGTATATAGAGTAAAATTTAAGAGCTGTGTGTGTGTCTGTGTGTGTGTGTGTGTGAGAGAGAGAGAGAGAGAGAGAGAGAGATGGGGGGGCGGTAAATATACACTTTCACCCCAAGAACACGTACATATATAAATGGCCTTTTACAAAAATCATCAGCCTGCAAAAATTCAATTTAGCTGTGAAACTCTTGGTAAATAAGCTAAAAATTTGGTTCTTTTCTAAATTAACTACAGTTGAGGTAGTCTTCAGTGTCAATACTATCAAAGCATTTATAAAGAAGTCAGCATCAGGTTACTAAACCTGAGATTTCTGATAACAGAGGGAGGAATATTGGGTTAAATGGACATTTTGCCATGATGCTAATGTTATCAGTTCAGAGGTTCAGGACTGGGTTAAGAAGTTCAAATTTTCAAACTATAGTGATAATCAGGAGCAGTGAAGGAAACGTTTTGGAACAGAATCACACATAGAAGCAGAGCAAACCCCTAGAGACAGATCAGCATCTGTAAAGCAGATTCCCACAGAGGACCGATTTGTGGGCGTGCTCTGCTGGGAGTCTTCCTCCTGAGCAGATCCTCATTCGTGGATTAGTGAAGTCTTGCCTGTGCATCAGCATCACGTGTAGATCTTTTACAAATGTGAATATGTCATGGAACCACTTCAGAATTGCTAAATCTGAATTTCTAGGGTGAGATTCAGCCATCTTCATTTTTATTTTGAAAAATTCTCCATGTGATTCTGATGTCCCTACAAATTTGAGAAACTCTTCGTAAGTCCCTTTTCACGTAGTCTGCATGCTTCTGACACACGAGCTTTCCCACTCTATTTCTGCCATATCTTGACCTACGTGAGCATCTTAGCTACATCTTTAATCTGTATTCCCATGTTAAGTTTAAATAAAGCATTCCGGTAAATATGCTGTATTAAGTGGATTAATAGAAAGTAACACTCCCGGCATTTAGAGATCAGAGGCCTAACAATTGTACCTATCTATACACAATCAAGAGACCAGACATCAGTATTAACCTTCCATCTTTCTCCACCACTTCTGCAATTATTTTAGTTGAAGCCTCATTACCTCTCCACAAGACTATTGTTTTAGTTACCTATTTGGTACTCCTGTCTCCATTCTGTTACTTTTCTAGTCCATTCTACTCATTCTTGTCAAATTAATTTCCCTAAATAATAATTCTACTCCAGGCACAGTCTTTTTCAAAATCTTTACCTACTAACTAAAATACAAATGTTATTCAAAGACTCTAAGACCAAGTCGACATCTATATGTTCAGTTTAATAGCTCTCTATTCTTGTTCATATAATGTTCCCCAGCCAAGTGAGTTGTCTCCACAAGAGCCTTATAGTTTTCTGATTCCATGCTCTGAAAAAAATACTATTTTTCTTCTGGAATAATAACTTTTCCCCAACAAAGTAACTCTCTCTCCCCTCAAGGGAGCTAGTGACCCTTGTCTTACTACACTGTTCTTTTCTTATTTAAGCAGTTAGTCTTTTTGTGAAGGTAATTCCTCAAAACAAGAAGCTAATATTCTCTTCATGTCCCATCTCTCATTGACACCATACCAAGAACTAGAATCAAATTCCGGCATGACCCTGAAGTCAAACAGACTTGAAGAAAATTTAAGAAGAGAAGACATTCATACGAAAAAAGCCACTTTGTATTCACAAAAATGTAGGGATTTTGAGTATGTGTAAGCAAAACCAACCAACTAACAATAAGAAAACTCTCAAGGAATATTTAAAAATGGTCCAAATCTGGTAATATGATTTCATGTATGAGAGCATCTGCATTTGGAATGCTTATTTGAAAACTGATTATTATGCTCCCATTTTGTCTTGCTGCTTTATAAAAACCCGGACTAATCATTGACCCTATTTACAGTAAGTTGAGGGGTCAAACAGTATCTGATAAAATACAGAGGAAACAATCTAAATAACTAGGGAATTAAAGAATTGATATGTGTATACTGTATTCTCAGTCTTAAGGAACAGTTCTTTAAAGTACACTGAAGTCTCTTTTTTCAACATGTGTGTGATTCATACATTTGTGTTGAAAGCACCAACATATTGAATTGCTCCTTGCTGATTGATTGGTCTCTTGGCTGGGGATGCTCAGAACTTCAGTTTATACGGGCTTCCTGGATTCACGAGAATGGAAAAATACAGAGAGTACAGAAGGTAGCAGCAGGATTAACGTCAGTGGCAAATTCCCATCCCTGGAATAAGTCAGCTCTCCGTTTCTGCACCTCAGTTTAGTGATCAGGGATCTTAATCATCTAGCCATTTCACAGGATGCCACACTTTGTTAAAGAGATGACACTTACATTTTTTGGAGAGCAAAAAGTACTGGCTACTCTAAACACAGTGTTAACCCACATGTGTTCTAGATAACAAAAGATCAATTCTGTGAAAAGGGCAGATTCTACTATCTCTGTGAAGTTTTGGGACATGGGGTGCTGTGTTAGTGTAAAGACTATGACAAGTTCTTCTCTCCATAGCGAAGGACAAGTTGATTGACCTTGTTACTCCATTGATAAAATAGCTGAATAATATTTTGTATGCTCTTTTGAACCAACATGTATGCTTTATTGCCCAGGCAATGAAAGCAGAACAAATTACAGATTTCAGTGAAGACCAGAACACATTATGGCTATCAGAGGGTCCAGCATGCAGTACAGCTATCCATGGGGAACCTGGAGATTCAAAACTATTTAAAGAGTTTGGTGAAATCACAGGATTTTTGTGGATCCTGTGCCACACTCAAATAAAAGAATCACCAGAGCAACTAAAAAAAAATTTGAGGTGTTTCAGGAAATAACTATTCTCTTTTAGGAATATAGTTACTGTTTATCCTAAGCTTTGGGGGCTACTGAAGACATGGATACTTTCAGACATTTTATAAAGATAGACATGCCCTGAAGCAATTTAAACACGAAAAGCCTGGAAGACATTACTTGAGATCTTCTACTTACAAGCACACCAGCTCCTGCCACAAACTGCTTGTAAGCTCACACTACTCGTTTCACAGGATGCTCCCTATGAAGACTGAGTCAAGAGGAAGCTATCTAAACCCCTTCATAAATTCCTCTGCTCTATGACTGTAGCAGCTGAAAGTAGGCTGCTGTACCTCATAGAGATAGTCATGGATGTCTTAGGCAGAAAATGAAACAAACAGTAATATTACAGCATTCGAGGACTTGACGGGATATGAACAAAATAATTCATTTGGCCTCAATGTTTAGACTTCTCTTCCAAGTAACAGAAATTCAATTGTATTTTCTTCTGTATTTTCTTCTGGGTCCAATTTCATCTGTTTGCTTCTACTGTGTTAAATTGCTCATCCAGGGTGACCAGGTTCTTTTGAGAGAAAAGACTGAGCTATTGTAGAGATGAAGGTTTTTACTTTCCCTTATAAACTTATTTGTACCGTTTGACTTTCTAGCCGTGTATATTCATTTCCTTACGTCAATAGCAGTTATGTGAATGGTGATTTGTAAGCCATTTAAAATTTGTTCTTTATGATTCTCTGTACCAAAAACACCGAAATGTTATTACAAATAAGTGCAAGAGTAGTACTGTAGAAAGAATTTTGGAGGTAAAATGAAGGAGAGGTAAAGAGAATGTAGGAGTCATGGATGGTACATAAAATGAATCAAGAAAGACACACATATAAGCTTTAAAATGTGGAACTATTACTAAAAATAATAACATAATAAAATACAGGAAGGAGAATAGTGAGAAGTGGGGGCTGATGTATCTGAAATAGATGTAGAAGCATATGTTCTAGTTATGAAAGGAATCACTTTATGATCTTAAAAAAATGAAACACATAAATTGTTACCTTCTGGAGCAATGATTCTCAACCAGGGAGCAAATTTTGCCCCCAGGGGATATTTGGTAATGCCTGGAGATGTTTTTGATCTGTCATTTCTTGAGGGAGAGGAATGGTGCTACTGGCATCTATTGGGTAGGGGGCAGGGGATCCTGAAAAACATTCTATAATACACAGGACAATTTCCCACAGAAAGAATTGTCTAGTCCAAAACGTCGATAGTGCCAAGGCTGAGACAGCCTATTTTAGAGAGAAATGTTAAGACAATTGGGGAAGAATAGAAGGCGAACTGTCCTTTTCATTTATTTGTAAGGTTAGAATTTTGCTTATTATTTTCCTTTATTACTTCCATTTTCGTTTTGCTGTTAAAGATTCATTATGTTCCAGAAAAAAATTATGAAAACGTACCCACATCTAGATATATAGATGAAATTTTTATTTGAAAAAAATCCCAGAAGAATCAAAGGTTACCATTAAATAAATGCATACATAAAGAGACCAAGCTGGGGCCGGCCCGGTGGCACAAGCGGTTAAGTGCGCGCACTCTGCTGCGACGGCCTGGGGTTCCCCGGTTCGGATCCAGGGCGCGCACTGACACACTGCTTGGCAAGCCATGCTGTGGCAGCGTCCCATATAAAGTGGAGGAAGATGGGCACGGATGTTAGCCCAGGGCCAGTCTTCCTCAGCAAAAAAAGAGGAGGGTTGGCAGACGTTAGCACAGGGCTGATCTTCCTCACAAAAAAAAAAATAAAAAACAGACCAAGCTGACCTCAGAATTATCCTCTAACGATCTTCTAATTATCCTCCACAACACTAAATCCTAGAAGATAAGCTCCCTAGATCAATTGCATTTTAAGGAGGAAAGTTTAAATCTAAGAATTCACTTTCTATCCCAGCAGTTGTTCATATGTAAACAGAACGGAATTAGATTCTTAGGTTTAACTGACTGTTTTGCCTTTCAGACATGTGTAAAAGGTTAAGAAACTGGGCCCGTGCTAATCAATCCCATTATGTACTTCTGGAAGATTCCTTAGTAGACACACTATCCAGGGAAGTAGAGGGATCTGTGCCTTTTAATCTCCCCTCCCTGAGGTGCTTCTGCTCTATGGCCCCAGAGACAGGTGTTAAGGAAATCTTTTACATATATTGGGAAAGCTGGTCTTTCTCCCTGGCTGACCCTTTCTGAGCTGCAAGATGTTATAGGCTCACAAAATGTTGCCATCAGGAGTCAAAATAGTTCTTAGGAAAGCATATCTGTGTTCCAGGAATTTTGCGGGGGGGGAGGTTGACCTACAGAGATAAAATGGGTGCTTGCTTCTTGTCAAGGGAAACCAGAATGTGGGTTGTCATCTGAGGCAGCCTAAAATAGTAGGGCCAGGAGAGAGGGGTGGCAGGAGGAGCAGCCCGCATTTACGGAGTTGGACATGGCTAAGATATAGGAGTTTTCCCTTGGGCCAGGAAGACAGTTTGAAAGACAACTGGGCTAAGATATCTGCCTGGTGGGATAAGGAGATCCTAGGAGAGAAGTGTGGGAGTCAAGGAGTGCATAGCCCTTGCTAGGAAGTGGGGTACAGGGATAGTGGTGCTCACAAATTCACTAAAATAATTGGGTACCCTGTCATGGCAGTGGATGGCCATAGCCCAAAGGGAACAGCAAATAGTACCAACCAAGTACAATCGTGTTACTCTTGTTCTTATTCTCCCTCCTTCAGATCTAACCCTGGAGAGCCAGAAGTCAGAATGGCAGGAGAAATATGCGAAACAGAACCACTTGCTATTTCCCAACCAAAGTCTTTAGGCTATGGAGCAGGCCCGAGCGAGGGGAAGGGGAGAATATTTACATGAGATATATCATATTAAAGTTAGAGTACAAACCAGGTCAAATTTCTTCAATCCAAAAAGAAAAAAAAAAGGCATGACTCAAAACCCAAAAATGTCCAAAAAATACTAGAACAAGAGGAAAAACTAAGCTGTGAATCAGTTTTGTGCGTGTGTGCTTGTCACAGGGAGTTAAGTTGAAAATTTCAACTAATGTATCAGATACAATAGAAAAGAAAAATTCCAAAATGAAGCTTCACGCAAAGATGCATCCATTAAAAAACAATGCTGAGAAGTCACGTCATGACTCATAAACCACATTCCTATACATGCTCACCAGTCAGAATCTGTGTGTTCACCAACAATGGGACAGAAGATGAGAGGGAGCCAGGGGCAATTGCGTTTTATTCCTGGGAGTTGTCAGAAGGACGCACAAAACAGGAGACTCTCTGAAGAACTCCAGGAAAGCACTCACAGGGGAAAGGGTCTGCCTTAACCCCCCTCAGGCCCAGGGAGTGCAATGCTGTCTTACAAAAGGTCTAGTTAGGGAAGAAAGTTCCACTCCCCTTCTTACTACTGCATCTTTAGGCATCAACCTCAGAGAGACAGAAAACTACAGCTGACTACAAGAGACAGAGGTTCTCGATTTAGAAAGAAGTTGCTCATCCTGCCTTCCCAGACTCAAGTTTCTTACCTGTTGAGTGAGGATTCAATTACAAAATTGAGTCTGTTTTCAACCTGAACCAAGGAATAACCTCAACATAAAGGAAGAGTAGGATGGAAAAAATATTATATGCTGATTACATGTCATGAATTGTTCTGGTCCCAAATACTAAAATTTGTGTGTGTGTGTGTGTGTGTGTATGTGTGTAGAGAGAGATTAGAGTCCCTGGCTTCATACAATATAAGAATCTATTGAAGAAGAAATATGGGGGAATAATATTGAGGTAATTAGTGATTAGTTCTTTAAGCTACAAGACAGACATCGACAATCTATGACTCACTTGTCACATCCCACCCACCACCTGTTTTCATAAATAAAGTTTTGTTAGAACACAACTGTGCTCGTTTATTCATATATTGTCTATGGCTGCCTTTGTAGCCCAAAGACAGAATTAACTAGTTGTGACAGAGTCTAATTGGCTGAAAAAGCCTAAATTATTTACTATCTGTTGATTTATAGGAAAATTTTCCATTTCACCTACTATAAGAGATTAAAAGCAATAAGAGACTCTAGGTTAAAATTGTGGTTGCATATGTGCATATAATTTCATTCTCTCTGAAATTTTCTAAAGTGATTAAGAAAAACAGGATTAAAAAGAAAATGAATCATAAAGCTAGGAAGGCAGGGAGGATGGGGGAGTATATTATACATCAACAAAATATTGGAAGCTGGAATATGGCTTACTGGTAACAGAATTAACAGAACCAATAATGCTAAATTCTAAGCAGGAAATTAGGCAAGTTGAGAAACAGAAATATTTTATAATGCAGAATTTTTAAGAGGCTCATAAAATAGTAGCAACAGAAACAGGGATGAGGGGAGGTGGCAATAATGATAATGTTTGGCTGAACTGAATGACAAGACAATAAAAATGTGTGATCCTTTTATGTATATTAATATTAAAGTCTGGTGCCTCTCTTTAGTCAAGATTCTGGCAAGACCATACGTATCTCTGTAAAACAATCTGTCCTGAAAATAGGAACTCTTGTATCTCTGGAAAGCCACTCAAACAATTAGTATTGGGGTTGCCTTTGGTGAGAAAACCTAGATATTTGGGGGAAAGGGTATGAGGAAGATTTATTTCTATTGGTTTGAACTTTTGTACCTTTTGCATTTTTTCCATGAGCATTTATATATCATGAATCAAAAATCATAAAAGACACCTTCCCAAAAGATTTTTACTTTTAAATAATATTTTCCAAGATGTAAACCAAAACTTGATATACTTTTGTCTGGATTCCTTGTTGAAAGGAATTATTGAACAATGGATTTTATTTTACAATGCTAAAATCAGAAGTTGTCAGACTCCCAGAAGTCCGCTAATGTATTCCCCCTTCCCCCACCATCCCCAAACACATAGTCCATCACTAAACTTTGTATGTTCCAAAATGACTCAATGAAGGAGAAGTAAAGTTCTTTCTAAGCAAAGTTCCAAAAGAAACTCATCCACTCTGTCCCCAGTTGAGTGTCACATCTCACAGCTCTCAGAACTAGCCTTATGCCTGAATGTTATCAGGGAAATCTGATGTTAGTCAAATAAGCATATATATATATATATATATATATATATATATATATATACATCTGATAAATGCTTCTATGTAAAGGAACATTGCAGCAGCCTTTATGAGCAAGCGTACTGGCACCTGATGAAGTTAGCAGAGTCAGAGAGGGTTTCTCTGAACACATGGCCTTAGAACCGATATTTTAAGAGTGAGTAATAATTATATAATGGAGAGTTAGAGAAGGTTGAATCATTTCTGATAAAGAAAACAACGTGTGTAAATTGTTTATGGCAGAAGACAACATGGAAGTTTGGGGGAATCTCAAAGAAGGCCCATACGCTTGGAGTGGGCAGAAAAAGGAAGGAAGTCATGATGTTAGACTGAGTGGGAAACCAGGAGGTATAGGCAAAACCTGTAGGTAATGAGAATTTTCTCTTTATTTTGAAAGCAGCAGAAACCACTGAAGGTTTTGAACAGTAGAACTACATGATTTGAATAATCTTTTTAAAAGATCACCTGACCAAATTGAGACTGGATTACAAAAGGACAGATGTGGAGAGTGGATATCATTTAAGAGAGTACTGTAGTAGATCAAGTACGATATTGTGATAATGTGGATTAACTGGAAAAGAGGGTGACGTGGAAGACTTTCAAGATTCACGGATTCAGGTTTGGAAACTGGAAGTATGATGGTGAAATTTCCAAGATAGGAACTATTGGAGAATATTTATTGAGCAAATACATTATGTGTGCTGGGGGATATTGAGAAGATAAGAAAGTCACAGACCCTGCCTTCACAGTATTAAAAACAAAAAATAAAATGAGAAATGATTGTGTTATGGATTTTTATTACAATCCAAGGAACCAAGACACTATTTTGCAAGGAGTCAGGAAACGCCTGTCTACAGAATAATATTTAACCAGAGGCCTGGAGGACTAGAAAGAGACAGCCCTAGGAAATGTTCAGGACAGCGTGTTCCAGGCAGAAAGACGGACAGCATGTGCAAAATCCTGAATAGAAATGACAACGTAAAACTGAAAAAAGTGTATAATCTGAGATATCAGAAAAGGAGAAGGAAAGCCGTGAGAGATGAGAACAAAAGGAGATGATGTAAAATGTGGATAAAGATTTTAGGCGCAAAGACACTACAAAGTTGTTTGAAGTGGGATACTTTTGGAAACAAAATGAATATTCATTAATAGAAAAATGTTTAAATATACAACCTTACAGTTAGTGGATGTATATTGTGGATATAGTTAGTAAATTGGATATTGTGCAGCCATAAATTATTTAATTGTATATGCAGAATGAAAGTATTTATGCTTTCATATAAATACGAACACATCGTTATTGCAATTAGTAAATCTGTATGGGTGAGTCTTACCTTCTTCATTATAATTTTATGTATTTAAAATTTTTTCCATGATATATTTATATTATAGTTGAAGCAAATACCAGAAAGAAGGCCTGAAAGTTCTTAATAGGTTTTAGAAGAGTTTCTAATATGATAACAGAAATGGAAAGAGTTGTGTTTGTTTAATAAATAACTTCATTTACTGTTGTGGGTTGAATTGCATTCCCTAAAAAGTTTTGTTGAAGTCCTAACCCCTAGAACCTCAGAAGATGACTTTATTTGAAAATAGGGTTATTGCAGATGTAATGACTTAAGATGAGGTCATACTGGAGTGGAGTGAGCCCTTAATCCAATATGACTGGTGTTCTTATAAGAAGAGAAGACAGACGTGCACAGAGGGAAGGCAGTGCGAACATAGACATAGGAGGGGAGAATACCATGTGATAACTTAGGTAGAGATTGGAGCGATGCAGCTGCAAGCTAAGGAACGGGAAGAATTGATGATCACCACCAGAAGCTAGGAGACAAAGAAGGATTTTACCTAAAGTCTCAGAGGAAGCATGACTCTGCTGACACCTTGATTTTGGACTTCTAGCATCAAGAACTGTGAGAGAATAAATTTCTGTTGTTTTAAGCCATACTCTGAGTTATGGCTGCCTTAGGAAACTAATAGATACAGTTTTCTAGAAAATTATCTTAGATGACCTAGTTGTTAACCAACAAAACCACCTCAATCAGGAGTCATCCTTCTTGCTTAAGAGACCATTGAATTTGTGTCCAGATTTTAATTGAGCCAGAAAGCAAAATATTCTTTCGTACGTGTGTGTTTGAGTCCACATATGTTTTTGTGTGTTTGCGTTTCCATGCGTGCCTCTCTCTGAGGATATGGAGCAGGAGTAGGGGTCAGAAACAGGGAGACGTGTGTCTTTTCCTGTTTTTCTGTTGGCACTCCATTAAAGTTTTTACAGCTTCTATTTATGTGGAAAGGTAGACTAGCACATTTCAGATATTTTTAAATCAAACTGACAATGCCGGGATGAGGACCATACTCTACATATCTGATTTATAGTCACCAAAAGCCCAGCTTTACAGTTCTTTGAAATATGGACTGGTTTCAAGATTTACTGATCAAAACATAAAGAAATGCAATCATATTCAAGATGAGAACTGTCTCTGTGACAAATCAAATAGTCCCTGTTTTATAGGCATTCAAAGACTTTCCACAAACTCAGATTATTTCCCTTACAAGTTTGAAGATAACTTAGCCAAGGAAAATGAATGCTTCCAGACTTCAGTGCTTCACTACAATTAAATTTTTGCTGACAGTAGAGTGTGATCACTTTCTTTCCTCTTTAATAAACACCAAGTGGAGCAAACAGAATTACTTCCCTAAACTCTTTGGTGAAATGATGATAATGGATCCAATCCCTTGATCAGGGTACTGTAATAAAATAAAGTTAATTTTTTATCTTTCCACATATACGCCTTACTTCTCCCTCCCTCCCTCTCCCTTCTTCTAGCTTCTTCTCTTCTCTTCCTTCCTCCCTCCCTCTCTCTCCCCCTTCCCTCTGTCTGTGTCTCTCTCTCCGTCTCTTTGTCTTTGTTCCTCTGTCTCTCTTTCTCTCACTCCCTTTTTCTCTCTATAAGCCTTCTCTTCTCTCTCTCCTACTCTACTATTGTCACTTTAACCTTTCTAACGTATTCTTAGTGACATTTTAATATGTGATACTATTTTGGTCCTCAAAATATTGTGCAGTCCTCTATAACTAAATGAGAAAAGGTCACCAAGCGTCTTTTCTATTATCTTAGAAATATATTCTTCATCCACTTAATGTCAGTTAAACTATGGATGCACTTAGTGATTTAATACATTTCAAGATCTCTTACAGAAATGATTTTGTTGCTTTAAAATATAAATATTATACATCAAAAGTGCATTTGGAAAGCCCTTAGAAGCAGCAGAATTTGTATGTTTTTGTTGCTTCCTAAAAATGAGTGTCTGATTTTCATACTGACAGTGCACTGAGACACACAATTACTGTTTTAAACAGCTGGATGACAGATTTAGGGCCTAATGAAATCATTTCCAGTTTTAAAAAATGTTTCTATACTAATGTTATGCTGAGGAAGATATATCGAGTTTTCATATATGTAGCAGCAATAGGAACTCCTCCTACTTGCTTGGAGTTTAGTGACCCCAGCAGACAACTAAACAGAACAGCATAAAAATTCCTGTGAGGGCTGGCCTGGTGGCATAGCGTTTAAGTTTGAGTTCTCCACTCTGGCAGCCTGGGGTTCACAGGTTTGGATCCCGGGCGCGGACTTACTCACCACTTGTCAAGCCATGCTGTGGCAGTGTCCTATATAAAGTAGAGGAAGATGGGCACAAATGTTAGCCCAGGGCAAATCTTCCTCAGCAAAAAGATGAGGATTGGAAATGGATGTTAGCTCGGGGCTAATCTTCCTCACACACACACACCACACACACACACAAATTTCATGTGACAGATCTCAAAGGGGCAAACAAAAATACCAAATTTCTCAAGATGCATCTGAGGTGGCCACAACAATCATAAAAAGCAGTTCTGGACGAGAGAGGGGCTTGTTTTGGTGAGGGAGCGCGTCAAGCAGCATGATCGCTAACAAAGAGATAAACACACATTGTACTTTTGGAGCTTCCTGAACCTTAGAATCCAATAACACACCTAGAACTGCTAGGACGTAGAAGAGGGGACACAAGATGGCAGAGGGCACAGCAAGTGGACAGAGGGCAAATATCAAGCTGATCCGCCACCCCTACCACCATTGCCACTACCAAGATTATGACCTTCCCACGGTGAAATGAAGACAGGCTTCATGGAGTCCTAGGGTTCCCTTCTCTCAGGTCACTGAAAGGGGTACAGGCAGGAACCTGCTGGCCACCCCAAGAATGTTTCTACCTTAACAAAATTCCAGGTTCAGGGGGCCTGGAGATTGCTTATTACTCACCACCACCCAGATATTGATGCCAGTGTGTCACCATGGAACTGAATGCCATTGACTGGTCTCCGCAAGTACTACAGCCCGAGCTGACGGGTGTCACCAGCAGCAGACAAGAGCATAGAAGACGTCACCTCATTTTGTTGCACAGACTCACGTCCTGGCAGTCAGTGACTGCTAAATGCTTTGAAGATGTAGCAAAATTTACCAGATGCAAGATGGAAAAGGTCTTTTAAGGAAGAAAGTCCTTGAGAATGAGATTGTGAATTTTTTCTCACCACTCTGAAGTTAGGTATAACCATGTGATTATTCTTGATACCGGCCCTGATATCAGTTCCCCTACATTAAACCCAGAATATATGGTGTTGAAACCAAAAGCACTCATCCTCTTTCCTTGCTTCTCTAAGTTACATTCATATGTAACTATTGGTTTTTTTTAATCCCTGAACTTCACAAGGCAGACAGAAGTTACTAACTGTTAAAAGCCCAGGTGGCCTTGAACTGGGCTCACACTGATGTTTTGGCTAATCACCAGTTCTTGAGGTTTGTTACAGGGAAACTGATAGAATAAGCTAAAGCTTCTCAGACCGCAACGCCTTGGCTTCCTGGCACCAGAATCCATCACCCACCACGGAGACAGAGACAGAGACGGTTGAAGGACACCCTCCTGTGGATTCCCTTATCTCACCATCCTCCTCCCTACCGGCAGCCTCACAAGGCCAAACGCAGGCTGGTGGGAAAGTGCTGACCAGCAAGGCCACAGGCTCCCCCTCCCTACAAGCAGCCACATTCCTCACAACCTTTAAAACCCCTTGCCTCCCAACTTTCGGGGAGCTCGGACAAATTTGAGAGCTCTCGTCTTCTGGCTGACATCACCCGAAATACAAACTCTTTCCTTGCCATAAGCCTGGCGTTCTAGTTTTATTTGGCTCCTCTTGTGTGGCGGGTAAAGAACCTGGGTATGTATTTGATAACATTCTGGCTGACGAAATGGGAGTGTAGATGGTCTGTGACATTTTAAAACCAAATCATGACACTCCTGGTGTTTGGCTCTTAAGCCACTTCTTGCCCTGCCATGGCGATTGAAAAGATTTTGATATCTAGATGATGCAGTTACATGATCGTGGAGTCATAGTCATCATGAGTCCTGAATTACTGTGGAGAGCTGAAGCTCTTTGCCAACTTGCACTGAATATGTAGCATGAGTGGTGTGTGTGTGTGTGTGTGTGTGTGTGTGTGTGTGTTTGATCTTAGCTTAGCATGATTAATACACTATTCAAGTTCTCAAACAAATAAAGAATATGGAAAATAAGTATGAGATGGAGGTCAAAAGATTTAATTTATTGCTGATAAAGGTTAAATTGCAGGCAAAAAAAAAAAACACGTGTAGTAGGCCTTTTAACTCAACTCCCAGACTAGGTAGATTAGCCACCAGTCACAGGCAATGCTGTCCTTAAGCAGGCTTCCCCATCAGGTCATCATTCATGGGGAGAGGCAGCCCACAGCATCCTGAGGCTTTTCTTCCGCTACCAACCATTATTCCTGTCATTGGTTTTGGGATGCCTAATGGGAAATGTAGATCCAGTCCTCAGAAGGCTCTGAAATGTCTTAGAACAGTATATTAATTGTATTAACTCCAAAGCCACGCTATAACTAAGTCTGAAAATTTACTCTTTATTCAACTTCCTTTCTCTAATTGTGTCCAAAATAGCATACCAGTAACCTGTAAGGCAATTAACTGACAAAATTATGATACTCCAATGAATAGACACTCAAATAATAATATATCATTACCAACAATTTAAATATTAACCATCTTTCATATTCAAATTCTCAGGATAATTAAAATTTGAAGATTAAATATCGTTGTAAATTTATGTTCAGATTCATTAAAGTCCAAAGGAATTAATATATGAAATATTAGTTTACTTGCCAAAGTGGCTTCATGTATCCAGTGACCAAAACTTGTTAAGTTAAAGATCAGGTGTGATGATTTCCTCTCCCCACTCACTCCATTTTCTTAATCTGCTAATTCTCAATCCAACCATTTTCCAAAATCGGGGAGGAATTGAAGTTATATGAGGAAATTCAGTCCAGTTCTTACAGGAATAGGAGTAGTTAATTTCAAGGAATGAGAAGTTCTATTAACGCACTAAGTGTCTGAAATCCTCCATTTTTAAAGAGTCCAAAAGTTAATAAAACATTTGTTTTAGTTCTTTTGCTGAATAAAAGGCCACCCCCAAACTTAGAAGCTTAAAACAGCAATCATTTACTTAGTTCACAATTTCATTTGTTGGCAATTTATTCTGGGATCAGATTGGTGGTTCTTCTGGGCCTGCTTCACTGACCTCGGCTAGTTTGTCTCGTTGGACAAAGCAGATCGCATGCTTAATACCAGAGTCAATGTGAGAAAGAACATAGACTCCACTGCTTGATGTGAGTTGCTACAAAGTTTTGTATTCATTTTTGCAATTTACTACAACATAGAAGATTATCAAAGCACAATTAACAAATTTAGAAAACTTGCTAATCTCTAGTCTCTCAAGTAGATTCTTTGTCAAATTTTGTTCCCAAAACAGAGAATTAGAGTTGCCAAAAAGCATAGCAAAGAGTTGTTTAAATTAGAATGAAGGTAGAGAGAGGAAAAAGTCCTTATACTTTTAGCCTCACCACAATGCCAGTTAGTTGATGCCATCAGTCCAGATCTGCACCATCCAATATGGTAGCCACTAGCCACATGAGGCTATTTACATTTGAATTTAAATTATATAAATTAAGTTAAATTAAACTAGATTAAAAATTCACTTCCTCAGTCACAGTAGTCACATTTCTAGTGTTCAACAGCCACACAAGGCTAGTGGCTACCATATTGGACAGTGCAGAATAGAACAAATCCACTATTGCAGAAAGTTCCATTGGACAGATCTGGTCTGGACACTATAACCTGTGACATATAATCAAATGATAACAATGTTTTTCAGTTCAAAGGATTTTCTTAATGCCACACTCTTAATCGCGGAGGTTTTTTTTCACTCTGAAGAAATGTAATCCATTCAGAGACTATAAAAACAGATGCGCTAAAAATTAAGAATGTCTTTCCTGTCTGGGAAGTGACTCTTGTGACATCTGCCCACAATCATTGGCCTGCATTAGTTACATGGCCAGACCTGACTTCAAGGAGATCAAATGTACAATGCTATTATGTACCCAGATAGAGGACAAGCGGAAAAACTTGTGAGCGGTCTACCACATCTCATAAAGTCTTGCACATTTCTTGTTAAGTTTATCCCCAAATATTTTACCTTTCTGTTTTTAATATACATGTGATATTTTCTTTTATTATATATTTAATTGGTTATTTTTATTTAGGTAGACTGTTGAGTTCTGTGTGTTAATTTCATAATGTGTTTTTGTTCTTTGTACTTTTTCTATTGATTTATTAGGTTCTCCAGCTATACAATACTGTCACCTGCAAATAGAGGTAGCTTTACCTTCATTTCCAATTTTTATGTCCAAGTGCATTCTCTCATTAATTACTACCTTCAATGCTATTACAGCCCCCATCAGAAGTGTACCTGTAACAATGTGGCCATGGGAAAAATTCCCAGTGGGCAAAACATCAAGCAGCATAATTGTTTGTCTAGTTGCTTAGGATAAAATATGGCCAGAGGTTTGAATCTACTCTAATTGATGGGCAGTAGCCAACAATTTTGCTAGATGGCTAAGGGCCCAAAATGAACAAGATTGGAACATATATGACAAAAACTTCTGGGGAAGAATTATGTGGATGGACTTCTCAAAATGAGCAAAGATGGTGACAATATTTATTTCCTCTGTCAATGCTCATCAAAAGACATCTACTGTAGAGGAGTGCTGGGTAGCCAATATGACTTGCCATGTGGATGTCTGTCATTCTTCTTTCCCAGACACCCTGTACTGATTTAAGGGGCTCATATACCAAGCAAAGATGGGATAGGCACAGATGCTATGCTTAAACTCAAGAATATGAATTATCCCTACAACTGGTCTGGCCATCAACAGTGCTAAGTGGCTCCGTTCCAACAGCAGAAACCAATACTGAGTCCCTTAAATGATTCTCTGGGGGGAAGCAGCCATCCATCTGGTGTCAGGTTGATTACATTGGAATCCTTCCACCATGGAGAGACAACAATTTATCTTCACTGGAATAGACAAGTATTCAGGGATGGGATTTGATTTTCTTCTCTAAAGTGTTGCTGGCAGCATCACCATCTGTGGACTTTATGGAATACCTTATTCACCCTATTACTACCCAACACAACATTGCTTTTGAAAAAGGAATGCATTTCACACCAAAAGAAAGCCAGCATTGGAGTCCATACCTTAGGGACTCAACTTTTCTGAGGCAACAATGTAATAGACTACTGAAAATTCAGTTGTAGTATACAAAGACAAGAAAGAAATGTTGGAGTCATATCCAGCAGGAGTTGGTATACATTTTGAACCTACAGCCATACAAGTTGCTGTTTCCATTATAGCCAGAATATGCAGGTCTGGAAAGCAAGGGGCAGAAGTAAGAGTGACTCCTTTTGCATTTTATTTACTTTTATCAACTTGATTGTAGTATAATTTCTGTGCACTAAACTATGTCTTTTTCTACCATGATGAGTTTCAACAGATATATAGACTCATATCCACTGCCACAATCAAGACAGAAAATTTCCATAAACTTTAAAGTGTTCATTATGCCCCTTGACAGTCATGCCTCAATCTATTCCTAGCCTAAGGCAAATACTGATTTGTTTCTGTAACTATAATACAGTTTGAAATTTCTAGAATTTTATGTTAATGGAAAAATATTGTATGCATTCTTTTTTCATTCAACATAGTATTTTTTAGTTTAATAGATATTGCTGTATTTATTAATGTCCTTATCTCTTTTTAATTTCTGATTAATATTCTATTTATCATAGATAAATAATAATTTGTTATCTATTTTCCTATTGATGAGAATTTGGTTTAGATAACCATTTGGGGGTATATGGAGTAAAAATTTATGAATATTCATATACAATTCTTCATGTAGACACATGTTTTCATTTATTTTGGATGAACTGACTATATGTAGGGTAAATATATGCTTATGTTTTTGAATAATTGCCAAAAATTTTCCCACAGTGGTTGTATATGAGAGTTACAGTTGCTCCATATCCTTATTAACACTTGGTATTGTCAGTGTTTTTACTTTTAGCCATTCTAATACATATGTGTTGGTATCTTATTTTCATTTTAACTTGCATTTTCCTGATAACTAAAAATGCTGAGCATCTGTTCATGTGATTATTGGCCTTTGTGTATCTTATTTTGGGAAGTGTTTGTTCATGTATTTTATCAGTTTTCCAATTAAGTTATTTATCTTCTTGTGTTTGAGTTGTATAATTATATAAATATATTATATTTATATAATATATATAATCTATATATATATCAGTATAAGGCTTTTGTCAGTCACGTGTATTACATTTTCTTTCATTCTGTTACATTATCTATTTAAAGAACAAAATATTTTAATTTTTATAAAGTCCAATTTATATTGCTTTCTTTTGTGGTTTTATTTTTCTGTGTTATAACTAAGAAATACTTTCCTATGTCAAGGTTGAAAATATTTTCTCCTGTTTTATTCTAGAAGCTTTATGATTTTAATTCCTACCTTTTGGTTTGTTTTTTAAAATTTTTGTATATGGTATGAGGTAAGAGGCAGAGTTCATTTTACTTTCCATACAGATATCCAGTTGTTCCAACACAATTTATTGAAACAGTTTACCCATTGAAATGCCTTAACACTTTTGTTGAAAAGCAATTAACCACATGTATAGGGGTCTAATTTTGATATCTTTTTGGGTGGTATGAATTTTTTTGGATTTAATTGGCTATGATCACTTGGTGGGACATGTAATATTTCTTTCAGTGGGCTGTTTTACTCTATTTGATAATATTTTAATGAAGATTTTAGAAGTTATTCAAAAATAGAATTGGCTTTATATTTATTTTTGTGTGTGTGTAATACTTATTGGAATTTATACCAATATTATTGGTCTTTGGTAAAAATAATTTGTAACTTTTGCTCCTTTTCTTTGTACTCTTGAAAGATTAAGGAGCCTTAGGTTTGGTTATCTGATCTTTGAACATTCATTATATTTTCCATGTGAAATGTGAAACCATCCAGGTCCATTCTTTTTTTTTGTCTGAAGAAGAAGATTAGCCCTGAGCTAACATCCGATGCCAATCCTCATCTTTTTGTGGAGGAAGATTTGCCCTGGGCTAACATCTGTGCCCTTCTTCCTCTACCTTATATGGGACGCCGCTACAGTGTGGCATGACAAGCAGTGCATTGGTGTGCGCCCAGGATCCGAACCTGCGAACCCTGGGCCGCCACAGCACAGTGCGCGTACTTAACTGCTATGCAACTGGGCTGGCCCCAGTCCATTCCTTTTTTTGCGAGAAAGCACTAATGTTTTCCTATGCTTCTTCTATGGAAATAGGTTTATTTAGAATTCTTATTTCTCTATGCCAATTTGGGTAAATTGTATCTTTTTATTGAACTATCAATGACATTTATTTTTATCAAATTTATTTCCATGGAGTTGTACAAAGTAATTGCTTATAATTTTTAAAAATTTCCTCATCTCAGTGTTTACTCTCCATCCCCTTGTCATTTATTATTTGTGTAATTGTGCAACCTCCTTTTAAATTATACTATGTTGTTGATTTTTCAAAAGAACTAGTTTTTATTTAGTTGGTTCTATATTTTCTGTTATAATTTACTAATTTTTGTGTTTTTATCCATATTATTTCCTGCATTAGTTTCTTTTTTATTTATTTTATCTACCTTGAATTTTATTTTAATGTATAATTTTTTCCAGTAACATATGTATTTGATGATATGAAGTTCTCTCTGAGCACTCCTTTAATTGAATCCTATAGACAGTCAAATGTAATTAATTTATTACTATTATTTTTTAGAGACTTGGCAAATTTTTGTATCTGGAAAAGAAGTATAGTTTCTATTGTTAATAAGAAAGTTTGGTAATTACCTGTATCAGACATTTTCAGGATGACTCTGGGTTGGTTTTCAGATACCTCATCTCTGTGGCCACAGGAGATAATGTAGATTCCTTTAGGGGCAGGTATGGAAGGTTTCAGGTCTTTAATGCAGAGCTTGAGCTGAGAATTTGAAGCCCTAAGCTCCTTCTTTTCTTTCTCCACTTTCTCCAGAGCAGTAAGGAGCAACCAGCCAATCCCTCCATACTCTTTAGTTAGACTAAAATGTTCTAAGGTATCAAATGCGTGGTCATCCAGAACCTCGGCTTCTATAGGCCTTCGATTTGGAATCACTAATGGTGACATTTTGCATATTTCTATTGTTACATAACACCATGGTCCACCAATGCTGCCTTTACCACGAGAAATAGAGTCATTAGTGCCTACAGAGCTAACTAGATTACTAAAACAATTCCAAAAAACCCAGAACTAATTCAGAAAATTCATTCTTAAGATTCTGTTCTGTGAGACCCTCTTCCAGTATTAAAATCTGAATCAGTCAGGTTTTTGACCAGAGAAACAGAACCAGTAGGAGAGATAAGTTAAGAGATTTATCACAGGGAATAGACTTACATGGTTGTGGAGGCTGGCTAGACAAGTCCAAAAGTGTAGGACAGGCTGTCAGGAAGGGCGGGCTGGAACTGTCAGGCACAGATTGAGGCTGCTATCCTCAGACAGAATTTCTTCTTCAAGAAAGCCTTGATTCTGCTCTTAAGGCTTTTCAACAGATAGAATTAGGTCATGCAGAATATATACGATAATCTCCTTTATTCAAAGTCAACTAATTTTGGACATTAATCACTTCAACAAAATACTTTCATAGCAATACCTCTACTAGTGTTTGATTGAGTAACTGGGGACTGTAGCCTAGTTAAGTTGACACATAAAAAATGTCCTTTCCATGAAATTTAACTTTTTCGTTGTGGTGTTTATGTTTTCTGGATTATTGAATTTTTGTCTTGATCTATCTTTAGTTGAGAAAAGTATTTTATTAGTTAACTATTGCTAAGTAACAAATTACTGAAAAACTTGCTGCCTTAAAATAACACAGATTCATTATCTCACAGTTTCTGTGGGTCAGGGATCCAGCGATGGCTTAGCTGGGTCCTCTGCGTCAGTGTCTATCGTGAGGCTACAGTCAAGGTGTCATCAATAGTTTGGGTCTCATCTAGAAGCTCAGTGGGGTAAGGATCTGCTTCTAAGCTCATTTACATAATTTTTGGCAGATTTCAGTTCCTCTGAGGTTCTCGGACTGTGGGCATCACTTGTCACACGGACTTCCCCCACAGGGCAACTTGTTTCATGGAAGTTGGCAAGGGAAAGGGTATGCTGCAAGACAGAAGTCAGACTCTTATAAACTAATCGTAGAAGTAACATTCCCCTAAATACTGAGATATTCTGTCAGTTAGAATAAAGTTATTTAAAGAGACAGAATCATTCAAGGCTGTGAATAGGAGGATGTGGGCATTATTGGGGGTCAGCTTAGACACTACCTACCTCAGGTATATAATTGTTTCTTGTTATTCATGTATGTCTGTCTAATTCTCTTGACATTGCCTGTAGTTTCTTTTATGAAATTCTTTTCTTACATGAATTTTTATAATTATTTTATCTCTGTGTGTGCAACATGAGCCCCTTCCCCCTTATATCTCAGAAGAAGACTATCTTCTTCTGAACACAACTATAGCTGTGGTAAGTAATTAGTGAAACATATAGATTAACTTTAAATATTTAGGTACTTTGGAATGAAAAAAATTAATGTTTTTTAAATTTTGAAGACACGCTTAGCTAAAACATTGATACTAGAACTTTATATTTGTTTCACCACGTGACATTCAATTGTCTTTCAAGAAAAAATAGATAGCCTTTTACACATTTTTCCTAATGATGTTTTATTTCTCAATTAAATAATTTTTATTGTTTTCTTCAAGAGTCTCTTGTACATCTGAACCTTATGCTATGTACATCATTAAAATATTATTAGGTTGCACAAATCACAGAGTGTAGAATTGATAAAGCCCGAAGTGGAGGATTATTAAGAACACAATTTTTCAAACATTAGTTTTAAGCAGATTCCTCCTTTACTACATTATTTAAAGGAAGAAAAAACCACAACCTTTTTTTGCTTAACTTTATCATGATCATTATTATTCCCTCCCACATCTCAAGTCTTCGTAATCTTTATATTTTTTTTTATCTTTTATAGTTCCTGTATTTCTGAACACTTCTATAGAAAGAATCAGTGCAGTAAAATTTAAAACATATTCCAGCTATACTCCCAACCCACCCCACATTGAAAACCTTGACATCTCTTCTCTTGGAAAGTTTCTGACTGCCAGTCTACTGAGAACTCTAATCAGTCATTGGACCTTCCACCGTTCCCAATAGTACCACTCCATGTATGTCTTCTGCAAATAGTTTGGTCCACAGTTCTAATGTCTTTGTCTTTCATCGGTTGATAAGCTACTTCATCCCATCTGCTGGAGTATATGATTGTCACTTCAAATTGTGCCTTCTTTTCATTACCAAACTCAAAGACTTGTGCTGTGGTGGAATTGTGTCCCCTCCAAGTTCAAAGATTGAAGCCCTAACCGCCAAGTGACTGTATTTGGAAATAGACTTTTAGGAGGTGATTAAGGTTAAACGACGTCTTACAAGTGGGGTCTTAATCTGATAGAATTGGTGTCCTTATAAGAAGAGGAAGAAACAGAGATCCTCTCTGTGTGCATGTCTTGACATGAGTACAGCCATGTTTGGCCGCTCCATTGACCTACAGCCACCAGCACAACAAAGAAATACAAAGCTGCTTTCTGTGTGGTGGGAACTGGCCTTTTCCCGGGAACTGGCCTTTCTCCCACGGAGAGAGTTGCAAGTTGTAACATTTCAAGGCTCTTGGAGCGTCGTGGCCCGGAATGGACTGGCCATCTGTGCCGGGCTAGGACGATAACCAAAGAGAACAATGCACGTACGCAACTACTGGGCTGGGCCGTTAGCCAGGGGGCTCAGTGCACGTACGCCACTGATAACCATTTGTGCATGGGAACACTAAATGCTTGCTCTGCAAACTCTGTAATTGCTTACTCTGAAAATTACTGATGGTATAAAAACTGCTGGAAACTGAGCCTCAGAGAGAGTTCCACCTAGAGAGAGTTCCACCTGTGGAAGGGACACCTTGCCCAGGACGTGTGATCCTTGCCCAGCCGCGTCGATTGACAGAGCTCTCCCGGCAGTGGGGCGTGGATGTTGTGAGTAACTGATTTGATGTGAAGTAATTGATTTGATATGAAGTAATTGATTTGATGTGTTCTCTTTTCGGTTAACCTGGTGTTTCTCTTTCTGGTTGATTTGTGTCATTTCTCTTCAGCCGATGTGGGTATTTTCCCTTTCCAGTCGGGCTGATGTTTTTCCCCTCTTAATATTTGACCTATTTGGATCTGTTTGCAGACTGTCACCTTTACTATCCTCTATATAATAAAATATACCTTCAGTCCATTTGTTTGGAGTGGAAAGTGTCTTTTACGTCTCCGATCGAATCCCCGAACCTCTCATAACATAATTGGCGCTGTGAGCAGGATTCGATTAAGGAGATGCCTTTCCTATTCAAACGAAAGGTAACTGAAGCCAAGGTGGAAGGGATTCCAGGATGGGAGGACCCTCCCTTTTGCACTCTGGCTGGGGAGTGGGCTCGTAGGTCAGGGTTATGTGAAGCTTGGGATGCTCGTCTGCGACAATTTGAACCGTTGGATGTGACCAAAGCTTTGCAGACGGTGGAAAGGAAAGAGAAAGATGATGTTTCTTTTTTGGCACGGCGAGGTTGGTGTTTGTTGACTGCTTATCGCCGGGCTATAGAAGATAGGGATAAGATACAGACAGAGAAGGCACTCTTGGAAACGGAATATCGCCGGGCTATAGAAGATAGGGATAAGATACAGACAGAGAAGGCACTCTTGGAAACGGAATATCGCCGGGCTATAGAAGATAGGGATAAGATACAGACAGAGAAGGCACTCTTGGAAACGGAATATCGCCGGGCTATAGAAGATAGGGATAAGATACAGAAAGAGAAGGCACTCTCGGAAAAAGAAAATTTAGATTTGCAGTCTCGTTTGGCTATGATTCAATGTCAATATCTTGCACTGGGAGATCAGGCTCGTAACTACCAAGCTATAGCAGAAAAGGCTGCTGTAAGAGTTGCCAAATATAAATATAGAAAGAGGAGAGGAAAGGTAAATGAACGAAAAGTTCATATGGCCATAGCATCGGCCGGTCCTAAGTGGGACCCGGACACATGGGATGGTGATATCTGGGATGATGATTCTGAAACTGATTATGAGGAAGAGGAAAAACCGCCCAAACGCAGAGAGTCACGTCCTCTTCGCCGGCGGCGGATGGAAATGGATGGTAATCATCCTGTAAGGAAAGATGTGATTGAGGATTTTGACCAGCAAGAAATTTCTGATATTTTAGCCCGGGCTACACAAAAGCCTGGAGAAGCCATTATAACCTGGCTTGTTCGCCTGTATGATATGGGCGCTACAGGAATTAATCTGGATGCAGGAGATGCTTTTAAATTTGTAATTTTGTCCAATGATCCAGTAATACGGGTTGCTTTCAGAGACTGGAGCATGAATGCTCACCCCCCAAATGATCGTGGACAAGACACTGATGGTACAACTTTATTGGCTCTTACAGTAAAAGGAGCTCAAGATAAATACCCCACGGATGATATGTGGCCAGACACTAATAGACCATGGTATACTTTAAAAGATTGTGTCCAAAAGATGAGAGAAGAAACCATGAAACGGGCTGTGTTTCTGGGGTGTGGTGAAGCTTTAAATGAAATGACTTTAAGTGTCCAGGTGCGAAACAAGTTGATAAAAACTGCACCTCCGGCATACAAACAAATAATTACAACCCTTCTCATGAATGAAACTGAAAGCCCTATATCAACACTTGCAGATAAGATTATGCAGCTAGCAGACTTGGGAGACTGGCAGACAACTGAAAACTCTCCAAGAAGAGAAAAAAGAGAAACATTCTTTAAAAAGATAAAATAACTCGAGGTGATATGTTTTTGGCCCTACTCCAGGCAGGAGTACCTAAAGACCAGATTGATGGAGTTGACACTAGAGAATTATGGAAACTATATAAAGACAAAGGGCTGAATGTAAAACAAGTGAACAGAAGGGACAGTATAGAGAATGCTTCCAACCCAGTGCCTACTGCACCTAGTGCACCAC
Source organism: Ceratotherium simum simum (assembly GCF_057802395.1). Taxonomy (NCBI): domain Eukaryota; kingdom Metazoa; phylum Chordata; class Mammalia; order Perissodactyla; family Rhinocerotidae; genus Ceratotherium; species Ceratotherium simum. Next base: position 24,712,167 of record NC_141917.1, on the reverse strand, counting down.
CTTCTCCCTTGGATCCTCTTCTTGCTGACTTATGTGATTGAGGGGAAGGCCAAACCTCTGTATCGATTAGTGCCACTATAAGAAAAGATATTAGACCACATGTACCAATTAAAATATTTTGGAAGAATGGATCTACAACTAGTGTGAAGGCACTTGTAGATACAGGGGCAGAGGCCACCCTTATCTATGGGAATCCAACTAAGTTTCAAGGTACATCAATTCTGATAACTGGATTGGGAGGAAAAGAAATCCAGGCAGTTACCACTAATCTTTCTATGCAAATTGGGCAACTACCCCGGCGCACATATCTAGTTATGATTGTACCAATACCAGAATATATAATTGGGATTGATATTCTAAAAGGATTGACATTAAATTTGGCTGATGGACAATACCAATTTGCTATTAGAGCTTTGTCTTTTCATATTAATGCTGTAATTGTGGGATGTTTGCATCATGAAGTAGAAATTCCACCTGCCACGCAAGTGATCAATCAAAGACAGTATCGCATCCCTGGAGGACAACAAGAAATATCTGAGACCATAGAAGATTATTTGGCTGTAAAAGTCCTTCGCAGAGTAACTACGTTAGTAGTTACTACTATCCTATCGTAGTAACTACGATAGTAACTACTATCCTATCTGGCCTGTTAAAAAAGGTGATGGGACATGGAGAATGACTGTAGATTACAGAGAGCTAAACAAGGTGACTCCGGCTATTCAAGCGGCCGTCCCTGATTTGATTACTCTTATAGAAAAAGTGCAATGTTACCCAGGCACTTGGTATGCAGTCATAGACTTGGCTAATGCCTTTTTCACCATACCTATACCTAAAAGTGTCCAAGAACAGTTTGCTTTCACGTGGCTGGGACAACAATATACCTTTACTAGACTTCCTCAGGGATATGTGCATAGTCCCACTATCTGCCATCGACAGGTTGCTGAGACCTTGGCAAAGGTACCTGCTTCTGATGATGTCCAAATAGTACATTATATAGATGATATTATGATCCAAGGAAATGAAGAAGAAAAAGTACAACAACAGTTAGAAAAAGTAATGGACACACTTGAGGAGGATGGATGGAAAACTAATCCAGCTAAAATTCAGGGCCCGAGTTCAAATGTTAAATTTTTGGGAGTACTTTGGAATAATGGAAAACAAGAAATTTTACCTAAAGCTAGACAAAATATATTAGATTTTGCAGCACCTCGTAACAAAAAGGAAGCACAAAAATTTATTGGATTATTTGGATTTTGGAGGGCACATATTCCATATTTAAGTCGGCTCCTTGCACCTTTATATAAAGTTACCAGGAAAAAATATGAATTTGAATGGGGAATGGAACAAAAAGAAGCTTTTGAAGCAGCCAAGCATGCTATTCAGACTGCTTTAGATCTATGGCCAATTAAACCGGGACCCATTGAGTTACAGGTAGATGTCATTGATCAGTATGCCAGCTGGAGTCTATGGCAAAAACAAGGTGCCCGACGTTATCCTCTGGGATTTTGGAGTCGCAAGCTTCCTTGTTCCAGTGAAAGATATAGTCCTTTTGAAAAACAGTTGTTAGCCTGCTGTTGGGCTCTAATAGACTCAGAAAGCCTTACCCTGGGACATGAGGTAATTATGCGACCCCAAATACCCATCATGCAATGGATTCATAGCACGCCTGTTACTCATAAAATTGGACAAGCACAAGAATTTAATATTATCAAATGGAAATGGTATATTCAAGACCGGGCCAAACCTGGCCCAAAGGGGTTGTCTCTATTACATGAACAAGTGTCTCAATATAGCAGTGAGCCAACTGTGTCACCCAAGACTGATATAACAGGATCTCCTGTTAAATGGGGTGTCTCATATGATCAATTGACTGAAGAACAACAAAAACATACCTGGTTTACGGATGGTTCTGCCAAAATGATATCGAGCTCACAGAAATGGAAAGCAGTTGCCTATAACCCATCCACCCAACAAACAATTGTCACCACCGGAGATAATATGAGTAGCCAATATGCTGAACTCTATGCGGTGTATCAGGCACTTCAACAAGAACAGGGGCAACAATGTCATATATATACTGATTCGTGGGCAGTGGCACAAGGTTTGGCAACGTGGATGCCACAATGGAAAAAACATGATTGGAAAATTAATGATAAAGAAATATGGGGAAAGAAATTATGGGAAGACATATGGTTATGGTGTCAAAACACTATTGTCACTGTATTTCATGTTGATGCTCACAGTTCTTTAATTTCTGCAGAACGAAAGCATAATTCTCATGCTAATCAGCTGGTGCAGATTCGTGCAACGCACAACCCAGGCTTAGCACAATGGGTCCACGAAAAGAGTGGACACTTGGGAGAACAAGCTTCATACAGGTGGGCACAACAAAGGGGAATCCTTGTCACCCATGATGATATTGCCACTGCAGTACAACAGTGTCAGTTATGCCAACAGTTAAATAAACGGGGAGTTCCACACCCCTACCAAGGTCATATCCAAAAGGGATTATTTCCCGCCCATACCTGGCAAATAGATTTTATTGGACCATTGCCAAATTCTTGTGGATATACTTATGCCTGCACTGCTGTTGATACATATTCTGGTTATTTATTGACTATGCCAGCTAAAGTGGCCACCCAACAGAGTGCCATAAAATTATTAGATATAATCAAGTTATATTATAAAACACCAAGGCAAATTCAGAGTGACAACGGTTCCCACTTTACAGGTAAGTTGATTCAAACTTATACCAAGGAAAATTATATAAAATGGATTTATCATATACCTTATTACCCCCAAGCTGCAGGCCTCATAGAACGAATGAATGGATTGCTTAAACAACAATTGAGGAAACTTGGTCATGGCTCATTAAAGGGGTGGCACAACCATCTAAATACTGCTCTAAATGTGTTAAATAACAGGCCACTAGGCCCTAATGAGACTCCTCTGTCAAGGTTGTTACCAGCAAAGATTACAGAAGTGGCAGCTGCCACCCATGAGTTTATGACCTTAACCTATTGGCCCCTGACTCAGTCTGCTAAACCGCCTTTTCCTGCCACGGCCGAACCGGCTGGATTGGATTTATCTACTGTTCATTCTATTCAATTGCCCCCTAAGAAGCAGTCTATAGTCCCTACTGGGATAGGGGTACAATTTCCCAAAAATATCTTTGGTTTGTTAAAAGGACGCTCTGGACTGGCAGCAAAAGGTATTGATGGACTAGGAGGAGTTATTGATCCAGATTACCAAGGAGAAATAAAATTTATATTATATAATGGTAGTGACACAGTACTAACTCTAGAGTCTGGGGAACGAGTGGGACAATTATTGGTGCTTCCCCTCCTGACTCCAAATGTGTCACAAGGACAACCTCCAAGTGAATTAACTAAAAGAGGAATGCAAGGATTTGGGTCTACAGATGGATGGAAACCTGGAGCAAAGGTGTGGGTGACACATCCACCCAATGCGGCTCCACGTGCCGCAGAAGTAGTGGCCCAAGGGCCCACTGCAACGCTCTTAGTAATGTATCCAGGAAATGAACAATTATATCATGTTCCTAAAAATTCTGTTTCTTTGCGTGAATAGATATTCCTGCTGTGTTTGCTATGCTGTGCTGCACTTCCATGTCTGCTGCAGACCTACATGCCAACTAATGTCTCCGTAAGACAACCTTTGACCCTGCACTGCTGGACCAACTGCTCTACACCAGTGGGACCTATAACCTGGACTATGAATGGCCGAGAAATTTGGTCTCAGAAACATCAAGCAATCTCTCGGTACAAGCCCATATCTGATCAGTCACGCAGAACTAGTTATAATTTCTCCATTGCTCTGTCTTCTGTTACCCTCCGTGATGGGGGCTGGTATTCTTGTATTAAATGGAAGAAGGGAAATCCAGATTCCCCGTTTCTTAAAGAAACTCGATTTATTAGCATCCTTCCTAATGCCACTACTCCTCTTAAAAACACTAATCTGTGGTTACATTTAGCTCATACAGTTCTTAATGAAACTGCTTTTTGTCTCAGAAACAGTAATAATCCTTCTGGACTTCTGCAAGCTAATCTGTTGGGTCTAGGTGTTACTTTACCTAATGTGTTACATGCTAAAGTTACTATTCCTCCTTCTTTAGTAACTATGCCCATATCAGGAGTGACTTCCACTACATGTTACTGTATTAATTGTACATATATTCCATTCTATTGTAATAAGACTATCCCTGTTAGTATTCCTACCCCCTCACGATTACCTGCTGGATATTTCTGGTTATGTGATAATGCTGCGTATTCACACATTCCAACTGACACATCTGCTGCATGTGGTATTGGCCCAATAGTTCCCCTTATAGCCGCTTTCCCTACCAAGAATTCTCGAGTGAAACGAGCACTCACTGCAGATTGTGACACTCATGTTAACCTTCTTCCCATCTCTACTGTGGCAACGCTGGCCGCCCTTCTACTACCTGATCCTGGCCTAATTGTAGACAACCATCGTCAAATTGAACACCTTTCCTGCTTGTTGACACATGTAATGAATGATACTGTTAGAGCCTTCTTGGCTATATCTCAAGAATTACAAGAACTGCGTAGAGAGACTCTTATACAACGAGCTGCTTTAGACTATTTGTTTCTTCTTCATCAAACACCTTGTACTAAAATACCGGGTATGTGTTGTTTCAATGTATCAGATCAAACTAATGTTATCTTTGATACTGTACATGATTTGCAAGATCAAGTTAATAACATTTCATATTCTAAGGGGTTATTTGATTGGTTACCTTGGGGTTTGGGTCTTTATTGTGAGATAGTCTTATAATTATTGTAGTCATTGGATTTTGGATTCTTAGATGTGCCTTATGTACTTGTGTACGAAGTTCATTGTCTGTGCATATGGTGTCTTATGGTTAATGAAGACGGCCATGGCCGAATATGTCTTGACATGGGTACAGCCATGTTTGGCCGCTCCATTGATCTACAGCCACCGGCACAAAAAGAAATATAAAAGCTGCTTTCTGCGTGGTGGGAACTGGCCTTTTCCCGGGAACTGGCCTTTCTCCCATGGAGAGAGTTGCAAGTTGTAACATTTCAAGGCTCTTGGAGCGTCGTAGCCCGGAATGGACTGGCCATCTGTGCCGGGCTGAGACGATAACCAAAGAGAACAATACACGTACACAACTACTGGGCTGGGACGTTAGCCAGGGGGCTCAGTGCACGTACGCCACTGATAACCATTTTGTGCATGGAAACACTAAATGCTTGCTCTGCAAACTCTGTAATTGCTTACTCTGAAAATTACTGATGGTATAAAAACTGCTGGAAACTGAGACCTGGTGAGAGTTCCACCTGTGGAAGGGACACCTTGCCCAGGACGTGTGATCCTTGCCCAGCCGCGTCGATTGACGGGGCTCTCCCGGCAGTGGGGCGTGGATAGTGTGAGTAATTGATTTGATATGAAGTAATTGATTTGATATGAAGTAATTGATTTGATGTGTTCTCTTTTCGGTCAACCTGGTGTTTCTCTTTCCGGTTGATTTGTGTCATTTCTCTTCAGCCGATGTGGGTGTTTTCCCTTTCCAGTCGGGCTGATGTTTTTTCCCTCTTAATATTTGACCTATTTGGATCTGTTTGCAGACTATTGCCTTTACTATCCTCTATATAATAAAATATACCTTCAGTCCATTTGTTTGGAGTGGAAAGTGTCTTTTACATCTCCGATCGAATCCCCGAACCTCTCATAACAGTGCACACACCAAGGAAAGGCCATGTGAGCACATAGCAAGAAGGTGGCCATCTATGAGCCAGGAAGGGCAGTCTCACCAGGAACCAAACAGGGTGGTGCCTTGATCTGGGACTTTAGCCTCCAGAAGTGTGAGAAACGAATTTCTGTTGTTTAAGCCTGTGGTTCTAAGTTCTATGGTATTTTGTTATGGGAGCCTGAGCAGACTAAGATAGTTTATATCCCGGAACAAGTGTGATAAGTCTGCCATCCTAGCAACCCTCTGTTCCTAACATCTACATCCACTCACTTTTACTCCTAGGTCCTGAGAATACTGTATCAATCCTACTTTAGCCACTAATCTGCATGGTGGACAGAGCGTGATGTGATTTACATAAAGACAAAAACAAAGCAGGCAAAGAACACAGCTCCATACACGATGGAAATACAGGGCAGGAGACACAACGTAGTTTCACCCATCAGAGGGCTCTGTATCAGACTCCCAGGTCTGCAGTCCAGCAGCTTCCAATAATGCCGCCTGACTGGAGTGGTGATTTCATCAGGCACTTTGATAAGCTGGCTTAGCTTTTCTCACAAAGTTTTCAGGCAACTTTTGGCCTCTTCTAGCAATTCTGAAAACTATAGATATGTGCCTGTCTGCCTAGCAGGCACAAGTAACTGGTAACAATCTCAGAAAATCCCTGTGTCCTTAGTGGTAGGTGGTTGATATCACACGAATATCTCCTCTTTATCAGGTGCTTATCAGGCCTAAAGTCTCTTCTTCCAGGCAATTACACATCCTGTCATTTTACAGTGAATAACATTAACATACCTCCATTTAGGAGCCATTAAATATAAAAAAGAAGCCAAAATATATGTGGCTTAATCTGAATCTTCTCATAGTGTTTTATGTATTTTAAATCACAGTTAATTTCTTTTTAATGATTCACAGAGATATGTAAAAATAGATTCTAGCGTCCACTTTTTTTTGCCTAGTTAAAACCTTTAAAAAAACACTATGGATGATTTGGGAACTGTTTCCAGTTTCCTTTTCTTAAATCTTCTTAAAACACTAATATAAACACATAATTTGTCACCAATTTCACATAAAAATGTCTAAAAGTATTAATTATTTTTAAGAAACACAAACTGGGATCTATGTATAACACAGCCAATTTCTTTCCTGTACGTTTTTATTGGTCCTATGTACTCATTGTGTCATTTATACCTAATCTTGACGTTAAAATTAAAGGACGCTCCTAATGTAGATGAACTACAGTTATTATATTATCACCTTTAGATCATGTAATTATAGTAGCTTAGTATTTTTAAAGCTTATTCCAATATTATGAGATACTAAATGCAAGTTAGCTCATAAATTATTTAAAAAATTATAGAACTGAATATCCATTGAACATCCCACAAAAAAGCAGAAAAAAAGATACATATATATACTTTATCTAATATATACTGCAGTAAAGGATTTTTTTGAAATTTCTTCTGTTATTCTCTTAATCTAAGTAGTAATAATTTTTTACATTCAAGGGTATAATACTCAGTGTATTAAGATTCATTCTGCTTCATTTTCAAAAGATGTATTATTATTATTTTAAAGAACTTTTTGTCTTTATTTTTATTTTATTTATTTCTTTATTTATCTTTGCTGAGGAAGATTTGCCTTGACCCTTCATCTGCAGCAATCCTCCTCTATGTTGTTTGTGGGTCACTGCCACAGCATGGCTGATGAGTGGTGTAGGTCGGTGCCTGGGATCTGAACCCACGAACCTGGGCCGCTGAAGTGGAGCTCACTGAACCTTTAACCACTATGCCATGGGGCCAGCTCCTGGACTTTATTTTTTTAGAGCAGTTTTAGGTTCACAGCCAAATTGAAAGGAAGGTACAGAGATTTCCCATATACCATGACCCCACACATGTGTAGCCTCCTCATTATCAACATCTCCCACAAAGTGGCACATTTGTTATAACTGATGAACCTACATTGACACATCATAATCATCCAAAGTCCGTAGTTTACCTTACAGTTCACTTGGGTTGTACCTTCAATGGATTCAGGCAAATGACATGCATCCATCACTATGGTATCATGCAGAGTATTTTCACTGCTTTAAAAATCTTCTTTGCTCTGCCTATTCATCCCTCCCTGCAAACTCCTGACAACCACTGATATTTTTATTGTCTCTACAGTTTTGCCTTTTCTAGAATGTCATATAATTGGAGTCATACAGTAGGTAGATTTTCAGATTGGCCTCTTTCACTTAATAATATGCATTTAAATTTCCTCCATGTCTTCTCATGGCTTGATAGCTCATTTCTTTTTAATGCTGAATGATATTCCATTGTCTGGATCACAGTTTATTTCTCCATTCACTTACCAAAAGGCATCTTGGTTGCTTCCAACTTTTGGCAATTATGAATAAAGCTACTGTAAATATCTATATGCAGATTTTTGTGTGGGCATAAGTTTTCAAATCCTTTGGGTAAATACCAAGGAGCACTATTACTGGGTTGTATGGTAAGAGCACGTTTAGTTTTGTAAGAAACCACCAAACTGTCTTCCAAAAGTGGCAGTTTACATCCCACTGATGAATGACAGTTTCGGTTGCTTGGCATCCTAGCCAGCATTTGCTGTTGTCAATGTTCCAGATTTTGGCCATACTAATAAGTGTGTAGTGACATCTCATTATTGTTTTAATTTGGATTTCTCTTATGACATATGATGTGGAGCATCTTTTCATATGCTTATTTGTTATCTGTATATTTTCTTTGGTGATGTGTTGTTAAGGTCTTTGGCCCATTTTTTAAATCAGGTTGTTTTGTTTTTTTTATTGTTGATTTTTAAGTGTTCTTTGTATATTTTAGATACCAATCCTTTATCAGATGTGTCTTCTACAAATATTTTCTCCCAATCTGTGGTTTGTCTTCTAATTCTCTTGACATTGTCTTTCATAGATCAGAGGTCTTTAATTTTAATGAAGTCCAGCTTATCAATTATTTCTTTCATGGATCATCCTTTGGTGTTACATCTAAAAAGACTTCTAGGTTTCTTCTATGTTATTTTTTAGGAATTTCATATTTTTGCATTTTACATGTAGGTCTATGGTCCTTTCTGAGTTAATTTTTGTGAAGGGTGTAAGGTGTGTGTCTAGATTCATTTCTTTGCACATGCATGTCTAGTTGTTGCAGCACCATTTGTTGAAGAGACTATGTTGCTCCACTGTGTCTTATTATTTTTCAAATTAAATTTTATTTTTTTACCAAATTAAAGAATGTAAGCAGCTAAACTATCAAAGAATACTAAATAGCCTATAAATTGAAAATTCTGTTATATACCACCAACTTTAATTTTTGAATTCTTTCTATTGGAAACTATTTTCATTGTTTCCAGTTACATTCTGGTATTTGTCTCCCTATGTATAGATATTTATTTATACCCTATTGTTACTTGGTATTTTAATTTAATTCATCATCTCTTGATTTCTTGTATAGTACTCGAAAATTTTACTCTCAAACCCCAGCTTTCTCCCAATTCTCTCTCACTATCTCTCCAATACAGCAATTCCATGATTTTTCAGGTTGAATCATTATCAATATTTAGATTATTATAACTACATCAATATTTTTAACTTCTGAATCAAGTAGTATTTCTCTTCTCATAAAATTTCTTCAAGTTTTCTCTCCAGTTAAAAGGTATCTCATTTAACATTTACTTAGTTTGCAAAAAAATATAGTTCAATAGAGTTTTCAAATGTTTCAAACACATATCAATATATTTTCCAAAATTCTAAACAGATGAAATAAATTACAAGTTTCTATTTTTTCAGAGAAATATTTCTCCCCCATCTCTCTAGCCGACTTCTCCAATCGCGAATGCTCTCTCATGGTCTGCCCCTCAGCTGTTGTCTGGGATTTTCTTTTCTTCTCTCCTATTTCCGATTTCAAATTTTATGAGTCCCATGTATTATGATTTCTCAGATTACTCTTGCTTTACGTATACTGTTTAAGCTAACTGTCCAATAACATCCTAGGAATGATTCAAGGAAGGTAATGTTTTGATTCCTTCGATGTTGCGCTTTTCTGTCTTTAAATGTCTTTATAATTTCTATTGAGCTATTTGATGCTCTTCACATTTGTAATTTTTGCTGATTAATTTGTGTTTTCTCACACTTTTAAGATTTTTTTTTTTTTTTGCTATCACTTGTGTTCTGATATTTCATTAGGATATACTTTTTTTAAAGTTATGCTGAGTACTAGAATGACACTTTGAATTTAGAGACTCATTTCGTATTCTTGGAAAATTTTCATCCATGGTTTATTTTTGTAATTCCTCATCTTCCATTTTTACTTGTGTTAATTTCCCTTTCTCACATTCCTTCTCAGATGTTACATCTTCTGGTCATATCTTCTAATTTTCTATCTTTTCTCTCATTTTTCATCTCTGTCATTTGAGGAGATTTTACACATCATTTAATTCTATTAATTTTGTTTTAATTAGAAACGGCATATTTGAATATCTAAGAACTTTTTGTTGCACATTTATTTTTCATTTTACATTGGCTACTATACTTGATTTTTAAATATAATATCTTCTCTTAACAATCTCAAAATATAAATCTTTTTCTTAAGAATTCTTCTGCTCTGTTTGTCCTATGTTCCTATCCTATTATTATTATTATTATTATTGTTTTGATATGCATCTTTCCTGATGGAATCTTTTCTTAAGTATCCGAATATCCTTGGTTGTCCATTTATGTTTAAGAATTAGTCATTAAAAATCATGAAAAAAATTCAGTATATGTATTTGTAAATGGATTAGGGCTTGTGAGAAGTGGGGCTACTCATCAAGAGGTACGTACCCTGAATATTTTTGGATCTGCATTACCTGTCTTCTCTTTCAAATGTATTATCCCTGATCCTCTTACTTCTCTCATTATTTCATTTCATTATACTAGTTATTTTTCTTATCTTTCTTTCATGTTCCTACTAAATTTCCAGTTGAACATATTCTCTTTTGAGTAGAAAAAACAATAGGAGAGGAGGTCAGAGGGTAGCAGGGCCAGACTATGTAGAGATTTTAGACCATTATTAGAAATTTGGCTTTTACTCTGAGTGAAATGGAGAGGATTACAGGATTTTGAGTAGAGCAGTGACATGATCTAAATACATTTTTTAAAAGAACATAATGGCAAAATTGGGATAGCAGAGATGGGAAAGGAAAGAAGGAGAGAGCCAAGTTAGTGGCTATTAAAATAAACCTGGTAAGCGTCCACTATATTCATTGAAAATGTACTAAAGACTAGTTAGAGTCTAGATTTTGTGTTCATAGCTATATATGTAGGGGTGTATTATACTTTTTGCTGAAATTATACAAAAAGATAGATATTTTATGTTACCAAGAGAAATCGAGACCAGTCAAAAGGTTTTCCTACTTTTCTCTTTTTGACTATTCAAAATAATATTACACCAGTTTCAATTGCAATTGTTGAGAAAGTCTTTCAGGCACACCCATAACTCCTTTAGAGAGCCTTTTGTCTGACTGAACAGTGCTTGGAGGCAACTCGTTTGATATTTCTGAGGTCTTAACAGATTTTATAGTCAAACTCTCAGCTTCATCTTTAGATCATGCTTTTTTGTGAGTGCCCTGGATATGATATTTGATTAGAAAACATTTCTTCATTTTACCATTGTTTGCCATTTGGAGAGACTAGCCATCTTCAAAACCAGCAATTCCTAGCTCCTTTTAGTTTAACAATCATTCCTTTAGCTTATCACTGCCCTTTTACATTTTACTGTATTTATATAAGCAGCAAGAAGAAAAAAAGGCAGATTTTCAACATTCTGCCTGGAAATTTTAGCTAGATTGCCTAGTCCTTTAGGCACAGTTTCCACCTTCCACATTACTATAGAAGATAAGGTTGAAGAACGTTTTGCCGCTTGCTAACATGGATCTCCTTTCCTATAGTTTCTGACAAGATTTTTTTTACTTTCTTTTCAGCCTCCACCAATACCTCATCAAAGCCCCAAATTCTCTGAATAATGAGTGCAAGACAGCTAAAGTTTTCACTACGTCTTTCCACAGAATCCTTACAGCCTTTCAGCTTCTGCCCATTGCCATTTCCATGGTCACCCCCATATCTTATGGTTTTGCTATGGGGGCATTCCACTTTTGGTACAAAAATCTGTATTAACTAAGTATTAGCTATGTATCAGTTATCTATCATTCCATAAAAAATTACTCTCCAGTTAAGCAATTTAAAGCTATAAACATTTATTATATCATAATCCCTGTGGGTCATGAATCGGGGGCAGCTAGATGGATGGTTTGGCTTAGGGTCTCTCATGAAATTCCATTCAAGTGGTCAGCCTGGCCTTGGAGAAGCTTCTTCCAAGCTCACTCGTGTGGTTGTTGGCAGGCTTCAGTTTCTCACTGGCTGTTGGCTGCAGACTTCAGTTTCTTGCCATGTAAACCTCTCCCTGAGGACATAGGCTCCCTGAATGCTCTCATGATACATCAGCTGGCTTTCCCAAGAGTGACTGATGGCAGAGAGAGAGAAAGAGCTCAAGCAGAAGCTGCAGTCTTTTATGATCTAATCTTCAAAGTGACATGTGACATACCATTACTTCTACCTTATGCTATCAGTCACAGAGACCAATCACTTTAGTAGACTGTGGGAAGATGTAAGCATTCGGATGAGGGGCTCATTGGGGGCAGTCTTGTAGACTGCTTACCACTGGGTAAAACTGAGCTCCTTTCATATCTTGAGCAGCAAACCCAGAGCTTTTCTTGGTGAACAGGTGACTACTTCAAAGCAGGAAGCCTTCTGACACTTACTCAAATTTCTCTTGCGGCAGAAGTGTCTGGCACTGAAGACATCCAATGACCTGCAATGACTGATTTTATGGGTCACTGAATTAATGGACAGATCTGTTTATTTTCTATTAGTGATAGTTCATTTTCAGAACATTTTATTTTTTAAGAATAAAGTGCATGGCAGCTATCAAAAAAACCAAGACTCCTTAGATTTAGAATTTCTGCATCAGTTTTCACAAGAGTCAATGATAATGTGAACTGGCATCCAATATAAATTTTAAATACAGGCTGATTTCCCTCCTAGTCATATACATTTTGATGGTCCCCAGGGGTTTTCTTTAGACCTCATGAATAGCTTTTTTTAAATGCAGCTGCCATTTTTATGAGAGCTGATTTTGTTTTCCAACAAAGTAAGCAGTTTAAAAGAAAATTGATGTAAACCATGCCATGTCTACAGGTCCAGGTATGAAACAAATATTTTGGTTAAGAACACTGACGATATTCAGTGCTATTAAGTGTATTTTAAATAAAAGATGTATACTTCATAATTTTTTAGATAGCTAATAAAATTTAAAAATAAAATAGCTTTCCATTCAGGAGCTAACTGGGATTTGAATTCCATCCTGGTTCTAGCTTCCTTTTTGATTAGGATCCCAGGTCCCCCATAGAAGGAATAAACTATTGGTATACTCAAAAACTTGGTTGGATGTATTTCCTAGGGCATTATGCTAAATGAAAAATAAATAAAAATTTTAAAGGTTTATGTAGTGCATGATTCCATTTATGTAACATTTTCAAAATGACAAAACTGTAGAGATCAAGAACAAATTAATGGATGCCAGGGACTGAGGCGGTAGGCAGAGTAGGTGTTAAAACGATAGCACTAGGAATTAGTTTGCAATGATGGAAGAGTTTTGTATCTTGATTGTGGTGGTGGTTACATTAATCTATAAATGTAAAATTGTATGGAATGACACACGCACACAAACACAAATGAGTTCATGCAAAAACTGGTGAACTCCAAATAAGGCCCCTAGATTGTTTCAATTAACCAATGTCAATGTCCAGGTTTTGATATTGTGCCTACAGTAATGTAATATGTTATTGTTGGGAGAAGTTGGGTGAAGAGTACACAAGGCTGCTCTGGACCATGTTTCCAACTGCTATGAGCCTATAATGATTTCAAGATAGAAAGTTAATGGGCCGGCCCCGTGGCTTAACGGTTAAGTGCACGCGCTCCGCTACTGGCGGCCCGGGGTTCAGATCCTGGTGCGCACCGCCACACCGCTTCTCCGGCCATGCTGAGGCCGCGTCCCACATACAGCAACTAGAAGGATGTGCAACTGTGACATACAACTATCTACTGGGGCTTTGGGGAGAAAAAAGGAGTAGGATTGGCAATAGATGTTAGCTCAGAGCCGGTCTTCCTTAGCAAAAAGAGGAGGATTAGCATTGATGTTAGCTCAGGGCTGATCTTCCTCACACACACACACAAAAAAGATAGAAAGTTAAAAAATAAAATAAACAAATGAATTATTAAATGAATTGCAATCAGAGAAGACATGTTTAATACCACATTTTATATTCTTTCATAGGACTATATAGGGCCCATACTTACTTATCAAAATTCAAGGAAAATTAAACAATAAAATAATGATTTAAGTAAGTGACAAATATATAATTTAGTAAATATATTTGAAATACTAGTAATTAGACTTTGAGATTAATGTATTATAAATGAGAACACTGCATTTAATAGCATTAACTTTTTTATGACACTTTTATATTACTTTAATAAAATAATGAAAATCTGCCTTTAAATTTCAAATTACATTAACTAAAAAGTCTTATGTAAATGAATTAAAGGTATTATTCTTCAAGGCTATACAATTTTTTTTTTTTTTTTGTGAGGAGATCAGCCCTATGCTAACATCTGCCAATCCTCCTCTTTTTTTTTTTTATGCTGAGGAAGACTGGCCCTGGGTTAACATCTGTGCCCATCTTCCTCCACTTTATATGGGACGCCGTCACAGCATGGCTTGCCAGGCGGTGCTTCAGTGCGCAGCCAGGATCTGAACTGGCGAACCCCGGGCCGCTGCAGCAGAGCGCGCGCACTTAACCGCTTGACCACCGGGCTGGCCCCCAAGGTTATACAATTTTAACATTATGGTATTTCTTTCTGTTATTATAGCATCAAAACCAAAAATGTCCAAACCCTCATCAGTATTCAAGACTTTATTTAATAGCCAAATATCACGCTGCAGAACAGTAAATTTAATTATTTAAAATATGGAAATATGGGGATGGTGACTAGAAGTGTATATGTTTTTTTCTCCGTGGATTTTGTTCATTTTTTAATTCAGCATGGCTATAGTATTCTTGGGAATTATCCTAACATGGGAAGATTTAAAAAAAAAAAGCATACCTCTTGGTAATTTATTAATATTGCATTTTAAAATGGACAATTTTTATATTGCATCATTAATTTCTCTACTGAGAGACTTTTTCGAGAATTTAAATTGAAATGTATGTTTAACTATATTACAAAATATTAGAGACAATAGAAAAACAAAATTTCTATTGAATTGTGGTACACATTTTATTTTTCCTTATTATTGACAGAAGTGAAACAAACTATTTTAAGTTTTTTTAAACCAAACATTTGTAGTTCTAACGTAAATTATGCTTCTTGAGCATTTTTACTTTTATATTAAATTTATAATTATTTTGTTAAATTCTGGAAAATGTAATAAGGTTTTTTACTGAGATGTGACCATTGTAAAAGAAGATACACAATTTTCTAACTATATAAATGAAGAGAAACAACAGAGAAGCTATTAAACTTAATAAACATTTATTATAGTTCAAATAAAAGTTTAAAAAATATGTCTCCAGGAAAATTAAAACAGGAAAAATGGAGATAAAACAACATTTAAAGAGACTTTCCCTGGACATTTTTATGGACTACAATAATTTTAATGGTGTATTATTTGTGTATCAATTGATAGCACACTTAATAATGGACCTGAATAAACAGCTCAGAAATATATCCAAATACACAGTTTAAAAAACAACTTAATATATCAAAATGAATGCATCATAAATATTTTGGAGGCAACTGATTATTAAATAAATGATATGTAGAAAATTGGCTATTGTTTGGAAGAGGAAATACCAAAGTAGAGCCATATGACTTAGCATTTAGCAACAAACTCATAGATGGATTAAGTATTTTTTAAAAAGAATAAAAGTATAGTTGCATACTTGTCTAATACTACAGAGAGTTTCTGAGTCATATTATGCCAAAGTGATATTTGAAAGATGCAAGGAAAGCAATAGCCATGATATTGCACTTTTGGCAGTGTCAGGATGCAACAGACGTGAAATTATTCCAGGGCCTGTGGGTGTTTTACATAAAACTCTCCCTCATGTGGAGGGAGCTGTGATTATTGCTAACAATATCTAGGGTTTTATGCTACTCCTTGACTCCTGGAGATCTAGCAGAGGCCTTTCCTTATCTTCACTCCTCAGCCCTTCCAACAGTTTTATTTGCATCTAAGTCTATGTATTAAAACTTTCTTGCTATTGGTATATCTAGATTGGTTTCTATTTCCCAGACTGAAACTGACTATTACAATCGTTGTTATTTGTATGTAGGGTTTAAATTGAGGTAGGGGATTGAATTCAACAGTTTGAAATGAAATGTCATTTTCAAGGAAATTGTAAAAGTATTTTTTTGTTCAACTTAAGGCCTAAATGATTATTTTATGAAACATGATTTATTCACTTGATTTTCATCAATTTCTGGTATGTCTATTTGCTCAATGGTCTCTAATTTAATTTTGGATATTAGATACCTGAAAGTGTTCAGTTATACAACTGTTTGAACAAATTATGAGCAAAAGCAATTTCAAATGTGTGTTGAATATATCTCACTCTATAAAAACTTGGATTATCCTGTCAAAATTGGCCTACCAAATTTAATGTCCTCTTCAAACCTTAATACTACTCTCTCACAAAACATAAATCTAATGATAAAATATAGGGAAGCAAAATAGCCCTAGTGCTTTTCTTCCTAAAATATATTAGCTAATGACTGCAGAGCTTCTATTTGTTCAAAAATGAATGTTTATTTCAACAGAGTCTGTGAATTTTGTAGAGGAATTTGGTTGTAGCTGCTGAATCCTATATTTTTTAATCTTTAGAAATATTTTTGCCATATTTTGTTATAATATAAATCTTTATTAATGACTACTTTTAATGACTTAAGTGTTTTAACTGATTGCACTGAATGATACTATATTATAGGAAAACATTAAGCAATGACCTTAACTGTTGTGGTTTAGAGAGTATACTTTGGTCAAGTCTACCAACCTATGGAAAGTAAGCCAAGTTTTCACCTGCTCCAGCTGTATCAGATATGACTAGTTCTCAGTTATTCACATAGAGAGTCTTCTTTTTAAACATAAAATATACAAGTAGCCAACAAGATGATGTGATTCTCTGACACCCAAAGCCCTGAGTCTGAAAACTCAAGATCCTCATAAAGATAAACTTAATGAGACACATAGCCCCTCCTTCTCCTATAATTTGAAAGAATAAATTCATTCTATTCACAAACTCCTCTTCCCGTTATCCTAAGTAAGATGTTCTAGTATAGACGCTAACTAAACAGAGCTCCGATTTATACATCTTTCCCCAAAGTAATTCTATTGTAAGAAAATTAGGAATATCCTCGGAAAACAATCTGAGGACTGTGCATAATTAGAACCACAGTTTTGCAAGTATTTGTGTCATTATTGTTAGAAGAAATGTTTGTCGTGATTGCAAACCTGGATTTTCAGCTTCTGTGATATAGCAGTGGGGAGAGAATTGGGGGCAGCCCTCAAAAGATGTTGCTTCCTTTTTTGTGTATTTGAGGACAAACCAATGGAAAAATAATTACATTCTGGCAACTATGAAGTACTCTTCGGTAGATAAACTGAGTTTAATGGTCACAACATTCCCATGGGGAATTAATATCCTAAATTTACACAGGAGAAAAATGAGCCTGGGTAGTGTGGCATAGACTAATAGCAGTTTACTTAAATCACACTTTGTTTATTTGTTTGCTTTGCTAGGTTTGGTTTGGTTTTCTGACTACTTTTCCTAGTTTCCTCTGAGGTTTGTTGTTTCCACATGACCAAATTAGATCAATGGAATGTGGGTATAGGTGTAGATGTGATGTGTGCCATTTCCAGTCATGATTTACATAAGTATCCCACAAGTCTTTTTCCATGAATTCTTTCCTTCTTGCTAGAATAGAGCTAACGTCCAAGGAAATCAAGGAAGCTATATTTTGAAAACAACAGTGCTCTGCTCAGCCTGGCTAACTGGATGACTCTGTGGAGGAGGCCTAATCGCCTACATGTTCATTCATTTGTTACAGTTCCACAAACAATAATGAAAATTCTACTGTGCTTGAGTTATACATTTTTTTGTTCTTGTTTCTATTTTTTATTGCAATTAGCCCTCCACAGCTACGTAAGTTAGTTAAATAAATTGTCTAAATTCTCAAACTTCGTAAATGGATGAAAGAATTCTTTAAATCCAAGTCATAGTATTTAAAATCTCAATTTCTCTGCACCACATAGAGTGCTTTGTGTGTGTCGATGTGTGTAATGATAAATAAGCACAGATACAGCAGGATCCTTCTGACTGTGATCAATCACCGTGTACATAAGTGTTTCTGAAGAAACTAATTTATAACCAATAGGCCTTTGTAAAGTGCAGACATATTTTAAAAGCGTTTCTTTCATTTGCAAGATGCAACTGCTATGTGGCACTATTTATAATTCTTTAGAACTACTTGGCTTTCTAAAAAGAAAACACTCTATTACTGTGTACTTGAACATTGCATACTAAGGGTCTTTGTCTTTATCCTCTCTCTGGCCTTGGAAATCATCCATGATGCCATTGTGTTTTATTAAGTCATGGGGTGTTAATCTTCTGAGGGTGTGAGTTTAGGTGGCACAGGTTATCAAGCAAGGGTAATTTACTTGACTAGACAGCTACTAGTAGCATTTCTTTGTGCTACTAATCTATATAACTTACCTTATATTTATCTTTTATTTTAATGTATCTGTCTTAAATACAAGATGATGCTATCTATTGTTAGTGTGGAAAGGAGTAAGTAGACAATTTTCCTAAATAGGAAAAATGCGTTTTCTATCATTAATACAAAAGAAAAAAAAGGAAACAGTACTTATTAGGCTTCTATTCCTCAATGATTCCACCGAGCAAGGTGATTTTCTCCACACCCAGAGAGCAGCAATCCATTCAGCCTTTCCTAGAACTGTCTTTTTTCCCTAACACAGATTCTTTCTACTCACCTTCCACACCGCAGGAAGAGTGATTGTACTTAAACACGGGTCTGATCAAGTGTTCAAGTAACTTCTCCTAAAAAGCCTTTAATTACTACCAATTACCCTTAGGTTAAAGTCTAACCTTCTATCTTCATCACTGCTATATTCCAAACTTCTAGAAGAACAATTCCTGATCTATTTTAGGTTCTCCATAATTAATTTTTGAATAAATTTTGAATTTATTCAACATTTAAATAATTAAATGTTGAATAAAAGATGAAATCAGGACGGTGGAGGCCTGGAAAGGTTGGGTAGTGGGGAAGACATGAGCCATGTATTAAAGTCTTCTATGAATGGATGGTGGTGGGATAACAGGACTCCAGGCCACCCAAGAGAATAGCAGAAAAGTGTTCTTAAAGTGACAGTGAGGAGTAGAGGTAATAACATCACTTCCAGACCTCTAGAGTCAGATTTCAATCACAGCTAGGCAGTTCGGGGAATGTTCAATTATACGATCAAGTTACACTGAAAGGTTTCTCTCCTTTTCTTTTTTTTTTTTGTAATGGAGCATGCCTATCACGTCCTACAGCCTACTGCATACGTCTCCTCGGATGTATGATAGACTTCGAAATGACTAAAGCATAACTCAGCACTTTTGCCCCAATTTCTTCCTCTCCTCGTGTTCTTCATTTTCATTAGTATCACTACTTAACATCTCCCACTTATTTAGGCCACTAACCAGAATCATCCCAGAATCTTCCCTTTCCCATTAGAATTTTAACTCCTCAATATTTCTCAGTTTTGTCCCTCTGTTTCCAAACATAGTGTCTATGCCTACATTCAGGCTGTTATCCTCTTTCTTGGATATTACAATAGTTTCCCACATATTTCCTGACCTCCTGGGAGAGTCTAGCAGAGGGTTTAGGGCAAAGGCTTTGTGTGAAAGCAGAATAAACCTGGATATGAATACTGCCTGTGCTAATGACCTTGGACGAGTTCATTGCTTCCATTCTCTTATTTGTAAAACAAAGTTAATGATAACAGAAAAAGGAGAGATTTTTGTAATAATTAAGTAAATAATGTACAGATGTACCTCACTTTATTGCACTTTGCGTTATTGCGCTTTGCAGATATTACGTTTTTTACGAATTGAAGGTTTGTGGCAACCCTGCTTGAAGGAAGTCTACCAGGGCCGTTTTTCCAATAACATTTGCTCACTTCATATTTCTGTGTCACATTTTGGTAATTCTCACACTATTTTAAACTTTTTAATTATTATTATATTTGTTATGGTAATCTGTGATCAGTGATCTTTGATGTTAATGTTGTAATTGTTTTGGGGCACCACAAACTGCACCCACGTAAGATGGCGAACTTAATTGATAAAGGTGTGTCTTCTGAGTGCTCTGCTGACCAGCCACTCCCCCCATCTCTCTCCTTCTCCTCTGGCCTCCCTGTTCCCTGAGACAACAATATTGAAATTAGGCCAATTAACCTTCAAGTGAAAGGAAGAGTTTCATGTCTCCTCTCTCAGTCTCTCACACTAAATCAAAAGCTAGAAATGATTAAGCTTAGTGAGCAAGACATGTTGAAAGCTGAGATAGGCTGACAGCTAGCCTTCTTGCACCAAAAATAATTAGCCGAGTTGTGAACATGAAAGAAAAGTTCCTGAAGGAAATTAAATGTGCTACTCCAGTGAAAACACAAATGATAAGAAAGCAAAACACCCCTATTACTGGTATGGAGAAAACTTCAGTGGATAGAAGATGATCAGCCAGAACATCCCCTTAAGCCAAAGCCTAATCCAGAGCAAGATCCTAATTCTCTTCAATTCTATGAAGGCTGAGAGAAGGGTTAGGAAGCTGCAGAAGAAAAGTTTGAAGTTGAAGCTAGCAGAGGTTGGTTCATGAAGTTTAAGGAAAGAAGCCATCTCTGTAACATGCAAGTGCAAGATGAAGCAGCAAGTGCTGATGTAGAAGCTGCAGCAAGTCATCCAGAAGATGCAGCTAAGATTGTTAATGAAGGTGGCTACACTAAACAACAGATTTTCAATGTAGACGAAACAGCCTTCTATTGAAAGAAGATGCCATCTAAGACTTTTATAGCTAGAGAGGAGAAGTCAATGTCTGGTTTCAAAGAACAGACTGACTCTTGTTCGGGGCTAATGCAGCTGCAGACTTTTAGTTGAGACCAATGCTTTTTAACATTCTGAAAATCCTAGGGCCCTTAAGAATTATGTGAAATCTACTCTGCCTGTGCTCTATAAATGCAAGAACAAAGCCTGAATGACAGCACATCTGTTTACAACATGGTTTACTGAATATTTTAAGCCCACTGTTGAGACCTACTGCTCAGAAAAACAGATTTATTTCAAAATATTACTGCTCCTTGACAACGCACCCAGTCACTCAAGAGCTCTGATGGAGATGTACAATGAGATTAATATTGTTTTCATGTGTGCTAACACAACATCCATTCTATACCCCCTGGGTCAAGGATCAGTTTTGATTTTCAAGTCTTATTATTTAAGAAATACAATTTGTAAGGCTATAGCTGCCACAGACAGTGATTCTTCTGATGGATCTGGGCAAAGCAAATTGAAAACCTTCTAGAAAGGATTCATCTTTCTAGATGCCACTAAGAACATTGATGATCCCTGGGAAGAGGTAAAAATATCAACATTAACAGGAGTTTGGAAAAAATTTCTTCCAACCCTCATGGGGTTCAACCCTCATTTGCGACGTTCAAAACTTCAGTGGAGGAAGTGACTGTAAATTTCGTGGAAATAGCAAGAGAACTAGAATTAGAAGTGGATCTTGAAGATATGGCTGAATTGCTGCAATCACATGATGGAAGTTTTATGGATGAGGAGTTGCTTCTTATGGATGAGCAAGGAAAGTGGTTCCTTGAGATGGAATCTACTCCAGGTGAAGATGCTGTGAAGATTGTTGAATGACAACAAGGAATTTAGAATATTACATCAACTTAGTTGATAATGTAGCAGCACAGTTTGAGAGGATTGACTCCAATTTTGAAAGAAGTTCTACTGTGGGTAAAATGCTGTCAAACTGCATCACATGCTACAGAGAAATTGTTCATGAGAGGAAGAGCCAATCAATGCAGCAAACTTCACTGTTGTCTCATTTTAAGAAATTGTCACAGCCACCCTAACCTTCAGCAACCACCACCCTGATCAGTCAGCAGCCATCAACATCCAGGCAAGACCCTCCACCAGCAAAAGTATTACAATTCGCTGAAGGCTCAGATGATGGTTAACAATTGTTAGCAATAAAGTATTTTTTAAGTAAGGTATGTACATTTTTTTAGACATAATACTGTTGCACACCTAATAAACTACAGTATGGTGTAAACATAACTTTTATATCCACTGGGAAAACAGAAAATTTGTGTGACCCATTTTATTGATACATTGGCTTTATTGCAGTGGTCTGGAACCAAATCCAAAATATCTCCAAAGTATGCCTGTATGTAAATAGTAGCTAATATTCTTATTATCTTGTTTTGTTTATGGTTAAAATGTTTTCCATCCAACAACTGGAATGATAGTTATGAAAGACAAATTTCACAGAGTCCATCATTTATTTAAATGTTATCAATGATTCTACATTTTTTTACAGAATTAAGCCAATCAAATATATGCCTTCCCTCTGATCAAGCCCTCTGTTCCTTCATATCATATCCTTTTTCTCCCCTCTGGAAAAGTATGCGCTGATAACATGGAACTCCTCAGAATTCCCTCTACAACATACGCTTTCCCTTTTCTGTGCCTTTTTCTTATTGACACTCTGATAGACACTTGCTTCCCATCTTTTTGCCTAAATTAATCTTATGTATCTTTAAAGCCTGAGTTCTCAAGTACTTCTTAAAACCTTTTTTAGACCTCTAGGATAGCTTTAGCCTTTTCTATAATATCACATATTATCTAAGCAATAATATAATTATATTTAAATGATCTATATTTGTGACTTTCCTGCCCTCTATGTTGTCAAGGACAGAACGTCAGAGGCCCTGACTTACTCACCTTTATTCTTACCAACACAGGGCATGGAGTTGGCACATGGTAGACACTTAAAACATTTTTTAACTGAACTTAATTTTGCTTTTCTCGCCCTCAGGTAATTTCTGATCTCTCTTTCTTTCCTCTGGATTCCTGGTTGCAAATCACACTATTGACTTTAATTATGCATTCTGGAATTCAGTCCTTCTTTATCCACTCCCATAATCCACGTGTGTTAATATCAAAGTAAATTAATTAAATGTAATTTGTTGGTGAGTACATATCTATTTTTTAAAATAAAGTTTCCGAATGCCATTCTGGCTTGATCTTCTTGAAAGATGTTCTAGAATGATATTTTAAAGTTTTATTCCATAACTATATTACTGTCCAAAATTGTTCAGAAGGAGGGAACACATTTTGTACAGTATGAAAGAAACATTGTGTACAATGGCATGGCAGAAGGCTACACATGTAAGTCTAGACTTGGAGAAAAGCTGAAAGGCTCACTAATTTATTTAGATGTATCCTCTGTCTCTCCAGATTAATCATATATTTCTAGCAGAACCTGAGCATGTCTCATGGCTTTCTACTTTTTCAGCATTACCCAATTCATATAAAAGATAATTTATAAATTTCAGCTAATTATAATATTGACAGGTACTATAGGTCAATAAATCAGAGGGGTAAATATCATGAGGCAGGATGGCCAGTTAGAATTGTGCAAGGAAAAGCTGGGTAAAACAGAGATTTGAGACTCATAGAATTAATCAACCGTTCATTATACATGTGACTTGGAAAACTCTCTCCACTTCTCTGTTTATTCAAGGTGTATGTTGTATAGCACTATACCAAACCTCTAATAGAAGCTCACTATAATTTTTTTCTTCCCTCCTCCTCCTCCATCTGGGTTCCCACATAGTTGAAGTGAAGTTTATGATAAACATATTTATCTCACAGAGGCCTCGGGTGCAGAATTTCAGTAACTTAAAAGTATTTTATGAAATCTAAACTGTTACAGAAATATAACTTACTATTATATGTTTGTATGGTCAGTTATATAATCATTAAGTATTCATGTATTAAATAACTTTTACTACTTTATAGGAAATTGGTTGATCAATTCAGAAATTTGGCTGTGTATATCAGGTAAATACTAGTATGCATTCATAAAATATTGCTAAATTGAAGATTGTATTAATGAAAATAGCAAAGCATTAGATTCTTAAAACATTTTGACTTAAAAATTAGATGATAATGAGATATGAAGCATTATTAAATAAAGATAAGACATTTGTTATAATTTAGGAATTCAGATTTCTTATTTTGGAAATTACTTAAGTGAGAAGAAGGCAAAAAATGCTAGAACATACATAATGTAAATTAATTGGTTACGTATATTTAAATTCATATATACTCAAGGGTACCACTTCTGAGAAATCTTACTAAATGTCAAGCTTAATTATAAACCTGAAAAAATTTTTAATTGTTAATCAATATAATTTTAGAGGCTTTTGAGAATTTGAGAATCTCTCAAATCTTACTTAAATAAACTTCATTCCAACTGTTAATGCAACCAGCTGTCTTAGATTTCAAGAAAATATATTTATTACTAACCTTTTCAATAATCTTTTTAAAGTCAACAAATGGCTCTAAAAAATGTGTAGAATAGTGTATATGGGGACATTGTTCTGTCCTCAAAATTTTATCATAAAATATTTCACAGAGACTTTTTAGAAATTACATGTATTAGTTATCTCTTGCTGTGTAACAAACTACCACAAACTTAGTGGCTTACAACATATAATTATCTCACAGTTTCTGTAGTCCAAGAGTCTTGCCATGGCTTTGCTAGGTCCTCTGCAAGTCTGTGCTCAGGGTTTTGCCAGGATAGGGCTCTCATCTGGAGACTTATATGGTGACAAATCTGCTTCCTTCTCACTCATGTTGTTGGCAGAATCCATTTCCTTGCTGCTATATGACCGAGGCCTGGGCGTCCCGTCACTGTTGCCAAAAGGCCGCTCTGAACTCCTAGTGGTTGCCTTCTGTTCCTAGAGGCCACTTGAATATCTTATAGATTGCAGTCTTTTGCAGTTTGAACTTCCCCATCATAGCTGTTGACTTCATCAAGCCGGCAAGGAGAGTCTCTAGAGCAAGCCTGCTGGCAAGACACTATTTTATATAAGGCACCACAATCACCAGATTGACATCTCATCACTTTATCATATTCTATTAGTAAGAAGCAAATCACAGATCCTGCCCACACTAAGGGGAGAGGATTTTATGAAGAAGTTGTCAATGCAAATAATCCATAATCAATCTATGAATTAAAGTTGGGATGAGTTTATTATGAACCATATCTGAGGACTAGCACAGAGTCTTCCTTCCTCAAGGAAGGAAGGACACCAAAGAAGTAGGGTGTATAGAATGGTTATATACTGTCCCGGAACAAAGAACATGTGTCACATATGTTAGGAATGTCCCTTTCACAATAGTCACCAGAGTACTTTGCTGGCACAGCAGATCAATGAACACAGCAGGTCAGCAGTCACAAGGCGAGTGGTCACAAGGTGACTACAGCAGGTCAGTAATGAATCCTTAGTTTAGGGAGAGATGCTTATCCTAAAGGAAATGCCGATATGGGGGAGGTTACATCCCTATTTCTAGGGGCGTCATTCTTGCCTTTGGGACATAGTAAATATTTAAAGCAGATGTACAATGCATGCTCAACAGGCCATGTCAGGCCCTTTTGGAAAAACAAGTTCAGGCCAAATTAGTTTTAAACCAAATGACTTCCTCATATACTCTAATATATACTGCTGCTTTTCATTTCTTTATCAAAGTGAATACTTGGACGGGAGATTATTGGGGCCAGCCTAGTATCTTTCCACTGGACTATAGAAACAGTTATAATATATACATTTTTAAGTCAAATTTCAGGCAAGTAACAATGAGTTGTAAACTACTCTAGATATTTAATTCTGAGAAAATTATCCGTCCTAACACTTTGCTAGAGAAGGCTTGGAATGCCATATTTTATCCATAAAGAGTTACAGAAGGATGAATAAATGAAGGATTGCATGTTTAGTTTAGTCTTACACAGCCACTGAAATAAATTCTCTTACTCCATAAACAAATGAAAAGTTAATGAGTAAAGGAGAATATAAGCCAAATGGATTTCCTTTTTCTTTTATTTTTTTTGGTGACACAATTGGTCCTTTTTCTTTTTTAAAAAAATAAGGTATCACCGAATGCATTTTACAAAAATGTGCATCTAATGCACTTTTTCCCCCATACACTCACCAATGCTACATATAATTAAGATTTTTCTCAATTTTCCCAATGTAATAGATTAAAATGGATTACTTATGAAAGGCAGAAATATATGCAAAATCAGGGCCCAGTTTCCATTAAACCATTATAAATAATGGTCCAATGACAAATAATTACAAAATTACAAATAATACAAATGGTATCAATAGCATATATGTTGGCAGTCAGAAAATACATTTTAAAATGAAAATGTAATTACTTACCAGCCAAAGCGTAAAATGTGATAATGCAGATGTAATTAATAAAGCATTTTTATCTTCCAACTATGCCAAATTTTTATCTTCAAATATGTTAGACTGCAGAACAATTGCATAACCCCTAGTGCCAGGCCAATAACTCCCTTACCACATGTAGCTGTGAAAATTCATTGCAAGGAACCAAAAATAGAAGACTTTGTAATTGCTATTTGTGGTTTTTGGTCGAGACAAAGCTGTGTCTAGTAGCTCTGAGGTACAAGGAGAAATACTGGGAAGAATATGTTAGGAAGAAACCAAAGAGCTTCTTTCATGTCATAATCTATGTGGATGTAGAGCTTTGACTTATTCATGTAAAATTGGGAGCTCTGAGAATATAATGATTTCAAGTCTGTGGTGTTCTTGTAAATAGATGATTCTGCTTAATGTAGTGAGTTATTACATTTAAATAAAGACTGTGAATATTTTAGCTGCAACATTTTTTATAAAAGCATAAATTTAAATATTTTATTTTCAATTTTTAGAAATCAATATTAACATGATGCTGTTATTTTGAAAAATGTTAGGAAAATATGAACTATTGGAATTATTGGGTTGTTAAGAACGTTTTCTATAGCCTCTTCCTAGCTCCCATGTTTCTCCCTTTTACAAAAGATTTTTCAACCTTCAAATGTTTATGATTATTTTGGAATGTAACAAAATAGTTAATTATTATTTGTTTTATATTTTAATTAAGATCTTAGAAGTTTCTGACTATGAATAAAATAATTCAATACATTTTACATACACTTGATGCAAATAAAATTATTCAAATTAGCACTTTAAATTCACAATAGATATCAGCTAACCACTGACATAAGTGTTTATAAACTTGTTCAGTCGAACTTTAAATGTTTCACTTCTCTCCAGAAATTTTCACTTCTAGCTGATGCCGTTCAATGTCCCTTGACAGACTACATAACTTCCAGGTTGTTAAACTTGTTTTTCCTTTTGAGAACTTTTGAAAATTTGTCCATCTATTATTGTTACATATGCATGAATATCGTCATGCAAATAATTGGCAGAATCCAAAGTGTCTGGAAATCATTTAACTTTTTCACATTGTATCTCCTCTAAGTCAAAGATAGTCTTTTAAATATGTGTGTAAAGTTCTTGTCATGTCCTCATTAAATATTTTTGCAATTTCATTAAAGCTTTCACACATGATAGCAAAACTATCATAGCCCTGACAACACATTTTCTTCAAATAATGATGACTATCCTGAAGTTTTTTGTTTTTTTTTTAACTGTTTAAATTAGACTCATCATCTTCCGTATCGGTTGAAAACTAGGAAACATTTTGGATGCTCTCTCTGGGTATCATATCACACTGAGAGATATTACTTCACTTTATGGACACAGTTATTGATGTTGTGGACTGAAAGTTTGTATCTCACCAAAACTCATATGTTGAAAGCCTAACCCCGAAAAGTGATGGTATTAGGAGATGGGGCCTTTGCGAGGGAATTAGTCGTGAGGGTAGACTACTCATGAATGAGATTAGTACCCTTATAAAAGAGACTCCAGAGAGCTCTCTCACTCTTCCCACCATGTGAGGATAAAAGAAGTGGGCTGCCTGCAACCTGGAAGGGAGTTCTCACCAGAACCCAACCTGCTCTTGGACTTCCTGCCTGCAGAACTGTGAGAAATAAACGTTTGTTGTTTAAACCGACCAGTCTGTGATAATTTGTTATAGAAGTCTGAACTGATGAAGACATGGGATAATCTGAGTCATTATTGATCCCACGTATGATATCTTTTAACACTTGAGTCTTTTCTTTGCAAAGCATTTTCTTTTCTTTTCTTCTGTTTAAAGATAGACATCTTGTGAATGATTTGTTTCCAAACTCAACTCCTATTTTCAAAACTATACCATATTATAGTAAAATCATCAAATATTTAAAGACCAGCACATACTTTGAGATTCATCATGAAATTGTTGTACTTTTTGAATAACTATTTTAAAATGTCTTTCATTATACTTGCCCAAAATTCAAATGGTATGCATGATTTTGAATTGAAATTTTAGCTATCTTTGCCACGGTACTGATGCTAGATTTACCCTGAAATGTTTTCCTCCACATATCTATCTGGCAAAGTCCTTTACCTCCTTCAAGTCTTTGCTCAAACACCATTCTCACAGGGAGATCTACATTGACCCTATTTAAAATTGCTCACTGTACCTTTTCCATCTTCCCCCAAGCCTGGCACTCCCAATTCACCTTACCTGGAAATATGAATTCATTTTTACTATAGCATTATCATCAGTTATCATATTATGTATGTTATTTGTTTGGTACCTGTGTTGTCTACTGTCTCCATACTGCCAGAAGGCAAGAATAATTTATTTTTTTAATGATGTGTCCCATGCTCTTAGAAGAGGTCTCGGCATATAGTAGGGTATAAATGTGTATAAGTTAAATGGATGAATCAGTTTAGCATTGAATGAAGAAATCAATGAAACCCTAGACTCACTGAGTGGCACATTGGAAATTTTTATTAAAAATAAAAATACAGATTTATATTTTGATACACTTTTGAAATAATCAAAATTAACAGAAAAAACCATATGTGGACCATAATGGATCATAGAACAATTTTGGAGAGCTGAAAGATAAATAAATATCAACAAGAATAATCTCTTTCTGTGAACAAGTGGAAAGAATACACAAATTTAGAGTATAAGTGAAGTATTACTTTTGTTGCTTTATGCCATTGTAAATAATTTAGTTTCTACCTTTTTAAAAATATTAGACCACATTATTGCTATTTTACCCTTACTAAACAGAACTGTGAGTTATATTTCAGAATTTACGTATCTGAAACGTTACCCTTATTTTTTTTCTTTTCTCTGTGTTGTGCGGTAGACAACACATACTCTTCTTTACCTTCTCTAGAGGTTGTGTTTCAGCAAAAGGCCAACTTCCGAATTAAGAGATTTCCAAAGGGGAAAACACCAAAGGTATCTAAAGGCTTTCCAGAAATCCATAATCTATTCCAGTCAGAATTAGCCTTAAAAAACTCTAAATTTGGTACTATGTTCAAGAAATACTTACTCCTCCTTAATAAGTCCAGCCCAGCTGGACTTGAGTGAATGAACAGATCATTATTTCCTTGGCTGAATAACGCAGTATTTGTAGTTTAGGAGTCTAGTTTTATAATACATATACATATATCTTTACACAATACAACTATATTCAGATTGGTGAAAAGGAAGAGAAACTGAGGAAAAGGAGAGTCATGTCTCTTATTTCAGGATATTGGTTTATTACACGGAATTGCAGATGGGGCTGCACACACTTTTAAGATTCCCTATTTCTCTCTGTAGCTCTTCCTTTCCCTGAGCCCCCCATCCTTAAGCATATAGAATGTACCATTGAGGTCTCTGTTAAGGCATAAGGAGTTTGAATCTCTCTATCTCCCTGAAAAGTATCGGTGTTGGTTGGGGGTTGTCCACGAAAGCTTTAATTTCCTTGAAATTCCACCCTGTACAACAAGGTGTGCAGTCTCCCAAGGTTTCAGAAAAGGCCCTGCACCTATTGTCTTCTAGGGACAATAGTATTTTGTAAGAGGTTTAGTGAAAAAAATACTTGCAACACAGTTAAAACCTTAACATTAGTAATGTTTATTCTCTTGTAAACATTGGTGACTGGCTGTTATAGACTGAATGTTTGCATCCCCAAAAATTCATATGTTGGAAACCCTAATGCCCAGTGTAATGGTATTAGGAGGTGGGTCCTTTGGGAGGTAATTATTTCCTGAGGGTGGAGCCCTCATGATGAGATTAGTGCCCTTATAAGAAGAGAGCCTACTTCCTCTCTGTCTACTCTCTGCCATGGAAGATACATCCATGAAAGAGCTAAGAAATGTACAGCCACAGAGGTGCTGTTTAAAAGGGCAAAAATTTAAAGAATATATTTGTGTGTGTATGTGTGTATATATATATATATATATACACGTGTGTGTGTATACATACGCATTTATATACATACATATGCATGATGGGGGTTTGAATAGATTAATCTTGTTTGTTCCAAACATATTATTTTTTGGCTAACTAAAAACTGACATACATTTGTTTTTAATTAACTTAGGACTGTGCTGATGGGAAAAAAACTTAACCCGTCTTATATTTCTAAGTTTTCTATAGTAAATTTTATTTTTTAACTCATTTCTTAAGTGAATAGTGCAAATAAAAACAATAAAATATTATTTCACTAATATACAAAAAAGAAAATATGGAAGATCATTGAAAATTGAGAGGAATTCATTTGGGGACAGTAGTGATTCATGATTAAAAGGAACGTGTGTGCCATATTAAGTTAAAAACATATTTCAGGCACAGACAATGACATCTGGCCCTTCTCCATCCAAACATTTTAGTTTTTATATGGCTGTCAGAGGTAGTTCATCATGGAATTTAACTCTAAGTGCATAGTCATTGAATCAGACCATCCTAGGTTTCACTTAGCTTTTCCTATTTTAGGAGTTAAATGATTTTAAACAATTTTCTAAATTTCCTGAACTACAAATAACTTATTTTTAAAATGGAGACAATAATCCTTTGTCAAAAGGCTTCTCAAGGTAGCATGGATGTATCCTTTTCTCCAACTGAGTGTTCAAACATTCCCACCTGCCTTTGCTGCCTCCCTACCTAGTCTGAGATTACTTGTTCCCCAATGCCCTGCTTCCAAAATCCACAAAAAAATGAACCAGGGAAAGGATTAACAGCACTGGAATCTGATACTGAGATATTACAAGTCTACACTGGCCTTCTGGGGCTTCGTTTCTCAGAATACCCTCTTATACTTGCTGATTCAGAGGCGAAGTAAATGGGCATGTAATAAACAACTGCTTAGGTGGCTGTTCTCCATCCTCTGCCCACTCCTCCACTTCCCTCAGGCCAGCAGTGGGTCCAGGAATGCAGTTTTAAACAAATGACAAAATAATTGATTAAATGATCATAAATTCTGGTCTCGGCCAGTGGCGCAGCGCTTAAATGCACGTGCTCCGCTTGGGCAGCCTGGGGTTTGCAGGTCGGATCCCGTACCAACGCACTGCTTGTCAAGCCATGCTGTGGCGGTGTCCCATATAAAGTAGAGGAAGATGGGCGTGGATGTTAGCCCAGGGCCAATCTTCCTCAGCAAAAAGAGGAAGATTGGTATCGGATGTTAGCTCAGGGCTGATCTTCCTCACACACACAAAAAAAGATTATAAATTCATTCTTCACTTGCATTCTTATGTATTTTCATTGAAGTGAGGATGGAGGTTGAAAGGTGACAAATATTCACATTTATAAGGCTAAGCACATTGGAATGAAAAGTGAAACTGCATTGATATACAAGAACTTCACAACCCAGCACTCGATCCCTGCAATTTAATCTCCAGAATAGTATTTAGTTCGGTATAAAATGATATTCAGCTTGTTTCTTGGTTATTACCCTGTTGGTATTATTAATAACAGTTAACTCGGTATCCTATTATTCAAAATTGTTTGAAGTGGTAAAGATAAGATTGTATTTATAGCTCTGCTTAAGGACTGAGAAGTTGCTAGCTCTAAGGTTCCTACATATTTTTGGTAGGAATAGTCTTGCTTAAAGCCTTCTTTACAGGCTACAGGCATAACCAGTGCATTCTAAATTGAGTGGCTACTGCAGAACTAAATCTAGGCCAGGAAAAATTCTAAGAATATGACCAAGTTTTTTGATGCTAACTCTGGATAGTCAGCACGTATCTTTATATAATTTTTTAGAAGAGTAAATAAACTGATGTGCATAGAACTTTAAGTGCAGTGCCTGGCATGTAGGAAGCAACACATGATAATGATGATTTATTGATTTATTGACAGCTTCAGGAGTCACTGGATTATAGTGATTCTCAAATGTTTTTGGTCTCAGAAACTCTTCACGTTCTTAGATATTATTGAGGATTCAAAAGACCTGTTATTTATGTGCATGATATCTACCAATAAATACCATATTAGAAATTGAAACTGAGATATTTCCAAAATATTTACTCACTTTAAAATCACAAAAAAAATTTTATTACATGTTAACATGAATAATATAATTTTTATGAAAAATAAGCATATTTTACAAAACAAAAAATTAGTAAGTTGTACTAGTCAGGTTTTTCCACAGAAATAGAAGCAATAGGATATATGTATATATAAAGAGATTTATTATGAGAGAGTGGTTTATAGGAGTGTGAAGGCTGAGAAGTTCCACGATCTGCTTTTCTGCATGCTGGAGCCCTGGGAAAGCCAGCAGTGTAGTTCCACTTCAGACCTGGAGGCCTAGGCCCAGGGAAGCCAATGGGGTAAGTCCAAGTCTGAGTCTGAAAGTCTGAGAACCTGAGCACCAATGTCCAATATCCTAGAGCAGGAGAAGATGCTTGTCCCAACTTGCGCAGAGAGCAAATTCGTACTTCCTCTGCAATTTTGTCCTATTCAAGCCCTCAATGGATTAGAGGTTGCCTGCCCACATTGTTGAGGGTGATCTTCTGTACTCAGTCTACCCATTCAAATGCTAAGGTCCAAAACATTCTTACAGATACACCCACTAGTAATGTTTTACCAGCTATCTGGGTTTTAGCCCAATCAAGTTAACGTATAAAATTAACTGTCACAGAAGTAGCCTTGGTTTACATTTTTTTTCCCCAAATCTCTTTAATGGTTGGCTCAGTGCTGCTCAATGAAAATATAGTGCAAGACACAGATATTAGCCGTATATACAATTTTAAATTCTCCTGTAGTCACATCAAAAAAAAAAAAAAAAAAATGAAGCCAGATACCTGTAGATATTCAGTAAGCAATTTACTATTTTCCTGTTTAACTTGAGGGGTGACTCAGGGGTCTGGAGGATTTGTGAGCTTGTTTTGCAGAAGAAAGAGAAGGCCTTTGGGGAGGTTGCAATAACCAGATGGCTGGCGCCCAGCAGCTGTTGAAGCCCAGAAGTCAGATTGCCCAGGGGCTTATAGGGAGTGACTCCTTTGTTTCTCTGAAGCTCCTCCTGCCAAGCCCCTTAGCTCTACAAAATCTCTGCTTTCTGTTCTGGGGAAGGCAGATTTGAGCAAACCTGTGCTCCCACCTTCTTGTTTTGGCCAATTCGAATAAATCTTTCTCCATCTCCAAGCACCAATGTCTCAGTGTTTGGCTTATTGTGCATCAGACACAGGAACTTGAGATTACGAGGTTTGGAATCAGTGTTGTCAAGTCCTCTTACTTGAGGACTAATTATTGTTTATCTTGAGAACATGTGTGTAATGGGTTGTACCTGCTTGGCTATATAAAGACATAAAATTTACTTTTATCTTTGCAATATCTTAGTAGATTGCCTGTGATATGAATCACATTTTGCTTTAGTGCTTATTCAATAATAAAGGTATTTTCTTTTTTGTACTACCTTTGTTAAGAGGATTTCTGGGATGGGAGAAATTTTTTTAAATTCCCCCCACTTTGCCTTAAAAAAAAGAGAGAGAGAGAGATGGAGAGATGAAAGCTAGACAAAAGCCAACACTGTTATAAATTATACGTTAATAAAAACACAGTGTTCAGCACTATGTGTGACTGCATACTGCCTGGCTGGTAGGCAGAATGGATATGAATTGAATTGAAGCCAGTTTTCTTGCTGTGCTGTTCTCCATGCACAGAGGTGGCAGAAAATAGTCTGAGCGCTTATTGAAGGTCTAGAGAGTGAGTGAGAATATTAGAAACATTATATCATAACATCATAATTATAAGACTGAACCAATTCCCAGACAAAATGAGCAAATATAGAACTCTCAAGTTAAACTCAGTGGCATGGCTTTCCTAAATGAAGCCAGCCCCATGTGTATGGTTCCTAATAGAAGAAAGTTAGCACATCTTTGTGAGAAGAAGCAAGCTTAACATTTGAGAAATTTTTTCCAAGGCTAGATGGTGGAAGGGTGAACTTACATCTATCAATTTTGCAGATAATATACCTGGAACACTCCTCTCAATTGAAACAACTAAATTGCCAGATTTTTACATATATATGTAAAAATATACATATATAATTCTGTAAAAATATACCTTACCACACACGATACTTCGGAACTTGATGTAAATCATAGATCTAGAGAATTACAGGGACCAAAACTAAACTGAAAGCAAGAACCATGGAGGTATCACAGCCTAGCCAACTTCCAGTCTGTTTTTTAACTGAATCCTGACCAGGAACTACTGTTTGATGACTTCACAGGATTGTAGGACAGGAGATAAAACTCAGGACTGAAGGAGATGAGAGATTTAATAGGCTATTCTTGCATAAAGCTAGGACCACAAAGGACTACATCCTATGCATAGAGGTGAAGAAGAAATTATCCCCACCACGCAAAAGGGGATGGTAAGATTTTCCTGCCTTGAAGTCATCAAAGACAGGATGGGGAGAAAAATTCTCCTGAGAGAATTTGGAATCGTAAGTGAGCTCTCCTGTGGGTTTGTAGTCCAAATTCACACTACTGTGAAATCTCTTATGAAAAAAAATTTGTAGAGCCTCCAGACAAGAGTCAGTATTGAATGTAAATTTTCTTTAGAGGAAATTAATTTCAAGCCCAGCCTCAAACGGAGACAAAATCCCAAGTAGAAGAAACCGCTCTCAGAAAAGTCATTTTTCTCACAAAGCAGCACGGGAGACCTGAGGCTGACCAAAGCCTGGAGTCAGCTGGCCCGCCAAGCTCAGCCTAAGTAACCCACAACACAAACGCAAATGTGGGAATCAACGTGCACAGATACACACGGATGATAAAGTGCTTTAATGCTATACCTAGCAAAATCTAGCTAATAAAAGGATATGTCAAACAAAACAGGCAAAAGCAATTGATAAATATATTAGTCAAAATTCAATGCCGATAGGTAGATAAAATTTTTTATAGGAAGATAGAAGAAAAAGGATGGAGGTAGAGAATGTACACTTAGTAGTAAAAGTTAAGACATCATGGAGAAAATGTGGCTTAGAAAAATCTGAAGAGTAGGAGATAATTGTCCAGAATATTTGACAATCAGCAACTTCAGATTCAGGAAGTCCAATGAATCACAAGCAAAATAAACAAAAAGAAACTCACACCTGGACACATAAGGACAAACCAATAGAACACCAAAGTAAAAGATGAGATCTTTCAAAAAGCCAGAGAGAAAAGATAGACCTTCTACTAAACAATGAAAATTAGACTGTTTGCTGACGTATCAACAGCAAGAAAATAGTAAAAAGATACTATTAATGTGTTGAGGGAAACTTTCAACCACCTCTCTTTCAAGAAACAGGCTGAAGTAAAGACTTTTTGTATATGTAAGTATAGAGATGTTACCACAAAAGGTCCTACACCAAATAGAATTACAAAAAATGTATTTTACTTAGGAGAAAAAAACAAGACAAGCAAAAAAATCTAAGACAGCAAATCTGAAATGCAAGATAAATGACAAACGAAAATATTGGAAGTATATATAGGTAAGTATTAATACACAATACAAGATTAATTGTAATGTCTAATTTGAAATAGAAAATAAGACTGAAACTAAAACATGAAGAATTTTATTTCATGCCCTGGGAGTGGTCTAATGGGAGTTAAAATGTTCTAAGGTTGATAATGGTCTGATGAAGGAGTAATACATTGATTAACTTCGGACTTTGTTAAATAACTATCAGAGATTGTGTACTATTAAAAGAATTAGTGTAGAATAACCCAAACAGTAGAGAGAGAGAAAATAGAAAGAGGGAATAAAAACAAAACAAAACAATTAAGCCAAAAAAATAGAGTAGGGTACAAAAAAAAAAAAAAAGAGAGAGAGGGATAAATAGAAGGTACATATTAGCACAGAAGATAAATTCAAATATGTCAATAATCACAATAAATATAGATTACTTTTTCACTCTAAAATAAATATTTTTTCCTGTTAAAGGGCAAACATTTTTCTGAACAGAACTAGTATATTTACATTTATAACAGCAAAATATACTTAATGACAAAAAGATTATTAGAGATAAATTAAGTCATTCCAAAGGAACCCAAACGTGTAAAATGACTCTTAAATCTACACCTCAAAGGAATTCTCAAAATATGAATAACAGCTTTTGACAGTAGAATGAGAATTTTGCTAATTTTCTGTTGCTATCCTTTATGAAATTTTAATACATTTTTAAATTGATAAATCATGCAGATAATTATTAAAGATATAGAATATGTTAATTGCATAATTAATAAGCCTCATTTAGTGAACCTGTATAAAACATTGTATTCAACAATTAGAGAATACACGATGTTTTCAAGGAAGGCATTGATTACTAATGAAAACTGAGTTGATTTCTGACCAGAAATATCGTCTCAAAAATTTTACGAATATTTGTATTATTTAATTTTCTGACTGTAATGCAATTAAATTAGGAATCAGTAACAAAATACACTGGAAAAACACATATTTAAAAACTTAAGTATATACTCCTAA
The DNA here is from genome assembly GCF_057802395.1 of Ceratotherium simum simum. NCBI lineage: Eukaryota > Metazoa > Chordata > Mammalia > Perissodactyla > Rhinocerotidae > Ceratotherium > Ceratotherium simum. The sequence goes on along the minus strand of NC_141917.1, from coordinate 24,675,236 downwards.
CTAAATAACAGGGCCTAGAAGGAATCATAATAGTTAATATTTAAACTGAATGATAATGGAAAGCTTATGTAAATTTGGGGGATGCTACTAACCAGTAGCTGAGAGATATTAAGCATTTTATGTACACTTAAAAAAGAAGATACTGTTAAAATTAATAAGGTAAGTCTCCAATACAAGAAATTAGATATATAACAGAAAAATATACTCAAGCAATTAGAAAGAAGCAAATTGTAGAGAAGAATGGAAATTGATGAAAAAAATCCCGAAAGGAAAAAGACAAAACTAGCCTTCAATACAAAGACCCAAGCACCAAAAAGTGTTCCTCTGAAAGGGCTAGCACAGAAAACACAGAGCTGGTCAGATCCATCAAGGAAAGAAAACAGAGGGCAAAAGGAACCAATAACAAGAGTGAAGAATGTCATACAACTTGAAGGGGAGCAGAATATACCACCCCAAATCAGCGACTTTGGCATATTGATTATTTTGAATTAAAGTTACTTAGGAAACAGTCAGTGCAAGAAGCACACTCTCACCTTCCTTTGTCCCTCTGAAAGTTGGAAATAAACCCCCCATGTGAAGGTACCCTCCCTGTACCAGGAGAGTGGAAGACATCATTATCAGCAGAGATAGGAAATTTAGGGCTGAGAAGGTTGTATAAACAAATTTTGTTACCTTTTCATTAATTTGCTACTCCAAGCCCAAACACCATTGGGTTGTCAATTTCTTATACATTTATTTTTTCTTTGTCTAAAGAGTATAAAAACTGCCTGCTTTGGTCACTTCTTTGAGTCTCATATTTTTATGGGCTCCCGTAAGTACAAAATTGTTTGTTTTTCTCCTGTTAATCTGTCTTTTGTCAATTTAATTATTAGACCAGCCAAAGAACCTAGAAGGGAGGAAGGGAAAAGTTTTCTTCTCCTATAGTTTTGGTGCCCTACATGGGGCTCTCCACTGGCTGGACATTGCTCGCTCTGGGGCTGCCGTGGCTGAGAGATCCTTAGATCTCTGACAGGGGTAGGCAGAAGGTGTGAATTCTTACCACATTAGTCTCCCGGATCTCTGCCTGCAAGGTCTGGTGGAAGCGAGAGTGGTGGGAGGCCTTTTCTTTTTCTAAATTTAGATTAGCAGGAGAAAATATTTGTGTGTATTAGTTCCTTGGGAATAGAGACTCTGGTAAAGATTTGTTATGAGTACTCTTGTCTTCTATTGCTCTATTCCTCCCAGAGATTGTCATTGTTTTCCTTTGTTTCTGCCTTTTGTGGCATATATCATAAGAAGGAATACCATAGGGTAGAACACAGTCGTAGGTCCTATGAGCCTGTTGTTCGAGCCAGACTCATAGACTAGTGACTAAGTTCACAGTTCTCACCAGACCAGTGTCTGTTTAGACAAAGTTTGCTGTGGGTCCCCTATTTAAAAACCAGGTGAAATTTTCCTTTCATCTTGTTCTGTGTCCTGAGATCTTGGCTTTGCAACCAGTGAGAATATTCTCTCTGGTCTCTGCCAGTCAGAAAGCACACATACTAGCGTTTATTTGATGTCCAGTTGAATAGACTGGGATTCTGAGAGATGAAGTCACAAGCAGCATTCTGTTTGTCTGACCATGCCATTCCTTAGGGGAATTTGTCATAAAGGGTCCCAGTCCATAAGGGGTCTTTGTCTTCTCAACCTTCCTTGTCTTGTTAGTGCTGGAAAAGTTTCATGCCAGTTGTGCCTACCTGGTGTCACAGATTAGTGGGTCTGAGGCTGGAGGAGTCTCATGTTCCTGTGAGAGACCAGAGACACCATTTCCACTACACCATTCTTATCGCCTGTAACAACAAAGGTCTTTGTTTCCTTAGGCTAGCTGTGAGAATGAACTTTCTGGATCTTATGAGGGCTGCATCTTTTGCATTCTCCTTTGAGAGGCCTCTTGAGTCCATGGTTAAGCCATAAAAAGGCTTATTGTTTTGAATCGCCACTGAGATTAATAGATCCTACTCATCAATGGCCAGATGATGGATCCTTTGAATGGTAAAAACTTCTATGTTTGAAAAAAAAATTTTTTTAGAGAGCTACAATCCTAAATAATTGCCTTGTTGGTACCTATGGAAAGACCAAGTTGTCAAGTAGATACAAAGGGGTATAACGGTTAGCCTTAGGTACTCCTTTAGTAAGATGAAAGAACAGAAATTAGAATAAAAACTAAAGTCCATATCGAACATGAAGTCCTCTTCTTAAAATCTAGCCCTGTCTCCTCAGCAAATTCATTTAGCTCTCAATCCACCTTCCCCAGAAAATCTCTTGAACATCCGGCTGCCTGTTTTAGCTTCCCTTTCCCTACAAGATCTACAGAGAGCACGCCAGCCTAATTTCTAGGCCCAAAGTATACAAGTTACTAATGTAAATGCTGAAAGCCAGGAATTGACTTTAGCAGAAGCATTGGGATGGACAATAAGACTCATTTTGCTGGGCTCTATAATCAGGGTCTGCCAGCTTCAGGCCTTCCTATGCAATGTCCTTTGTGAATATATCCTAGACTTTCACTCAAAGAATTTATGCCCCCTGGACAGCAACAGATCTTTTAAATTATAAAGCTCTTTTACCTCTTCTTTCACAAGATCCTGCCAAATTTAAAGAGAAATTTAAAAGTTGAATGGCCATCCACAACCCCACTCATAAGGACCTTGTTTGGCTGGTAAGGAGTGTTCTTCCCAACCATAATTACACTGTAGTTATAAGACAAGCCAGACAGTCCCCTGGAGAAAACCTTGCTCACAGAGGAAACAGATGGCCAGAAATTTTCCCAGGCTCTCCTGCAAATGCCCAGGAAATGGCTCAGCTGGAGACTGATATTCAGGGGCTAACAGAAACATTAGCTGAGGCTTTCCCCTCTGCAGTGAATTGGTCTAAGGTTAAATTGTGCACTCAAAAAGAAAGAAAGCATCTCAAGGCCTTTGTTGAATGCTTTATATAGACTTTTCAAAGGCATACTGCACTAAACCCTGAAGGACCAGAACACAGAAATCTTTTGATTTCTGCCTTTGTAGAAAATTTTCTCCCTGATATAAAAAGGTAAATTAAAGGTAGTATGGTTGAGTTGGCTAGTCTAAGCGTTATAATGGAAAAGGCTACCTAGTTCTTTGAAGATAGCTTGCAGGAATGCAGGAGAAAAAAAAAGGAGTAAAAATAAATAATGCAACTTGAATCTTTAGAGAAACAAAAACATAACTGTAAGAGCAATTCAAAGTCCACTCAGACTTACTCCTATTTGCCTTCAGGTACTTGCATATAATGTAAAACAATCAGGACTGGAGAAGTACAATTTCCTGTACTTAAGAAAAAGAAGGAAAAATTTAAATAGTAATTACCTTAGACTTCTGATAGTAAACAAATATACCCCAACACTCCTAGGAGAATATTTACATTCTTTCTCTATCCCTTGAAGATATAAATCTTACCCTGTCTTTAAAATGTAAACACACCAGGAGATAACTAAAACACAGCCCACAATTTCCTAAGACAAAAGAAAAAAAATTAAAAGAGGCTTTTTACAATACAAACTGCTATAAAAGCTCCCTTGCCCAATCTCTAGTCCACAATCTCCATAAGATTACTTGTTAAGGACAAATGACAAATACAAATCTGAAAAGTCTTCTCCACAATCATTAGGAAAAAGCTTTAGCCATTTGAGCAGGTAACCTTAACTTGTTCTGTCTGATAGAGATACAATTTGAATTCAACTCATAGCTAAAATTTTAGAATGAGAGCTATAATGAATAGAATGAAATCTGTGTTTGTCTGTGTATTTATGTATGTCTATGGATGTATGTGTCATATGTGTGATATATTCTACCTCAGATGGTATTGCTAAAATTAATTTGTAAAGAGCTCTATTTAATTAGCTTAAAGGAGTGCTTATCAAATTATTTCTAAATCTCAGAAATGTAATAGATACTAACCCAAATGTTTTTCAAGTTCATGTGATCTAGGATAACTCTCAGTATGTAGAAGCTAGTTTAAGTTTGTTGGTTTAATTAATACAGATATGTCTTTAGAGTTATCAGCATTAAGTATAATACTTTTATTCTACCTAGGTTTACTAAAAGTCAAATAAGCTTTCATGTTATCTCTGTTACAAAATTTTTCAGCAAGAAAAATATTGTAAGATCATGGATACCAGCTTTAATATCTCATGAAATCTTCATGAGTAATCTAAATATGATGTTAAAAACAAGTGAATTAAATAGGTATAAGTGGGATAAGAGGTGAACTTTCCAGCAATGATTGTTTTATAGTATGTCTACTTAAAAATAGTTACCTAGGGCAAGCCCAGTGGTGTAGGGGTTAAGTGGTTAAGCACCCTCTGTTTTGGTGGCCTGGGATTCGCAGGGTTGGATCCTACAAGCTGCTTATCAAGCCATGCTGTGACAGTGTCCCATACACAAAACAGAGGAAGATTGGCATGGATGTTAGCTCAGGGACAATCTTCCTCAAGCGAAAAGAGGAAGACTGGCAACAGATGTTAGCTCAGGACAAATCTTCCTCACCAAAAAAAGAAAAAATAGTTACCCAAATTTCTTTGATGACTTCTACTGTTAAGCATTTTGTTAAATTAAATTAAATGATGCAATTTCATTGAATATCTAGATCACTTTCAAATAAGATAAAATACAGAAACATTGATTATTGAACATAAGTTTATCTACTTTTGGCTTCTTTTTACAGAGAAATTCAAGATATCTGGGTCTGTTAGTAAACTGACATTGTGCACATTGAAAAATTAAACTGTGGGGAAGCATATGCTTCTAGATATTATGAAATGTATTCATAAATTTACCAATCTAAAGAATGCTGGTGTAACAGACAATTCACAATCATTTACTTAATTTTCACTAGAAATTAAAGTTTCTCAGGGTAAGAATTCTAATATATGTAATAAAAATTACTAGAAATAATAAGGGAAACAACTCTCAGTGCAAGGAAAATAGGATATGTTTTTGGCTAAGAAAAGGTAAGAGATATGGTGATGTATTTTTTGTTACAGGAAAAGAAAGCAAATTTTGTCTTAAAGTAAAGCTGAAAATAAAGGACAAACCATAAACATAGAAGTTTGGGAAGAGAGAGTGAAGAGGGAGAGAGAGAGAGAGAAAGAGTAGTAGTCATACTGGCCAAAATTGAATGAACTTATTACAAGGATTTTAAAAATAAACTTTAATATTAACAATGTACTCATGTAAAACTAAACCTTAATTTTCTTTCATCTGCTGAAAGGACGTTTTCTTGGGCTTTTGGTTTGCTTTTGATAAGGGATTGTAAAGTTTCTTTACCTTTTAAGTAATCTGCCTGGATAACAAAGATAGTGTGTCTTACCAAAGTAATTTACTGTGCTTCATGTTATCTTTACCAGATGTTTGATTATTGAAGAAAAGTCAGTCTTAATATTAAAAGAGTTAAGTTTTGATCACTAGTATGTAACCTTCTCTATTTGCCTTTAAAATCATCTGTTGTCACTTTGGCTAATGGATAATTAAGTATTGTTTCATAATGATCTGTGATCTTTTTAGTCAAGTGTCCAAGTCTTGTGATATTTTTGACAAACTTCTCAAAAATCAAATTCTAAATGAAATCTTTTTGACCTCAAACAAACTTTGAGATTTTCCACAGGGTCCCTGGAACATCTCAAAGGGTTTGTTCTCTCTTCTTATAAAAAGGGAGATGTTAAACTAATTAAGCATATTTGATATGTTAAATCAGATGGGGTGTGTTGCCAAATGATAAGTAATATTAACTCTTCCTTATGTTGTATTTGTACAGGTTTATGTTCCAGAAATTTCATGATATTCCTTGAAGTTAGATGTCCTGGTATAATTTTATCACTTATAATTCTAGTTACTATCTTACAATGTTATGTGTGTCATAGAAATAAACAAATTTCCTTGTCAATTGCATTGTAATTTGTAATAAACTCTAATCAGATCTTTAACCATGGTCATTTTTAAGTCTTTTTGTCCTTTACAAAAGTTATTGTTTTACTCTGACGCTTTTTCAAATGTACTTCATTTTCAGAGAGATTCATTGAAGGAACTCTAACAAGCACAGATTCTCATAACTTTCAGATCATACCATTGAACTGGGTAAGAAATTACAGAACTCTAGTGGAAAAATTGATGGCTTCATAAAACTGCTAACAAAAGATCAAGACCCACAAGAGTTAATTACATGGGACTAAATGAACTGATAAAGATTATTATAATGTTTATGACTTTTTGCTTGAAACATCATTTTTTTTTATGTTTTGTTTTTCCAAATTTAAGTAAATCTTTTTCTCTTTTCTCTTAAGCTGTCAACAATTTGGTAAAATATACCTTTGTGAACAAAGATGAGACATTTATCTTTTATACCCTATCTGACTCCTCCAGAATTCAGAAACTCTTAGTGCATATTTTTATTTTCATGGCAATATAGTTATTTACATAATTTCAATAAGAATCTGTTCTCCTTATAATAGGACACAATTGGAAACAGTGGTTATATTAACAAGACTTTAACTGGAATAGACTTTGATGTGCATAGACTCGGATATAACGAGACAGCTTTAAAGAACTAAGGTTGACTTTATGAAGCCAATAAAGCCACTTGGAAAAAGCAGCCTGGTATATTGTTTGCAGTGTTCCCAGCAGCCTCACCAGTTGAGTAAGGAAGGTCACTTCCTAGCAGGCACAGGAACCTCAGGATATTTTGGGTACCTTGAGAAGAGAGGAATTAAACCAAATCTGTAGGTACTGCAGATGAAGTCTGATGGCAAGTTCTTGGCTTGGCTTCCTAGCCTTGAGAGGCTTTTAAAAGTCCAATCTGAGTTTCTTTATGAAAAGTTTTAGCAAAGCAGATTTAAAAATTCTATATGATCAATCCCTGCTCTTGCTGCACTTATGCAAATAATCAAGCCAAGTTTATTGAAACGACTTCATTTACAAACAAATTATTCTTTCTATGGTTTTCTTTGATAGAAACAGGGGTGATCATAGAGACAAAAATTATGTTTTAGTATTACACCTTTATGGATATCAGATTCTATCAATTATCTTTGAAGTTTTGTTTTCTACCCATAAACTAACTGGATTCTGAATTCTTCTAGTTTCTTCCAATATTTGGTTACAACTCTCCAAACTAGCATTTCCAGTTTTCTCCCACTTTTGACTTGGAATCACTATGAACAAAAACTGCCCTTTTCCCCAAAGCCCTGCAAACTGAGTGTGAATGACTTAATATAAACTTCAGAGAAATCACCACAGTAACTCATGTTTATACAATCTTTGTGCCTGTTGCTGTGAAGGCCACCCAGAAAGTTTACATGAATAGCCAATGACATCATCAGAGACATTCAAACTGCAAAAGATGCTTCAACCCTGAGATCTTGAAATCTCCTTGACTGGCTGCACCCTGGGCTCAAAAACTGTTTTGTAATTTGCCGCCATCACAAACCTTTGTTTTTCTTTTGTTTCTATAGAAAAGCCTTAGTAAATAGCTTATTTCTTGAACAGTATAGACCTAACCTTGGGAGCTCAGCTGCATCACCACCTCCTAAAATGAGACACAACTGTTTAACTGAATTGACCTATATTTAAGACTAAGATATTAATTCAATGAAATAATGGACCAATCTACCAACTCAGTTTCTGGATTATGAAACTTCTTAAAGTTTCAAAGGTGAGACTAAAGGGGAGCATAATATACCACCAGAAAATATGCCATTTTGGCATATTGATTATTTTGAATTAACTTTTCTTGAGAAACAGCCAGTGAAACAAGGATGCTCTGACCCTCCTTTGTCTCCCTGAAAGCAGAAAATAAATTTCCCATATGAAAGATACCCTCCTTCTACCAGGAGAGTAGAAGACATTCTATCACCAGAGATAGGCAATTTAGGGCTGAGAAACTGTATAAACAAACCTTGTTACTTCTTCACTAATTTACTACCCAAAGCCCAAATCCCTTTGTCTTGTCAATTCTTCATAAATTTATTGTTTCTTTGTCTAAAAGGTATAAAAGCTGCCTGGGTTGGTCACTTCTTTTAGTCTCACATTTTTATAGGCTCCTGTATATAAAGAATTAAATTTGTTTTTCTCCTGTTTATCTGTCTTATGTCAATTTAATTATCAGATCAGCCGAGGAAGGGAGAAAGGGAAATTTTCCTCCCCTATGTTTGTAGGGGACAAACATAAAAAAGGTTAAGAGAATATTATAAATATATAAATTATGAATTTATAAATATATTATAAATATCTTCATGTCAGTACATTTATTCAAGGACAGATAATTAAAATTTTCTAGAAAATAGAAACAGAGGGAATGGTTACCAATTCACTTTATAAATCTAACAAACTTTGTTGTCAAAATTAAACTAAGACAAGACAAGAAAGGAAAATCACATGCCTATCTTATTCACAGCTGGACTTTAGATGGGGAGTTTGATTTTTAGAAAACGGAAAAAAATTTAGATCAGTGTGAGAATTTAAAAATTGAGATAAATGAGGAGCTCTCTACTAAAGAAACTTAGAGCATAATGTATAGAACAGAAGTCACATTCTGAGAACAGGTGGCAGGCATTTTGTGGATCAAAGGGTATCAGATTTTCTTATGTTCCCTAATAGCAGTGGTTATTACAAAAGCAGAACTACTGACCATGGGAAATCTTTTTAAAAATGTATAAACAAGGGATCTCAAACTGGCCACACTGGTTGAATTGCCTTCCCGGAAGGTTTTCTCTGATCCTCCTAGAATTTTAAAGCATATATATGAATACCTCTAGGCAGGTTAAGTGCTCTCCTGTTGAGAGTCACCACTACATTTTATTTATTTATTTTTATTGTGGTAAAAATTCATAACATGGTATCCATCCTCTTAAAACATTTTTAAGTGTACAGTACAGTATTTTTTACTATAAGCACAATGTTGTACAGCAAATCTCTAGAAATTTTTCATCTTGCATAACTGAAACTTTATACCCACTGAAGAGCAACTCCCCATTGCCCCCTTCCACAGCCGCTGGCAACCACCATTCTACTTTCTACTTTTATGAGTTTGACTGCTCTTGATACCTCATATAACCAGAACCATGCAGTCTTTGTCCTTCTGCATGTGGATTATTTCACTTAGCATAATGTAAAAAGAGTCAGCTGCTATGAACAACAGTATGGAGGTTCCTCAGAAATTTAAATATAGAACTACCATATGATCCAGCAATCCCACTTTGGGGTATTTATCCAAAAGAATGAAAATCAGATCTTAAAGTGATATTTGCACTCTCATGTTCATTTCAGCATCATTCACAATAGCTCAGATGTGGAAGCGATCTAAATGTCCATCTACGGATGAATGCATAAAGAAAATGTGACACACATACACAACATTTTATTTTTATCTTCTTACACTCAACTTGGTTCTCTCCTTCATTACCTGCCTGCTAGAGGTAGGCAGTTGAGTTTGCAACCCTCCCCCTTTACCCTTCTGTAAACCAAACCTGGTGTCCTGGTGTGTATGTGACCATATTTTTCTCCATGGTCTTATTACCATATGTGAATGTGCACAACATTCATATGTGTTTGTAGAGATTTTTCTCACAGTTTTACAAATCTAGGATTATTTTATTTACAGTATTCTGAATCTTGTCCTTTCTTGATAATCAAGAAGAAAATAACTTCAAATCTTCAACTACTTGGCTATAGTTCTAACTTATGTGTACTATCCCATAGAATGGATGTAGCACGTTTGTTTTCCAAACATTTTCCTATTAATGGACTTCTACTTTGTTTTCTTCTTGAAGACTAGCTCCTTTTTTCACTTCATGTTTTCACGCCTTTATTTTCTCAATTTTCTCTTTTGAAAACTTCTTAAGAATACTGACCTGCTGGATTGACCCTCTCTAGTTCCTAAATTTTTTGTCACATTGTTTCTTGCTCTATGTCCTCTGAAATTTTCTGGATGTCATCTCTCAGATCCTTAGCAGTTACTATTTAATTATTCCATATTTTTTTAGATTTTTTTCATATGGCTAATTTCTAGGAGTCTGCTTCTTTATGTTGAGGATTTGTCTTCCTTTATGGAAGTAACATCTTAAATTTGCAGATACTAATTAGATTATTTTAAAGTACTCACGACAACTAGTTTACTTGCTAGTTGCAGACTATAGATAATGGCAAAATTTATGTAGCTAAGACCTGTCTTTAAAAAGGAAATTCTGTTTTAATCACTTCTTATTTTCCGCATTGGCGATGGAGGGCTTCTTACCCTAGGGTTATCAGCTTATAGAGACAGCTGACACACGACGCTTGATACTGGACAGATGAGATCGACAACAGTTTTTTAGTCACATATACTCACAGACAGGGACACGAGGACACAGCACATCATGCAGGGACATGTGGGAGCTGCACCTTGAAACAGAGTGAGCAACCAGTGGCTCTGGGAGGCAGTCTTTGTAATAACAAGAGGAAGAGGTGGCCCCTGGCACCCACAGGAGGATGCGATTGACTTGTTTGAATAATTCCACTGGCTGGCAGGAAATTGAAACATGCTACTCAGGTATAAGCAGAAACTGGCCTGGTTCCCCCAGCAAGGAGGGTTCTGTGGCTAGGGGAACTGATCTGTGGGAACAGAGTAGCAAGGGGAATTGTGGTTAGGTCATTCCAGGTCCTCCCCATCCCACAAGATGTCAAGAGAGCGTATAATACTGCACATTAATGTTAGGATTTACACCATGAACACCAACATATTAAACATGATGAAAATTCAGGAAAAAATAAAAGACAGCAAAGCTCTGCCTGATATTGTTGGAGAAAAATTAAAAAGGAGACAATAAGAAGATTCACTTACATATCTTACAATTTTATTTGTCAGTTATACTTCAATAAAGCTGAAATAAAAATATAAATAAAATTTAATTAAAAAAAGAAGATTCTTTAAGGCCTAAGTTGATTCATTTTAGTGTTTAAAATAAGTAAAAGCATTGTAAAGGCAAACAAAACTTATTTGATTTGAAAAGAATAACTAGGAAATCTATTAAAATAACATTTAAATATTCTTTACATGTATTGTCTCTGTAAAATAGTATATCAGTTGTGGACTTAACAGTAGTTTTAATGAGTTGTAGTGTGTTAATGTACTTGGAAATCTGTATCAATAGAATTAGATTGATAGAGATATAAATAACATCAGCTTTTCTATGCGTCTTACTAGTAAAGATGCCCATAATTAATTTTCAAATTTAAAGATTACAAAATGTTTTGTATAGAATTTAAGCAATGTAAGTTCACACACACACACACAAATATGTTTGCTGAGCACTTTCAAGCAATCAATCAGTAAATATTTATTGAATGATATGCACTGCATTGTGCCAGTCCTCGAGAGGAATATAGACATACTCTTAATGTGTTCATGACACAAGTGAGGGGACAGACGTGTACATGCAAAAACTTAATAGAATCTTTTGATGAGATTGAACATGAGCCACGTGTTGTGGGTGTATGTGTGAAAGATGAAAATAATTGTAGTTAAAATCGGTATTATAAATACAGGGAAAAATTAAATTGATGTTAAAAAACAATAGCCCAAAAGCTATTGAATGGCTTCTAGAGATAGTGTTAATATTATCAATAATGTTTCATATTGTACTTTGGTATTTAATTTATAATTATTAAAACTCTGTAGGAAATATATCAACTGATTTTCAGAAACTTATTTGGCATAATTCAATTAAGCATGTTTTGACTAGTATTTTACTAAATAGCATCTAAATATACAAAAACATGCAGTCTAGCTTTGTGGAGATTATCATATATTTTGTTTTATTTTGTATAAATAGGCTTCTTTTGTATATTTTGCTTAGGAATTTTTTTCCCACATTTAAACTATTATTAATATTTTTTCATGCCCTTACATATATATCTTTCTCATTCTTTCTAACTGCTGCATAATATTTTGTAGTTTGATGTATTACAATTTATCTAATCTTTTCAAATTTGGTGGTTATTTTCATATATTTATATTTAAAAGCAAAGTTAAATAAAAGCTTTTATCTGTGTCCTTGTGCCTACCTACAAATATTCTAGGACAGTTAGCAAAATGTGGAATTTTCAGTTTAAGTGAAGTTTTTTTCTCATGTCTTTTTTTTTCCCTTAAATTTTCAGTTTTCTTTAGGGTTTATCTTGGTCCTTTTCTTTTTGGCTATTCTTGTTATTGAGTGTTTTGTGACATTGTTTGTCCTTTAATATTAATGAATAAAGAAATAGTCTAATAAATTTAGATGATAACACATGTGCTTTAAAATGTGCATTTTGAAGTTACTTAGCCCAAACAAATTATTCCCTGAAATAGAAGGCTAGCTGCACAGAGATACAAATGAATGGAGTTTATAAAATGTCAGGTTCTTATTACAATAGCTGACCGTATGGGCTAGAATTTACCTTAATTGCAGGTTTGAAATCAGACCCCAGCTGCTTACAATTCTCTGATCCATTCCAATCCACCATTCCCCACTGATAAGATTCAGGACAAGTTGTGATGCAGCTTCATGACAAACATTTGGAGGTTGATGGATGAAGAAAGAGGAATCAATAATGCGTCAATTTTATCATTTTCCATGGTGCTCAAAACAGGCTCCCCACTGGGACATCTGATTCAGTCCTTTAGGTAAATCCCAGGGCCCTTTAACTCAGCAGGAATATTATATTTCACACCATCTCATGAACTCGGTTTTCTGAGAGCTGCATGGTTTTGTTCATTACCACTAAGAAAGACCACCATGGTGTTGTAATAAAGGGAGGAAGGCATTTGCCAAATCTGAGTGGCTGTAGATTTATTTCTTGAGCTTCAGACGCATGGTCAGTGATCCAAATAAAATGATCTATGATTTACCTTTAGGCAGCACAACTGTACCAACAAATGTGAAACAAATTTACAGAAAAAAAGGAAAGTCTTCTGAATAGTTACTTTGCAGTGATTCTCAATCTTGACTGTACCTTGAAATCATCTGCAAACTGTTTCAGAATATTGATTCCCAGGCTTCACTGCAGCCACTTGATCCAGAATCCCTAGTGGTAGATCCAGGAACTGGCATAATTTATGGTTATCCCCATTATTCTAGTGCACAGCTGGCTTGGAAATCACTATTAGTTTGTGAATAAAGAAGAAGCTGCTTGGTTTGGGAGACTTTGAAAACCCATATCAAGTAATTACAACTTTCCTACGTGTGAACATTTTACTATATTTCCTTTTGGAAACGTGTTGCCTTTATTGGATTTGGAGTGTGTCTTTGTGCATCTGTGTATACGTGTGTCCTTTCTCCGTGTTTATTGTGGAGGATTAAAATTATTACAATTATTGAAATTTTCTCCTACACTAGGATCCTGAGCCCACACCAAGGTAATCAACTTTTTTGAAGATAAGTTTTCTAGTTTTATCCTGAGAAAAAAAAATACTTAGGGACAGATACTTCCACTTCAAGATCTTTCCATTTGTAGAGGGGTTAGGTAAGGGCAGACTAGCTTCGTTCATCTCAATAATAATACAGTAACTCTATATAATTAATGTAATAATTAATTAAAATAGCTGTACAATTAATTACTATAATTAATGTCATATAATTCACCTTTCTTTTCAGTAACTCAGAGAAACTATTATGCATCTGCATATTCATGGATATGGCTTCCTATTCTTGGGTTTATCTCTTTATTATATAACACTAGTTAATTTATATTTTTTAGTAACTCACTGAACTTTCCGGATTGCAAATGACATTGCATCTTACATTATTTTGTCATTACTCTTAACAATGTATGTATTTACATACAGACATTTACATACTGTTACTGATGTATGTATTTCTAAATTTTTATTGTAATTTCAACAGTTAGATTCAATTCAGAAATGCATATATTTGGATCCACCGTGTTGAAAGGAAAAAATTCTTATTCAGTTTTGTTTAATTGATTTTAACATATTTATTTATTTTTATTAAATGTTTATTAATATAGCTGAAATTATATGTGGTTTTACCTCAAATACAGAACCAGGTCAGAAATATTTATAGAGGGAAAATATGGGACTTGTCAATAACTGAAGTCAAATATAAGGTGTCAAAAGTATCTGCAAAAGGGCCTGCAGAAAACTTCATACTTCATGGAGAAACATTTAAAACATTCCCCTTATAATAGAGAGCAACATAAGGGTGCCCACTAGTCCTACTTCTTTTCAACACTATGGGTGGGGGATCCTATTCATTTCATTAAGATGAGGAAAATAAATTTTAATTATATAATATTGTTATTTAGAGAGTGATAAGTATAAATTCAGAATACATTTACAAAAAACCCAATTATTGCATTTCTATACTTCAACAACAGTTAGAAAATAAAAACATAAAATACACTTAAAATAGCATTGACAGTTTGAAGTGTCTAGGAATAAATCTGAATAAAAGATTAATAAGGTATTTATGGAAATAATTATAAAATTGTATTTAAAAATATGAAAGACAAATAAATGGAGATAGGTCAAAATCACAGATCTCAGTCTTCAAATATATCTGTACATAACATTAACAGACAGTCCTTATAAAAATTCCAATTGTTTTGAACGACTGGATAATCTGACTAGATTTATATCGAGGAGCAAATGTCCAGAATATCCGTTCCTGAAGAAGTATAAGGATGTCTAAAAATATCTCAAGATTAATAATTTAGGTAAGGTAATTAAAATATGATATTGAAACAGGGATTGAAAAACTGAACAATGGTACAGAATCAAGAGGCCAGGGAGAAACTGACACATATATTTAAATTCTATTAGAGTCTATATCAGTTATTTATTACTGCATTAAAATCTACTCCAATATTTAGTGGTTTTAACCAATACCCACCTTATTTGCCCATAAACCTGTGGGTTGATCTCATTCTTCTGGTTCACATGTTATGGATGGAGGTGCAGCAATGGCTGGAAAATCCCGTTGCTACTGTATGGTGGCTGATAACTCAGCTGAGGCAGCCGGCAGAGATCCTGGTTTACCTTCATTTGGGCTTCTCCATATAGATACTTAGGTTTCTTTACAGTATGGTGGGGGATGGGTTCCAAGAAGGGATATTCCCAAATGAAGATGGAATCTGCAGATCTCTTAAGGCCCAACTTCAGAATGAAACAATGTGACATCCCACCACATTGTGCTGTTAGAACAGCTCACAAGACCAGCTAAGATTCAAGGGGAGGGAAAATAGACTCTCCTTGATAGGAGAGTGACAAAGTCACACTGCAGAAGAGCATGTGGAAAGGGAGATACTACTGCAGCCAATTTGCAAACGCTATCTATCCCAATATCATACTGCCTGTTGTGTGTCACTGGGGGAACAATGGGCTTTTCAATAAATTGTGGTGGGACAACTGATAATTCCTTGGGAAGAGACACAGTATAAAACCTCAAGCTTCGGTTTTAAATTCATAATAAGACATTATAATGAGAGTGAAAAACAAAACAAAATGGAAAATGTTTGTAACTCACATGACCTGACAAATGACTAGTAACCAGAATACAAACACAATTACTATAAATCTTTAAGAAACAGAATATGAAAAATGGACAAATTAGTAGAAATTTCACAAAAATGATAAACAAATGGTCAATTATGTAAAAGGATGTGCAACCTCACCAGTTATCATGCGAATGCAAATCAAAACTATAATGACATTCATCTTTATACTCATGGGATTGAAAGAAATATCAGGAATTACCATATATTTGCCAAGATACATATGTATGCGCGTGCACACACACACACAAACATATATACATATTTGTGTGTGTGTGTGTGTGTGTGTGTATGTGCACACCAAGATATATTTACGAGGGGGAGCTCACCTTAAGTCAATTTTTCCTTGAGTTTTTTTTTTTTTTTCCAATGAGAGGATTTATTATATTATTAGACACCATTTGATTCTACCCAGAGGTTTGAACAGGGGATATAAAAGACACATACTAGATTTGATCTTATTTCAAGACTGAATTCTAATGGCATTTATAGTTCAAAGGCTTTCTGACTTGTATCTTTCTTAGTTGCTTATTCCAAACATACACATCCTTGAATCACTGGACCTTCTTTATTTTCTTTTATTTCTTCATTCAAACCAGCCAGTTCTTTTCTGCATTCATCCCTTTCTGGTAAAATTTTGTCAAATATAGTCAACTGAAATCAATGCGTACAATACCACTAATATTCTGTTTTCCAAACTCTCCTGCTAATGCTAGATATTCATATATATATCATCTGTCTTCTAAACTATTTTCCTCAAATATTTTACCACTGTGTTACATGGATTTTTATCTTTCCAGCTTCCAAAAGTTCTTCCTTCATTGCTCATTCAAGTAATTTTATACACACACACACACACACACATGCACATACACACACACATACAATGTGTGGTAAACATACATAAATTACAAAAATTATAAAGATAAACAGGAGGATAATTAATTAAAAAACCAGGAGAGCGATCATTTCTATGGGGAGAGGAAAAGTGGTGTTAATAAGAAAAGCACAATGTGTTTCTGATATGTGATAAATTTTTCATCACCTGGTTGCTAAGCACGTGCATTTACAATCTTATACTGTTCTTTAAATTTAACAGATACACTTTAAAACACTTTTTTGGATATATGCTGTAACTTTTCTACAGTTAAAAAATGCTAGGTGTTGCGGGAGGTCACAGAGAAGACGTGACCACTGGTTGACCCATGAGCTGGACCTGGGCACTTGGAAGCCCCCCGCCTCTCCCTGTCCTTATAATGTGCATTCCGCTTGCCTTACACACTCCCAGAAGCTGCCCAAGGATACATTCTTGAGATAGAAATGTGGTATTGAGACTTTCTGGATGGTATACGTGACTGAACCCACTTAAAACTTCTATATAAATTTTTAAGATTTGAGGTGCAGGTGGGGAAAACTACTTATCATGTGGCCACCCAAGACAAGCCTCTTAAGTAAGTTCCCTTGCTCATTAAAGCTGCCACCTACCAATCTGGAGTGGTCTGCCTCATTCTTCCGTCTCTCCCTACTCTCCACATTCAGGGGCTGGTTTCAGATTTCACCTGAGAAGCTCCCAGTCAGTTTGTGAACCAACACTAGGTGCCTCAATTAGACAGACCAGGCCTACCAACTTTGCTTAGAAAGGCTAACTTTAAGAAAGATTATTGAGGTCTGGATACGTCATTTATAAGGTAACTATTCGCGAAAGATTCCTATTGGAGAAGAATAGAAAGTTAAATACTATTTGCAGAATACCAAAGCAACCTAAAGAATCATTAGAGAAATTCAGAAGGTTAGTGAGCATTGGGGTCTGAATGTGAATTTACAGATAAATTAGGAAACAGAAAACTCATTTTTGTAGGGATATGATGTCACTTCAGAATTCCAGCTTTTATTTTTGTCAAAATTAATACTAGTGACATGAATACTGATGACATTGACTGCTAAGTGCAATATAATAAAATAAGAATATTTTATATGATTGTAGTATAATAAAAAACATACTTGGTCTTTGTCCCCAGTTTCTGGCACGAAGCTCCTAAAACCCTCGGAATTTTCTGAGTGATAGGAGTGTCTTTTGTTAACTCCTAGGGAGCCCCTTTTTAAGGAGCTCCTTTTTGAGCACACCTGAGTTTATGCCACTAAGGTGACTTAGGATGGGGCCCCTAGATAGCCTCAGAATGGGGCTGGTCACCAGAAAGACCAAGTGATTAAAGGGTTGGAACTTTCAGCCCACTCCCCAACCCTCTGGGAAAGGGGGCAGGGGTTACAGATTAAGATCTATAAAAACGCTTGAACAACAAGAGTTGATGAGCTTCTGGGATAGTGAACACATACACACGCTGGGAGGGTGACGTACCCCAGATCCCTAGGGACAGGAGCTCCTGCTCACGGGACCCTCCGAACCTTGCCCTATGTACCTCTTCATCTGGCTGTTCACATGTACCCTTTATCGTATACTATATAATAAACTGGTAAAAATAAGGAAGAGTTTCTCTGAGTTCTGTGAACTGCTCTAGCAAATTAATTGAACTCGAGGAAGGACTAGTGGAAACCTCCAATTTATAGCCAGTTTGTCAGAAGCAGAGGTAACAACCTGGACTTGTGGTTGGCATCTGAAGTGGAGGCAAGCTTATGGAACTGAGCCCTTAACATGTGGGATCTGATGCTATCTTCAGGTAGATAGGGTCAGAATTGAGTTAAATTTGTAGGACATGGTGAGTCAGTGTCCACTGAGATTTGGAGAATTGCTTGGCGGTATAGGAAAATACACACTGGAATTATATTGTACTTAACATTGCAATTAGCTTATAATGCACACACATATTATATATATATATATATACAGTCATGCACCGCATAATGTTTCAGTCAATGATGGACTGCATATATACAGTCATGCACCGCATAATGTTTCAGTCAATGATGGACTGCATATACAATGGTGGTCCCATAAGGTTAGTACCATACAGCCTACGTGTGTAGTATGCTAATACCATCGAGGTTTGTGTAAGTGCACTCTATGATGTTCACACAAAGATGAAATCACCTAATGACCCATTTCTCAGAACACATCCCTGTCATCCAGTGATGCACGACTGTACACAGATGTACACACATACACGTATTCTTGTTTATGCTGAACAACTCCAGAAAACGATGGAGATTTTATATGTGTTATTGTATTTTTGTTTTTCAAGGCATCAAATTCTCATCAGATGTATAATACACAAGCATATGAAAGAGAAACAGCTTAGATTTTTAATTACTAGTTATTTCTCCATTTTGTTTTTGTAAGTGGCAGAATTCTTGTAAATAGAGTAAGTCTTTACTGATATGAAATAATTCAATTGTACATATAGTAAACCTCTGATATTTGAGTAAACCAATTGAAAGTGTTGGTGTGGATGCATGCTTCTTTAACAAGCATGATAACTATTCCACAAAAGAGAATGAGGAAAGCTGGGAGTATAAATATAATGCTAAAAATATTTCAAGAGCAGGTAAGTCAGAAACTTTAAATCTATAATTCATCACATGAAAAAATAATTCCACTCAGAACTAAGGGTAAAAATTTGTTCTTTCAAAATCATTTCTTGTATTCAAAGTACAACAACAGCTGTACTAAGTGGTGTCAAATATATAATGTTTCTTTTATTTCCTTTATGTTGAGATTTTTGAAGATTTGAAAGGATTACTTGCTTTGATAAACAAAAAAAACAAAGAAACATACAGACATTCAGGCATAATAAGAAAGATAATTAGTTCTCCTTTCTCCGTTGTGGTCCTAGTCACATAAGACAATTTAAATTCTTCTTTTTTTTTTTTTTTTGTGAGGAAGATCAGCCCTGAGCTAACATCTGCCAATCCTCCTCTTTTTGCTGAGGAAGACCGGCCCTGGGCTAACATCCATGCCCATCTTCCTCCACTTTATATGGGACGCCGCCACAGCATAGCTTGCCTATCGGTGCGTGCGTGGGATCCGAGCCGGTGAACAACAGGCCACCGCAGCGGAGTGCGCGCACTTAACCACTTGCGCCACTGGGCCTGCCCCTTCCTTAAATTCTTTCGATTGGTGCAGATTGATACCAGTGAAATCATCAGCAGTAGAGTAGCACTAAAATTGGAAAGATAGACAATACCAAATATTGGCGAGGATGTGGGACAACTAGAAGCGCCAAATATAGCCTGAGGGGTATGCATTGGAACCATTACTTTGAAAAACTGTTTAGCATTATCTATTTAAAGCTGAACATACACGTTTCCGAGGTATACTTAGAAACATACCCTTCTAGGTACATGCTGAACATAAATGCACATATGTGCACACTCATTCACACACACATGCACATACAGTAATGTTTATAGAAGCATTAATCATTATAGTCTCAAACCGGAAGCAATCCAAATGTCTATTATCAAATGAGTGGATAAATTAATAATATTGGATTCATAAAATGGAATAATATACTGGATGAAAGTAAATCATCCACAGCTTGACAAAAAAACATAGATGACTTACCAAAACAATATTGAGCAATAGAATGGAAGCCAGGCAAAGAAAACACATGGTATATTATTCCATTTATTTTAAATTTAAAAGAAAAAAAGCCATTCTAAGTTGTTAGCAGTCAGGATAGTAGTTAACTTAGAAAGATGGGGAGAGTAGGATTGGAGGAAGAACAAGTGAACCGCTGTTTCTTGATTTAGGTATCAATGACATGGTGAATCACTTTGTGATATTGCGTGAAACTGAACCTTATAAGTGTATCTTTTTATATGTGCGTTATTCTTCAATAAACAGTTGTTTTGTTGTTTCTAATGTCAGCACTAGAGAAATGAGCATTAGCATCATTTCCTGATCATTTGAATTAATATCTTAACTCTCTGACTCTTTCATATAACTTATTTATGTCACTGGATATCCAGAAGTGTTTTTAAACTGTTTCCTTAAAATCTTGTAAGGAGAATATATACAAGTATCAAGAAGCAGGATGATTTGTGGGACTGGTCTTCAAAATTATACAGACATTGATTTAAATATTTTACAACTTAACTGTGTTACCTTTGGTGGAAGTGATATATTCAGTCAAGTATTAATGAATTAATTAATTCAGCCACTTCCATATAAGCAATTGCTTTAGACAAAAATAATGTAAAGATGAATAAAGCGCAGACCATCTTTTCAAGAAACTCACCATTTAAGGGAAACTTAAAGATATCATTGTAATACAATGTAGTCATGCACCATATAATAACGTTTTGGTCAATGACAGACCGCATATATGACAGTAGTACTGTAAGATTATAAAGGAGCTGAAAAATTCCTATTGCCTAGTCTGTCCTAGCTATCCTAACATTGTAGTGCAATGCATTACTACTCACTTGTTTGTGGTGAGGCTGGTGTAAACAAACCTACTGCTCTGCCAGTCATATATAAGTGTAGCGCACACAATTCAGTGTAATTCCATTCATGGTAAGTGCCCTATACAGATGTACCATTTTTTTATATTTTATATTTTTACTGTACCTTTTCTATGTTTAGATACACTAATACTTACGATTGTGTTACAGTTGCCTACAGCATTCAGTACAGTAACATGCTGTACAAGTTTGTGGCCTAGGAGCAATAGGCTATTCCATAGAGCCTAGGTGTGTAGTAGCCTATAACATCTAGGTTTGTGTACGTACACTCTATGACGTTCTCACAACAAAAAAAATTGCCTAACAACATTTCTCAGGACGTATCCCGTCATTAAACAATGCGTGGCTGTATGGTAAAATAATGTGCAGGGTATTTTGGAAGAATAGGATATATTTTGTAGGATAACAAGGAAACTCTAGGGATGAAATGCCAAAAAGAAGAAGTACATTCTAGACCTAAAAGACACTACTGAAACAAAGTGAAGACTCTGAGAAGCTCGGAATCCTGAAGTTAAAAGACTGGGGCAGGGAATAAGTGAAGGGCTGTTAAATAATGTGGGGCACGATAGTGAGTATATGTACATATGTCTTAGTCTGCTCAGGCTTCCGTAACAAAATACCACGGACTAGGTGGCTCAAACAACAGAAATTTATTTCCTACAGTCTGGAGGATGGGAAATCCCAGATCAGGTATGGGCAAGGTAGGTTTCATTCTGAGGCCTCTTCTCTTGGCTTGCAGCTAGTCACCTTCTGACTCTGTGCCCACATGATCTCTTTGTGCACGTTGGGGAGATAGAGAATGAGAAAGCAGGGGTGAGGGAGCTCGAGCTCTCTGCTGTCTCTTCTTATAAGGACACTAATACAATTGGATCAGGGTCCTTCTGTCATGACCTTATTTAAACTTATTTACCTCCTTTTATGCTCTATCTTCAAATACAATCACATTGCCGGTAAGAACTTCAACATGGGAATCCAGGGGGGCACAATTCAGTCCACAGCAATGTAAAATTTTAATAAGTTTATGTTTAATTATATGTACAAAAAATGTAAAACGCTCAGACAGTGAAGGTCATACATATTTAATGATTTATTTATTTTTCTTTCTTTCTATCATCTGTCTATTTGGAGAGATGAGATGCTATGTTCTCATCTATGTTTTATGATAGTACTTTTAGAAAACATTTCATGGCAGCCAATAAAATTTTGAAACAAGAGAGTAATGAAGGAGCTTATTCTTCCATACAAGTCTATACATACTTTATGTACCATAAAGTAATAATAATTAAAACTGAGATATTCATAAAGAGATTAATGAAACATAATTGAGGCACTATAAATAGAACCATATATGTGAAATAATGTTAAATCCCAATCTCATGACATACAAAAATACGTTTCTAATGAGTTAACTAAAAGTGTATGTGTGGGGGCCGGCCCCGTGGCTTGGTGGTTAAGTGAGTGCGCTCCACTGCTGGCGACCCGGGTTCGGATCCCGGGCTCGCACTGACGCACTGCTTCTCCGGCCATGCTGAGGCCGCGTCCCACATACAGCAACTAGAGGGAGGTGCAGCTATGACACACAACTATCTACTGGGGCTTTGGGGGGAAAAAATAAATAAATAAAATCTTTAAAAAAAAAAAAAAAGTGTATGTGTGTATATATTTTATTTCATAGACACACACATATTACGAATACATGTGTATGCATGTGTGCTTGTGTATGCATACAACTTAAAAATAGCTTGAAGTGAGGAATCTCTTCCTGGACAAAAATTTTACAAAGTGATAATACAAAAGAAATTTAGTTTAAAATCACGACAATATAAATAGAATAGAAATAGAAACAGCAACTTTGATAAGCCAAGCAAATAAAAGGAAAAAAAAAAAAAAAGAACCTCATGTCGTAAAAAATAACAAAGATGAAGAAAATAGGATAAAAGTCTTGCAACCTATATATCACAAAGTATTCAAATATTTATAAGCAATTACACAAATGATAGGAAAGATGATAAAACATCAAGTAGAAAAATGATCATTTCATAAAAAAATAAGAATAAGTATATAAAAATATTTCAATAATATTTAAATCAGAAAGATGCAAATCAGTGCCATTAAATATCATCTTAACACATTCCAACAGATATATAATTTTGGACAAACAAACAATATGATTATATGGTTATGAAAAGTTGTCAGAAGAGAGTTTCTGGAATCAGGTTGCCATCTTTTAATTTCCAACTTACCATTTACTAGTGGTATAACTGTGTGTATATTATTTCATACCTCTGCACCTTGTTTCCTCATTTATCAGGGCGAGTCCACGAGAGCTAACTTCTCCATGTGCTTACAGTGTAGCCAGCATTCTTGAAAGAACTGTATATGTGTTAACTCATTTAATCTTGCCAAATACCTCATGTGGGAGATGCTATTCATATTCTTATTTTAAACCTGGGGAATATGAATCACAGAAAGGCAAGGTGACTTTCCCAAAGTCATAGAACTAAAAACTGGCCGGGAAGAGATCTCTGGGGCAGCAACTTGCCTGAGCATCAGATCAGAGAACTGTCTGCGTCCTGCAAGGGAGAATGTTCTTGTTTAGCAAATCTGACTGCTTCGTGGGTCATTTATAAAAAGGGCTCACCTGGTCTCTGGTGCGTCAGAACTCCTGTGAGGGGAGCGCTGGAGAGAGAGTGTGCTCTTATGAATGCCCACTTAATTATAATTTTCTTCAGAATTTTTGGTTACTTAAGGATTTGAGAGGTTCTGCTTCATTTGGTTCAAATCAAGCACATGCCTGTGTCTGCTAAACCTAAATTTGTGTGTGTGTGTGTTTATGTTGTGTTGTTTCAGCTTAATTTCTCCTCTTGGACATTCATTCTATGGACTCTATGTCAATTCCAGTTTGGGGTTTTATTTTTCCTGGTCAGATTTGCCTATGAATCACTCCTCAGCTTTCCTGCCTTGCGTGTAACATTTCTAGGATAACCAAAGTGGAAAGCTTCACTGCTTAGCAGCCATGTGGGCCTCCTTCAGGCCTCTTCTAGCCTGAGGGCACTGGTATACAGCGCTCCTTGGCAGTGAGGCTGCAGGGACCTTTTCTTCCACAATATGTTTTAGCTTATCACCCCACGTCCCCGTCACATAGCGACAGTAATTAGACTTTGCAAAAAGATAAATCTACAGGAAGCTTCCACACAGATGCACATAAGAAGAATCAGGGTAGTTGTGTTTCTACAGTCCCCTAAGGTTCTCTCATATGTCTATTTTTAATTTGCCAGGATGATCCTACTTCCCAATCAGTGGACCTTATAAATATAGGTCAAACAATAAGACATCTTGTAGTTTAGAACGGGAAATGATTGATTTATGGCAAAGCATCACTTCAAGCCACAATGTCTTTTTTCCAGTAGGGTATGAACTCCACATTTTCGTTTCTGTTTTAAGCTTGGCGACCCGAGACTAGATTTCTCCTCTTTTCTTATGGATTAAGCTACAATTTTATTTGCTTCCCCTAAAGCATCGACTTCATGTGACACAAGGTCTAGGCTCCTAAAAATCTCAGAGGACAGGTTAATTAGTTGATTTGTACTTTATTACTTGGTGGGGATAGGTTTAAGCTCCAATCTGGGAAAACCTCACTCTGCTCTATGTAGTCTCACTTCCAAGTCTTTGATGCCTGCAACTAAATTTTTTCTCCCATAGTGATTGTTACATGCAAAGGACAAAGACCACTAAAACCAGCTGAAACATAAAAGGGAGTTCATAGGTTTATCTCTCAGCAGCCAAGAAATATATATTACCCAGCCCTATTAAACAACCTGATCCAAGATCTAGTAGGCTCTATCTCACTCTTATGTCTGAATCATCTATGTCATAGAAACAAATTCTCGGAAGATACCTCATTTGCAAGGACTAGGTCAGCTCTTCATTCCTCATCAAATCATCTGTGGCTAAAAGGCAGAGCCATGTGTACTTAGATGGAGACCATGTCTATCCCTTCAGCAGAGACCTCAGGTGTTGGAGAGTTCTCAGAGAAAGTAGCAGGAGTTGGAGAGGTGTCCTCCAATTTCAGCATAAGTGTGAGAGATAATGTGACAAGAATGTGGGGAAAGTATATAAAGCATTATTATTACAACCAAACTGAGGATATACCAAATTTAAATTCACAAAGGAGGACAAACCCAATAAGAGAAAAGAGGAGTGGTCGGAGGGTCAATATAATCCAGTGGTTCAGGAGATAAATAGAGTGGTTGTTATCAGATAGCAGAGTTGGGCTGGAATCTCAAGTTTGTCTGACACCAGCTGTTTGACTCTGGGCAAATTATTTAACTTCTCTGACCCTCACTTTCCTCTTTTATAGAATATAGACACAATTTTTAGAATAAAAACAAATTTCTTTAATACAATTTTGTTAGAGTAAAATACAACAACATATGTAGCCTATAAGAAGGTGTCCAGTCCATAACAATTGACCAGAAAAGGTTAGCTAAATAAATATAAAAACATAATTGTATAATGACTTACAAAATGAACACAGTAGAGGTAATCAGGACTAATGAGCAGTAGAAATATTGAAAAAAATAGAGTTAAAAAATATCATTTTTACTTGGCAATTAGAACTCTCATTATCAGAAAGGTTGTTTAGTATGGTGGCTGTTGAAAAGGAGTAGGAAGAGAGGATGCAAATGGAGGACACTACAGTCATATTGGGTCAGATTGCTTATGATTAGGGAAAGACTAGGGTGCAAAAAAGAGAAGTCTGTGTATGTATACAGTATATCACTGCTACTTACGGGATTAAGGAAGTAGCGTGTATGGTGTTTGGCCTAAAAAGGAAACTCAACAAACAATATTTTTCACCTATTCTTCTAACTTTTTAGATATTTTAAGGCATAGAAAGGTACAACCAGGGGCTCCTGAATAATGAGAATCCTGACAACAGCCTGCCAACTATTGAGGGCAAGATCTGTATAGCCCTGCTGCCTAGCAGGGTGCCTGATATATAATTCATGCTTAAAAAGGAAAGAATTCTTTCACTTTTCTTCCTTATATGTATTCAACAAATATTCATTTAGCATTGACTGAGTCTGGAAATATGTTAGGTGAAAGATATGAAAAGAGAAGTAGGTTGTAGATTTTCCTCTTACATGCATCACTCTAGTGGCTGCTGTATGTTTTAAAATACTATTAGCTGGTGCTCCCAAGTACCAATGGAATCATTAACGTTGTGTAGAACAATTGAGAAATACTTTCTGAGGGAAATGACATTCAAAGTGGGTCTTAGAAGTTGATTGGAAATTCATGAAAGAGAAAGACAAAGATCACTGCAGTAAGAGAGAACAGCAAAAAGAAGTTCAAAGATAAAAAAACAGTTTATTAATATTCGTTTGAACTATGCTCTCATGCGATTGTTTACCAACCATAAGATATTTTCAGATTTATTTGTGATATCAGGAATGTACTGACATTTTAGTCATGTTTTACACATTTAGATATTTCAATAGTGATGGGATTTTGAATCAAGGCCTATAAACTTACCAATACTCTGTCTAACTGCATCACTATGTGTTTATAAGACAATAAAAAATTAGGCTTTCTGTAAAAATAACTACTGTAGATTGCATAAGATGTATTTGATGGCTTAGCATATCAAACTATTCATTTTCTGTAACGTGAAATAGAAATTTTAAGATAAATCACTAATGATAATTAAGAGAGCACTATTTACACCAGCAAAAAAACAAAAAGAGAGAGCACAAATTTTAACCGATTCATTATACATCCTTTATCCCTACACACATGCATACACACACACCATAAACACCAAGGGATTATAGAGAGATGTAATCTGGGTTAAAGGGTGAAACATGGGATTTAGGGTTTTTGAGACCATAAATTTTAAATAATCCATTCTTGTCGGATCTTTTTAAGGTTCTTGTATTATTAGGTGTCCAACACTAATAATGACACAGAAATCTTCACCTATTTGTGATTTGTAAGTGAAAAAATGTTATCACTAAAAATTTACGGAAAACTGCCAAAATATTAAACATCTTGTGTAATAAAAAATTGGAATACAAGTGAGGAGACATAGGTTTCACCCAGATTTGAAACTTTATTTCCGCATGATATTATAATCTTTAGTTGCTTGATTTGTGAATAGAGAAGACTCTCAAACATATTTTGAGATCAGAGACTTCATTTGAGAATCTAATGAAAACTAAAAGCATTATTCCTTTCCATGGTCCCCATTTCTCTTTAAATCATTGTTTTCTGTATGTATTTTTAGCATTCAGGAAGCAAGGATTACCGTCAATAATTTTCAGACCATAGAAAAGCTTGTCCCAACTGCGATATCACTCAGAACACGTTTTCTTTGATTTTTTACCATCATTGGTGGATGTTGGTGGGGTGGAGGGTGGAAGGAGAATGGGGCCTGGGGAATGAACAATGATTCAATAGTCTCCTGAGATATATAGAATTTCACTATTTTTCAGAATGCGATAGTTTTAAATCTTATTATTTACAGACATATTCAGCTAAATTATTTTAGCAAACATGTATTTTACAACTTTTAGGCTGGTGGGTTTTTTCCTCTTGACACTTAAATATTTCACTCCACTCTCTTCTTGCTTGCATGGTTTCTGTGGAGAAATCACATGTAATCCTTATCTTTGTTCCTCTGTAGGTAAGGTGTTTTTTTCTTCTGGTTTCTTTCAGGATTTTTCATCATCTTTGATTTTCTATAGTTTGAAAATGATATGCCTAGGTGCATTTTTTTGGTATTCATCCTGTTGGTGTTCTCTGAGCTTCCTGGATCTATGGTTTGGTGTCTGACATTAATTTGGGGGAAATTCTCAGTTATTATTGTTTCAAATATTTCATCTGTTCTTTTCTTTCTTTCTTCTCTTTCTGGCATTCCCGTTACAAGTATGTTACACCTTTTGTAGTTGTCTCATAGTTCTTGGGTCTTCTGTTTTTTTCAGTCTTTATTCACTTTGCTTTTCAGTTTTGGACCAGGTTTTTATTGAGATATCCTGAAGCTCAGAGATTTTCTCCTCAGCCACGTCAAGTCTTAGTACTAATAAGCCCATGAAAGCACTTCTTCGTTTCTGTTACAGTGTTTTTTTTGTCTCTAGTATTTCTTTTTGGTTCTTTCTTAGGAATTCCGCCTCTCTGCTCACATCGTTCCTCTGTTCTTGCATGTCCTATACTTTACTCCATAGAGCCCTTAGCGTATTAATTATAGTTGTTTTAAATTCCTTGTCTGATAATTCCAGCATCTCTGCCATGTCTAGTTCTGATGCTTTGTCTCTTCAACTGTGTTTTTTGCCTTCTAGCAGGCTTTGTAATTTTTTCTTAATATCCAGACATGATGACTGAGTAAAAGGAACTGCTGTAAATTGGCCTTTATAATGATGTAGTGGTGAGGTGTGGGGTGAGCAGAAGCATTCTGTTGTCCTATGATTAGGTCTCGGTCTTTTAGTGAGCCTGTGCCTCAGGACTGTGAACTTCACAAGTGTTTCCCAGCTTTTTTCTCTCTGCTTATGTGGGACAGGATGGCTAGAGTGGGCTAGTATTTCCCTCAGGGATTTCCCTTCCCCCAGGATCGTTAGGCTCTGATAATACCCAAGCAGGTTAGGATCTGGGTAACTAGTTTCCCCAGGGCAGCAGCCCTTGTTAAGAAGAACAGAGTGCTCTGGGGTATTTCGAGACGGTTCCTTTTGCCGTCTCCCTGCCAGGAGCATGAGGGGAGTTTTCTCTGATATTTACTGTGGAAACCTGGTAGAGCTCCTGGAGGTAAATCTCACAATATTATTGTTCCTCTTGGAGTTTTTAACTCTCAGACTTGCCCGCATTGTGCCTCCAGCACTTTGTCAATTACAGTTCAGGTTTTCCTACCCTGGACTGGCTCCCAGGGTGGTTTCTGCTCAGGGGTCTCTGCTCTGGGAACATGTAATCCCCTGTATTCGCCTGTCGGGCTCTCCAATCTTGAGGGCAGCAGTTTGTCCTCCATCTTTCCCTCTTTTACAGCTCCAACAACAATTGTTGATTTATCAGTCTGTTGAGCTTTTACTTGTTAGGATGGAGTGGTGACTTCTAAGCTCCTTACGTGCGGAACTGGAAACTGGAAGTCCACTGGTACAACTTTTATGCACTGGAAATTTCTCCATGCTCTAGGGATGAAGTGGTGAGTGAATGCAACTGGGTTAAGATCTTCTGAGACAGAAAGGAGAAGGTAAGGATTGGTGCAGACACAAGTAATTTTGTGCATACAACAGATATCAGCTTCTCCCCCAACCCCCTACAAATAATTCTAGATTTTCTTAGAACTATCTCAAAATACTTGGAAACATTCATGTAAAGAAAATTGTCCTAGGGCTGGGCTGAGATAAGGATTCTTGTGCCAATGCTGCTCCTTACTGGATATGTGACTTTGGGCAGAACTCTTAGCCTCTCTGATTCTCACGTTGTTCCTAGGAAAAGCTGGAATTGTGATATCATTTCTCTTGGGTATTTTGAGGGTCAAATAAAGTAGGGAGTAAAAGCACTTTGAAATCTGTAAGGATCTAAAGAAAGGTAAGTTACGACTGCTTTCTGGAAAATGTTTCGTGCATGACATTAACTTTTTAAATGATCATCTGATTAAACACAACCCTGCATTTAATCCTGTATATTTCAATATAACGCCCATAGACATGCTTTGATTTACACATTACATGCAGAGCTTTGCAGCTATTTAAATATATCCAATCATACCTCTAACAAGTGGAACTAAGGGCAGAGATTTTTATGATTAGCAAGTTGATTCCAAAGACAGATCATTAAAAAGACGCTGCTCATGTGATCATTGATCAGTGATGTTCTCAAATTCTACAGTCAAGTGCTGGTTCTGAAATCATCTTCATATTGTGCTGCTTCGTTTGCCTGAGCTGTTCTGCAAAAATCCCTCCTGACAGTCCAACGTCAAAGGAAATGATGTCGATTCCGTAAGCAAAAAGGACAGACCTGTGGCTGGCCAGTCTTTACAAGTGCCAACAGCATTTCTTTTTAAAACACCTGCTGTTACACATCAGCCTCAGCTGGCAAAGGACACAGACAATGACAGCAATTTTTTTAGTATTATTCCTTTCCAGTGTGTGAAAGCAGAGTAATGAGTTTTATACAGACAGCATTAATTTATGGCGTGCAGACAAGCACTGGCTTCCTTAACCTCCAGACTCATGAATCGTAAATATGACTGTGGAAAGTAAGGGAACAAGTAGCTGCTATAGAAAGTAATTGACAGATTTTTTTTTCAGAGTCAAGATGGCGGCGTAGGCAGACTCTGAACTCACCTCCTCCCGTGGACACAGCCAATTTACAACTACTCGTGGAAAAATTACCCCTGAGACAGAACTGAAAACTGGATGAGAGGAACTCCTACAACAACGGACAATCCTAACTGAGGTGGAAGAGGCAGAAACTCCCTTCCGGAGAGGAAAAACGCCGCCTTCACAAGCCGCCAGCTTCACGGCCACCGGGAGCAGCTCACAGGTACGCAGCCTCCCTGGAGGCGCGGGGCCCTGAGCCGGGGAGTGCCCCCGCTGTGGGCATTTTGTGGACCCAGCACAATTGAGACCAGCAGCATAATATCTGACTTTGCCTGCTACTAAAGCATTGGGGAGCACCCCCAGAAAACCCGGTTCACAAAGAAACTAAAACTGGCTCTTAAAGGGCCTGCGTGCAAACTCACCCGTTTCAGGAAGCACCCTAAAATCACCAGAAAGAAAGGTGTACAGTGCTGGGGTGAAAAGAGACTCACCTAATAGGCCCCGAATGCATCTCGGTGAGGGGTGAGACCTCTCCAGGGACTGGGACATTGGCAGCGGCCATTGTTGTGGCCTGGTGTGGGCCTGCTGACACAGACACCATTGGAGTTCTCCCTGAGGCCTGCTAGCCCAGGGTCTGCCCCACCCGCTAAAGCACCAATTTAATCCAGCTCAGCCAGGGCAGGCAGCCCACCCTAGAGACTGGCCCCACCCAACAACAAGCCCTCAGGCAACTTGTGGGCCTGCATAGATTGGTGACTGGATTCTCTGCAGCCTGGCAACTGAGCTGACTTGAGCAGGGCAGGGTGTGCACAAGGAGCGGGGGGTGGAGAGTGTGGGGCGGTGGCAGAGTGTGTGGGGCTCCCGCCGTGGAGAGACTGGGTCCGCTTGGGGAGGTCGGGGCGCTCACACAGGGCAGGACTGTGTTGACTGTGTGTGTGGACCTGTGGGCGGCAGGGCTTCTCAGCTGCAGAAGACTTGTACTTCTCAAAGACCCACATAGGAGGTTTGCTCCACCTTCCAAAACCTGAAACAATTGGGTGCTCCTGTGCCTGAGGCCAGCCCCACCCAGCTGCAATCCTCAGAGAGCTGACAAGAGACCTAATAGGCTAGAGGTTTACAGCAATTGTAAGGCCCTGAGACTAACAACCTGCCACGGTGGGGGCCTACTCACTTAAAAGAAATACTGCAACACAAATGCAGTATTAGAACTTGCAGCCAACTGTGCTGGGGATCCCCACACCTGATAAAGAGACTGAAGGGCCCACAACAACTACAAGCAGCTGAGCATTACAACAGCTGGCCAGGAGCATAACTCAGCCTCCCTGGGTGCCTACAGGGAGAGCAAACAGGCCACAGCAGAAGGATACACGTAGCCCACATAGGGGTCACCCCTGGAACATTGAGAACTGAGGGAAGCACACTGGAAGCCTCCTAAGCCATCACTTACATAAGGTCACCTATCCAAGAGCAGGAGACGTAGCTGACCTACCTAATACGTAGACACAAGCACAGGGAAAGAGGCAAAATGAAGAGGAAAAAGAATACATTCCAAGTAAGGGAACAGGACAAAACCCCAGAAAAGGAACTAAGTGAAACAGAAATGAGCAACCTACCCGACAGAGAGTTCAAACTAAGAGTGTTAAGGATGCTCACTGATCTGGGGAGAAGACTAGATGAACTCAGTGAGAATGTCAACAAAGAAATGGAAGATATAAAAAAGAACCAATCAGAAATGAAGAATACAATACTGGAAATGAAAAATTCATTAGAGGGACTCAAAGGCAGAGTAGAGGATACAGAAGAAGGGATCTGTGAGCTGGATGAAAGACTAGAATAAATTACCCGAGGTGAACAGGTAAAAGAGAAAAGAATTAAAAAGACTGACGACAGTCTAAGGGACCTCTGGGACAACATCAAGCGCACTAACATCCGTGTTATAGGTGTCCCGGAAGGAGAAGAGCGAGACAAGGGGTCAGAGAATCTATTTCAAGAAATAATAGATGAAAACTTCCCTAACCTAAGGAAGGAAACAGACATCCAGGTACAGGAAGCACAGAGAGCCCCAAACAAGATAAACCCAAAGAGGCCCACACCAAGACACATCATAATCAAAATGTCCAGAATTAAAGATAAAGAGAGAATCCTAAAAGCCGCAAGAGAATGTCAAGTTACATACAAAGGAAACCCCATAAGGCTATCAGCTGACTTCTCTGCAGAAACCTTACAGGCTAGAAGAGAATGGCATGATATATTTAAAGTGCTAAAAGGAAAAAACTTACAGCCAAGAATACTCTACCCAGCAAGGTTATCATTCAAAATGGAAGGAGAGATCAAAATTTTCCCAGATAAGCAAAAATTAAAGGAGTTTGTCACCAAGAAACCAGTGCTACAAGAAATGTTAAAGGGACTGATTTAAGGGGAAAAGAAAAGACCACAAATAGGAAAAATTATCTCTTTCCATGATTAGAATGTAATGGATACAAATGCACAACAAAGAGTTTAGATATGATATCAAAAACATGAGGGAGGAGGGGAGTTAAAGAGTACAGCTTTCAGACAGAGGTCAAACTAAAGTGACCATCAATTCTGTATAGAAGAAGAAAGGAACAGAGAAGGAGTACTAAAACACTGAGAAAAAAAAAAAAAGTTAAAAAATGGCAGTAAGTACATACTTATCAATAGCTACTTGAAACGTCAATGGACTAAATGCTCCAATTAAAAGGCATAGGGTGGCTGACTGGATAAAAAAACAGGACCCATATATATGCTGCATACAAGAGACACACTTCAGACCTAAAGACACTCACAAACTGAAAGTGAAGGGATGGAAAAAGATACTCCACACAAATGGCAATGAAAAGAAAGCTGGGGTAGCAGTACTCATATCAGACAAAATAGACTTTAAAACAAAAACTGTAAAAAGAGACAAAGAAGGGCATTACATAATGATCAAGGGAACAATCCAACAAGAGGATATAACACTTGTAAATATCTATGCACCTAATGTAGGTGCACCTAAATATATAAAGCAATTATTAACAGACATAAAAACTGAAATAGACAGTAACACAATAATAGTAGGGGACTTTAACACTCCACTTACACCAACGGATAGATCATCCAAACAGAAGATCAGTAAGGAAACATTGGCCTTAAACGACACACTACAACAGATGGACCTGGTAGATATATACAGAGCATTCCATCCAAAAACCAAAGAATACACGTTCTTTTCAAAGGCACATGGAACATTCTCCAGGATTGATCACATATTAAGCCACAAAACAAGTCTCCATAAATTTAAGAAGATTGAAATAATACCAAGCATCTTTTCTGACCACAACAGTATGAAACTAGAAATCAACTATAGGAAGAAAATCAGAAAAGCCACAAATACGTGGAGATTAAACAAAATGCTACTGAACAACGACTGGGTTAACGAAGAAATCAAAGAAGAAATCAAAAAATACCTGGAGACAAATGAAAATGAAAATACGACATGCCAGAATTTATGGGATACAGCAAAAGCGGTTCTAAGAGGGAAGTTTATAGCGATACAGGCCTATCTCAACAAACAAGAAAAATCTCAAATAAACAATCTAACAATGCACCTGAAGGAACTGGAAAAAGAAGAACAAACAAAGCCCAAAATCAGTAGAAGAAGGGAAATAATAAAAATCAGAGCAGAAATAAATGAAATAGAGACCAAAAAAACAATAGAAAAAATTAATAAAAGGAAGAGCTGGTTCTTTGAAAAGATCAACAAAATTGACAAACCTTTAGCTAGACTCACCAAGAAAAAAAGAGAGAAGGCACAAATAAGTAAAATCAGAAATGAAAGAGGAGAGGTTACAACAGACACCTCAGAAATACAAAAGATTATAAGAGAATACTATGAAAAGCTATATGCCAACCAATTCGACAATCTGGAGGAATGGATAAATTCTTAGAATCATACAACCTTCCAAAACTGGATCAAGAAGAAGTAGAGAATTTGAATAGACCAATCACCAGTAAGGAGATCGAAACATTAATCACAAACCTCCCCAAAAATAAAAGTCCAGGACCAGACGGCTTCCCTAGTGAATTCTACCAAACATTCAAAGAAGACTTAATACCTATCCTTCTCAAACTCTTCCAAAAAATTGAGGAGGGGGAGGCTCCCTAACTCATTCTACGAAGCTGACATTACCCTGATACCAAAACCAGACAAGGACAACACAAAACAAGAAAATTACAGGCCAATATCACTGATGAACATCGATGCAAAAATCCTCAACAAAATACTAGCAAATCGCATACAACAATAGGTTAAAAAGATTATACACCATGATCCAGTGGGATTTATTCCAGGGATGCAGGGATGGTTTAACATTCGCAAATCAATCAATGTAATACACCACATTAATAAAATGAAGAATAAAAATCACATGATCATCTCAATAGATGCAGAGAAAGCATTTGACAAGATACAGCATCCATTTATGATAAAAACTCTGAATAAAACGGGTATAGAAGGAAAGTACCTGAACGTAATAAAGGCTGTATATGACAAACCCACAGCTAATATCATCCTCAATGGTGAAAAACTGAAAGCCATCCCTCTAAGAACAGGAACCAGACAAGGATGCCCACTGTCACCACTCCTATTTAACATAGTATTGGAAGTCCTAGCCAGAGCAATCAGGCAAGAGAAAGAAATAAAAGGGATCCAAATTGGAAAGGAAGAAGTGAAACTGTCACTATTTGCAGATGACATGATTTTATATATAGAAAACCCCAAAGAATCCACCAGAAAACTTTTAGAAGTAATAAACGAATATGGTAAAGTTGCAGGATACAAAATCAACATACAAATATCAGTTGCATTTCTGTACACTAACAACAAAGTAGCAGAAAGAGAAATTAAGAATACCATCCCATTTACAATTGCAACAAAAAGAATAAAATACCTAGGAATAAACTTAACCAAAGAGGTGAAAGATCTGTACACTGAAAACTATAAAACATTTCTGAAAGAAATTGAAGAAGACACAAAGAAATGGAAAGATATTCCGTGCTCTTGGATTGGAAGAATTAACATAGTTAAGATGTCCATACTTCCTAAAGCCATCTATAGATTCAATGCAATCCCTATCAAAGTTCCAACAACAGTTTTCACAGAAATAGAACAAAGAATCCTAAAATTTATATGGAACAACAAAAGACCCCGAATAACTAAAGGAATCCTGAGAAAAAAGAACAAAGCTGGAGGTTTCACACTCCCTGATTTCAAAATATACTACAAAGCAGTAGTAACCAAAACAGCATGGTACTGGCACAAAAACAGACACACAGATCAACAGAACAGAATCGAAAGCCCAGAAATAAACCCACACATCTATGGACAGCTAATCTTTGACAAAGGAGCCAAGAACATACAATGGGGAAAAGAAAGTCTCTTCAACAAATGGTGTTGGGAAAACTGGATAGCCATATGCAAAAAAATGAAAGTAGACCCTTACCTTACACCATACATAAAAATTAACTCCAAATGGATTAAAGACTTGAATGTAAGACCTGAAACTGTGAAACTTCTAGAAGAAAACATAGGCAGTACGCTCTTCGACATCAGTCTTAGCAACATCTTCTCAAATACCACGTCTGACGGGGCAAGAGAAACAATAGAAAAAATAAACAAATGGGACTACATCAAACTAAAAAGCTTCTGCACAGCAAAGGAAACCATCAACAAAACGAAAGGACAACCTAACAATTGGGAGAAGATATTTGCAAACCATACTTCTGATAAGGGCTTAATCTCCAAAATATATAAAGAACTCATGCATCTTACCAACAAAAAAACTACCAACCCAATTAAAAAATGGGCAAAGGACCTGAACAGACATTTCTCCAAAGAAGATATACAGATGGCTAACAGACACATGAAAAGATGTTCAAAATCATTAACTATCAGGGAAATGCAAATCAAAACTACAATGAGATATCACCTGACGCCCATCAGAATGGCTATAATTAACAAGACAGGAAACAACATGTGTTGGAGAGGATGTGGAGAGAAGGGAACTCTCATACACTGCTGGTGGGAGTGCAAACTGGTGCAGCCACTATGGAAAACAGTATGGAGATCCCTCAAAAAATCAAGGATAGAACTTCCATATGATCCAGCCATCCCACTGCTGGGTATTTATCCAAAGAACTTGAAAACACCAATTTGTAAAGGTACATGCACCCATGTCTTCATTGCAGCGTTATTCACAATAGCCAAGACTTGGAAGCAACCTAAGTGCCCATCAAGGGACGAATGGATAAAGAAGCCGTGGTATATATACACAATGGAATACTACTCAGCCATAAGAAACGATGAAATCCAGCCATTTGTGACATCATGGATGGACATTGAGGGTACTATGCAAAGTGAAATAAGTCAGAGGGAGAAGGTCAAATACCGCATGATTTCCTTCATTAAGTAGTAGATAATAACAACAATAAACAAACACATAGGGACAGAGATTGGATTGGTGGTTACCAGAGGGGAAGCGGGGAGGGAGGAGGGTGAAAGGGATAATTCGGTACTTGTGTGTGGTGATGGGTTGTAATTAGTATTTTGGTGGTGAACATGATGTAATCTATGCAGAAATAGAAGTACAATGATGTACACCTGAAATTTTTACAATGTTATAAACCAATGTTACTGCAATAAACAAAAAATTAAAAAAAAATAAAAACAAAAAACAAAAAACAAAACAAAAAAAAAACAAACAAACAAACAAAAAAGAAAGTAATTGACAGGCAAAACCAAAGAAAGGACTCGGTTCAGAGGGTATTCACTATCATAGGGCACTGGAAATGAAGCAGAAAATGAGATATATACACGAAAAAAGAAAACTAGTTATGACAGACTTGTTCATCTTTTTATCAGATACTTTCACCCATTTTTTTCCTGTCATTTCTCTAATCTCATTTGATTTATGAGAATCAAATCTGATTTTTAAAAATTCCACACTCTGTTTATATGGGCAAATTGTGTATTAACATTAATGTTTGCCTCTATAAGCAGTACCTGTGTCTGCACCCATCTTTACCTCTTCCTTTCTGTCTCAGGATCAACTGTGCAGAGTTTAATCCCCTGCCCTCTATAAAATGTATACAACTAAAATACTTCCCTTGGTTGATGATTTGACGTTCTGGTGATCACCTACAAACATCCTGCAATTTTATCCTCAGCAACTTTCCATTTTTTTTTCTTTTATTTATTTATTTATTTGGTGAGGAAGATTAGCCCTGAACTAACACCTGTTGCCAATCTTCCTCTTTTTGCTTGAGGAAGATTGTCCCTGAGTTAACATCCATGCCAATCTTCCTCTATTGAGTATTTGGGCCGCTGCCACAGCATGGCTTGTTGAGCATTGTGTAGGTCCATGCTTGGGACCCGGGCCTGTGAACCCTGGGCTGCCAAAGTGGAGCACACAAACTTAACCACTATGCCATTGGGCTGGCCCTTGGAAACTTTCAAGTTTTCAATACCAGTCTTAATCATGGGGCTGTGTCTTCTTCCACATACAGTGCTTTACGTGGATAATGTTGTATTTATCTCACAAACTTTCTGAGTTAAAATCATCTCCCATTTCAAAGTGCCAGCCACTTCCCAGGTCTCCACTCTTGCATTGATCTGCTCCTTTCTTTCCCACCACTCTATTCAGGGGAGCTCCGATCTCCTGCTCACAAAAGAAATGTCTCTTCATCAAAGCTCTGCTTCCTTCCTTGGTTCTTTTTATTGTGTTCTAATTCTTCTGTGTATTTTCCTCTTAAGATAACCTTATGCTTTGTGAATTCTCAAGTCTTTCCTCTTCTATTTCTTCTTTCTGATTTCAAGACCTTCTCTTTAAGATCTCTTTCCAGTCACTTTAAACAACTGAAGGTCAGAAAAGTTAAATAATTCCTTCATTTCCACTGACAGAAACGAGGATTCATTTGTTCTCCTTCAGAAACAGGGAATGTGATATTTATTTCTTTTATTTTTACTTGAAAGTTGGAGTAGTAATAAAATTCTTATTGTAAAAATTTCAACGTTGTTAGTCTTGTTAATACTCCCATTATTGATAAACCTGGATCCGACAGCCTCCATAAAAATAGATTGCTTTCCTTCATGGTAGCAGAAAAGACAGGAGGAAATGCCCCTGTGTCTCTTCTCGGAAGCAACTCTAGTGTCTGGGAAAGTCTGGTTATATATTAAAGGCAGAACTCATAGAATTTATGTGGTTCAGAAAGTCTTCTGGGATGTTTTTCGTGTTGCTCAGAGTTCTTGAGATGACAGTCACTTCACTGTTACTCTGATTGTTATAGCTTCATGATGCTATCTTCCTTTTGACTTTTCTGTGAAATAGGAAACAAAATATATATATTACTTTGAAATATGTCTATCTGTTTAAGAAGGGCTTAAACCTTTCTCTTTATATGATAAACTGCCCACTTCACCTCTACAACCATTGGCAGAATATTTACTCCCAATTCTTATAGATGTTCCATCTCCTTTCCTCAAACTTATTTATAGAAAACTTAAGATACAATGCTTTATTTCCTTATGACTGATATTGCAAAAGCCTTTTGGCTAATTCCATACTTCCAGAACAAGACACAATTAATTTTCCTCACATTGCCTGTGTGGTTCAAACAAATTTAGAATGAACCCTAAGGACTTAAAGATTATAAGGGAAATTTATCGGATATATCAACTAAATAATGTAAAGATAAAAATGATGTCAATATCCAAAGCTTCTTCCCATCTTTCTCTTCCCCCTAACCTCCTTCCGTCCAACCTCACCCAAGGCAATTATCTGCCACTTTCTCTTTATCCTGATCACAGGATGTAGACATAGGTCCAGTGTTACCCTTGGGAATGATGTGGCTTAGAGAGGCTGCAGTATTCCTCTTTCTTCCTGAACCTTGACCTTGGCTCAGCTGTGCAGATTTCTAAATTTTGTGTCTCAGTAACAGCTAGAGAAGTATGGCTAGGCCTCCGGTTATCCTCACAGGGTGGATGAAATGACATGAATGTCAGCTTTGCTCTTTGGCTAACACTAACATTTGTGCATCAGACTGAAACTAAATTCCCGCTGGTCTTTCTCCTCCAGAGCAAGCAGGAAACTTCTCTCTCTAATTGCCCAGTGACAGTATCTGAGTTTAATTTCTTGCACTTTAGAATCCAGTTTTTCCTTCCTCCCTAGATCTATAATCCATTTTTTATCCTGCTATCATTTATCCTACTGGGTGAATTGCAGGTACATTAGTGCAATGAGAAAGGTTCATTTTAATTTGGCACTGACTTACTTTATTGTGCAGTACCTACCAACAAGCCAGGCTTCTATGACTGATTTACAAACACGACATATGTCTCATTCTTCACTCTCATTCCCATGTTTCCCTACATATGTAATATATTTCCTCAATTTGTCCTTTCAGTGAACCCGTGTTTACCTTAAGGATTCAGATTAGTTATTACTTGTTCTGCAAATCCTTCCCCAAATTCTGTATTTCTATCTTAGGTGGAGTTAGGTTATCCTTTGACTCCACAGAAATGTAAGCCAGGATATAATTATATTATGACATTTATCACTCTATTGTAAATGTTTCTCTACTACAGCATTATCCATTTTATTATGAGCAATAAAAAAGAATGTCTTTTTTTAAAAAACTTCTTTGTATCTACAGAGTTATACTTGTGCTTGCAACACTGGGGCTGCTAAGTAAATATTCTTCGAATTCACAGAGGATAGTGTATCAATTGCACCAGAATTTGGTTGTCTTGCATATCAGTCAATTTTGCTGCACTAAAAAAAGAGCATGAAAATCTTAATAGCTTTCAACAGCAGAATTTATTTTTCATTCACATAGTAATTTGGTGGCTTTAAGTCAGCTTGTGTTGCTGCAGCTCTACTGAGCTCTGTCAGCCTGTAATCACTCTGCTTCATGTGTTTTTCTATTCTAGAACCTAGGTTAAAAGAGCAACTTCTACTTGGAACATGCTTCTCTCATGGCAGAGCAAGATT
This sequence comes from Ceratotherium simum simum, assembly GCF_057802395.1. Classification (NCBI taxonomy): domain Eukaryota; kingdom Metazoa; phylum Chordata; class Mammalia; order Perissodactyla; family Rhinocerotidae; genus Ceratotherium; species Ceratotherium simum. Next base: position 24,634,892 of record NC_141917.1, on the reverse strand, counting down.
ACTGATGGAGAAACAGATGCATTTTAAAGTTTCAACTTATATCTGACATATCATCACTTTGGCTCACATTCTGTTGTCTTAATCAATCACTTGACCAAGCTTCATAACAATGAGTTGAGGATGTAACTCCTCAACTCAACAGAAGGAGCACTAAGTAACAGGACAGTAGATAGGGATATATATATATATTTACATACTTATATATATATTGACATATTTTTAGATAATATGTCTAATCTTATGAGAAGCAAGTGTTAATAACCAGAAATAATAATACAAAGTAGCATAGTTTGTATTCCTGGTCACAAATATTCACTTCTTTGCTTTTTATACACAAAATACACTACCAGTCTCCCCAAGGAGCTCTCAACATTTCCATTCATTATAGCATCAACTAAATACCAGAATATGATGATATTTTTTGCTGCATATAGTATCTCTTAATTCAATGAGCTAAAATGATGAGTATCCTGTCATGACACTCACATGAACACATAGCCATAGAGAACATATAAAGATGGAAGAGAGACAATAAGCCTCAGTAAACACTCTGACTTGGAAAGAGGAAGAGTAGGAAGTACACCATGGTCACTGGTCCATAGCAATTCTGAAATCCTGGGCAAACATCACAGGCACTCCTTATCCTGAGAGTAGGGCTATAGTTTAACCCCCTTGCATCACCTCCCAACCCACTGATCTTCCTGGAAATTTTATTTGAGTGTCTGAAAGTCCTTTTTCTAATTTCTTTGTCGACCTCATTTGAAGAGTATTCTGGAGACTATATCTTTCTTGGTGGCTGACCAGTTTTCTTAGTCTGATCCTATCTAGATGTTTTTGAAAATAACTATAAAAAATAATAATCTTAGGCTTTTTAAATACAGTTGGTTGATCTTTTGGCAATTTTGTTATGGCAACACCCAATGTCTAGGCACCAAAATCTGTATTTAAGTCAAATTTGATGTCATAATAATAAAATACTCAAAATATCAGTGATGTACAATAATAGACGTTTATCTGTTGACCTTAATTTATCTACTGATCTTAATACATCTTGTCAGTTACTGTCAGCTGTTGAAGCTCTGCTTGGCCCTGCTTTACCATATTCTCATTTCATAATTCCAATTCAAAGGAGCAACTCTTATTTATAAGAGTTATTTATTTTCACGGTAGAGGGAAAAGAATAGGAGAGATGGTAGAAATAGGTGATATCTCTTAATGACCTCTGCATTGAACTGGACAATGTCACCTGTGCTAACATTCCACTGGCCAAAATATGTCATATGCTCAAGCCCAACATCAGTGGGTGGAGAAGTACATGCCTTGCAGGAGGTGCTGAACAGCACATAGCAAGGAGCAGGAGTATGTAATGCTCTTCTATACAGGAGAAAATGATAGTTGGAATCAATAAGGCAATCTACCCTACTATATAGACTATATAGACTTTAAGATATGGAGGCATAACCCAAGTTTTAATTGGTCTGAAAGTACTATAGTAAAATAGTTTTGAAAAGCAACAGCGATTTATCATTCATTCTCAACTTTCTAGTTATGCAATAAATGTTTGTTGGACAACTACTTAGTGTAAGCCATTTCACTTGGTTTTAGTTACACAAACTTAAACAGCCGTTATCACTGAAGTGATATAATTTCACATGTGGGTTTACAGGAAGTAGGTAACAAGAAGTTTTTATACAGTGTGATATCTGCTGTGAAAGGCTGAGTATGCGCTATTCTGGAAGCGTGTGGAAAGTGCCTAGACCCAGATATGTAGCAAAAACCTGATCTGCACTTGGGAGGGTCATGGCATGTACCTGGAGCAGATCAGGAGAAGATGAGTCTGAAAGGCAAAAGAACTATAAGAAGCATTTTGGAGGATCAATTGACAAGAGCATCTGCACTGAATTTTAATATTGTCTCTGAGGTTGGCTGTGTATAATATTTGAATATAGGCTAGTATGTAATTTCCTTCAATTTGGATTTTACTGTAAATGTGTTCCTCCTTTGTTATTTCAATAATTTTTCTAAGCCAACCACTAACTTGGGAAAATCAAGTTGCTGATGTATGCTCAATGATGAAAACAACTTAAATTTAATATTGGTGGGCCAGCCCTGTGGCATATTGGTTAAGTGCACGTGATCTGCTGCTGGTGGCCTGGGTTCAGATCCTGGGCATGCACCGATACACCGCTTGTCAGGCCATTCTGTGACGCCGTCCCATATAAAGTGGAGGAAGATAGGCACAGATGTTAGCCCAGGGCCAGTCTTCCTCAGCAAAAAGAGGAGGATTGGCATGGATGTTAGCTCAGGGCTGATCTTCCTCACAAAAAAAAAAAAAAAAGAAAAAATTTAATATTGGGCCAAGAAAATGAGGGAAAATGTCAAAAATTAATGGATATGAGAAATTTTAAGAAGTACCAGGTGATGTGTATTAGTTGTTTAACTTATTCCAGAAAAAATATTTGGTTCATGATTTTAATATATTTTCTACTGATACTCTACATTAAAATTATTCAAGATATATATCAATTTCATATATGAATTGATATAAATCATATTAGCATGTGGATTGATGACAATTGGAGGGTATATGCATTTAAATACCTTTAAATGAAGAGATAAATACTAAAAACTATGAAAATAAATTTCTTGTGCATCAAATATATTTCTGTGTATACACAGTGTACATAAGTAGTAAATGCACATAAATAGTGTATATGTTTGTGTATTTACACATATAAAGAAATGAGCTATGAGATGTATAATATACGATGACTAGTCAGAGGTATCATAGAGTGCTAAAAAGACCTTGACTTAAGAACTCTGGAAACAGCTCTCCAACTAATCAGGTTTATGAATGCTTATAAGTAACAAATTATCTGGGCCTCAGTTTCCTTTTTTTTTTAAATTAAAACTGTTAGATTCTAGTCTAGTCTAACTTAGGATCTCTATAGTCCTTTTAATATCTAACATTCTGTCATCAAAATATTGGAAAACGTAGGCATAAAGATGTTGATTTAGTTTCTCAATTAGGAATGGAGCGGACAGAAATGCTGAAACTATTTCTTGACAATTTGTTCCAAGGAAGAAGACCTCTATTTTCATCCTGTAAGCGCTCTGGTTTTATCCACTGTCCTTGAATTGTAAGGAAGGGTAAAAGACAAAAATTTCTGTGTATCTATTTTATTCTTTTCTTTACTTAATATGCTTCTATTTTATCATCTTTTCTCCTTCATCTTCTCAGAGCAATTCAGCCTAGTCTTTTGAATATCCCCCTCATTTGGAGTCCCTACCATAGTATTACTCCTGATTACAATTCTTTCCATTGTCCTTCGCTGAGCTTTTTCTGTTTCTGTTAGGTTTATTTAGAGATGAGGTGACCACAATAGAAAACTTCATTGAAGGTGAAAGTGACTACAATACATGTACCTTGTTCACATGCAATGGGATTTATATTTTAATTCATTTTATCTCCTTTATAAAGGTATTAGGACATTGTGAAAATGCCATCAAATGCTAAACATATGATCATACTTCTTTTAAGTCATAGAATTTAAAAATTTTAAGAATAACACTTTTCAAAAAAGATAACTTTTGCCCTTCCGGCCAGAAGTATTCTATTAACAACTACTTAACTACAATTTTATCATCTGCAATATTTCAATGCAATTAATATTTGCTAAGCATTTATTATGTTCAAAGCACATATGAGTGTTGCAGGTGAATACAGTTAAAGTAAGAAAACCTCTGTTATTAATGATGTACACTCTAGCAGAGCGAGTAAGACATGAACAAATTTATCTAAAATAGTATAAGTGATATAGTCACAAAGTACTCTGTAGAGCATGCGGGGTGATGTAATCAGGAACATCTCCCCGGTGCAGAAGAAACTTAAAGTTCCCCTATCATACTGTCATAGATTGAAAAATTCAATCCTACAAACCTGGAACTTGTAGGTAAATATTAGCATCCACCAGTACTTATCATATAAACAGCAAATAAAGAAACAATCACCATAAAATAATAGGTACTTCATCTCTTATTTCTGTAGCTGATAATGTTGTCTAAGCTGATACTCATACCCTTCCTTCTTCCACTACCCTTCTGAGTTGCTTTATACACTGTTATCAGCTTGGTTGGAAGGATTACACAAATTTTGGTTCCCACAGGATCCATGTCTCAGTGGTGTCCCATATATATTGGTTTGCATGGCTGGCTATTGCCGCTCGATTATTCATAGAACTTATGGTTGCCCTCTTCACGGTGGCAGGGGTCCAATGTAATCAATCTTCCTCTAAGAAGCTGACTGGTAACCCCAGAACATGGTGTTCTATCTGGGTTCTAGCTTTGGTCTTTGCTGTTGGCAGATTGTACAATCAGTAGTGTTAGTAGCTAGATATGCTTTGGTGAAGGGAAGTCTACCACATAAAACTGTGCAGAGACTCCATCACAGAAATTTTCTACATGGACCCATTGAGTAAATATCAGGTTAACTAGGAATAGAAGTTGACTGACATGCAAAAGACAGTTTTTCTTATACATAGTTTTATAGCGTTCTCTGCCACTAATGTCTTGTGTAGGGCATTAATTTACGATGCAGACATCTTCACATTCTGTGCCCTTTCTGATAGACTCATTCATATACTTCTCCACCAGACTTTCTTGACATCAGTCTTCCAATTTCATCCTTTCTAAGTTAATGACCATTTGGCCACTGTATTTGCCACTGCCTATGAATTAATTTATGACTCAGGTTATTTCAATATTCCCACAAAATAGAAGATTCTACGTATTGCCAAAGTTATTCCAGTTGGGAAAATTTCCTTCCACCATTATCTTTTGGACTGTCTCTAAGGGAGGCTTTAGTGCAATGATTATCTGTTATCAGCTGTGGCTAGTATGTCATAATCATCTGTAAACCAGACCTGCACTTTTTTCCTTCTCTTTTATTTGATGATATGTTACTTTCCATTATATGAAAGTTGTGAGTTGAGAGAGGTGGTGAGGCAGGAAAAATATATACCATGGGAATCAGAGTCAAGTTTAAGGCAATATATGTATGCATTCAACATGTGGTTGGGCCTGAAGTAATACATACCAATTCCAGTTAAGAAGAGTGTGCTATTACATGTGAAAATTTATAATTTGATGGATGAGATAACACCAAGTTAACAAAAGGAAGTTTGGATTAAATGGACACCAGGTGTCCCCATATCAGGCATTTAGTCTCTAACAGGACCTATTAGAAGCCAAGGCTGCTTTTCAAATAGAGAATAGTTGTCAAAATTCTTCTTTTACTGGCCTTACCAGAGGCTCTATGCAGCATATCTCTCTGCCAAATAGACTTCAAAATAATTGGATCTCTTGTGTCATAAAGGTTCAAATGACAGAAAAGCACGAATGGCGGCCTCGTGCTGGTAAAAATCCTTCTTTGACCTGGACCTCATTCAAAATCAGCAATATTTTGAGTTATTCACTAATGGATTGAGCAGCACAGCCAGATGTGACCTATGTTGCTTCCAAAATCATGTATTTCCTACAAGCATTGTGCAAGGAGCAGCAAATTGTTTCTCTATTTAAAGGGGATATCTCAACACACATTATACCAAAGGATCTCAAGAAAGAATTAGCAGGCCCTTCAACGTTTTTGGAATTTAACTCCTACCCTTGGACTTGCATGCATTTTACTAATGCGTCTATGATGTTTGCTATTTTCTGTCTTCCAGGTTCAACTGGCATAATTTCATCGTTGTGATGGGCTAGGTGATGTTCTATGTGAAACCAAGGCAATCAAGTCCTTCTAGACTCAGGGAGTAAATTTGCACTGCTCTACCTGTTCCTATCTTTACTCATCAGAGTAGAAAAATGTTCTAGGTTAATTGCTGCATATCATGGGATGGAGATTGGCTTGGTTTGCTCAAGTGGGATACTGCATACAGACCAGCAGCTGCCATCAGCATCAGTACTCCATACTGCCATCAATCTAGTTATTTTACAGTATCAGTCTGGCTTCTGCATCAATCAAACATGTGGGTTAAAGGGAATATGATATAACCACAACTCCTGTATCTTTCAAGGCACTGATAGCAATATCTGTCTTCACAATTCCCCTAGGATATAGTATTGTCTTTGGTTTGGTTCTGGCCAGTTAATGGTTGAGTATTTCTATTGGTTTCCATTTGCTTTTTTCTATCATAACAGTTGTCTATTCTCCTAGTTAGGAAAACAACCTGTGGATTAACAATTAGAGGCAAGTGCTAGAATGGTGAGTCAATTCTTTTTATACATTCTGGTCCAAGGATTTTATATATATATATATATATATATATATAGAGAGAGAGAGAGAGAGAGAGAGAGAGAGAGAGAGAGAGAAAGGACTTGTGTTTTCATGGCATTCAGTTGGATTTCCAGAGATTAGCAGAATTTTAGAGCCCATTTTTGATAATTCTCAGAAGGTCTGTGTATCTCTCCTTCCCCAGCACATAGTACCTAGAAAATAGCCATAGAGTCTTAGAGTGTATACTCAAAATCTTCTTCCAACATTGCAGGGTCATTTCTCAGAGAGAGTTGGCCTTAAGCAAGGGAATATGGGTTTGAAAACTGACTTAGGTCTAGGAAATGGGTAAGAGAGCACGAATATGCTCTGTAGCACCTTGAATCAGATATCCCCCTCCATTTTCCTGCCTATATAGGCCCAGAAACCCCTTAGTCGGGATGCTGCAATCAGTTAGCCACTTCCACAGATTCCTGTGAATGTTAACATTCATTATCACTCTATCCCTGTGGTTTGTAATGGTAATAAGTGTCCACTTTTTCTCAGAGGAAGACCATGACCTGATGAAGTACACCACTTAGTTCTGTCTTTAAGAGAACCTGCTACAAGAGAGCAAAGTTGACTACGAGTTTCAACATGCCACACTTTGGGTCCATTGAGGAAATCATGCTGAAGCCAAATTTCCCCCAAGCTACTGTCAGCTAGTGATTGAGTCCTGCAGGAGAATTAGGCCCAGGCCAATGCTCTCTAACATGGGGCTCCCATAACCTGCATTCTTTGCTGAGGGATTCCACATTGGCCTTGCTGATACTTTCTCACAACTGCACTGGGGTTTGTTATGGACAGAATAGTGTACTCCCTGAAAGTCATATCTTGAAGCTCAAACCTCAAATGTCACTATATTCAGAGATAGAGCCTTTAAGGAGGAAATTAAGGTTAAATGGGGTCATAAGGGTGAGGCCCTAATCCAATATGACCAGTGAACTTATAAGAAGAGGAAGAGACATCAGGGATACGCACACACAGAGGAAAGGCCTGATGAGGATGCAGGTAGAAGGTGGTCATGTGCAAGCCAAGGAGAAAGGCCTCAGCAGAAACCAAACTGCCAACACCTTGATCTTGGACTTCGAGCTTCCAGAACTGTGAGAAAATAAATTTCTGTTGTTTAAGTCAGCCAGTCTGTGACATTTTATTATGGTACCCTAGAAGACTAATACCAGGGTTTGAAGCTCCTCGTATCTAATCATTCCTTCCCTCTTCTCTCTTTTCACTGGCATCAGACCTGCATTGAAGTGTTAAGGCTCTACTTTCCAACTTCTGCTCCATATCTAGAAGGGTACTTGGCATATAAGAAATGTAAGTTCACATTATTTATGTAATCAAATATGGGTATAGCGTTTATGCAGATCTTAGAAATTTGGGCACAAACTGAACTTGTGATCTATTAGAAATTGCATGGCCTCTCTAGGACTCACTTCCCTTCATCAATATAAGAAGTGCATTAGATAACTTTTACTGTTAATACCATCTCCAAAATTTCATTGTTCTGTGACACATATTGCACTACCTGATCAGAGGAACTGTTATTTTTCTGTCCTGGAAAATCTTAGTAGAAATGAACTTACGAGTACAGCTCCCTCATATAGCAGTTGAGCAAACTGAAACATTGGAAATATATATTATTCGTCCAAGAACAGAAATACGTTGATAGAACTCATTTCTTAGCTTGAATTCAATTAAATTTTAATTTTTACAAAGACCCTATCTTAAAGAGGTTGTGGAACCTCATTCTCTCAAAGGACGGAAGTATGCAAGATCCTTCCAGCTGCGCAAAATAATTTAGGAGAGGTTTACATGAATAATGAGAATGTCTTTGGGGTGATTTTGAAGACACAAAGAATCTTAAATTGTGTGCTATCCAGACGGTTGGCTGCAATATGTCAAGTGCATTATATAAATGTGGTTATTTTTTGTATCTGAAATTTACGCTGTAACATGACCAATCTTTGTTGCCACTGAATTGGGATCTATATTAGTGACTAGTTTTTGTTCGTTTGTTTCTGTTTTGATCTTGAAACTATTTGAAATGAAACAATTGGGAAATTATGCTTCGTAACTTTGGTTGGGAAACTAATAATCATACAATTGATAAGAAATTGCAAAACTCATCAGAGAGTATGTCTAGACTTATGGGTATTTAAGGAGCTAAAAAATTCTGATAGGTAAGTGTAATACAACTTCATGGGAAACATTTCTGAGAGTATGCTAACAGCTAGAACATAAGGATAATATACTGTTTCACTAGGAAATAAAATAGAAAAAACTAAGTAGGACAGGGTGGGAATTCAAATAAATGGTTTACTTTTGGTTTCATGAATTTTTGTCATTTTGAAGAAGAAAGAAATGACATTGAATCTCCAAAATAAACATTTTTTAAAATGTTTTTGTTCCTGTATCTTTATTTACTTTCTTCTCTTATGGTGCATTACTTATTTATTATAAAATTTATAAAAATTGTATATGTTAGAGGTATTTAAAAATATTAGGCACTATTTCAGCTGCACAATGCTTTGATGAATCTTGTTAAATGTAAGATATTTAGGAAAAATATAAAATTGGGATTTCATTTTTTGTTTCATCAAAGAAAGAAAAATATTACTTACAAGTTATTATTGATATTCTTTAAATGACAGATCACATGTGTATTTAATACCTTGTGTTCAGATTTTACCTTTTTTAAAGATGTAATGATGCACAGGGAGATGGAGGCAGAGAAATTTAAGCAAATATTGTGGGAATAGATTCCAAATGAAGAACAAAGAGAAATGAAGATGTAATATTATTTAAATAATGCTATTATGCACCAGGAAGATGTTATAATATAGTTTCCAGTCAAAAATGAATGATCAGAGACCAAATGGAAAATGGAAATCTATAAGAAATATATAAAAGCAAGACATTAAGGATTATGATGAGAGTTATTACTTGGATTTCTCAAAAAGAAGTGGAATAGCACAGACACCATAACTGCAATTGGAGGAAATGAAGGTTTTATCTAGCATTTAAAAATAACTATTTGATAATTGCATAGCTTTCTTTCTAGGCTAAGTTAAGTACTTGATTTCCTAAAGAGTAAAGAGTAGTAACTACTATGAAATCAAGCTGGATTAATAATAGAATTTCTTCCCTCTATTTCCTAATTATTCTATTTACTGTGTATTTAGGTTGATGTTTAAAGTAATAAGTTCTTATTGTAAAAAATTTGGAGAATACAAAAATATTACAAAGAAGAATCTGGAAATTACTTTTTTCAAAATTACTCCAAATTACTTTTTCTATGTGTATATGGGGACATTTTACATTACATTGTATTTGTTTTATAAAACATGCTTTTAAAAATTATGTATTTTCAATATTTTCCTAGTGATTTAATCCTCTAAATGTGATTTTTATTATTTGTACTATTTCCAAATTTACACATGTAGCATAATTAAAAAATAAATCCCATGTAGATGCTTTGTATTTTTTAAAATGTTTCAAATACCACTATTATGAAAAGACTTGTAGACAGTTTGTTTTCTAAGTATCTTATATTGTTAGTATAAAATCCTAAAAAAAGAGCATTCTAGGTCAAAGGTGCGTCAGTAGTTTTCTTTTGCAGCTTCTAGTTGAAATTCAAACAATATAATATAGCTAAATTCTTAAATATACGCAGAGGTATACACATGTGTTCTTATTGTGCTACATTTTACCCTCCAATATATAATCCATTGTTTGTGTTACTCTTTTTCTGAGTGTATGGTAAAGTTTAAGGTAAAGAGTCTAGATTTATTTATTAGCATAATTTCATTTTCTGTTTTCCATTCTGATCCTTGGCTAACCATATATTGTTTTAAGTTTTAAGTGTTATTCTGATGCATTTTAGTAAAAGGGAGAAAGTATATCTTCGTTATTCATCTTGAAAACTGTTTTGTAGCATTCGTATTCATCCAGTAAGATCACTTTGTGAATCTCTCTGCTCTTCAATCCTATTGACATTCAAATTTAATCGATTTCGTTTTATAGATAAATTTGGAATGACATAATAGTTGTATATCATCAAATGTGTATATCCACTTTAGCTTTTTATTATTTAGTTGAATTTTGTGCTTTTCATAGATACTTCATTTTTTAAGCTTATTCCTAACTACTTATTTTTAATTTTGCATTGTTGCATCTATGAGTAAGGTATTTTCTTTCCTCATATTCTTAAACTGCTCATTGTTTCTATATAAATAACCTATGGATTTTGTATAACAATTTTGCAAATAATAATGCTACTAAATTATTTTAATATTTTTTCAGCTTTCTTGCTTTTCCAGGTAAAGAGATATATTATTGCATATAATTGTATTTTTTCTCCTTTCTTCATATATTTATAGTCATTATTTCTTTTTCATGTATTTTGCATTGACCACAGGTTCTCAAATAAACTGAAAAATGATGGTAAAAGATGATGAGAGTAATCTTTATTACTGAAATTTATGTAACTATTTCTATTGTTTTATTATTAAAAATAGATCTGTTGAAATCAGATAGTTTTAAATCAACTTAAGAATTTATTATTTGCATCTTGTTTTTTAATTAATAATATCAAAAATATATGGAGAATATCATCAAATATTAATCCAAACCTGTAACCAGATTACTCTCCCTTGCATAACTAAGTAGGTATGGTATGCAGAATTCTAAGCTGGCACCCAAGATTTTCCACCTGCTGGTGTGTGCACCCTGTTCCCCATGACTGTGATTATGATGGATGTCACTCCCATGATTAGGATGTATTATATGGCACAGTTGACTTTAAGAAAAAGAGAGCATCGGGATGGGCCTAAACAGGCACATTGAGGGGAATGATGTTTTCAGATAATATTCTTAATTCCTTTAGTCATTTTAAGTCTGCTCAAATTTTTAAATTATTCTTGAAACAAGAATTTTTCTTTCCTCTAAGTTTACATTATTCTAAATTTGGTGATTTTGTTGGTATTTTCAAATTATTTTCTGAGTTGAAGTTTTGGTTTACATTAACATTATTTAATTCAGGTTCATTTTCCATAAAGACCAAATTATAAAATGGTTTTTAAATAATTTCACTGCTCACCTCTTAGGCATTTATAAGAAAATTCTTCATTCTTGGGTATCATTGTTTGAATTTTTAAAAATTTCTTGTTTTGGGAGCATTTAAAAATGTGGAAAAGCACAGAAATGAAAATGAGACAAATGTTCTTATATCCTGGAATTGATATTGCTGATAGTTATTTGGATTTATTTCATTGGTTTTCAACATAAGAAATAATGAAGTACAGATACATTTGAATTCCACTTTACATCACCTCCATTTCCCTCCCATCATCTTCTTGCCATGCATCCTTCAGCCCAATTTTATACATTTGCATTCATACATTGTAGTTTCCTTTGTGCCTTAAAAATGTTACATCAATTGTTTTATTCTTCACCTTGCTTTTTTCACTAAATATAATGTCTTGGAGATTTAGCCTTGTTGATAAATGTCAAGCATTTTCGTTCTTTCTATTTGATATTTTCTTTTGTATGTGTATACTACATTTTGTTTATTAAGGTCATTCTTTTAGGATATTTATGTCACATCATTGAATATCTTTGCATTAGGGCCTTGGGCATTAGGTCTTTTATAAGAGTTTCCCTGTGTGTATTCTTAGACACAGAGTGGTCTGATTGTAGAATAGGCACATTAGAATAAATAAAATTAAAACTTTTAATTTTACCAGGTGATCTAAATTGCCACACAATTTTGATGCATCCATTTTTTTTCTCTGCAGTGGTGTAGGTTTTCCTTCTACCATCCCACTAAATAATGCACATTTAAAAATTTCCAATTTTAATGTCAATCTAAGAAAACCAAAATTCCCTTTTTTTGTTTTAATTTTTATTTTTCTGATTTCAGGTAGTGTGTTCAGCCCTCTTCCTACGTATATTGGCTATTTCTGTTCCTTTACTGTGAATTACCTATTTATATTATTTGGTCATTTTTAATTGAATATTTGTCTTTTTTTACTTTTCATATTGAGGGCTACTTTATATATTCTAGGGAATGATCCTTTTTTGATTATATACATTACTAATAACCTCTCCTTATTTACACTTATGCCTTTATTTTTTCTAACTTTTTAATTGTTTTTTAAATACATATACTGGATATTGAATCACTCTCTAACTTGCTTTTCCAAACTGCTCACCAATTTATGCCCACTGTTTCTAATCATTATTATAAAAATTAACTTAAATACAATTCTTTATGTTGAGTTAAAATTCTTTTCTTAAAATATAGTGGAAGATACTTTATAACGACGAATACTCAGAATATATCAGAAATATTTAAGACTTTTCTAACATTACCCTCACTATATATTATCCTTTAAATTTATATTTGTAGATATATTTCAAAATATGCCTGCAATTTGGATCATTGGAATGATAAAATCTGTGTTTATCTATTTATTTCTCAAATAAGAACAATTTGAGGAAAATGTGTTTCTTGAATACCATGCCTTGTGTTTGTTTTCTAAAATGTCTTATTTTTTGTATAAGTTAAGAGTCATTTCAAAGCACATAATGTAGTGCAATGAAATGTAAATAGACATGACAAGAGACATTTCCTTCTCTGGAAAAAATGATTGATTTTTTTCACAGTGTTTACTCTGTATACATTTCACTCCAGCCAGCTGGAATCTTTTCAAAATCTTCATCCACACTGATTTTGCAACTAATGGCACAGTTCTGTTTTGTTCTTACCAGGCAATAAAAGTGTACTCTTAATGAAAAAGGCACTTTTGAAATAAAATTTATAAAGTGTTAAATGCTAAAACTCTTTAGCACTTATTTTTGAATCAGTGTTTAACTTTCTAGTTTCAGTTTTAAAACTAGGTAGGACTGAAACCAATACAAAAATTGAAATAATGCCATCAATAATTGACTAAATCTCCATTCATTTACTTAGTGTGTTTTAAAAAACACAGATACATTATGGCGGAGAGGAGTATGGTTTGCAAGATTCAAACTCAAATGAGGAATATCATCTCCAGCCTGACTGTGATCTATTTTCCTAAGGGTGCAGTTTGCTTCTGGGTGTCAAATAAGTATGAAAGTCTGTCTTTTGATCAGATTTAGATGAGGTGTGTGTGTGCCCAGGGGCGGGGACGGGGTGGGGGTGGGGGTTGTTGTACCATTAATAGCCTCACTTTTACTTCTTCTGCTGTCTTTGAAATGTTCTACTAATCCTGGTTGTTGCTAAACCTAGTGTTTATGTTTGGATTTACTGTAGAAAGAAATTATGCTCTTTTCTCCAAAGTTTCTTTCAAAGTCTTACTTTTTATTCTTTTTATGAATCTCCTGAAAGTGACCTATTTACATTCCCATGTGTACCTTCGTGCCTTCAAAGGGCTCCTACGCCCATCTTTTAGGAAATAACTCCCACCAGTGACTTATTCTGTTAGGAGTGACCAATATTACTTTTTTGTCACACTTTTTGTTAAAGTCTTAAAGAACATTATAATATCTAGTAGGGTATTTTATCACACAAATATTGAATAATCCATTCCTTCCCTTAATAAATATCTCTTGGTCCAGTAGTGCTATTATTTTAATGTCCTGCCAAATATTATTTGGTAAGATTATATTTAGGATTTTGACTCACTAATTATATAATTGGCATGAATTTGTCTTTTTCTGCACTATTTCTGACAAGTTTAAATGTCTATTAATGATGAATACAAATACACATACACAGATGCACATGCACACCAAAGAAGTTTTGATTAAAATAAACACAGACACGAAATTTTCTAGTCTCTGGAGAATTTTGATGTAATTCAAGAAATTTTCTCTTTAATGGTCTCAGTGAATTTACTTTGTCACTTTATTATTTGATTGTTCTTTTGTAATTTTATTATCCACTCCTTCTACTTGCCATTCTTATTTTTTTAGATTTTCTTTCTTATATGATATATTAACTATATACACTCTATTGACATAACATTGTTTCTACGTGATTATATATCTATAATTGTATATGTGTTCTTTGCATATCAGTAGATTTTTGGATTTTTCAGTAAAGAATCTCTTAGATTTAGCAATTCTATGGTTACAATGATTTTTTATAATTCATGATTACCTAATTGTATATTTAGTATTTACTTCTGTTTATTTTTAATATTTTCCGTTATTGATTTATTTATTCAACGAATTTGTTTTTTGAAAATTTTTGTGCTTAGAACTGACAATTAATTTTTAATTCTTTCAATAAAGCAGATTTTAATGTTCATTCTAATTAATAATTCTTTAAAAATATATTTCAATTGTCTTTAAAATATGTTAGTGGATTGGTTTCCTGTGGCTGCCTTAACAAATTACCACAAATTTGGTGGCTTAACACAAGAGAAGTTTATTCTCTTATCATTCTGGTGGGCAGAAGTCTGAATCACTATCATTGTGGTGAAATCAAGACATCAGCAGGGCCATGCTCTCTCCAGAAGCCTTTGGGGACAATCTATTCGGGCCTCTTCCAGCTTCTGGTTGCTACAGAATATGTTGGTTTGTAGCTGCATTAGTCTGATCTTCAAAGCCAACATCTCAAATCTCTCTCTGTTCTATCTTCACACTGTCTCGTTCTCTCTGTGTCAAATCTCCCGCTTCCTTCCTCTTATGAATATACATGTGATGGCATTTAGTCTCCACCCAGATAATTCAGGATAAACTCCCCATCTCAACATCCTTAAATTAATCACATCTGCAAAGACCCCTGCTTTAAAAAAAAAGCAATTTAAAGTAACATCCACGGGTTCCAGGGATTAAGACATGGACATCTTCTGGGGGTGCATTTTTCAGCTTCCTATAGTTTCAATAATTTATATTTCCTCTCCATTTATTCATTTCTTTATGATCTACCTTTTATTATGGCTTATTTTTTGCTGACATATAATGCACATGGAATCGAGATGGAAACTCTTTGCCCCACATACTGGTGCCCTTCTTCAGTGTTTAATTATTTTTTCCAAGAAGCCCTTACCCAGAGAATCTCAGAACATGTGCTTATTTACTGTGTGAATATGAAACTTCTACTTTTAGGATTTTTTACTTTGCTTCAGGTGACATAAAACCTGAATCCAGGTTGTATCCAGCTTTTCTCTACTAATACTCACTGCAGGTTCCTTGGTTAGCTTGCTGAAGTTAAGTCCCAGAATCTATCAATATATATTTGTTTGATATTTTCTTTGTTTTCCTCTTTGGTCTTGGTCTTTAAAACATAAAATATCAGGAAATTACAAAGCAGCAGTATATCATATTTTAATGTCAAGATGCAATAGGAACTGAATTATAAAAACAAAACAATCACCATAAAATTATTTATAAGAGCAAAGAATGGAAATGTGCATATTTTAACACTGTAGAAATTGTTTAATATGTTTTATTAACGCCATATGATAGATAATTCTATACTTCTAAAACACATTTTTTAGAAGAGTATTTAATAGCATGCAAAGTGGTAACAATATGGTGATGAAGAGTAAAGCAATCTATAAAGGAGCAAAACACAATAATTTCATTTTTAAAAATATTCATTTTGAAATAATTTTAGATTTACGGAAGAGTTGAAAAGTAGTTAAGAGAATTTGATATGCTCTTCCCACAGCTTATATTGCGTCTTACATAACCATGGTATAATTATCAAAACTGAGAAATTATCATTTACACATTCTACCAAGTTAATAGGAAAAAAAAGAAGATGATTTTGATTTCATTGGTTTTCCCCACTAATATTCTTTTTCTTTTCCTGGATCCAAATCAAGAGACCACGTTGCATTTAGTCATCATGTCTTCTTAGTCTTCTCCAATCCATTATAATTTCTTGTGTTTCCTTGTTTGTTACAACCTGGACACTTTTGAGTAGTAGTGGGCAGGTATTTTATAGAATGTTTCACAGTTTGGGTGTGTTTGATGTTTTCTCATGAACAGTGAGGCTATCGTGTTTGGGAAGAATACCACAGAAGTGACCGCCCTCCTCATCGCATCATATCAGGAGGTACAATGTCAATATGACTTACTGGTGATGCTAACTTTGAACGTGTGGTTAGAGTGGTGTCTGCCAGCTTTCTGCACTCCAAAGTTACTATTTTTACCTTTCCATTCATTGTTTTCGGGTTTAATTATGTTACAGTTTAAGAATGCACATTGTATGATTTACATTGTTTCAAATTTGTTTCAAATTGCGGCCCAGAATATAGTCTTTCTTGGTGAATGCTTCCACGTGCACTGGAGAAAAAAATGTATATTCTGTTGTTGTTGGATGGAGTGTTCTGCAAATATCAACTAGATCAAGTTGGCGGATAATGTTTTTCAGATCATCTATATCTGAATTGATTTTATGCCTAATTGGTCTATCAATTACTAAGAGAGGAGTGTGGAAGCCTCCATTTATGCTTGTGGATTTATCTATTTCTCTTTTTATATTTACCTGTTTTCATCTTATGTACTTTAAAGTTCTATTGTATTTTACATACATAATTAAGATTGTTATGTTCTTGAGAATTAATTGACCATCATGCAGACCCTCCTTAGCCCTTATATGTATCTTTTTTTCCCCAAGTTTTTTAATAATTATCTTGGGTTTACGACATACATTTTGAAATAATCTGAATCCCCCCTTAAGTAATATTACATGGCTTTGCTTGTAGTGTAAGAAACTGATAACATTATATTCCCAATTAATCCCTCCCATCCTTTGTGCCATTATAGTCAAACCATTCACTTTTTCAAATGCTATAAACATAATACATTGTTATAACTTTTGCTGAAAAGTCAGTTTTCTTTTAGATAAATTAAAATTAAAAGATTTTATTTTATCTCTATTGATTCCTTTTCTGAAGCTCATCATCTCTTTGAAAAGATCCAAGTTTTGACAAAATTTTACTCTTTCTGGCTAAACAACTCATCCCCATCTTCCCTGAGAGCACATGGTGGTAATCATGGAGGGAAAACCTGCAAGAGGATGCAACCCCCATATGTCTGCAGACCCCAGAGTCTTCACACTATTACACTAACACCTGGCCCTTAGCAATTTGTTCAACAGTTCTGGCTTAATTCTTTTACTGGCTTATATGGCATTCCACAGCATTTGCCCCAAGAAAGCAAATGCTGAGATTTTGTTTCTCCAGCAAATTCCTGTGTCTTTCCAGATTTAGAGCTAGTTGCTTACCCTGTGATGTCGGTTTTCTCATGACTTCAAGAAAAAGTGATTTGCAATTTGCCCAGCACTTTTCTTCTTATAAGGGTAGGAGCAACACTCATTCCAACTCCACATCTCTCATCTGAAACCAGAAGTCCAATAATTTTGTTTTGTAACAAAATACACAGATACAAAAAAAAAAAAGAGTCAATTCACTTGAAAGGTCACAATATCTATTTGTAAAACGTAGGTTCACATATTGGGTCTTTCTACCTTTCCCAATTTAGTAAATTCCTCTGTAATTATTACATAAGCAGAAAAATATTATTAAAACTATAAAATTATAAAAACAGAATAATAAATATTCAAGAAGATAAATTAGAATGGAGATTTGTGGGGGAAAATAATACATTTGAGAATGAGTATCTAAAAGTTTGATTATGTAGAAACCATAGATAAATACATACTTATTTCTAACTCTTGCTATTTCAAAAAATTATTAATATAAACACAAAAGTGGCACATTTTGGTAAATAGTGTCTGCTTCTTTTTCCCTTGTCCCTGGCAGAGAAGCAAGAGAAATTTGGCCTTCATTGACAGCTCATTTGAATTCTGTTTCTGTTGTTATCCCACAGTTCCATCTCACACTTGTGGATATGGGTCTCAAGGGACCTTAAAACTCTTCTTGATTTTGCCAGTGACTTCTTGGAGTGATCTAGGGGGAAAAAATCGCTTAGCTTTCCCTTCAATTTTCTTTTTTTATCTGCAAAAAGAGAATGGTAATAACTTTTTGTGTCTTCCAAGTCTATTTTGATGACTGATGATGTGGCATTCTATATTCCTTGGAAGAAACGTGATAGATAAAAGGGCACGTGTAATAAAGAGAGTAAGATTATAAGTAAAGTTTAGAAACACAAACAAAATTGGAAAAGTGTAAACACATTTCAACATGAGTGCTTCAGCCTGCTATTCAAACTCATTTGATTTCACTCTGTAAATTGACTTTTATCTCCCTCACCTACGACAATTACAGGTCTTGCAACCACAGCTTGTCTCACATTAAATATACCTCAGAGGGGCTGCTTTTGTTGGTCCATCTACTGTCACAAGGTGACTGAGCATTAAAACTCCCACATGCTGTGCAACAGCATGCTCCCAAGTCCAACTGCCAGAGTAAAAGAACTCGTGACACTGAATTGCACCAAAGGGGGCCTTTCTCCACCTAATTGCCTCCTAGAACGCTTGAAGAGGTCTGTATTTAAACTCTCTTCCTAAAGACAAATAGAAAATTAGGCATGCTTAAGTTTTCAGTTTAATCAATTCCATCTTCCTGATGTTACGGATATAACTATACTATGATATATTTTATAAATTAATTAGATATGCATCTTAATTATTGACTGTTGTGATGTGGACTCTAACATTTTGTGCTGTGTGAAACTCCACTATCTATTATCTAAGGATAGTTCTTGTCCAACTGTACAGCAACTGGGGAAATTTCAAAATAATTTTTCCTGTAACAAATAAGGCAGCTTGGGCCTAGAAAGTGGGCAGAAGAGATATGTGATGACAATAGCTGATTGTTTTATGTTTTGTTTTGTTTTGTCTTTCTGTTAGTTTAGTTGGGAGGACCACGTCGCTTGTTAATTGTTCATATCTCATGGGGAATATAAGAGTAAAGAGAAAACAATTAATGCAATGTAAGGATGAGAAAGCAAGACTAAAGTCTGACAGCAAGGGAAAGTATATAGAGAAAAAAAGCCGTTAAAATAAAGTGATCTTTGTCATCGTGTAAGGAAAATGGTGCTACGAGGAGATTATTTTAAACATAATGATGTTTAATTAGTGTCTAATAAGTATTATATGTTTATAAACAGCTACAATTTGTTTTAAGCCAGATCTGCCAATACCAAACATGAAAAACATCCTATTTTCATATGGGTCTTTTAGGCAATACTGATCATGTACTTTATCTGTAATTTCACTTTTTTCTTGGTAGAAAATAGCAAGAAAAGCAAATGTATATTTAAAAAGTGAATTTGTAAAAATAATTCTTAAATGAAAGTAATAAATTTGCATACTTTTTAAATAAAGCATTAGTGCTACACTGTTTAAAACATAAAAGATCAGTCCTGTGTGCATGGTCTCCACCTCGTATTCAAGTCTATCTCCCCAGCAAGGATATGCAGGTTTTTTGTTGTTTCTTCTGATAGCACACATTCCAATTTTCACTCTAATATTATATGTCTCATCTCAATATCCTTTGCTGCCTTCATCTCTTTTTCACAACTTTTCAGTGTTAGAAGTTACCTTAACACATCCGTTTCTTGAGTTACCTTAACACATCTGTTTTAAGATATTCTTGAAAAGCCCTGTGTATTAGTCAGGGTTCTCCAGAGAAAAAGAACCAATAGAACATATGTAGATGTATAAGAGGGGATTTATTATAGGAACTGGCTCACATAGTTATGGAGGCCAGTTCCTACCATCTCCTGTCTGCAAGCTGGAGAACCAGGAAAACCAGTGGTATAATTCACTCTGAGTCCAAAGGCCTGAGAACCAGAGGAGCCAGTGGTATAAGTCCTGGCATAAGTCTAAAGGCTGTAGAATTCTGAGGAGGGCCGAAGATGTAAGTCCCAGTCCAAGTTCAAAAGCCCAAGAACCAGGAGTGCCATTGTCTGAGGTCAGGAGGAGATAATGTCTCAGCTCAAGCAAAAAGAGCAAATTCTTTCTTCCTCTGCCTTTTTGTTCTATTCAGATCCTCAACTAATTGGACAACATCCACCCACATTACTCAAAGTGATCTTCACTTATTCTACTGATTTAAAAGCTAATATTCTCTGGAAACACCCTCACAGACATACTCAGAAATAACATTTTACTTGCTATCTGGGCCCCCCTTTTCCCAGTCAAGTTGACACATAAAATTAACCATTCATATTCTGCCTTATGGAACCAAATTCTAGGTAATTTGTCATGTGACAGTGATTCCTTGAACTAGAAAAGGAGGTTTGTCATAAACTGTAACCCATCTTTCTAGATCATGGTATTCCAAGCCCTTGGCTATTTCTTTCCCATCTCTCAATGTCCCAATATGCAATGAGAAGTTACTTGTGCATAACGTCACTGTCAATTATATTGATACTAAAAGAGGAAGTAAAGTCACTTATCCTTGAGAAGCAAGAATCAGTTTATACTGACAAATCATGGTAATAATTTGTAATTTTGTTTTTTCTTCTTTTCCTAGATCTGGGAAATATATAATGTTGATTTTGTTATTAAAGATTCAGCAGAATAATATAATACATTCATGCGTCACAAACTGATGATTTGGTCAATGACAGAGTGCATATACAACGGTGGTCCCATAAGATTAGTAGCATATAGCCTAGGTTTGTAGCAGGCTATACCATCTAGGTTTGTGTAAGTTCACTCTGTAATGTTTCCACAAAGACAAAATCATCTAATGACACATTTCTCAGAATGTATCCCTGTCGTTAAGTGACTGCGTGACTGTGTCGGAAACTAAACTCTGATTTGTACTATTTTTATTATTATAGCATTACTTTCATAATTAAATATGTCTTGGAAAGCTCAACTGTGTAGGACAGGTATAAGTTTTGTTGAGGCATTCTGAAATCCTATTGCTTAACTTGTCTTGTGCTCTTGCATCAAATTACACAATCTAAATCTCTATTGCACTGACAGATAGTAAGATAAACAATGCAGGCACAAAACATTGTCTACCTTCTTTCAGCTGCTTAATGACCAAGAGGGAAAAAATGAAAGGAATAGGAAAAGACAGTAAATGAAGGCCCTCTGGACTCATTCTATTAGATAAAACAACTTAACAGGGAGAAAGATGATCACTTTAAGGTGAAGATAGAGTTCTTGCAGCAAGTTTGATAAATTGTCATCATTCCAGGCAATTTGAGATAATGCAATCTCCATGTCTGAATGGCGTGATTACTAAATATGTTATGAGCTGTCAGGAAATCCAGAGATCAATCACCCAAAGACTTGGCTGGATCCACACCTATTTATTTGCACCTGGGGTAAAAATCACAACAACAAGAAGGGCAACGAAGCTTAAAAAATAATAATAATAAAGGAAAAGAAGGGAGGTTAAATAATGAATACAGATGCTCAATTTCTGGCTTTTAACCAGTTAAATGTTCAAATCCATAAATATAAACAAAAATCATTGCCAGGTTTACCTTTATATAACCCTATGGTATAAAACCAGAATATAAAAAAAATATGAATGCTATTTTTATAACTTAAAATACAAATTAACTTGAATCAAAAGTTTTTATAATTTTTGATGCAAATTAATATGGATTTTAATATATATATTTTTTAATTTAGGAAATTCCTCAATAGAGGATCTCAAAGGTAAGAATCAAGATGGAAGCACATGGAATTTATGTCTAACCTATAATTTTTTCTATGTTTCTAACAAGTAAGTGGATGAGGGTGAGGTGTAAAGGATTTAGTCATCTCTGGATCTATACACTATGTGCAAGAGTGCCATGAGTCACCATAATACTTGGTTTATAATAGTTAAACTAGGAAATGTGCAAAAAACAAAAAAGTATCATTTCACTACCCAAAGATATTTTCCATATGTGGTAAATGAAAAACAAAAACAAAACAAAACAAAAAACCATCATCCATTACAAATGGGAATGCTAAATACTGCATTATGACCTTATTTCACATGCATAACTTTCTCTAATGGTTTAGGAAAGTTTTAGAGGAAAGATATTATGCTCATAAAGAATCTGTTTTGCTTGCTGAACAGACTCAATCTTCTCCTTACATGGGGCAACCAAGTTTAAATGTTTCATCAGCAATTCAATCTAATTCAACAAAAACTAAACTCATCATTGTCCTCCCAGTAGTCCTAATCTATCTTCATGCTTCCTGTTTTGCTTAATGGTATCATCACTCACCCAGTCAACAATTTCAAGATCTTGAACTCTTCATTAATTTTCCTTCTCTCTCTTCATGTCAGCAAATCCTATTGGTTTCATTTTGACAACGTATTTAACTTTCTTTTTCCATCAAAATAGCAATGTCCGGGCCAATGTTAAAATATGTTTGTATTGGCACAGTGTTTACTTATAGACCAACTTAAAATTTTAAAACATCCCTTTTTCTAATCTACCCTTAGTATTGCTGCCTCAGCGAAATTTTTCTATCTCATCTCCAAATATAACTGTATTAGTTAAGGTTAAAATTCAGCTGTCTGTCATAGAACCCTATAATAACATTTGTTTAATGGGTATAGAAGTTTCTTTTTCTCCTATAACGGGCTGGTGCGATGATTTTTCTCAGTTATCCAGGGACCCTGGCTTCTATCTTCTTTGTCCACTATCCCTCACATCATTCGAGATGACTTTCTACTGTGAATGTGGTACAAGCTGAGGATGAGGGAAGGGGTTAAAGGTTAAGGACAAGCATTGTACACATCACTTTAACTCATATCCCTTTAGCTAAATCTTAGTTACATTGGTATACTTAGATTCACAGATGACTGGGTAGTTGTACCAGCTTTGAGAATGAACCACTTGAATTTTCCTTCAAGGGAGAAATGTAGTTAACTGATAGTCCTTATTTGCCGCACTTATGGAAACCAGCACAGTGTTCAAACTGAGGCTATGCTCTCCAGTGGCTGTTTCTAGCTAACGACTTACCATTGAGGGGGTCCTAGAGCCAAGCCATTCCTGCCCAACATACGGCATCTCTAACAGACAGCCTTTCATCTGGGGCTGTCTGTCACCCTGGGGAAGTATTTCTTAGAGCTACATTGCAGTCTGGAGCTCTTCCTACTCAATCCTCCTTCCTTTCCTCTCTCAGTTCATAAATGCGAAACCTAAATCTCCATCTCAGGGCTCTCTCTGCCTCTCCATGTTCCCTCTCTCCTTTATCCTTCACAGGTATTTCCCCCAGTAAGTCTTTTGCTTGGAAAATTCATCCTGTCAGCTGCTTTTCAGAGAATCAAAATTGGCCAGTAATAGCTCAACTTAAATGAGGAGTTCTAATATTACAATAACGAAGGCGAGACCAATAACGGGGAGCCATCAGCTCTCTCTGCTGTAAGTAACAAGTCATCAATAGTTTTCTAGAACCTACAATAAAATTCTAAAAAGTAGCCACAGATGAAGACTAATTGTTGGACCAGTAGTTGTTCATATGCAAGAAAAAAAATCATTCTCACTAAAGCTATATAAATATTAGCAAGTAAACAGCTCTGCTTTGGGAACATCTTGAGTATGTATGGCACAAAATAAATTAAAAAAATTCTAAAAAAAGTAAATGGATTCTGATGTTAAATAAGCATCAATTCAAAAGTCAATTCTGTAATTGACAACATGTAAGATCTTGAGCAAGTCACTTAATTTTTTCTAAGCCTCTGATTCTAGATCCATTAAAAGTAGATATGAATAGTTCTCCTCCATTAATGTTATTATAAAGTACAGTGAAATAATGAAGAATGTAAAAGGCTTAGCAGAGTGCTTAACACAGAGGGAAATTTTTTCCTCCTCCTCCTCCCCTTCCTCTTCCCTTTGCTATTGTGTTATTGTTGCTTCTTCTATTATTATTATTATTATCATCGTTATTATTATTATTTTCTGCAGCATCCTGAACTCTTTATTTTGAAAATCCTGGTGTCTGGTGAAATGGCCCCCCATACATTTGGCCTCTGTATAACTAGTGATTGCAGCCTGATGGAATAAAATTGTTTGAACTGTTGTGAAAACTTCCAGATATACCTGGAACAATAGCTTTATAGAAGTCCCTGAAGTTGTGCATTACAAAGCGTGAACAAGAATTGGCAAAATGTGGATTGTCATTTTTCATGTACAATCACATCCATTTGTTTTATAGATTGTTGAAGTCTTTGAACACTTAAATTACTCTTTTGATGTCCTACCTCAGATGGCTGTGAATTTGGTTGAAACTCACTTTTTTATTTTATCATTGACATTCTTGAATAAAATCAAAAGGGCAGCCTCAAAAGAACTAACTGTTAGTTGAATGGGACTATAGGTGGGCAGAATAGATACTTGTGATAGCACCATGAAATAAAAAAGACAAAACATTATTGATTCTTTGGGCAAGTTACCTGTGTTTGTGCCTCAGTCATCTCCTGTTAAATGAGGCTAATAATAATACTAATTCATAAACTTGTTGTGGTGATTAAATTATATATGTAAACTGCTTATTCCCATGCCCATTACACAGTAAGTGGCATTCAAGTGTCTGCTCCTGGCATAATATTCTGGGCAAAATTTGAAAGAGAATGAGTTCTACACAATTTTATGTGCTGTATAAGCTAATAAGATGATCAAAATTTCTCTTGACAATTTCTAGACAACGAAGGGCTCTGTGAATCATCATGTAGGAATAACCCTTCCCTTCTCTCTAACCTGGGAAGGGACTAGCTATGCTTGGATTGAATAGTAGTCCTGTCTTGTTACAGAGATCTAGTTAGAAATGCCTCAACCATTCAACTCATGCTCTGGTAAAGGCCATTCAGCAAGCAATAAAGCTCATGAGAGAAGCCATGTCATGTCAATAACTGCTGTTTTTTCTAGATGTATGTTACTAAACCCTGGAGAGAAGGGTTTTTGATGGGGGCTGGACCAAGGCCCTGAGATGTTACAGCTGTGGCAGTTCCTTGAGACAGAAAGAGAAGGCAAATGATAGCAATTCTCCAGGGCCTTAAATCAAAGCCATCTGTCTTCAAACCTAAAGCTCACTGCTAAAGAGCAATTGGACGACTATTATATAACCTGGGCTGCAACCAGAAATAATGTAATACATCAGCAAGCACACATCAGAAGAAATGGTTAACACCTTTTTTTTGTTTTAGTAAATTAATGGAGGTGCATAAATTGTCAATGTGCAGCTCAGTGAATTTTGGCACAGTGGACACATATAAACACCACTCAGATGAAGAATTAGAACATGACTAAAACCCCAGAAGTACTCCCTGTCTCACTTGGTAATCACTATCTCTGATAGGTAACACTATCCTGACTGTAATTTTATAATTATCTCAAAATAAAAACTTAAAAAAGATATACATGGCAAATACTTTTTAAAAGAAAGTTTTACTAATATTATTATTAGAAAAATCAAACCTAAAAATCAAATATTATTAGTAGTAATGAAACAGATCATGACCTGATAAAAGGAGCAATTCATCACAAAGATAAAATAGAATCTGAAATCTATATATGCTTAACCACACGGCCTCAAAATAAATGCCAAAGATTCACATAATTATCAATAAATTGACAAAGCCACAACTATATAATTTCTTGTGTTTAACTTCTTATTTTGGAAGTAAAAAGAGATGATTTCTGTTCATTTGTTTCTTCTTATGATTTTTTTGGAGGGGACACTGGCTCCTCATGGATATAAACTACTAGTATAAAATTTCTATGACTTGCAGATAGACCATATAAATGTAAAAGTTCTCATTTGGATTTTTTATAGAGCACCTTAAATAGTTAAAGTTTACTGATATTAGTTCATTATGAGTAGGAAAAATAAATATTGCTCATTCTATACTAACTAGTGCCTACAGTTATGGTTCCAGAACATATGATCCTGGAATGTTGCTCAAGTTGAAATAATACCTAAACAGACAGGATTCAGTTAGAATGTTACCTTTTGACTCTACAAATGTTTGATTTATTCAGTTCCCATTAAGTTTTCTTAACACTATCTGAAGATACTCTTGTAATATAGAACTTGATAAAGAATTGCCTAGGATTTGAGAAGTTAGGAACATGTATTAGCAACTAAATATCTTGACCTATATCTATCTATCTATCTATCTACATATCTATCATCAATCTATCATCTATCTATCATCTATCCATCTGATTTATCCATATAATGTCCTAAAGCCTCAATGAGTGTAAGTACAGCTATAGTTTGGTTTTTATTTATTCATTCATCAAATATTTATTGATAAGTTACTATGTGCCAGATGAAATTCTAGGCATTGAGGAGAAAACAATGAACAATGGGCTTCCATTTTCACATTATGGCATTCTGATAAACTCTAAAACTTTGAGTTTATTGTGGTTCATGTACAGATTCTTCTGGCTGAGAACATGTTTTAAACTTCTTCTTCATGTATTTTTAAGTCCCTTGCTGATCTATAGCCAAGTATGGCCCAGAGTTTTTACTGATGCATGTTTGCCTGTAACAAGAGTTATCCCAAGATGATATACTGATTTTGCTGAATTCTCAATCTCTTCATTTGCAATTGCTCCAATTTGAAACTTTGAAGACTGAGGCTTTCTATTGTAAATACACACATTTTATTAACTCTGTGTTTATTGATCTAATTCTTTCTTTTTCTATTCACTATTTTACAAAACACAGAAGAAATTTTCTTGTTACTTACATTCAGTGTCAATGCATTCCTCAAAATGTGTCCTGTCTGTAAGGATTGGGATATGCCCTTCTATAAAATTCCTTTTGAATATAATATGGAACTAGTTGTGAGAAAATTTCGGGCATTTAGCAAAAAATAACACACCCGTACACATAAAAGGAAAACTGGGCCTGAACCATAACATTTTTGTTATTCATTTTTTTCTATTGTTGTATTTATTATTGTTATAAGTTGTTTCATTTTATCACTGTCAAACACCACCTATTTCCCTTGCTACATCTAAAATTAAAAGCGCAGAATTTCAATGTTCAACTGTTTCATGTCCACATATAAATAACACCATATTTATTCAATCAGTACAGTTGAGATTCAGTGTCATATTAACACAAGACATCATAAGTTATTTTTTGAAATTTACTGAAATAAGTATTTCCTAAATATACTGAAAAAAAGGGCACAAATTGTTAAACTGTGCCTATGAACAAATTATTTTGATTAAAACATTATATTATCTTTTAAATATTTTCTATTTTAAATGAGCTCTTTTTTTTTTTTTTTTTTGTGAGGAAGATCGGCCCTGAGCTATCGTCTGCCAATCCTCCTCTTTTTGCTGAGGAAGACTGGCCCTGGGCTAACATCCATGCCCATCTTCCTCTACTTTATATGGGATGCTGCCACAGCCTGGCTTGACAAGGGGTATATCGGTGAGCTCCTGGGATCCAAACCGGCGAACCCCAGGCCACCACAGCAGAGTGTGCACACTTAACTGCTTGCGCCACCGGACTGGCCCCATGAGCTCGTTTTTTAAGAAGTAAGCTAGATCTTATTTAATAAAACTTGAGGTAAACATATATTTGTTTAAAGAGGTCTCTGGCCTGTTATGTCTCCTTGGGAAATAATTTTTTATTACTTTGCCCAATTTCCAGCTTTAGTAAATATTGTCAAGACGTTTAGTTTTTACAAATCTAGCTACATATAGGTTTTTATAAATGAAATAAAATTGCACATTAATCAAACTAATTCCTGGGAGGATTTTATAATAATGGAGGCTGTATTTTAATTTTTAAGTAGTTGAGAGAAGCAGCAAATATTTTCATTGGCGTACAAGGACATAATTTGATCTATTCTACACATAGTTTCAAAATTATGAAGAAATTTAAAATAAAAATCCCTATAAAATAAGTACTTTACATTATAAAGTGAAGATACTAATTGCAGTGTATTGTGGGATATGCTGAAATATAAAATGACAGTAAAAATCAATGAACATATTTTTCTGTAAATGCTTAAATTATAAGTAAAATTATTTATTTTAATTTACTTTTCCATTTACCTCTCTTTCCATTCCAAATTATTTACACTAACTTATAAGGTTTCATAAATTAGCAAGATATAATAAATTAGATATTCAAGAAGAGTGTAGTGAATAGAATTCACAATAAAAATTTAAAACAGTACCAGAATATAATGCCAGAATTTTGACAAATTTTAAAGGTTTGAAAAGAATTGATAACACAACCCCAGGGGGCAAAAGGTCAACAGTATGCAAAAGCAAAAGTAGATCAAATGAATTAGAAAACAGAAGTTTTACTAAATGTATCTAAAAATATATAAAATTGATAAACTGTTGGAAAGTATAATCAAGAAAGAAAAAAATAAAAGAAGAAAGAAGGAGGGAGGGAGATGGACAGAGAAAGGGGAAAGGAATTCCAAAAAGATAAAGGAGTTCAAAATAATATGTTTTCACAATCTCTTACTCAAAACCCCTGGATCCAGATGTATTTTGATATCAGAACTTTTGAGCATTTAGAAATGTAATGAGGTACATATATTGTTATTACATTTCTAACAAGAATCAAATGATTCATGTTATAAAATATTATCCATAGTTTGTAAAGCCAGGTAACCTTCAATTTATCTTAAGAACCAATAGTAACTTTGATACAAATGATGCACGTAAAGAAAATTCCTGCCAAATCCCAATGGTAAAACTAAATTTCAGAATAACAATCAATTTCAGTTTCATGTAATGTAATTATATGCCATGATCAAGTAAATGTATTTTAGGAATGCAAATACAGTTCAGTAAAGGCATACCTCGGAGATATTGTGGATTCGGTTCCAGACCACCACAATACAGTAAATATTGCAATAAGGTGAATCACACGAATTTTTTGGTTTCCCAGTGCATATAAAACTTACGTTTACTCTATATTGTAGTCTATTAAGTGTAAAATAGCATTATGTCTGAAAAATGTATGTAAACTAAAAAATGCTTTATTGGTAAAACATGCTAACCATCATTTGAGCCTTCAGCAAGTTGTAATCTTTTTGCTGGTGGAGGACTTTGCCTCAATGTCGACGGCTACTGACTGATCAGGGTGGTGGTTGCAGAAGGTTGGGGTGGCTGTGGCAATTTCTTAAAATAAGACAGCAATGAAATTTGCTGCATTGATTGACTTTCTTTCATGAACAATGTTTCTATACATTGCGATGTTGTTTGATAGCATTTTACCCACAGTAGAACTTCTTTCAAAATCGGAGTCAATCCTTTCAAACCTTGCTGCTGCTTTATCAACTAGTTGGTGTAATCTTCTAAATCCTTTGTTATCATTTAACAATCTTCATAGCATCTTCACCAGGACTAGATTCCATCTTAAGAAACCACTTTCTTTGTTCATCCATAAGAAGCAACTCCTCATCCATTAAAGTTTTATCATGAGACTGTAGCGATTTAGTCACATGTTCAGGCTCCACTTCTAATTCTAGTTCTCTTGCTATTTCCACCACGTCTGCAGTTATTTCCTCCACTGAGGTCTTGAACTTCTCAAAGTCATCCAAGAGTGTTAGAATCAACTCCTTCCAAACTCCTGTTAGTGTTCATAATTGACCTCTTCCCATGAATCATGAATGTTCTCAATGAAATCTAGATGCTGAATAATTTCCAGAAGATTTTCAATTTACTTTGCCCAGATCCATCAGAAGAATCACTATCTATGACAGCTATAGCTTTAAAAAATGTTTTTCTTAAATAATAAGACTTGAAAATCGAAATTATTCCTTGACCCATGGGCTGCAGAATGGATGTTGTGTTAGCAGGCATGAAAGTCACATTCATCTCGGTGTACATCTCCATCAGAGCTCTTGGGTGACCAGACACATTGTCAATGAGCAGACATATTTTGAAAGAAATCTGTTTTTCTAAGCAGTAGGTCTCAACAGTGGCCTTAAAAAATTTAGTAAACCATGTGGTAAACAGATGTGCTGTCATCCAGAGTTTGCTGTTTCTTTTATGGAACACAGGCAGAGTAGATTAGGAATAATTCTTAAGGGCCCTAGGATTTTTGGGATGGTAAATGAGCATTGGCTTCAATTTGAAGTCACTAGCCACATTACCCCCTAATAAGAGAGTCACCTGTCCTTTGAAGCTTTGAAACCAGGCATTGACTTTTCCTCTCTAGCTATGAAAGTCCTAGATGGCATCTTCTTCCAATGGAAGGCTGTTTTAGCTACACTGAAAACCTGTTGTTTAATGTAGCCACCTTTATTAGTGATCTTAGCTAGATCTTCTGGATAACTTGCTGAAGCTTCTACATTAGCACTTGCTGCTTCACCTTGTACCTTTATGTTCTGGACATGGCTTCTTTCCTTAAATCTCATGAATCAACTTCTGCTAGCTTCAAACTTTTCTTCTATAGCTTCCTCACCTCTCTCAGCCTTCATAGAATTGAAGAGAGTTAGGGCCTTGCTCCGGCTTAGGCTTTGGCTTAAGGGGACGTTGTGACTGGTTTGATCTTTTTTCTATCGAGACCACTAAAATTTCTTCATATCAGCAATAAGGCTGTTTCACTTTCTTATCATTCATGTGTGCACTAGAGTAGCACTTTTAATTTCTTTTAAGAACTTTTCCTTTGCATTCACAACTTGGCTAACTGTTTGGCTCAAGAGGCCTAGCTTTTGGCCTATCTCAGCTTTCGACACACCTTTCTCACTAAGCTTCATAATTAGGAATAATTCTTAAGGGCCCTAGGATTTTTGGGGTGGTAAATGAGCATTGGCTTCAATTTGAAGTCACTAGCCACGTTACCCCCTAACAAGAGAGTCAGCCTGTCCTTTGAAGCTTTGAAACCAGGCATTGACTTCTCCTCTCTAGCTATGAAAGTCCTCTGGGAATACAAAGGCCAAAGGAAAAGGAAAAGGAAAGATATGGTGGAATGGCCAGTAAGGGGAGCGGTCAGAACACACAACATTTATCAATTAAGTTTGCCATCCTATGTGGCTGTGGTTCATGACGCCCAAAAACAATTACAATAGTAACATCAAAGATTGTGAATCATAGATCGCCTAACAAATATAATAATAATGAAAAAGTTTGAAGTGTTGTGAGAATCACCAAAATGTGACACAGAGACATGAAATGGTCAAATGCTGTTGGAAAAACGGCACCAATAGAATTGTTTGAGGCAGGGTTGCCACAAACCTTCAATTTGTAAGAAATGCAACATCTGCAAAATGCAATAAAGTGAAGTGCAATAAAATGAGGTATGCCTGTATTAGAATATACAACAGATTCAGTAAGAAAATAAAGTTTACCAATTAGTCTATGGCAAATTTTGATAAAGTCACTATAAGTTTATAAGTAAAATTCTTGTTAATGATGATATCTTTGGCATTCTGGAGAGTGTTAAAATTCAACCTGGCTTTCAGCTTCTACAATAGAGAAATAGGTGAGGTTCTCTCTTTAGAGTCAGGAACAAAGAAGTGTGATCAGTAATTGCTCTCTTTCATTAAACTTTGATGACTTAATCACGGTAGTAACAAGAATAGAAATAGAAGTTCTAAGTAAAGAAAAGAGAGGTCAAAATATTATTTTAAAAATTTTTTGATGGTATCTTTATCTATAAAATTTAAGGTGATAAATTAGAGGAGATAAATGCAATTATTCTTACATGTAAGAGAGTTCGGTGGATTGCTTATCGCCATAACCATCAGGAGCTTTTTTAACACCAGCATGACCAGTTAAAGAATATATCAGACAGGCGCCGGCCCGTGGCTTAGCAGTTAAGTTCGCACGCTCCACTGCTGGCAGCCTGGGTTTGGATCCCGGGTGCGCACCGACGCATCGCTTGTCCGGCCATGCGGAGGCGGCGTCCCACATACAGCAACTAGAAGGATGTGCAACTATGACATACAACAATCTATTGGGGCTTTGGGGAGAAAAAGGGAGAAAATGAGGAGGATTGGCAATAGATGTTAGCTCAGGGCCAGTCTTCCTCAGCAAAAAGAGGAGGATTAGCATGGATGTTGGCTCAGGGCTGATCTTCCTCAAGGAAACAAACAAACAAAAAGAATAGATCGGATAAACGTAATCCACTCATGAGCCCATAAATAAACATAAAACCCCTAGATATTAACTTAACAATAAGCATGAAGGATATTTAATGTTTTTTCACCAATTTAATTGATATTTTAAAGCTTGTTTTCAAAACATCATAAAGGTATATTTAAAAATATTCCCATCATAGCCTTACGTGAAGTTGTGAAAAATTCAATTCAACTTAAATACACAGTAGTTTAGGAGGAACTATACTAAACTTAGTAGTCTTGTAAAATACAATGACAAGCGGGAACAAGAAAAAAATTAATTGCAAAGTAAAAAAACTCAGGGTACACAACAAAAATATATATAATGATGGAAATTTTCTAAAAACAAATATATATATATTTTTATATGTTTCTTATATATGTTTTATATGTGTTTGTGTATATACTACATATGAACTTTTGTGTGGTGTTTTGTGGGTTTATGAGTATATACATTTAATATTAAATATATGCCACCCAAATTAAAGGAAATACAACATACTAATATATCAACATACTTGTCTTTGTGTGTTGGGGGATTATACATACTTTGCAACATTTTTTCTGCTTTTTTGATAGAAGATGTTTGTGTACAGTAATCATAATTACTTAAAAGTTAATGCACATACAAAACCACGGGCATGAAAAAAATACTAAATAAGTTTCATTTTTATTAAATGTTATTACACATGGCTCTAAAATTTATAAAAACTAATATGAATAAGTAATAATAACCAGTGTTTAATAACCACATTCATAGGGTTTTGTTCAGGAGAAACATATCTATTAGCAACGTTGAAATTAGAAAAATATTTTCCCTAAGGGATCTCATAGAAAGATTCTCATGTAATTTCATTAATTGCATCCTTGCAAATCTTTACATAAAAAGGTGACAAATTACATATGATTTTTTAGAATAGTGCACTGTCATCTTCCAATATTAGTTCAGCAAAAGCAATTACAAGCTTGGCCAGTCTGTGAAGTCCAAATACACAGTTAACTGATGGTTAGAGTTAATCCAGGGTAGATTTATAAAAAGCATAATTGGTATATAAATACTATTTCATTGTAAATATGCCAATAATGCAGAAGTGGATAGATTAGAAATCGGAATTTCCTCTTTAGACTGATCTACCCATTACGTGAACACCATACCTATTCCCAGAGATAACCTGTCTTCATGGTTTGCTGGGTGTCATTCTTAAAACTTCCTATGCATTTACCTGGTGTAGACACTAAATATGTGTAACATATTTTGTTCATTTATTACATTAATATATTTAAATAATATGGATTGTTCTATTAGATTTATTTCAAACTTGCTCTTGTGTCTGGAAGATATTATCATGTCAGTATATGTGGAAATAATATTGTCATTTTGTCCATATTTTATTTAACTGTTCTCATATTCATAGATAAAAAGATTGATTCCGGGGCAGGCCCGGTGGCGCAAGTGGTTAAGTGCATGCACTTTGCTGCTGCAGCCCGGGGTTCGCCGGTTCTGATCCTGGGCACGCACCAACGCACCGCTTGGCAAGCCATTCTGTGGCGGCATCCCATATAAAGTGGAGGAAGATGGGCACGGATGTTAGCCCAGGGCCAGTCTTTCTCAGCAAAAAACAGAGGAGGATTGGCAGATGTTAGCACAGGGCTGATCTTCCTCATAAAAAAAAAAAAATTGCTGGAATTTATTTTTGAATGTTTTTATGTAGACTCTTTTAATCTGTTTTTATAAGAGATATTGGCTTGCAAAGAGTGTGTGTGTGTGTGTGGTATGTGTTAGTATCCTTGTCTTGTTTGCATATCATGCAAACAATATCCTCATAGAATGAGCTGGCAAACATTTTATACTTTACATGTTCTGAAACAGTTTGTATGACATGGAGTTATTTTTCCCTGAAGATTTTTATAAAACTATTTCATATATACATTTTTCAGGGGTGATAATTTTTAATAATATTTATCACAATTACTGTACTGTATTAAGAAAAAAAGAGGCTTTTGGTCTTGAAATGATAGATTCTCTGTTCTGTCTTTAATCTTTCTACCCCATGCATACAAGCCATCCTGACTCTTAAAGACAGAAAGATGATAAAAGGCAAAAATTTTTTTTTTTAAAGCTTAAGTTGCTGGTAAATGATGGTAATATTTCCTGAGGACTAAATTATATTTAAAAGTAAACAAAAGTTAAACTTTTCATCACTTCGATATGATTAGTTGTCCCCCGCCCCACCCTATTATTCTCCAGCTATTATTGCCTGTTAGGCTTTCATTGGTCTAGGGACATCTATATCTATTTATCCATCTACTTATTACATATTAAGTGTGATAAAAATTTGACACGACTTTTTTTCCAGGACGCGTTCTTGTTTAACGAAATATATGGGATTCTTGAGGAACCATGGGCCAAATCTGAAGGACATTTTGATCAAGCATGCAAACTTTATTAAAATCAAGTGGAACATTACTTTATTATTTCCTTTCCATAAAATATACTGTTTACAAATGTTAAAAAAGGACAACACTGCAAAATTATGAGCAATTACAGGCTTTATAAATTTCACAGTATCTATCTATCTATCATGACAATAGAGAAATTCTCATAAAACTTCACATTCTGATTGTTGCCAATACAGTAATTAAAGAGACAATAAAGTCTTTTTTGTTGTTGTTGAATTCCATAGTCACTGACCAGACTGATATTTTAGCTGATTATAGCAACCTTCGTATCTTACAAAAGGTCAAAGCATTGCCCTTTTTCTCTTCATTGGTTTTATTACATATTTTATGAGGATAATTTTAAGCAAGTACATATTTTACTCAATGCATGCCTACAGATACTGTGGGAGAAAAAATTGTTTCCTCAGTCTTCCAAAGCTGATATTATATTTGAATTTTGTCAAAAATATTTATTGCCAATGACATATATGATAAGTAATGTTGTGGCATAACTTGGTGATGCTTGAGTAACATTAAATTTATAATTAGAATTTTGTGTATTATAAACTTGATTTCAGGACATTGCTCTACTCTCTGGTGTGTTGGCTGCTAGTGGAAAATATGCGTGGGCAATTTTTGAGTTGAAGGATGCACTTAAAAAAAAAATACTTGGAAAATAAGAAATTGCTTTGAAATTAGAAAAAAGTATAAGTTCAGTAGTATATGACTAATTTGGCAGCTAGGTAGAAAGCACTGGGCATAGCAGATTTGAAACTTCTAGAGAAAAACACAAAATGTATTTTGCCTTATAATATGCTATGAGCATTTGTAGCCCAACGGCCGTGATGGAACTGTGGAAACAACATGTTAGCATTAAAACTTTATTTCAAAGATTATAAAAAAGAAAAAAAAAAACATTTATATTCATATTCTTAATATACAGAATTATGCATTCGCCTCAGCTGAATATGTGATCAAATAATTAAGATAAGAGAAACAGAAAATACAACTGCTTCACCCAACTGGAAATTACATTCTGAATAATCTAAACATTATTCTAACAACCTATGTCTTAATGTAGTGGTAAATATTATCAAATATTACTGCACAGTGTTCTATTTTATAATTGTCAATTTAGGCTTATTTAAAAAATGATGAAAGCAAGATTCAGTGAATGGGATAGTTAATTTAAGACATCAAAATTTCCAAATATAAGCATAGAACAATGCCAAAAGACTTGAATTTTACTTAAACTGGGTAGAATTGCTGTTAGAATGAAATCAGTAATTGGTCATTAACGTTGAAGCCTGGGTGAACAGAGGGTTGATTACACAGAGCATTTTGCTACTGAGCTGCAAAGTGTTACCAATGACCCTTCTGCTTCTCAGGGAAATTTAAAGTATAGATTTCTGTTTCTAAACTCTGATATGATTTGGGATTTAGTTACCTTGGAGACTACCTCTCTACCCTTGCCGGAAAAATGATCACTTGAGAATTCCTGTTGTTTCCAGCTCAGAACAACTGAGAAAATAACAGTTTCTTTTGAAATATACTCAGAGTTCAAAATCTCTACCATAAAATGCATCAGGAATATACGCTCTACATCAGCAACAGCTGTGTACTTCTGTTAATATAATAGCCTACATTTATTGAATGTATATTATGTGACTGGCACTGTCCTAAGGCTTTACATAGACAATGTCACTTAATCCTCACAAGAAAAGCAAACCTATAAGGCTGGACTATGGGCCTCCCTTTCAAATATGAGAAAATTTAGCTTGTTGAACATATATTTTCAGGGGTGGTGCTTCCAGCCTATTCCAAAGCACGTGTTCTCAAGGAACACGCTTTTCTGACTCTTAGGTCTGTGTGCTTCAGATAGAGTTTACCTTGGTTGTCATAAAATATACTGTGATTAAATGCTTGTGTAACAGGGACAATATTTCCGAATTCATTGGGGAATTTACAAATGACTGTTCAGTGTCATCTCAGTCAGGAGTGAAGTTTTGCATGCCATTCCTCTCGAAACACATACCTACAAGATCTCCAAATATTTTACTCACAGTTCAGAGTCTTAGGACCATCCAGGACTGTTAAACAAGTGCTAAATAGGCAGTTGTGACATGGAAGGTATGAATGATTGGAATTTCAGGAATAGTGGATATTCAACAAATCAGTGATTGACGTTCTATCCACTGAATGTTCATAGTGCTCAGGGAAACAAAAGTTTCCACATACCATTGATATGTCAATTATATTAAAAATATAAGTTTCATATTACATTTAACTTCTACATTTCTTTGCATGTTTTGGAATTCACCTGCATGAGACATTGAAGCAGAAGGTGTTCCATTAAATGAATATGAGATAAAGTATTGTAGATTGTGAATATCCATAATTAGGACACTTATCCGGAGAGGATCAATAATAAATTCCCTTTCCTTTCTTTCTCTTTCTTTCCCTTTCCTTCCTCTCTTCCTTCCTCCACTCCCTCCCTCTCTCCCTCCCTCCATTCCTTCCTTCCATCCTTCCTTCCTTCCTTCCTTCCTTCCTTCCTTCCTTCCTTCCTTCCTTCCTTCCTTCTTTCCTTTCCTCCTTCCTTCCTTCTCTCCCTCCTTTCCCTTCTGGCTGCCTTCCTTTCTGGCTTTCTTCCTGGCTTTCATCCCTTCTAACTTCTTTCCTTCCTGCCTCCCCCACATTCTCTCCCTCTCCCTTCTGCCTTCCCTCCCCTCCCCCCTCTCTCTTTCTGTCTCTCTCCCTTCCCTCCCACTCTCCTTCCACCTCTCCCTTTCATCTTTCCTTTCCCCTTTTCTCCCTATCTCTTTCTCTTTCTCTTTCTCTCTGTCATCTATCTATCATCACTATCTACCCAACTACAAGTGGAATTGTGATTTAAAAATAATCTTTAAAAATGAGATAAACCAGCACAAGAAAAAAATATTCCCTACATTCTTGTGTAACTGTACTATTTTACCCCTAACATAGACTTTCAGCTCTTATGGCAAAGAGGTAAACTAAAATTTAAATCATTTATTGAGGAATGACAGAGTGTTGTCTGACTTCAAAAGAGAAATGTGTCCATATTCTGAGAAAATATTTAAATAGTGTTTTAAATGATCTCAGAATAAATAATACATCTGCTTTCTCTCATATATTCCCAAATCCTTCCACTGTGAAATACAGCAACTTATCAATAAGTTCCATGATAAAAAATTTTATTTTAATAAACATATAACAAGCTACTTTGATATAAGAGCTCTTTCTTTAGTACTTTAATATGAAGATTACTTTGACTTGTGGCTTGATAATGAGTTGGTTATTTTTATCCAGCATTATTGTGATATAATTGACAGATAACATGTGAGTTTAAGGTGTAAAATGTGATGATTTGATACATGTATATATTGAGAAATGCTTACCACAATAAGGGTAGTTAATACATCCTACATCTCACATAATTACCAATTTCTTATTGTTGTTATGTTGAAAAATTTAAAGCTCTACTTTCATAGCAACTTGAAGTGTACAATATAGTACTGTTAAGATAGTCACCATGCTATACATTACCATCCCCAGAATTTATTCATCTTATACCTGAAAGTTCGTACACTTTGACCAACATTTCCCCATTTGTCCTACCCACCAGCCCCTGGCAACCACCGTATTACTCTCTGTTTCTATGAGTTCAGTTTTTTTAGATTCCACATATAGTGATATCATAAGATACTTGTCTTCCTCTGTCTAACTTATTTCACCTGGCACAATGCCCTCAAGGTCCATCCATACTGTTGCAAATGGCAAGATTTACTTTTACTTATGGCTGAATAGTATATAGAGATCTATTATCTATCTATCCTTTTGTTTATATATATAAATATTACATATATAAATTATAAATATATATCTCGTTTTCTTTATCTATTCACCCATTGATGGACTTTTAGGTTGTTTCCATGTGTTGGCTATTGTGGATAATATGGCAATGAACATGAGAGTGCAGATATCCTTTCGAGAGAGTGCTTTCAGCTGGATCATATGGTAGATTGATTATTAATTTTTTGAGAGACCTCCATAATGTTTTTCATGGTGACTGTAGCAATTTACATTCCCAAAACGAGTGCACCAGGGTTTCTTTTTCTCCACATTCTTGCCAGCATTTGCTATCTCTTGTATTTTTGATAATACCATTCTAACAGGTGTGAGGTGATATCTCCTTGTGGTTTTGATTCGCATTTCCCTGATGATTAGTGTAGTTGAGCACCGTTTCATGTACTTGTTGGCCATTTGTATGTCTTCTTTGGAAAAATGTTTATTCAGGTACTCTGATCACTTTTTAAATCAGTTGTTTGGTTTTTTGCTATTGAGCTGTATGAATTTCTTATATATTATGTCTTATGTATAACCTCTATCAGAGGTTATATATGTCTATATATTAACCTCTTGTCAGATATATGATTTGGAAATATTTTCTCCCATTCCATTGGTTGCCTTTTCATTTTGTTGATTGTTTCTTTTGCTGATCAGAATCTTTTTAGTTTGACGTAGTCCCACTTACTGATTTTTGCTTTTGTTGCTTGTGCTTTTGGTGTCATATCCAAAAAATCATTGCTAAGAACAATATTAAAGAGCTTTTCCTCTATGTTTCTTCTAGGAACTTTACAGTTTCAGGTCTTACATTTAAGTCTTTAATCCATTTTGAGTTAATTTTTGTGAGTGGTGTAAGATAGGGTTTCAACTTCATTCTTTTGCATGTGCCTGTCCAGTCTTCCCAACATCATTTATTGAAAAGGCTATATTTTACCAACAAGTATTCTAGACTCCTTTGTCAAATAAAAAAACCCATATATGCGTGGGTTTATTTCTGGCCTCTCAATGCTATTCTGTTGGTCTATGGGCCTGTTTTTATGCCAGTACCATACTCTTTTGATTACTATGACTTTGTAATATAGTTTGAAATCAGAGACTGTGATGACTCCAGGTTTGTCCTTTCTCAAGATTGCTTTGACTATTCAGGGTCTTTTAGGGTTCTATATGAATTTCAGCATTGTTTTTTCTATTTCTGTAAAAAATGCCATTGGAATTTTGTTAGAGATTGCGTTGAATCTATAGATGGCTTTGGGTGGTATGGGCATTTTAGCAATATTAACTCTTCTGATACATGAATACGGGATACGCTTCCATTTATTTGTATCTTCTTCAGTCTCTTTCACCAATGTCTTGTAGTTTTTGATGTATAGTTCTTCCACTTCCTTGGTTAAATTTATTCTTAAGGATTTTATTATCTTCAATGCTATTTTCAATGGGACTGTTTTCTCCTTTTCAAATATTTAATTGTTTGTGTATAGAACTGCAACTGATTTTTGTATGTTGATTTTGTGTCCTACCACTTTACTGAATTTGTTTATTAGTTCTAAGAGTTTTTTGGTGGAGTCTTTAGGATTTTCTATATACCAGATCATATAATCAACAAAAAGAGGTAGTTACATACACACACACACACACACACACATTCTATGGGTTGTGTTTCCCTGGAAAACTCTGACTAATACAGGTGTCTTTCTTTCTATTCTAACAAGTTTTATATGTGCTATAAAATTCTTGATTGATTGCATAGGATGTGTTTCTACATTATCAGTCTTCTTGAAAGAAAAGAATATTGTTTGCTTTTAAAGCCTAGGACAGATTACATTGATGGTCCTGATTTTTATGGGGGCATATGCAGGGTGGTGAAGATGAAAAAAAGAAAAAAGAAATAAAGAAAAATGAAGCAATGAAAGATAAATAGCAATAATCCATAAAGAATAATAGCAAATTACTTAGTAGATATTTGCTGAGCTAGGCACATGGACCAACCCAGAATTATTCATGGAAAAAAGAATTAAGGGAGAAATGATTATGCTCAACTTTCTCCTTTCTCTTATTTCTGATTCATCAAGATTAAATACAAAGGAATGCAATAACCCCAGACTTCATGGTTGCAATATCTGTCTTATCAGGACGCCATATTTGTTGCTCAATAGTGTAGTATTTTTCTCAAGTCCAAGAGTGGATTTGAGACCCCATGAAATTGAGACCCCCAAAGAAAAGAATAAAGAAGGCATTCAGAGGAACTGAAGAAGTCACACAGACACACACAACCTTGCCCAATTCTACCTGTTCATTATTCCACTGAGATAATTTGTGACTTCCCATTTTATCTTGGTTCTGTATTATCCATTTTTCCCCCATGTTAATAAATTCACTCCTAGTTCATCAGTGAGAGGGGACGTACAAGTCTAATCAGTCACAGAGTCTCCTCCAAGATACTAGCCAATTATCATTGTTTAGAAGACTTGGTAAAAGAGGCTCATCATTAGCTTTCATTTTGGCTAATCCGATTTGTTTGCTAAGTAGAGTGACCAAGATCATCATTCCCAAGGAGTCTGATCTGTTAGATGTCATTCCTTATTAAGCTATGGTTGTTTTAGTTGTATATTAACAGTCATTACCATTCATGACA
Organism: Ceratotherium simum simum; assembly: GCF_057802395.1. NCBI lineage: Eukaryota > Metazoa > Chordata > Mammalia > Perissodactyla > Rhinocerotidae > Ceratotherium > Ceratotherium simum. The sequence continues at coordinate 24,593,656 of NC_141917.1, read as the reverse complement.
CTGGTTTAATAATCAAATTACAGTCATATCTTTTTGGATTGGTTTCTCTAGCCAATATAATAACTCCTCTTTGGCCTATAAGACTAGTGAAATGAGGAAATCAAAGTCTATAACTGGTAGATACAGGTTCCAATTTAGTAGAAGATACTGTTGTGTCCCCTTGGCAGAAATGTTTCCCATTTATGATTTGAGGAAACCAGGAATTCTAACCTAGAAGAATATATAATATTGAGGGAATGGAATCAGATTTCAAAAATAGATCTCTGGGTATGATTTTGAGAGAAATTGTTTCTACTCTTCCCCCACTCTCTTGGCTCCCAGAGGTGTGTATGTTAGTGACAGTGAACAATTTTATATGCTGATTTTTGGTTCAAGGTATATATTCCTGGTCCAACAGGACAGTGCCATAAACTGATTGTATTTTCCAAGAGCTGGTATCTTGGCTGAGAGTTCACCACTCTATTCCAATGTTCTATCAGGCTGACTGTTTCCAAGAGATAGGGTTCATAGTAAGACCTTTGGTGATGAGTCCATTGCCACACAGTGGTCTCAGGCAATGTTTGTATGATACCACATTGATACAATAGATGGTTGAAGGCAACAGACTCTGGTGCTGGTATAGACACTGTGAACAGGGAAGATAAACCCTTACCTGGAGTGCATGTCAACTCCAATAAGGACAAATTACTGCTTTCTCCAAGTAGGAAATAGTCTAAGATAATTGACCTTTTTCAGGTGGTCACAAGAATGGTGCCATTTTGAGGGCAAATATCTGTCTCTACTATCATTTTAGACATTCAGCAATGGCAGTGACTAAAATAGCTTCACAGAGGGAAATTCCATGTTACTGACCTATGAATCTTCCATCCCTGCCATCATGATCTCTCTGTTCATGGGATTTTGGGAAGCTCAATAGAGAGGTTGTCTGACATTCAGGGTGATCCTGACATGCTATTCTGCAGAGGAAGATACCTTCTGGTAGATGTTATTGTGAAATGAAATACTCTCATAGTTTATGTCGCTTCCATAGGTCTATCACATATTTCTTCCCTGAAACTTGTTGTCAATGATCCCTTCTGGTTTAGTCCAGGCCTTGATGAAATGGCCCTGAAATTATCCACAATCCAGAAATTCATGTATATAAAAACCCCAAGCCACCACTAATCCATATGAAGTGGATAGAAAAGTGTACTCTTCATGGCTCTCCTCTCTGTGAAGATTTTTCTTCACTATTATATTTCTGGGTTGTCCTTAAATGGGGCTATTATGGGTCTCTACTATTCATCTGACTAGTGGGAATATATTGTGAAAACTCATCTGTGAATCAGACCCAAGTTCCTTCTTTTTCTATCAATTGGCTGTAGGAAAGCTTTTATAAAGCTACAGGTGTGGATTAAAGATGAGCAACAATGTGGCAGAGGTGGTTGTCATGGGAATCTGTTTGTGTAATTTACTTGTGCATTCTGGACCTGCTGAAGTCTGGATTAAATAAGGATTGCTGCAGCACACACAAGACTTAATAATATGGTTGATAAGATAAAACTCAGCTTATGATGAGCAGCTTAAGTCTCGACATTAATTTGTGATCTTGGTTAGGAAGTCATTCACTTTAAGGACGTGGTAGCATCCCAGGGGCTATAAACAAATAGAGAGTAGTTCTATGACACAGAACACATATTCTCTCCCCCAAATCTTAGAAATTACTGCCACTCCCGTATTAGGGTTTGACAGAGGTTTCATTTAGCATCCTTATTTATCTTGCTATATCACTGGATATGCTATATCAAACAGCACAAGAAAAAGAAGAATTTTACCATAGCTTGGAACAGTGGCAAAGGGCTCTTTTTCTCCAGACCTTACTTTAATTCGGCAAAGTTCCAGGTAACTCAGTGAATAGGTAGGAACAGTTAATGTTGTTTCAAGTGTAGTTAACGTGGTTTCAAAATCTGGAGTTGTCAACCAAGACCTGGGTCTCTTTCTTAGTGGTTAGAGGTGCAAGATGCTGGGAAGTGCTTTTTGCCTTAAAGGACTTGTCCCAGCATGTCCTTGATGGTTGGATAAAAAGTTTATCCGCGTAAAAGAATACAGAAAATGTATTGGGATTATATATGTATCTCACATGGCATCTAGGGAACTTGACACTTCCAGCTCAATGGATCGGTTTAACTTGATGTCATCAATATAGCAAATTACTGATATCTGCTATGAATTGTCAAGATCATAAATGCCCCTATATACACTATTATGCAGACAGCAAGAGAATTGACATAGAACTTATATAAAACGATGATGGTGAACTGCTGTCTTTGGTCCTTGCCATGTAAAAACAAATACATGTGTTCTCTCTCGATGGAGATAGAAAATTTACTTTTTGTTATTTGCCAAAGCAATAGATGAGTCCTTAGATCCCCAATGATTGTGGCTATGCTAAACTTTTCTAGTCAAAGTATCACATGTATAAATAGCAGTTTCAATCCAACACCAAACTACCAGGTGGTTAAGTATACAAGAGTCCACATTCATTTGCTATGATCTGTTGTGGTTGTGCCAAAGCCATTTAAGCAAACTAAATTGGGATATCTAGGGATCACAATTACTACACCTTTTATATCTTTGACAGCGAAACTAATCTTTCCAATAATTCCAGGAATGCAGTATTACTTTCAATTTCAAGCTAGTTGGGATGGGAGACAGGTTTAGTTCAGTTTAGTTTGGCTCTCTTACCCAAGTCTGGAAAGCAAGACAAGGGACTTTCTATCACTAAGTATGTTTATTCCACTTATATATTCCAGAACTGAAGAAATATCCACAGGGTTTATTATGAACCTATTGAGTATACTGGGAGTTGTTCTTGGGCCCAAACTCAATTTGTCACCTAACCTCTGTATCTCCTATGCTAACAACCTGACAGCATATCCTTTCTGTTTAATAGATATTATTGATACCTCAGACCACTTATCTAAAAGTTCTTGAAGAGTTTGGACACTACCCCTTTCACCTGTGTAGAGTTGTCCTCACAAATGGCTGCAGGCTCTTTTGAGGAAGAATCAACAGAATATTTTACTAGATGTATTTGTGATGAGGTTTCAAGTTCCTTCCTCAAGGGAATGCTGCTTCTCCTTATTTTAGTGAGTACTAGGTGAATGGATTCAGCTCTACGTACTAGGCTGCGGTTTTCTATCGCAGTGGCTGATGTCAGCTTTCATTTGCCAACTCTCATTATCTCACACTATTAATTAAAACAAATTGCACACAAGGTGTTTGCCTATCTCTCTCAACTCCAGGCATTCCATCATTTATTAGCAACCACCACAGATCCCTGTGGATCAAGTCATTCTGATTGCAGAATTACATTTACTTTGTTCCTGACTATTAAGTGCTACCACTTGGTCTCTGTTATCCTGGGCTCGCATCATATCCATTGATATTAGAGAGCATAAATCAAGGACAATATACCTCATTCTTAGCCCTAACTTAGAAAAGTCAGGCACTACCAAGCTGTCTCAAAGCAGATAGTATCTATCTCACGAGTGCACTGTTTAAATCGCCTAAGTTAGGCGTGTGAGCTTGGGATTTTCATAATTAGCTTATCATAACATTTCTACATCCTTGAATTTTCTTATATATTTTCTAGTTTAGTGCCATGGACACTCTTGTATCTCCACTTTGTTTATTGTAGGTCAGTGTCAGATTCAAGAATCCAGTTGCTGATTCAAGATAGTAATAAGATACACATATGCACACACACACACACACACACACACACACACACGCTCATCTATCTATTTTACTATTTACCTCTATCTATTTAGCTATTATCTATTATCAATATCTATAATTTTTTTGTCATAAGACTAAATGAAAGAAGTATAAGAAAATTTCTCAACTTGTGGATCTTCAATTTTCCCTTGTGAAGATTGTGTGGCTACATTTATGGAAGCCTACAAATTTAGAGTTATTAAGTTTTCTTAATGATTCATGCATTTTTATCATAGTAATGATCTCTTAATTCCTGATAATATTTTTTTACTCAGTTTTCTGATATTATTATAACTAAATCAGTTTTCTTTTGACCAAAATTCTCCCCTTAGATATTTTCTGTTGCTTATACTTCAAGCTTTCCACATTCTGTAAAATTGGATCTGTTGGAAATAAATAACAAATGGTTTGCTAATTGTCTATTTAGCTAAATTAAATCTTATGTTTAATATAGTTTTATAATTTTAATTTTAACATTTATATTTTCTTCCTAAGAATTGTATTGGGTCTTTTACAAATAGGTACAGATTTTTCTTGATCTTACCTTTAATTTTTTAAATTATTTCATTTAATTTCTCTGTATTTTGGAACTTACTCTTCAAAAATTATTGGATTTATTGAAGCACAGAGTATGTATATCAGTTCCTCCTTTTTTCTGCTGACTTTTATTTATGTTTGACTTCTTTTCACCTACAGTTGTTCATCTTTGATATTGAGGTCATGTTTTTTTTTTTTTCAATTTAATCTATTGAAATCTTGAGGGCTGTAAGCAGAGAATAATTTCCTCTAAAATAGGTTTTAATTTGCTTCTGTTGGTTTCCAAGGAACACTGTTAACCTGGGAAACTGTCTTGAACTTTACTTTTATTTATCAATATATGATTTTTAGATCTACTGCTAATTTGAAATTCAAACCCAAGTAAGATCTATAGTTGCAAACACTCAGGGAATATTATTATTAACCTGCAGCCATAGCAGAAAAAGGTGGTTTTCCTTTAGCCTCCCGTTGCTAATAGACATATGTTTTTACCCTCCTACTGTACTAAGTTTTTAGCCCCCAATGAGAATCTGTACTTAATATAAAGGTCTCACTTTCACCCCAACCTAAAAGAAATCTATGATTTAGTCAATCATCCCTAAACTGATATTGAAATTCTCTTATAAGACACATTCAGGTTTCTCGTTTGATTAACATCATTTCTCTAGCTACAAGTCACCTTTTGTTGCTTTTGTTGTTTGTGTTTTATTTTTTTGGTGGGTTCACTTGGTTGCTTGCTTTCTTTTCTTAGGATCTCAACAATGTACTTATGTACATGTAACATGTAAAGTTATGTTTATTGTATTTTATCCTCTCTCTAGTTATATTGTAGGCTGACATTCTTTTAGAAACCTGTTCTAATATACTTATTAATAAACATGGAATATATTTTTGTAAAGTATGTTTATGTCATTAATATCTATATTTTAATTTCAGTATAAAATATAGTAAAGCAATGAAGGAGGAAATACAACATAGTTCCCCTAAGAAAAATACATCTAAATTTGGTTGAATTTTCTTACAAGTCTTATAATCATGAAAAACTATCTATGGAGTTCCTGTGATTCCTGGCCTCACCTACTAAGTAGTACTGATATGTTGTATTTCTAGATATTCAGTTAATCTTCATATCCAGAGCCTTTATATGTTTTGTTATCAAGGAATCCAGTCATTTCCTAGCATCCTTATAGTGGATATAGTTGTTTACTTAAACCATAGTATTCCTTTCTTTTACTTAAAATAACTGATTTTGATTAGATAGCCAACCTTCCATAGGCAGCATGGATATCCCATAGGCTTGTGAATGACATGTTTGAAACTAATAATATACCCTTCATCAGAGATTCTGGTTAAGGTAAATCATTCCACTTGACAGTGATTTTTTTTCAGGAAGAGAGATGTAATGAAATTCAAACTATAGAGAATCATGAAGAAGTTTGCTTTCGGAAAATATCTTCCTTTGTAATCAGCAATGATTTCCAGAAACATTTCTTCTTTTACCATTGATGTGAAGGAGAATGCAGGTAATCCTGGTCGTTCTCGACAGTAATTATACAAGTATATATAGAATCAATTTTAGGATTATGTCAGTGTTGTGGCCAAGAGAGCTAAGAGATAGTAAAACCTGAGCCTTTGTAATATCAATGAGCTACTGAATTGACAGACCAGGAGATTGCCTTTCTCCTAGACTTCCTCTATGTCAGCTTATTCATAGCAATCGTGTTTAAGCTGTTTGAGTCAGGGTTCTTTGAATCAGCATCCTAAATGAATCAGATATTTGTATCAGAAATGGAAAACTGAAAATAATATTCTAAAACATGGAATTGTTTGAGTAAAATTGATACAAGGCAATGAGGATCCCATTTTTCTGTCGCAGGAATCTGGGAATACTACTATTCTATGGAAAACTTTTGTTAATTATTGCATATTGTATATTGAGACTTACATCAACTTCTGACAATGGCTGAGTCATCAGGAATCTTCATAGGGAAAATTTATGACAATGGACTAAGTTGAATCTTTTCTATGGCATTATATAACATCTTATAATATGGAGGAAATTTTTGTCTGCAGGTAACTCATTTGAAATCTGAGAGAAATATCTCTACTAAGAGAGGCCATCTTCACTTATGGATTATAATTATAAAAATTGAAAGTTTAATAACCAGGGGACTGGAGGATTTAGAAAAGCTAAGGCTTGTAAGAACAATAATATAAAAGTTTGGGAATTTGGGAAAAAATAAGATTGGAACAAAAAACTAATACTGACCCTTAAACTTCTCCCAAGAACCTCCTCTAAAGCCCTGTGTGACTGATAAAGGGGACAAACTGATTATTGTGAAGATACAGCTGTCTAAAACAAGGATATACCTTCCAGAGGCAATTGGTTACATCACCTGGTAGCTGAAACCAAGAGGAAAGGAAAGTATTAAATTAAGGTCCCATGGCAAAAGCAGAGCACAGAGCTTATTATGATAAACCAGAAACTTCCAGATTCATAGCCTCAAACAATTTCTGATTGTGTATTTTTGGTCGTGGAGTTGATTGAAAACAAGTAGACTAGACAATTAGTTTTAAAAAAACTGTATTACCAAAATGACCCCAAGCCTGGTTAGAGTATACGACTGCTAAACCTTGTAAAGCAAACACCTGTCCCAAGAAGTCTGACCTACAGAAAGTACGTTATTAAAGTGGTGCAACACCCAGAAAGGAAATTTTCCATAATGTCCACTCTAAGGGATCATAGAGACAACAGACATGGCTATACCATAAGTGGGGACAACAAAAGCTGTCTGATTCATGGGCTGTGAAAATCACTCCCCTGACAAACCAGGAAGTTTTTGTATCTCTGTCCACCAAGTCAAGTATATCATAAACAACTGCAAACTTTCCCATTGTCCACCTTTATCAAAAGGAGTTTTTAATGTAACTGTTTTGCTTTTTACCACTTTGTATTTGTGTGCATTTAAAGAAAATAACTCATCCTTTAGCAAGATGTCACTGGATCCTTGAGAGCTACATCTAGACATGATGGAGAGAGCTGAGCATTACCCAGAGATCTTGTACTTCAGGTTAAATGCAGTAGTTGACTTTGGATTCTCTTCCTTTGGGGAGGAATTAAAACATATTTCATGTGGGCATGAATATTTTAAAAACATTTTTTGTAGAATATGTGGAATGAAAATATATAAGTGGAATAATTTCACGGATAGCAAAAAAGCTTGTAATATTGGATTTTGATAGTTGATCATCCATCCATATTCCATATCCCCTCTTCTATTTCCCTACTAGAAACTGAAACCATTTTCCCCAAATATCCACCCCATTCTATGAAGCTTATATAACTTAGTAGAGACTAAATGGATTCTGTTTAGTCTAAATCAATTACAGTATTTACCTTTCTACCTGTCAGTCAGTGATTGGTTGGAAAATAGACATGGGGTTTTTCAAGAATTAAAAGAATTGAGAAGTCTACTAAAGGCTTCTGGGAAAGTTCCTTCTTGCTCTTCAGCAAAGAACCTAAGAATAGGGTAAACCTCCAACACTGATTGCTACTGGCAGTCACCTTGTAACCCTGCGGGCAATCAGTCCTAGCATAAAGCCAACCCTGAGGACAAAAGAGTCAAAAGACAGAAAAAACCAATGACTCTGATTACCTCATTAAGTCATATATTCAATGAGCTTATAAATCTGCTCTAACTTCCAGTTCTACGAGACAACAAATGTTCTCATTGTTTTAGCAAGTTTACGTAAGACTTCCTATTAATTAAGCCAAAAACATTCTCAAGTATAATCATATTTCCCATTTATTCTTTCCAGGAAACCTAGAGGGTGCTTATGAAGAGATTCTATATAGGAAAATTTTCCAGGTGTATCCATAGTTGTTCCACACATCAAACATCTCTGAAGTCCATTCTTACAGAAAACTAAGTGCCTTTTATTTCATTTTGTCACCTTTTCTGATGTCCCTCTGTAAAACAGGAAGGTCTGTACATGTCTGAAGCCCATTTCTGGACTATTCAAATACTTAGCCAAGTGACATCAGGATTCTCTGAAGAGCGAAAAATTAGACTGGGTATTTATTTCAATAACTTGATAGCTCATGAGAGACTATTCTATGTCATTTTGGTTTTGAAATAGGGAAGATTCTGTGCTCGGAGGAAAATGATAACCAAAACAGTGTAATATTTTCTCATTTTTGAGAATAGTAACGCTGTTAAATATTTCTTCTAAAACACTATGTGTAATGAATGGAATTCAATCTGATGTCTCAACTTTAATTTACTCTTTCTTCAAATTTTATACTTAAGTTTTTTTATTGTCTTTTGCTATTGTAAGTAATGCTTCTATGAATATTTTTATACAAAATCAGTATCATTCAATAAAAATACCATTTGAATGCCTATCTTGAAAAAGATGCTTATGTATTTAAGGTTTAGTACTGCATATTCATTAAAGAATTTGGTTCTCCTCATCATGGGGCTTACACAGTAATGAGGAGGGAAACGTGAAATCAAGTGTCACGATGACATATTTTTGTGAAAAATACCATCCAACAAACATATAGTATTTTACAAGAGAATAAAAGTGAGGGAGCAAATGTGTTTTGCATTGAGAAAATCCTTTTTGAGGAGCTCCTGCTTATACACAAGTTTGAGTGAGTTGCTGAGGAAAGTGAGCTTTTCAGGGAGAAAATCATCCTACTTGGATGTCTAAATGGGAGAAAGAGCTTTCTGCACTAGAGAAACTGGAAGAAAAATACTGTGCTTGGAAGAAGCAAGAAAGTATACAAGATAAAGGGGAAAATAAGGAAAGAACTGGAATGTGCAAAATCTTAGATTATAGCACTGTAATGGTGTGCCAGTTACAAATTGGTTAAGAATAAAATAACCACTTTACATGTTGAAAAATATCTGATATAAGATATCTAATATAAGGAATTAGAGTTTTACACAATATTATTCTTAGTTACCTAAACATAGTGTGACTTGACATCATTTGTTTAATAAATTTATAAATAATAGATTGGCTGGAGTATTTAGAAGGAGGATGTATCCAAAAGGACTCCCAAGTTTCTGATGTGTATAATTGGATAGGAAAGGTGAAGGAATGGTTGCAACAAAGAGATCAAGTGTTCAATTTTGAAAAAAGAAAATGAAATGAAGTATAATAACTAGAATAGAGAGCAAATGGAATAGCCTTATGTGCTGAAACAATTGTGACCTACTGGAAAATTCCAAGTGAAGAAACTAAAACAAATACAATAAAGTAATAATGATTAAATTTTCTATATATTGCTTTATAATAGAAGTCAGCAAACATTTTCCATAAAGAGCCAGAAAGAAAATATTTTAGGCTTTGGGGCCATACAGTCTCTATCGCAACTACAGAAATCTGTCATTGTAGAATGAAAATGGGCATAGTCTATAGGTGAATGAACGAAACAAAATTCCACAGATGAGTTATTTCTGGAGTTTGAATTGACAATTTATTATAAAATATTTTCTGGAACTCTATTCCAATAAATTTGAAAACATAATAATAAATAATTTCCTTGTAAAATAATCATCTTGAATTAAAATCAATTAGGATACTTAACATATCAATCATCAAAGAAAAGGAGTAAAATACCTACCATCAAAAATAACACCAAACTAATTTTATGAGGCCAGCATCACCCTGATACCAAAGGCAGACAAAGATACCACAAGGAAAGAAAACTATAGGCCAATATGCCTGATGAATATGGATGCAAAAATACTAGCAAACTGAATTGAACAGCACACTAAAAGGATCATACATCGTGACCAAATGGGATGTATTCCTTGGGTGAAAGGATCGTCCAACATAGGTAAATCAGTCAGTGAGCTACATCACATTAACAGATTGAAAGAAACACACACATACACACACACACACACACACACACAATCATCTCAACAGGTGCAGAAAAAAGATTTTGCATCTTTTTCAACCTCCATTCATAATAAAAAGCTCTCAACAAAGCAAGTATAGAAGGAACTTACCTCAACACAATAAAGGTCATATATGAGAAGCCCACAGCTAATACCACAATCAATGGGGCAAAACAAAATCTTTTACTCTAAGATCCAGTATAAGTCTCCCACCCTCACCAATTCTATTCAACATAGAACTGGCATTCCTCACTGGAGACGTTAGATAAGAAAAAGAAATAAAAGGCATCCAAAGAGGAAAAGAAAAGTAAAACCATCTGGTTTCAGATGATATAATCAGATATGTAAAAAAATCTAAAGATGCAATTAAAAAACTGTTAGTACTAATAAACAAATTCAGTAAAGTTGCAGGATACAAAATCAACATACAAAAAGCAGTCACATTTCCTATAGTTAGTAATACTGTATTGCATATTTGAAAGTTGCTAAGAAAGTAGATCTTAAAAGTTCTCATCATAAGAAAAAAAGTTGTAACTACATATGGTGATGGATGTTAACTAGACTTATTATGGTGATCATTTTGCAATATACACAAATATTGAATAAGTACGTTGTACACCCAAAACTAATATGCTATATGTCAATTATAGCTCAATAAAAAAAAAGATCAGTCACATTTCTATACATAAACAATGAACTATCTAAAAAATAAATTAAGACCGCCATATTCACAACAATAAAAAAAGAATAAAATACATAGGAATAGACTTAACCAAAGAGGTGAGACACATATGTTGAACATTATAAAACATTGATGAAATAAATTAGACACAGACAAATGAAAAGACATTAAGTGTTCTTAGATTGAAAGAATTAGTATTGTTAAAAAGTCCATACTACCTAAAGTGAGCTACAACTTCAAAAATATCCCTTACAAAATGCCAATAGCATTCTTTACAAAAATAGAAAAGACAATCCTAAAATTCACAAAAGACCCTGCAAAACCAAAGCAATCTTGAGTAAGAAGAACATAGGTGGAGGCATCAGACTTCCTGATTTCAAAATATATTATAAAGCTATGGTAATCAAAACAGTATGGTACTGGCATAAAAACAGACATATAGATCAATGGAAGAGAATAGAAGGCCCAGGTAAATCCACTCTTCTAAGGTCAACTAGTCTTCAACAAAGATGCCAAGAACACACAATAGGGAAAGGATAGTTTCTTCAATAAATGGTGTTGATAAATCTAGATATCCACATGCTAAAGAATAAAATTGGACATTACACCATGTACAAAAATCAACTCAAAATGGATTAAAGTCTTAAATGTAGACCTGAATCCACAAAATTACTAGAATAAAACATAACGAGAAAGCTTCCTGACATAAGTCTTGGTAATAAATTTTTTAATATAACACCAAAAGCACAGGAAACAAAAGCAAAATAAATAAGTAGTACTACATCAAACTAAAAAGCTTCCGCACATCAAAGGAAGCAATCAACAGAGTGAAATGGCAGCCAAAGAATGGGAGAAAATATTTACAAACCATTTATCTGATAAGGAGCTAATATTCAAAATATGTAAGGACTTCATAAAACTCAATAGCAAAAAAGCAAATTACCCAATTTAAAAAATGGACACAGGGCCTGGGCCAGCCCAGTGGCGTAGCGGTTAAGTTCATGCACTCTGCTTTGGCAACCCCTGGTTCTCAGGTTCAGATCTCGGGCGCGGACATACACACCGTTCATCAAGCCATGCTGTGATGGCATCCCATATACAAAATAGAAGAGGATGGCACAGATGTTAGCTCATGGCCAATCTTCCTCACCAAAAAAAAAAGAGAAAAAAAATGGACAAAGGACCTGAACAGACATTTCTCAAAAAAAGACAAAAATAACCAAAAGGTAAATGAAAAGGTGCTCAACATTACTAATAATCAGGGCAATTCAAACTAAAACCACAATGAGCTATCAGCTCGTACCTGTTAGAATGACTATTATCAAAAAGACAAAAGATAACAAGTGTTCACAAGGCTATGGAGAAAAAAGAGCCGTTGTACACTGTTGGTAGGAATGTAAATTCATACAGGCATAATGGAAAACAGCATGGAGGTTCCTCAAAAAATTAAAAATAGAACTACCATATGATCCAGCAATCCCACTTCTGAGTATATATCCAAAAGAAAGGAAATCAGTATCTCAAAGAGATATCTGCACCCCTATGTTCCTTGCAGTATTATTCACAATAGTCATGCTACGAACATATATATAAAGGAATATTATTCAGACCTAAACATGGAGGAAATCCTGACATTTGTGACAATATGGATGAACCTGGAGGACATTATGCTAAGTGAAATACGTAAGACACAGAAAGACAAATACTGTATGATCTCACTTACATGCAGAATCTAGAATAGTCAAACTCATAAAAACAGAGAGCAGAATGGTGGTTTTCAGAGGCAGGGTGGGAGGGAAAAATGGGGAGATATTTGTCAAAGGGTACGTAATTTCAGTTATGCAAGATGAATAATTTCTGGAGATCTAATATACAGCAGTGTGACTATAGTTAACAATATTGTATTGTATGCTAAGAGAGTAAATCTTAGGTGTTCTTACCACACAAACAAAAGCAAATAATAACTATGTGAGATGGTAGATATGTTAATTAGCTTGATTGTGGTGATTATTTCACAATGTTTACTTATATCAAAACATTAAGTTGTACACCTTAAATATATACAATTTTTATTTTTCTATTATGCTTCAATAAATAAAGCTGCAAAAAAAATTTTAAAAATTAGGTAAAGGTATTTGCACAGTTAATTTCTCCGTAAACTTTAAATAATAGATAATTCTGATGATGTTTAACCCATTCCAGCCATGTACTAAAATATAAAGTCCCTTGGTTGATTTTGTAAAATAAACATATAGCAACATGAAAAGATTTGTGGCTAAAGCCCAATCATATATCAAATATAATTGATATGTTTATATATACTATGCTATGCTATAATATAATATAATACAGCAATGTGTTGAAAGCATAATGTGTTATGACAAAGTAGGATCTATTTCAAGATTGAAAAGTTAGCACAGTAACAGGAATACTATTAATACAGCTTATTATATCCGTAAAATAAAACATAAATACCTTTTTCTAATATAAGGCAAATTTCTTGGTAGTGTTTAAAAATCATTTGTAATAAAATGTCTAAGAAAAATGCAAATTGTAATCAAAATCATTTATTAAAGCAAACACCACTGTAGATAAAGGAACTCTAAAAGTCTTTACCAAGGAAAAATCAGGATTAAAATAGAGAGGGATGATACCCATATTATTATGTAGTATTATTATAAATTTTCTGTTACAATCAATAAGATAACACAAAATAATCTTTATAAATATATAAAATGAAGAGATAAAATGTATCCTTTTGATGACATGATTTTTATACCTACAAAAACTAAGAGACTCAAGTAAATTCTTAAAAAAATATAATAAAGGGGGCTGGCCCGGTGGCCTAGCAGTAAGTTCACACTCTCTGCTTTGGTGGCCTGGGGTTCGCAGGTTCGGATCCCGGGTGTGCACCGACACACCACCTGTCAAGCCATGCTGTGGTGGCATCCAATATAAAGTAGAGGAAGATGGCCACAGATGTTAGCCCAGGGCCAATCTTCCTCAGCAAAAATGGGAAGATTGGCATCAGATGTTAGATCAGGGCTGATCTTCCTCACAAAAATAGAAAAAAATATATATAGTAAGAGATCTAGGGAAATTGAATGGATGCAAAAAATAATTTATAACTAGGTCTTTCCTATTAGAAGTCATAATAGGATTTTTAGAAATCCATTCAACACAGTAGAAAAGCTATAAGATACTTTAGAATAAACTTAAAGGAAAAGTACCTGACTTTTAGGAAGAAAACAGTACAGTTTTATTGAAGAACATGAAATAAGACCAGAATACAGGGAAGGAACAAACCGTATTATTTCATGAAAACATACTTGTTTATAAAAATGTCAATTTTTCCAAAATTATATTAAAAATTCAATGGGATTCCAATTTGAAATGAATTTTTAGAGTTATGCTGTGACCTTCATGCCAATGTGAAAGTTTTTTTTCGATATTTGTTTGTTTGTTTACAAACTTGGAACTGTTTATCGGTTGTGATGAGAAGCTTATGTACAAACAAGGCATGAGGAGGGGAAGGGAACTGTCTAGTGCTGGCAAAGGTGGTGGGGGCTGGAGACTGGACATGACAATATGTCAAGAGTCAGGAGAAGTTTTCTGAAAATTGGCTCAACTTCTACAATGTGTCTCATGGGAACTAGGCTCCAGGACACAGCCCATGGGGAAGGGGGCAGACAAGGTTAGCTCCAAAAGACAAGAACTTTACCTCCAGTCTCCCTATCTTTACATCCTTCAGTGGAGTCTGATCAGATGTGGTAGGGACGTAACTCCCTCCATGATCTACATTCAAGCATTGCTCTCTCCGTGATCTGTTAAGGGGCCTCTAGTCCCTTGTCTGAGGCCAGGATGTTGGTGGTGGGTCAGAGTGCCTTAAGTAGCCATGAAAATTATTTAAAAAGAGTGGTTAAGTGGAAATCTTCTAGATTTTAACATGCAATATAGCTTAAAACAACTAACAAACAAAACTCAGAAAGCTATAGACAGAGAAAATAGCCAATCATAATGAGGATGAATTAAAGACACATTCATAAAAATGGAAACTGAGAGACTTTCTTGCCAGTAGAACTGTATTAAAGGAAATACTGAAGGAAGTTCTTCAGGCTGAAGGCAACCACCACCCACTGGAACTCATATGTATAAGAAAGAATGAAGAAAATCAGAAATTGTAATTATTAAAAAAACAAAACAGCATTTTTTCCTGCTCTTAATTTAGTAGAAAAACAATTGTCTGTAGTAAGTCAAAATACTTACAGTATATGGTATAACTGTCCCCAAGCAATAAAAAAATAAGAGTAGAAATAAATGAAGTAAAACATATTCAATATAAGTATAATTAACAGAGACAAAAGTTGTTTTTTGTGGAAAAATTAACAAAATTGATAGACTCCTAACATGAGTGTTTAAGAAAAAGGAGGGAGGGAGAGAGAGAGAGAGGACGCCAATACTAGGATGTAAAAGTATTCATTACTATAATCCTGCAGCTTGGAAGAAGAAGGAAGCCCAGGGCCTGCAATAAACTAGAAACCAAAGAGGAATGTGGTTTGAGAAAGATCAAGTACTGAGATTTCTGTTAAGATATTGACAGTGAGGTGACCCTGAGATTTGACAACACAAGGTTTGTTGGGGTCCTCCAAAGAGCACTTTTAGTAGAGCAAGAGGAGAGACGCCAGACTTTTAATTAGTTGAATAGCGTTTGGGTGATGCTTTGAAAAAATGTTATATGCAGATAGCTCATTCAGAAGTTTGGCTGTGGAGAAGACAAGAAAACAGTCTATCTGGAAAGGGATACATAGTCTATATGGATAGTTTCTTTCTTTCTTTTTTAACTTAAAAGTAAAACATGTTTACACATCTGCAAGGAAATTGACTGGGCCTCAGAACAATAGAACATTATTTCCTCTGCTCTTTAAAAAATGTATAGAGATAAATAAAATGACATCAGTTGTTTTTATCATCTGAAAACTTTGCTGCAAGGAACCAATAATCTTGGTTAAATGTAAAATATAACATTATTTTGTTTGTTTTTTGTTCATGTTCCTTTCAACAATAAGAGGACTCTTAAGGATTTATAATTGTAGCTTATTGAATACAGCATTCACAATGGAACTGACAGCCAATTAGTCAAGGATCTGTTGAATTAAGTAAAACTGCAATTTACGTGCTGTAAACAAAATGAAAGGGGGAAAAAACAGCATTAGTTAAGAAATAAAAAGATTTAAAAATCTCGTAGGCAACTGACCTTTGTTTCAGATGAATGCATTTATGTACACACAGATACATTTAAGAGTAGTAAATAAACATTGAATTCAATGGATAAAATGGCCAAAAATCTATAATTATGTTGTTCATTGTGTTAGGCAATTATTGTGGGTTTTAATGTTTTGCCACTGTATCATGCCTCAGGCAAATACTCTCCGTGTTCATGAATATTGGAGAGAGCAAGTCATAAATCTGTAAACTGAACATAAGCATCTTTCAAGCTGTCTGGCCACTTGCAGTGTTTGCAAAGCTTAACATATATTTTCATCTGTGCACTGCTGTTTTTATTTGCTGCCTTCCATCTTTCTGTCCATCTTCCTGCCTCCTGTCTTTCCATCGATCCATCATTTTTTCCAATTAAGGGCAAGCTAGATGACAGACATGACAGGCACTCACTGTCCAAAGCCACAGACTCTAAGTAGAAGTAATTACTGTGTATGACACTGAAACAGTGCACCCATGCTGCCACCACAGGTACCCACGACAGTAGCTTACTTGTTTGAGTAATAGGCTTGGGAATGAAGTAAAGGGTGGAGAATACCAAACGCAATCTCAGGAATGGTTATTTAAGATAATCCTTTTTATTTTTACCAAGTGAACGTAAAATTGATGTTTCTCCAATTTTATAATTGAGGAAATCATTTAATAATGGATACTGGTATACCCTGAACAATGCAGCCCTGGAGGGAAAGATTTTTGGAAAAATGCTACAGGCTATATGTGCAGAAATATCCTTGATTTTCTCTTGTTATGGGGCTTGTCATTAGAAATCAGGAAACAGTAACTTGCAGCTGAGCCATGATAATGACATCTATTTATTCAGCCATGTGTATAGAGTGCAAAGTATATAAAATATTAGACAGAGACATATACACATAATTTGTATATATCACCACATATGATACATATATATTTAGCAAGCTCAGATGGTATTTTTCTGTTTGTAACCGTATTATGGAAGATGTATCAGTTTTTAAGCCAATATATTAATCCATGGCTCTTTAAAATGAAAGCAGTGAGTAAGGTATCTGGTTAGAAATGCAAGTGTTATAAGACTCAAAAGAAAAATACATTCAAATTATATTTAAAAATATAATGATATCAGAGTAGACTGTAGGCAGTCATTTTACCTGTTCTGGTGTGACATAATTTGAAATGTAATTTTTGTAAGGAAGCAGGAGATGCCACTTTTTACAATGATACAATAGCTGTCCCAATGCCAAGACTGTTGTCTTTAATACAATTCACCCAATTAAGGAGGCCTGGGATTTGTCTTGGAGAAATGACTGTTTCTGTGTTTGGGGAAGGAATTGTAAAAGATGAATCTGATGCATATTATAATGTCAGAAAAAAATTGGCTTCTCAGAACTAACAGGGTCATGTCAAGAGGACCCAAGAGTAAGCTTTAACAGAATCTTATAGGCCAATGATAACATAGTTTGAAAACTAAACAAAAAAAAAGACTATCCAGTTGATTAAAACTCTTTAAATGGAGAAAATCAGTTTATAAACCTGTTCATAAAAAGAAGAGAAAAGTAACATGTCAAATGATAAAATCATTAGAGTTTGCTAAAGTGTCAACTCATTCTTCTGAAAATAGGTAATGGTAAAGAAATACACATTTGACTATCTTTCTCATAGGAACAGTATTTTAAGATAATCAAATAGCTTTGAGGTCATTGTTCTTACAAATTAATTCTACCTCATAAATAGAGAAGAAATGATCAAATTTAAATAACTTTTTTGCAACCTATGTTGAAATAACTGATTTAGGCAACAATCAGGATGGCTGGTACTAATGTGTTATGGTGGAACGTTAACTGGAAGTATTATAACGAAGGAATTATGTCACCACTGGAATACATTAATCAATCTTAGTATCAGAAATAGGTTATCATAAAGGTAATTAAGCTTTAGCTTCAAGTTCCTTTAGTTGCATATACCACTTCCAAGCCCTGGGAGGGACCAGAGCAATGTATGAAGTTTGATGTAATTAAGTAGGTTTGAGGAATTTTAATTTTTGTGTATGTGATTTCTTTACTATTTCTAACTGAATACTTAGGTTTGTAACTAATTTGTTTTTGTAATTTTGTAGGTTTTTTGTTAGAGAAGGGACTTCAAACTATAAAAGCCTCAGGTTTCACATAATCTGGACTTATACTTGATAAGAATCACTAGAATTGAGAGGAATAAATATAATATGTTTCCCTGTATTATGCAATATAACCACCAAAAATTATCTACACAATATTCTTGCCAAAATTTTTGAAGTTTAATATATTCAAACCTTTATATCTAACTAAAATATTCAGAAATTATGGAGAACAGAGGGAAAATTTAAACTACCTCAAAGTAAGCAATCAATAAAATCCAAAATGTGGAGTATACTATAGAATAATTGACTAAGTGTCTTTCAAATTTTAATGGAATGGATAAACAAAAAGAGTGGAAGATTTTACCTGATTTTTTTAATTCTGATATGACCAAAAACTATAAAAATACATTTTTTCAGGGAGTAGGAGAAATTGATTATAGATTAAATATTAGATAATATTAAGAAATCATTAAATTTGTAACATATAATAATGTGATTGTGTTTATTTAAGAAATGCTTCTATTATTATTTTTAAGATTCATACTAACTTCAAAATTCTTTGATTTAAGGAAATATTAGGGGATAAATTTAAAACGTGTTAAAGCTGGATGATGAATTCCTAAGAGTTACTGACCTTTCTTCTTTTGTGAATATTTAAAAATTTTTATAATTTAAAAATATTTAAGATTTTTCCCGTAAATATTCTACCTACTTACACCATGACCGAGTGGGATTTGCTCCTGGAATGCAAGGATGGTTCAGCATATGAAAATCAATTAATGTAATACACCACATTAACAGAGGGAAGCAAAAAATGAAACAAAACAAAACACGTGGTATCTCAATTGATGCAGAAAGTGCATTTGACAAAACTCAACAGCTTTTCATGACAATAACACTCAAAAAAACTAGGAATAGGAGGAAATTACCTCAACATAATAAAGGCCATATGTGAAAAACCCACAGTTAACTTCATGCTCAGTGATAAAAGACTGAAGCATTTCCTCTAATATCAAGAACAAGACAAGGATGCTCTCTTTCATCACTTCTATTCAACATAGTGCTGGAAGTCAACCAGGGCAATTAAACAAAAAAAAGAACTAAAAAGGATCTGAATTGGAAAGGAAGAAGTAAGGTGTTCTCTTTTCACAGATGACATGATATTATGTGTAGAAAACCCAAATGATTTCATCAAAAAAAAAAAAGAATTAATAAATGAATTCAGCAAAGTTAGAGGATACAAAATCAACACATGAAAATTAGTTGCATTTCTATACATAACAATGAAAAATCAAAAAGGAAATTAAGAAAACCATTCAATTTACAATAGCATCAAAAAGAACAAAATACTTAGGTATAAACTTAACCAAGGAGGCAAAAAATTTGTATGCTGAAATTAAAGAAACAAATTAAAGATGACATAAATAAATGGAAAGACATCCCATGTTTGTTGATTAGAAGATTTAATATTGTTAAAATGTTGACACCACTCAGAGCAAACTACAGATTCAATGCAATTCTGATTAAAATCCCAATGATTTTTTTTTTGCAGAAATAGAAAAATTCACCCTAAAATTTATATGGAATTGAAAGGGACCTCAAGTAATAAAACAGTCTTGAAAAAAAAGAACAAGTTTGAAGGTCTCGCATTTCCTGATTTTAAAACTTACTATAAAGCTGTGGTAATCAAAACAGTGTGATATTGACATAAAGATCAATGTAATAGAATAGAAGGCCCAGAAATGTGCTCCCACATACACGGTCAACTGATTTTTGACAAGGGCAAAGACCATTCAATGCAGAAGGACAATCTTTTCAATAAGTGGTTTTGGGAAAACTAGATATCCACAAGGAAAAATAAACAAAACAAAACCGAAGTTAGACCCTTATCTTACATCATATACAAAAATTAACTGAACACAGATCAAAGACCTGGATGTAAGAAGTTAAACTCTCAAACTCTTAGAAGAAAACATAGGGGCAAAATTTTATGACATTGGATTTGACAATGATTTACTGGATATAACACCAAAAGCACAAGCACCAGGAGAAAAGATAGATAAGTTTGACATCATCAAAATTAAAAACTATTGTACATCAAAGGACACTATCAACAGAGTGAAAATACAGCCCACAAAATGGGAGAAAATACTTTCAAATCACATATCTGATATGGGATTGATGTCTAGACTATATAAAGATCTCTTACAACTAACAATAAACAACAGGCAGCTCAAGTAAAGTTATAGAGGACTTGAACGGACATTTCTCCATATAGAGAATGTACAGGTAGCCCATGAGCACATGTTAAACATCACTTATCTTTGTGGAAATTCAGACCAAGACCATGATGGCATGCCACTTCACGCCCTTGGGATGGCTCTTGTCAAAACAAAACAAAACAAAATGGCAGATGTTGGCAAAGATATGGAGAAGTTGTAGTCCTTGTGCATTGCTGATGGGAATATGAAATAGTGCGATGGCTCTAGAAGACAGTATGCCTGTTCCTCAAAAATTGTACATGGAATTGCTATGTGATCCAGTAGTTCTACTTCTGGTTATGTGCCCGAAAGAGATGGGAGTGGGGACTTGAACAGATACTTGTACACCCATGTTCGTGGCAGCATTTTTCACAATAGCTAGATGGTTAAGGCAGCCCAGGTGTGCATCCAAAGATGAGAAGATAAATAGAATATGGTGTGTGCGTACTGTAGACTGTTGTTCAGACTTGAAAGGAAATCCTGGCACATGGTAAGCATGGATGAGCCTTGAAGATGTTATGCTAGATGAAGTAGGCTGGTCACAGAAGAATAAATATTGTATGATTCCACTTGTGTGGGAATGCCTAGAGTGGTTAGTTTCACAGACGGAGATAGTGGAATAGTAGTTGCCAGAGGACATGGGGAGGGAGAAACGGAGAGCTGATATTCAGTGGGTACAGAATTTTAGTTGGGGAGGATGGAGAGGTTCTGGACATGGATGATTGTGATGGTTGCACAGCAATTGTGGGTGTGCTTGATGCCACAGAGCTGTACATTTGGAATCGGTGAGAATGATGGATTTTGTATTATGTATATTTTGCCACAATGGAAAAAAATCTATTTATGAAATAAAATTTTTAAAAAATTAGAAAGATACCAAGCAAATATAAAAATACTCTGTTTGCAAAAAGACATTGGTATGCATGGCTTCATATTTATACTTTCACAGTTACAAACTCAACTTTCTCAGGAATTTCTGGTGGTAAATATGGATTGATTGATAATTTTTACACTCATTAATCAATAACGTAGGCTCCTGTGGGGACCTCTTTGAATTTTCACATGCCCGATACCACATCAGAAACAAGCACTACTGAAAGAAAAAACAAGGAAGAAACAAAAATAAAATCTTTATCATCTGTCATGTATGCACTTACACCAGTAGTCAGCAAACTTTTTCTTCAAAACGCCAAAGAGTAAATATTTTAAACTTCATAGGCCATACAGAGTTTGTTGCAACTACATAACTCTTCTATTGCAATATAAAAGCAGCCATAAACCATACATAAATGAATGGGCATGGCTGATTCCAATAAAACTTTATTTATAGGAACAGTCACAGGCCAGCCCTGGGTTATTTGCTGACTGTAATCTTTACCAGGTAGTGAGTTTGATTTCCGAGAGCTCCAGCTTTCCCTTTGGCACTTAGCTGAAGCGAATGCCTAGACTAAATTTAACTTAGGCATGCCTATTGAGTGCATTGGGGAGGTCTCCTTAATTAGTGTAGCAGTTATGATTGGCGTTGGAAATTATTCCAGGTCTATTCCTCTTCCATTATCTTTAAATTAAGCATTGTCACGTGACTTGCTTTAGTCAGTAAAATGTGAACAGAAGTATTCTATGGATTTCCAGTTGGAAATTTTGAAATCCAAATGCAACTTGCCATCTAACCTTCTCTCCACTGCAATGGTTGTGGAAATATGTGTTGAGATGCAGTCTCTATCACCCTAGACTCCTGAGTAACAATTACAAACAGAAAGCCACTGCAGTACCACGATAGACTTGTTTAATTGGCAAGAAATAAATTTCGATTGTGTTAGGCCAATGACATTTTGTGACTGTAAATTATCACAGCATAATTTAATCCATCCTGCTTGACATTACACTATTAGATTAATAATTGTGTAATATTTTAAACTTTCATTAATTGTAAATCATAATTTCCAAATATCTGAAGCAATGATGAAAGGAGTTATCTATTAAAGGGCAACGAAAGGCTTGTATCTGTGTAGGTTTAGTGATGAAGCATTTTTGAAATCAGTTACAAAGTCTTTATGAAGCAGACATAAGCAGTATGAATAGGCTCTCTTAGCTCATACAGCCCAAACTTGATGTTTCTTTGGAGTGACATAATCTATATCAATGCAATTCCTGTAAATTCTATTTCAATCTTGACCATCTAGTATGAAAATTATGGATTACAATGCATATTTTATAATGCTGATTTCAATATTGAGGTATGTAAAAATAAAGTGATTTTCTTATATGTGTGGAATAAAACGAAAATGAGTCAGTCACTTTCTTTCCCTCTTCCTATTGAGAAAGCTCATCCCAATTATGCAACATAGTACTTTTTATTATAGCTCTATTTAACCTAACTTTATTCAGATAGAAAAACTCCAAACTCATGTATAAATCTATGAACATAGCATGAATTCTAAAATAATCAGGATCGAAGAATAAGTTGTATTGTGCTTATTGCTAATTCATGTAGTTCATTTCATTATAATGTCTACTTGACTTTATTATATTTAACTTATAACCCTTTATCATTAACATTTTTTAAAGTAAAATCCAAAGCCAGTATTGAATTTCCACAGCATGCCAGTTGGGTCTCTGAATTTTATGTACCTGCTCATTCTGTGAAACAGCACTTGTCATCTTAGTTATGTGTGAAAAATGCTTAGAGCATCTTATTACATACTCCTTGCCACTGGTATAGGCAAATGATGATGACAAGCTGTGAACCCAAAAACTGTATTTAACGGTCTATTAGAATAGGTTGAACATCGAGAGTAAAAAACATTTATTGATAAGAGTTCTAACTCATGCTGTGTTGGGGAATGGATGACAGAGGGAACCAACTCTTGACAATCAGCACACACCAGGGAAAATATAAACAACGAATGTCTTTGCAACCTTTGTCACCTCCTATTTGCTTTACATTTGCTATTGGTTTTAATGAATAAGAGCTGGTTTCCAAAAAATCTCTGCAGGGTTCTTCAACTTTTCTCTGCTTTATACTTCTGCAACTAACACACCTGCTTGAACCCATCAGCTATGACAAGGGTATATTTTGAGTCTTAAGAGGATGTGCAACTTGAGCACAGCAGCACCAAAGTAAAGATCCTACACAGTTTTAATACATTTTCAAATCACATTTTAGGAAAATCTGTCCCTGAGATCAGTGTATGTGAAGTCTTAAGAAAAGCCTTAAACATCTGCTTGAGACACTGACGTTTCACAGACTTCAAAGGCAACAGATGTGACAATCCAGGGTGAGTCATTGAGTGTCAGTTTAGTTAGAGGCCTGGAATATCAATGATATTATGCATTAATTTAAGCAAATATGTTATCTGAGTTATTTTTTCTTAGCGAAGTATCTTTATTTCTTCCTTACACTGCATACAGTATAGTTGATTTTGGCTTTCATTTTACAGCATACACTCATTTCCAAAGTTACTCAGGTCAACACCTTTTCTCACCAACCCCTTAAGTGATGTTGTTTCATACATTTGTAATACAGTCAGATTGTTTTGTCATATTCTGAATTTCATTGTGGGATTCTCTCAACCTTCTAAATGATTTTTTTTTAATTTGCATATATTAACGTTCACTCTTTGCGCTGTAAATTTCTATGTGTTTTAACAAATGCATTGTATCACGTATCCACCACTACAATATCATACAGAATAGTTTCACTGTCCTCCAAAATCCTCTGCTTCACCTGTTTAACACCTCTCTGTCCACAAACGCCTGGAAACCACTGATATTTTTTTATCATCTCTATAGTTTTGCCTTTTCCAGAATGTCATACAATTTCCCATTATTTATTCTTTTCAGACCAGCTTCTTTCACTTAGCAATATGCATTTACAATTCATCCATATCTTTTTGTGGCTTGGTATCTCATTTCTTTTTCTAGCTGAATAACATCCCATTGCTTGGATGCACCATAGTTGTTTACCGTTACCTATTGAAGAAGATCTTGCTGGCTTCTGGTCTTCCACAATTATGAATACACCTGCTATAAACATTTGCATGCAGATATTTTATCTATCTTTGATTTTCTAGGTTTGAAATTGATATACCTACATGGAGTCTTTTGGCATTTATTTTGCTTGATGTTCTCTGGGCTTCCTGGATCTGTGATTTGGTGTCTGACATTACTTTGGGGAAAATTCTCGGTCATTAGTTTCAAATATTTCTTCTGTTCCTTTCTCTCTTTCTTCTCCTTCTGGTATTCTCATACATGTATGTTACACCTTTTGTAGTTGTCCCACAGTACTTGGATAGTCTGTTTTGTTTTTTTCTTCAGTCTTTGGCTTCTTTGCTTTTTAATTTTCAAGGTTTTTATTGAGATATCATTAAGCTCAGAGGTTCTTTCCTCAGCCTTGTCTAGTCTACTCATAATCCCATCAAAGGCATTCTTCATTTCTGTTACAGTTTGATCTCTAGCATTTCTTTTTGGTTCTTTCTTAGGATTTCCGTCACTGTGCTTACATTGTCCATCTGTTTTTGCACGCTGTCTACTTTATTCATTAGAGCCCTTAGCATATTAATCAGAGTTCTTTTAAAATCCTGGTGTGATAATTCCCACACTCCAGCATGTCTGGTTCTGATGCTTCCCCTGTCCCTTCAAATTGTGGGGGTTTTTTGCCTTTTAGTATGCCTTGTAATTTTTTCTCGATAGGCAGACATGAACAAGGAACTGCTATAAATAGGCCTTTAGTAATGTGGTGGTAAAGTGTGTGTGTGAGGGGAGAAGTGTTCTAGAGTCCTATGGTTAGATCTCAGTTTTTTAGTGACCCTATCCCTCTGGACTGTGAACTTCACAAGTGTTTCTCAGTTTTTTCTCTCCTCTTACGTGGATGAGGATGGCTAGAGTGAGCTGGAGTTGGTATATCCCCTCTCCCATGTGGAAGGCTACTGCTGACTGAAGTTGGGTATTCCCCTTCTCCCAGGTGAGTTAGGCTCTGATGATACCCCAGTAGATTAGGCTCTGGTTAATTAGTTTCTCTGTAGGGAAGACCCTGTTAAGAAGAATAGAGTGCTCTGGCATATTTCAAAATGGTTCCTTTTCCCCTCCTGCTGCTGGAAGCATGAGAAGATTTTTCTCTGATATTTACTGTGAGTATCTGGTTGAGCTCCTAGAGATAAAACTCACAAAAGTGTGGGAGCCCCCCTATGACTGCATCACCCTGGAGTTTTTATCTATCAGAGTTGTTATCCGCACTGAGCCTCCAGCAATTCATCAATTACTGTTCAGGTTTTCCTACCCCAGCACCAGTTCCCTTGGCAGTTTCTGCTCAGGAGTCTTTTCTCAGGTAAGTCATGACCTCAGTATTCACCTGTCTGACTTTCCAATCTTGGGGACAGTAGTTTGCACTGTGTCCTCCCCTCTCTTATGGATTCAAGAGGAATTATTGATTTTTTAGTCTGTTCAGCTTTTTGCTTGTGGTTAGCATGGAGTGTTGACTTCCAAGCTTCTTACATGTAGAACCAGAAAACTGAAGCCTGCAGATTTTTTGTGAATATAAGTTTTCAAATAAGTTGGATAAATACCCAGGAGCATGACCGCTAGATTGTATGGTAAGAGTATCTTTAGCTTTGTAAGGAATTGTCAAACTGTCTTCCAAAGTGGCTGAACCATTTTGTATTCCCACCATCAATGAATGAGAGTTCCTGTTGCTCTCCATCCATACCAGCAATTGGTATTGCTAAATTTTTTGATTTTAGCCATTCTAATGGTTGTGTGGTATCTCTTAGTTGTTTTAATTATGCAATTCCCTAATGACAAATTATTTTCAGCATATTTTCATATGTTTATTTGCCATCTGTGTGTCTTCTTTGGTGAGGTATCCAGATATTTGTCTGTTAAAAATTCTTTTCTCTATTGTAGAGTTTTAAAATTTCTTTTTATATTTTGCATGTGAAATCTTTAGCCAATATGTGTTTTCCAAATAGTTTATCACTGTCTATGCCTTGTCTTTCTATTCTCTTGAATATTTCTTTCACAGCATAGAAATTTTTAATTTTAATAAAGTCCAACTTACCAAATTTTTCTTTCATGGAATGTGCTTTTGGTATTGTATCTAAAAACTTATCACCAAATATAAGGTCACATAGATTTTCCCTTACTTTACTTTTGTAGTGATACATTTCAGCATCTTCTTATTTGCAAACTTTATTTTTAACTATTGCAATTCGATAAAAGCTCCAAAATCTGAAGATCTTTAGCCTCCTAATTATTTAATCTTTAATTATTGATTTCTCAGTCTGAAGGAGATGCAATCTAAATGTAAAGACATCCTAATAAACAGTTCCATGTTTTTTTAAAGACACTTAAGTTGTTTTACAGTTTTTCTTTAAAGGCTTAAATATTTGAAGAGAGGTAGCAAAGAGAAAATTCATACTGGCATTTGGAAGCTCTTTTTTTTTTTTGCCATTGTTTTATTTTCACATGAGTTTTGTTGCAAAATTTTGCAGTTAGTTGTAGTGTATATATAAAATATTTGTAAATTTTTAAGACCTCCACTTATTTTTTCCAGTTTTATTGAGAAATAATTGACATGCATCACTGTATAAGTTTAAGGCATACAGCATGATGGTTACTTCATGGTTACATTTCACATATATTGTGAAATGATTACCACAATAGGTTCAGCTAACATTTGTCATCTCGTATAGATACAAAAAAGAGAAAAGAAAGAAGAAAAGAGAAAAGAAAAAAAAATTCTCCTTCTAATGAGAACTCAGAATTTACTCTCTGAACAACTTCCCTGTGTATCATACAGCAGTGTTAAATATTACTAATATTTTAATATGCATTTCTGTCAATTGAGGTAAAATTTAACAACTTGGAATTAAGGTGTTTTTTACATTATCTCTCATTTCCAAATGGTTTAAGATATGAACAGACTCATACATTTTGGTTTGGGTATTTTTTAATATGTTATAGGTAAATAGACATAGTAGATAAATTTTGATAAAAAATGGAGAATCAAAGAAACCAGTTTATTCAGCACCCTAGAAACCTCAAACTAAAAGGAAATAGTGAACATGATCACAAAATAAAATAATATGAAAGAAAAACATAGGCATTTGTGGTCCTAGAATCAGTCTCTTGTGTTATAACTTTAATGACTTTAATATAATTTAATCTATCTGCCTATCTATATCAGCTTTTTTTTTGGTGACTATAGAACAATCTCATAAATGATTTATGATTCAAATTTACTAATATGGACAGGAAATTCTCTTTAGGTAATGAGAAAGTTCCATGTGAAACACTCTATTTAAATTAAGAGGAGTGAATGTGGAAAAGCCCTACCATGTAGTAAACTAGCACAATAACGGTGTTCAAAATATGTTTGCTGAATAAGTTATAAAATAATTATGAAAAGTTGACAGAGCAAAAGAAGATGAATAAATTAGATTCATATTTTTGAGTCTACGTTGCCAAGAATATTAATATTTGCTAAATATCATTAAGTACTTGCTTTGTTTCAAGCTTTATTCTTAATGTTTTACATACATTAATTTATTTATTCCTCCCAAGACCCTTATGAGATAGCTATACTTTATAAGAGATTTGCCACTTCTAATTAATATTTGGTTTCTATAAAATCAGTATGTATTTCTAAGTTCGATTACAAGCCTATATGTAATTAAGATACTCATACCAGTTGCATTGAATTGAAGGATTTTGGGGACTGATCAAAGAAAAGACATATGCCACTTAGACAAGTTGCATGGGAAGGGAAAATCCCTAACAGTAGGAGACCTTTTAGACCCAGCAGCAAAGGTCTACCATCCAGAAAGAAAAGAGGGCGAAAGAATTACAGGGGAAGAGAATTAGACAGAAGGCTTATGTGTCTAGGTGATGTCACTCAGCAGCAAGACGGGGAGTTTCTGTGTAAGAGAGCTATGAAGGCCAGCAGTGGTTTGAGATATTTAATGGCCTCAGGGTTTATCGTATTTGTGGCGAGCAGATGTTGGGTGCAGTTTCAAGGAGCATGCAAAGTAGGCCAGCTTCTAAATCGCTAATAATATGCTTATTGAGGCTATATTTACAGCAACTGGATGTGTAAGAATTTGAGTCTAGGGCCCACCCTGTGGCTTAGTGGTTAAGTGCGAGCGCTCCGCTACTGGCAGCCCAGGGTTCGGGCCTGGGCGCGCACTGACACACTGCTTCTCCAGCCATGCTGAGGCAACGTCCCACATACAGCAACTAGAAGGATGTGCAACTATGACGTACAACTATCTACTGGGGCTTTGGGGAAAAAAAAAATAATAATTAAAAAAGAAAAAAGAAAAAAAAAAAGAGAATTTGAGTCTAGCACCAGCAGACTTTTGAGCTAACAGTCCTAGATGCTGTGCAGAAGTAAACAACACAGAGGCCACAGTACACAGGGGCCGTCTTTGGCTCATTTGTATAACACCTATAAAGTAATTTCTGTTCATTCTTAACTATACAAATAAAAAAGCATACATACTGCTTATTTTAAGTTACTAGATGTATATATATGTAATATTACATGAGCTTTACTTTCAAGAACACACACAAACACTAAGACTATTAAATATCTGAAAAAAACTTTCTACATATGCTATTATCCAACAAATTTTGCTTAGAGGATTTCTTTCTGGTTTAGGCAATTGTGTTAGTCAACTGGGCTGCCATAACAAAAATACCACATAACAAAACACCACAGACTGGGTGACTAGAACAATAGAAATTTATTTTCTCACAGTTTTGGATGTTGGAATTCCACAGTCAAGGTATTTCTCCCTGAGACCTCTCTGCTTGGCTTGCTGCCTTCTCACTGTGTCCTCACATGACGTTTTCTCGGTGTCTCTTCTTCTGATAAGGACACCAGTCCTATTGCATTAGGGCCCCACCCTTATGACCTCATTTAACCTTGATTACCTCCTAAAAGGCCCTATTTCCAAATACAGTCACATTGGGGGTTAGGACTTCAACATATGAATTTGAGGGTGCACATAATTCAGTCTATAACCACACTTTACCTCTGGATTGCTATTTTACATACACATATATACATATAAATATGTATTTTTGCAATTTTTTCATTCAGATGAAGAGCCTATAATATATGCCCTGCACTATTTCAGTATTTTGTGTGTGTGTTGTATACTGCATATCTATTTAACATGAACAAGAATTGCAGGTTCATTTGGCTTATGAAATTCAATTCATTTATAATCACAGTTTCACATAGCACTTCAATGAGAGCAGAAAATTAACTTTCCTAGCTGAATAAAACCAAAACGGAAACAATTTTTTAGCTCCTGAAAGAGCTTTGTAAATGATTCTGTGTTGCACTTTTTATTTAATTTATTCCAGCAGACATTAAAATATCTGTTAAATACTCTTTTCCTATAAAGATGTTCACAACTAGCAAATGGAGTAGCCATCATATTCTTAAGAGCTCAACATAATTATTAAGACAATAGTTTTTTGAGATCAACCAGTTCCATTAAAATATCATTAAAAAATGAATTCATTGAGAAGATTCTTAGAGAAATGAGAAGGAATCATTAAGAGTGACTGAAATCTGAGCTCTATGAAGGCGGTATTTTGTTGCCATGGTTTTTGTTCATATATACAAGTAGGAGCAAGAGCTGGAAGCGTTACATTTTAAAATAACTCTGTGTAAGTTTACACCTCCCCACAAACGTTTAGCAATTTTCAGCATTGTATAACAGGCACTTTTTTAGGATTTAGGAATAGATCTCTGAATAAAACAAACATCCTGCCCTCATAGAACTTCATTCTAGCATGGAGACAGATAGCAATCAAACACTTCCCTTAATTGGGATTTCCCCTTTAAGACTAGCCAGTGACCTTGACAGAAGTTTATCAGTATTCAATGCATAAAAGTATATCTAAAATCGGGCTGGCCAGGTGGTGTAGTGGTTAAGTTCGCGTGCTCTGCTTCAGTGGCCTGGAGTTTGTGGGTTTGGATCCCAGGCGAGGACCTACACACTGCTCATCAAGCCATGCTGTGGCGGAGTCCCATATGCAAAACAGAGGAAGATTTGCAACAGATGTTAGCTCAGGGACAATCTCACCAAAAAAAAAAAAAAAAGTATATCTATAATCTCTAAACTATAAAATTACATGTAATAATTGTCCCTATAATGGCTACATTTCAGGGCACTATCATACCCTACCTAATCTACTCAGCTAAAATAATCAGCAAAGACAATTCAGTTGTAGTTTCTAAATTTATTAGTGGTGAACTTTGGAACAAAATGCAAGAGGCCATATAAAGGAGTGGTTAAGAAATTAGTTTCTTGCTCTGCTTGACTCCGTTCTTTGCTACTTACTAACTGTCATATGAGGCATTGTATTCCATCCACAAAACTCAGACATTTCTTGTGTAAATGAGGGAAATTATAATAATTATGTTAAAGGATGGGTTTGAGTATTATGGAAGATAATATGTACATTGTCCTTAGCATGATACCCGACATGTAAGACTCATTCAAATTTGTAATAGCTATTATATTGCTAAAATGTAGATGTGTTGAAGAGGACAAAAAAGTGAGATATGCTCTTTTTTTTTTTCATTTGGAACAAATTTCTTAGACTTCACATCATGGCTCAATTTTTTTTTAAATCCAACTCATGCCATAGCATATGGGAAATTTCCCGGAGACTGCTATTATGATAGTATCACCCTTGAAAACTGAGCTGAGAATTTAATCATAGCTGTCTACGTTCATATAAAATTTGAGAATGTTTGATGTATTGTTTGTAGGGAGATTTTCAGTAATTTTAATTTTCTCCTTGATACATTTGTATTCTCCGTGTTTTATATGTATTGCTTTTAAAAAGTAAAAATATAATCAAAGTTTCTCACTGTTGGAGTGGAAATTTACAGATAAGCAAGGAAAGGAGGCACAGAATGAACCATGTGATAATGAATGAGAATTGGACTTACCAGTATGAACTCACGTTCAGCTTAATATATTTTTATATATGCATATGTGTATATATGTATAGCATGTGGTAATAAGTTAGAATTGGAGATATCAGTATGAACTCATGTTTAGCTTAATATATATAAAATATATTTACATATATATTAAGCTTTATATATATATATGTAGCTTTATATATGTATGTATACATATAGAAATTTTTATAAATATATGTGTGTACACATGCTGGTATATACACATATATTACCTTATCTTTCATCTGAGAGGGCCTAGAAGTAACAACCCTCTAGTAGCAGTGAGTACACTTAGTGACCTTATCTTGGTTTCTAATTCCATTCTTCAATAAAAGGAACCAGTGCTCCCTGCAGAAATGGCTGATTCTAGCATCAGAGGAGGAAATATACCATATCAGCCTGGCAGATCATGGAGTGCCAGAAAGTAAGAAAGTAGGCAAAAACAAAAAACAAAACAAAATCAGACACATACATAATGACGGGAGTATGTTGACGGGACAGAAGAACCAACTGAAAGAGTTCCCAACGGCCAAAGCAAGAAAAATTTGAGCATCAACATAAACAAAGCAGTATTGGGTTAAAACATAAAGTATAAAATTAATATTAATATAAGTAAATGATTGCTGGATTGCAAATAATTTATGCAGATACTCCACCCTCAAGGAGATGGAGTGTAACTCCCATTTCTTAAGTGAGGACTGTACATAGTGACTTCCTTCCAATAAGTACAGTATTCGGGAGCGGGGGAGTGTGCAAGTAAAATAATAAAAACTTCACTGTGGAAAAACTGAGCAAATACTACCACAGCCAGGTGGTCAAGTTCAACATCAACGGTACTAAGTCATGTTGATAGAATGTACCCTTGATATGATTTAATGAAAATGTCACTTTACTTCTGTGGTCTTCCTTCCAAAAATCCCAAACTCCAGGCTAATAATGAAAAAACATCAGGCAACTCTCCATTTAGGGACATTCTACAAAATACTTGAACAGTTCTCAAAACTGTCAAGGTCATCAAAATCAATAAAAGTATGAGAATCTGTCACAGCTAAGAGGAGTCTAAGGTAACATGACAACTAAATGTAATGTGGTATCCTTGATGAGTTCCTGGAAAAGAAAAAGAACATTAGGTAAAAATTAAGCAAATCTGAATAAAGTATGAACTTTAGTTAATAATTATTTAATAATAAGGTAGCACTTTTTGTTAAATCATTGTGACAAATGTATCATCAATATTGGATGTTATGATAGACGCTACTGGATATGAAGTACAGTCATGTGCTGCATAACGACCTTTCAGTCAATGACAGACCTCATATACAACAATGGTCCCATAAGATTAGTACCGTATATACTAGGTGTGTAGGCTGTACCACCTAGGTTTGTGTAAGTACACTCTATAATGTTTGCACAATGACGAAATCACCCAACTAAGCATTTCTCAGGATGTATCCGCGTCATTAAGTGGTACATGACCGTAAATGGGAACTTTCTGTACCATCTTCACATTTTTTCTGTAAATCTAAAACTATTCTAAAAAATAAAGTTTACTAATAAATATATAATTAGAAATTTTAAAAATTCACCTGGTTTGGGTGTTTCAGTGACAGAATGGTGGTGTTCAAAAGACAAGTCCTGGAAATAAACACACATAAAATTAAAAGTCCTCATATAAAATGAATGGGACTATGCATGTATTTTTTTTTCTTTTTAAAATTACCTAAATTTTTGAAATATTTACACAATGAGTCAAAATAAAGGCAAAAGAAAATAAAGGTAATCATATCAAATGGATGCTATTGTTTACACTTGGTGAAAATTTTGTGTGAAAATTAGTATCTTTACCTTGTGATTTTTAAATTATGTAACAACTGGTAGAGTATAGACCAGACAGCCAGAGCAGATATTAGTAGTAAACAATGTTGATACCTATATCACACCTAAATTTTAGACTGGCATTCCTGAAATATAGAAAGTCAACCCAGCCTCAAGACAGAATGTTTAAACCGAGCACCTGAAGCCGTGCTATGTTTCACAGTGGGAAGAAAATTATATTAGAAAAACAGGTATGATGAGAAGTTGTCCAAACCAGAACATCCCACAGCTGTAAAGCCTTAAATCTACGCTAGGCACAAACATAAAGGAAGGAAGGAGGGGTCATTACTGCTCTTCTTGGCCTCACTGCCCCACTTCTTGTCTCTTGGGAGGGCCATTGCACTTTGACTATGAAATTTGGTACATACATCTCCTCCTTTGGACAGATTCCTATGCAGCCTTCAAGACCTGGCTCAAAAATCACTTCCTTCATGAAGTCTTCCATGAAACTACCAGAAACAGTTAGCTGCTCCTCATCTGTGTCCCCTTAGTATTGTGTTCATGTTTTCATTCCTTCGACTAATATTTACTGAATACCTACTATATTCCAGGGCCCA
Organism: Ceratotherium simum simum; assembly: GCF_057802395.1. Classification (NCBI taxonomy): domain Eukaryota; kingdom Metazoa; phylum Chordata; class Mammalia; order Perissodactyla; family Rhinocerotidae; genus Ceratotherium; species Ceratotherium simum. The sequence continues at coordinate 24,559,714 of NC_141917.1, read as the reverse complement.
GCCCTGTGGCTTAGTGGTTAAGTGCACACGCTCCGCTACTGGCGGGCCTGGTTCGGATCTGGGCGGGCACCGACACACCCCTTGTCTGGCCATGCTGAGGCTGCGTCCCACATACAGCAACTAGAAGGATGTGCAGCTGTGACATACAACTATCCACTGGGGATTTAGGGAGAAAAAGGGAAAAAAAGGAGGAGGATTAGCAATAGATGTTAGCTCAGAGCTGGTCTTCCTCAGCAAAAAGAGGAGGATTAGCATGGGTGTTAGCTCAGGGCTGATCTTCCTCACAAAGAAAAAAAAAATACCTACTATATTCCAGACCTTTTTTTGTATCTCTGTACCATCATTTCCTGAACTGTGTGACAGTCATGTCTGATTCCCCTACTAGACTCAGACTAGTGGTTGGTGGTCTCCCCATAAAATGAAGGTGAGAAAGGAGTCAGAACTTACTCCTCACAGCCAGCCTTGTTTAAAAAATGTCCTGTTATTAACAGTATTTTACGAATGTGAAAAATGAGACAAGAGAATGTAAGGTAACATGTCTGAGCTAATACAGCTGGTAAGATATTTTTCCATGGAATGTTTAGCCAGCTTTGAATACCTGGGATAAATCCTACTTGGTTGTAGTGTGTAATTCTTTTTATACATTTTTGGATTCTATGTGTGTAGTGTGTAATTCTTTTTATACATTTTTGGATTCTATGTGCTATAATTTTGTTTAGAATTTTTGCATCTACTTATAAGAGATATTGGTCTGTAGTTTTCTTTTCCTGTAATGTCTTTACCTGGTTTTGATATTGGGGTAATTCTGGTCTCATAGAATAAGTGAGGAAGTGTTCTCTCTGCTTCTATTTTCTGAAGGAGCTTAAAGAGATTTGGGATCATTTCTTTCTTAAATATTTAGTAGAATTCACCAATGGAAAAATCTGAGTCTGGTGCTGTCCCTTCTGGAAGGATAATTATTTTTTGAATTTCTGTAATGAATGTGGGCCTATTCAGATGATCTATTTCTCACTGTGTGAGTTTTGGTAGGTTGTGTCTTTCAAGTATTAGTCCATTTCATTCAAACTATCAAATTTGTGATTATAAAGTTTTATGTAATATTCTGTTATTATCTTAAATGATGGTCTCTCTTTAATTTCTGATATTGGTAACTTATGTCTTCCCGCTATTTTTATTCTTAGCCTGGCTAGAAGTTTATCAATTATATTACTGTTTTCAAAACACCATCTTTTTGGTTTCATTGATTTTCTCATTTTCTCTATTTATTTTTCTCTATTTCTAATTTAAAATTCATTGATTTCTACTTTGTTATTTCTTTTCCTCTTCTTTCTTTAGATTTATATTTCTCTTCTTTCTCTAGTATCTTAAGGTGAAAGCTTACATTTTGGTTTTAGATCTTTCTTCTATAATATATGCATTCAATGCTATAAATTTCCCTCTAAGCACTGCTTTCACTGCATCCCACAAATTTTGATAAGTTGTATTTTCATTTTCATTAAGTTCAAGTTATTTTTTTAATATGTCTTGGCATTTCTTCTTTAACTTATGTGTTATTTACAAGTCTGTTGTTTTCTGCAAACACTTTGGGATTTTCCAGCTACTTTTTTCTTTTCCTTTCCCTTTTTTTTTGGTGAGGAAGACTAGCCCTGAGCTAACATCTGTTGCCAATCCTCCTCTTTTTCTGAGTAAGGTTGGCCCTGGGCTAACATCTGTGCCCATCTTCCTCTGATTTTTATGTGGGACACCTGTCACAGCATGGCTTGATAAGAGGTGCATATGTCCACACCCGAGATGCAAACCTGCGCACCCCAGGCCACCAAAGCAGAGTGCGCAGGCTTAACCTCTATGCCCCCGGGCTGGCCCCTTCAGCTGTTTTTTGTTACTGATTTCTCATGTAGTTCCATTGTGTTCCAAGAGCATACTTTGGATTTAAATTCTCTTAAATGTGTTGAGGTGTGTTTCATGTCCCTGAATGTAGTCTATCTTGGTGAATGTTCCATGTGAGCTTGAGAAGAATATATATTTTTCTGTTAGATACGTATTCTATGGCGCTTCAGTTCAACTACAGCTTTACTGATTTCCTATCAGCAGGATCTGTCCATTACTGATAGAGTTCTGTTGAAGTCTCCAACTATAACAATAGAGTTGTTTATTTCATCTTGCCAGTCTATCAGTTTTTGCCTTACATATTTTGGTACTTCGCTGTTAGGCACATACACATTAAGGATTATGAAGTCTTACAAAATTGACTCCTATATCATTATGTAATGACCCTCTTTGTCCCTGATAATGTTCTTTGCCTGAAGTCTGCTTTGCCTGAAATTAGCATAGCTACTCCAGCTTTCTCTTCATTAGTGTTAGGATGGTATACTTTTCTTCATCCCTTTACTTGTAATCTGTCTGTTTCTTTCTATTTAAAATGGGTTTCTTGCATACAATGTATAGCCAATTCTTGTTTATTTATCCACCATGTAATTCTCTGTTTTTATAGCATTTAATTCATTCAAATTTAAAGCTATTATTTATATAGTTGGATTAGTCTCTCCCTGTTCTGTACTGTTTTCTATTCATTGCACTTTTTGTTTGTATCTTTTTTTTTTAATCTTCTACCCTCTTTCTGCCTTCTCTGGTTTACTTGAGCATTCAATATGATACTGTTTTCTCTCATTTCTTACCATATCAGTTATACTTCTTTTTAAAAATGATTTTTAGTGGTTTCCTTAAAGCTTGCAGCATACATTTACAAATAATTCAAGTCCACTTTCAAATAAGACTCCACCATTTTATGAGTAGTACAGGTAACTTAGACTATTTCAAATTCTTCCCTCCATTCCTTATAACATTGCTGTTATTCATTTCACTTATTAATAAGCTATAATCTACAATATATTGTTGCTATTATTAATTTGAACAGTTTTCTATTAAATCAACTAAGAATAAGAAAAATAAAAGGCTTTATTTTACCTTTATTTATTCCCTCTCTAATGCCCTTCCTTTCTTTACATAGATCTGTTTCTGACCTACATCATTTTCTCTCTTCAATCATTTTTTTAAACATTAAACTTCTTTAGGCATTTTTTGAAAGGCAGGACTACTGGTGACAAATTCCCTCATTTTTTAGTAGTTTGAGAAAGTCTTTATTTCTCCAGTTTTGAAGAATAATTTTCCTTGATACAGAATTCTAGGTTGGTGATTTCTTTCTTTCGACGACGTTGTAAATACTTCACTCTCTCTCTTTTTGTTTGCAATCTTATGGCAAGAAGTGTGCTATAAATCTTATACTTCTTTCATAGGTAAAGTGTTGTTTTTCTTGTGTCTGTGTGTGTGTGTTTCAAGATTTTCTTTTTGTCTTTCATTTTCTGTAGTTTGAACATGATATGCCTAGGTGAAGGTTTTTTGTTATTTATCCTGCTTGGAGTTCTCTGGGTCCTTGACCTATGGATTGGTGTCTGTCACTATTTTTGGAAAATTCTTAGCCATTTTCACCTCACATATTATTTCTGCTTCTTTTTCTTATCCACTGCTATTTCCAATACATGTATATTACACCATTTGTAATTGTCCCACATTCTTAGGTATTTTGTTCAGTCTTTTTTCATATTTTTTTCTCTATGCATTTCAGCTTGGAATGTTTCTATTAGCATATTTTTAAGCCCAGTGATTCTTTCCACAGTTGTATTATGTCTACTGATAAGCTCACGAAAGACATTCTTCATTTCTGTTACATGATTTGGAGTCCTAGCATTTGCTTTTGAATCTTTCTTAGAGTTTCCATCTCTCTGCTTACTCTACCCATTTGCTGTTGCATATTGTCCACTGTTTCCATTAGACCCCTTCACATATTAATTGTAGTTATTTTAAATTTCCAATCCAATAAGTTCAAAATGTCTGCCACTTCTGAGTTTAGTTCTGTTACCTGGTTTGTCTTTTCAGACAGTGGTTTTTCTTGTCTTTGAGTATTCCTTGTAATTTTTTTTGCATGCCAGAATATATTGTGTTGGGAATAGGAATTGAGATAAATAGGCTTTTAGTGTAAAGTTTTATGTTTATCTGGCTAGGATTTAGGATATTTTTACTGTCTGATGTACCTGTAGGTGTCAGAGTCTTCAGTTTCCTCTAGTGTCCTTGATTTTGTTTTTTGTCTTCTGTGTTGTCTTTTGATTTTGTATTAGTTTGGGTTCTCCAGAGAAAAAGAACCAATATGATGGAGATTTTATATACATAAATATATCTATATCATCTATATCTATAACTATATCTATATCTATTATCTATCTATCTATCTATCTATCTATCTATCTATCTATCTATCTATCTATCTATCGAGAGAAACAGAGACAGAGAAAAAGAGATGATTAAGGAATTTATTTATTTCAGAGATTTTTTTAAAGGAATTGGCTCATACAACTGGGGGGACTAGCAAGTCCAAAATCTGCAAGGCAGGCCAGCAGGCTGGAAATTCCAGCAAGAATTGATGTTGCAATCTTGAGTCCAAAGGCCAATAGCTCAAGCAAAATTTCTAAGTTGCAGTCTAGAGACAGAATCCCTTCTTCTTTGGAGACCCCAGTCTTAGCATCTTAACTCTTAAGGATTTCAACAGATTATATTAGGCCCACGGTCATTGTGGGGGGGGGGTGGGTGGGCAGTAATTTGCTTTACTCAAAGTCTACTGATTTAAATGTTAATCACATCTAATGTATACATTCAGAGTAACATGTAGACTGGTGTTTGACCAAGCAACTGGGTGTCATAGCAAGTTGACACATAATACGAACAATCACAGATTTCTCTGTAAATTTCTTCTTAAATAGAGTCTTAGCCTTGCAGTTCTGCCTGTTGTAATTCCCTATCATTTCTTTTGATGAGCCTATGCTCCTAGGCAGTGATCTTCAAAAGTGCTTCTCAGCTTCCCCATCCCTTAACCCTACCACTAGAGTGACACAGGAATGCTAAAGTGGCCTGGACTTGGGTATTTCCCTTCCCCTATGTAGGTTAGGTCCTGGTAAAGTAGTGTCCCCTGAGGAAAGTTATGGAAAATAGGATGCTGATTGTTTCAATATGTTTACTTTTCCTTAAGGAATACTTCAAGATGCTATTTCAAAATACACCAGCAAGTTAAGTTTCCTCATCGAATTTGGGAAGTTTTGGGCCATTATTTCCTCAAATATTCCTTCTGTCAATTTCTCTATCATCTCTTCTTTTGGTCTTCTCATTGTGCATATGTTGGCATACTAGGTGGTATCCCACATTTGTCTGACACTCGGTCATTTTTCTTTCTTTTTATTTCTTGTTCTTCAGACTGGTGATCACTATTCACCTGTCTTCAAATTCATTGTTTCTTTCTTCTGCCAGCTCATGTCTGATGTTGAGCCCCTTTAGTGAAATTTTTCTTTCAGTTATTGAGTTTTTCAAATCCAGAATGTGTTTTTCATTGTTCTTTAGAATTCTGTGTCTTTTGATAATCTCTATTTGGTGATGCATCTCTCTTATATTTCCTTTCAGTTCTTTCATCGTAGCTTCCATTGGTTTTTTGAACATATCTAAAATAGCTGATTAAAGGTATTTGTCTAGTAAATCCAATGCTTGTGTTTCCTTCTGGACAGTTTCTGCTGACTGCTTTTTGCCTGTGTATGGTCCAAAAATTGTTTCTTTGTGTGTTTCATAATTTTTGTTAGTACTGAAAACAAGATATTTAAAATTATATAGTATGTCAGCTCTGGAAATCATATTCTCCCTTCCTCGGATTTTGTTATTGTTGATATTTGCTGCTGTTTTTGTTGTTGTTGTTTGTTTAGGATTTTCTGGATTAATTCTATACTGTCTGTATTCTTTCTTGTGCATATCTGCTGAAGTCTCCACTTGGCTAATCCCATAGAAGAGAGATACACTTCACCGCCTTGAACTAATAAGTTTCTGGGGCTTTGCTGAGGGGCTCTGTGTGTGTGTGTGTGTGTGTGTGTGTGTGTGTGTGTGTGTGTTGGGGTGTGTCTTCAATGCTTTAGCCAGCAGTTTAAAACTGTGTCATAACCTTCACTTACCACTTGTGTTAAGCCTCAGATTCAGGCAGAGATTAGAGCACCTTCTCACGTCTTTTCTCGGCGTGTGCACAGTCTTACACATCAACATGGCCTCCTAGATTCCCAGGCATATGGTGGAACTTTTCAAAGCATTTTAGTTCCCCCTTGCTACCCATTGCCCCCATGGAGCATCCACTAAACCAATGATTCATTTATTAATGCTTCTATTTGATTCCATATTCTTTGATCATTTTATCTTTTTCTAAGGTTTGTTTAAAACATTTAAACTTTTTTCCCGTTAATACAATATTTGTTGTCTCCACTTTTCCAACAATAGCAAAGATAGCTATGTACCTAAATTCCAAGGTTCCTAGAATTGAATTATTAATTAATCAATAGAATATAATTAATTATACATGAATTGTTAATACATTTCTTCAACATCTTTATTCATTTTACATCTTTGAGTTTATTATGTTTAATCATAAACAAACAGTAAGCTTCCTGTAATATATTTAAATTTAGCTTTCTATATTAATTTAAACCCCTTTTATTAGCTTTAGTAGAAAATTTTGTTTTAAATAGTGACAATTTAAATAATTTTCTAATAATCCACCAATGTAGCTATAGGCATCTTGTTTTATTATAAAATTAAGTTTTTAAGTGTTGTATACAATGCCCAAGGAAAAAGTAATGAACATATTTGAATACTATTCCTGATTAAATTTGTATGTTTTATTAGATTAGAGACAAAGCTTTGCCACTGGGAGTATATCATTACAAGGGGGCATAAGATGGCCCTCATTTTGTGGGAAAACTAGTCTTATTTTGAAGGTACTGTTTTTTTGTTTTCAATCACTCTTTTCCACCGTCATTTGGGAAATTTTCAGCAATTCTGGGTCACTGAATAAGGTGTTTAACATATGAGAAGTAATTAAACACAATCGAATTTTTTTAACTCTTCATATTATTTCATTTTATCAAGGCCTCTTTTGTTAAGTGACACAGTATTCTTGGAAAAAAGTTGCTGATATAAATCAAACTAAATTGACTCACAGACCTCTTATAAAAAGTGGAAAACAGATAATTTTCCAGATTCTTGTAGTTTTATTTATTAAATCTGTTTTTTAAACCCATATTTATAAGTAATCTAAAATAGAGTATTGCAACACTCATTCTGCAATATATTAATAGATATTATGATAGAAAAAACTCATGGTAGACAGTCAAATACATTTTGGAAATGTTGGATTAAAAAAAGATGAGGTTTATTTATGAGGAAATTCTTAGCGCATTTGTAAAATTTTTGAAATATGTTATCTTAGCTTCATCAACCTGCCAGTTTTCATCTTGACCAAAAAATACAGCATGACATATTTTTATTACTGTTCTAGAATATTGCTGATTACTAGAAGACCTGAAGAGATCTGCTTTTAATGTCTTCTCAATCAATTCACAGAAACTTCTTAAATCAATAATTATAAAATATATTCCAAATTTATTCAAAAATAAATCAATTAATTAAATTTAGAATACAGTGCTACATACTGGGTATCCCCAGTTTCCCATTTTTCCCCACCACCCCTTCTAAGGCAGAAAACAGCTTTCTTTACCTAAAGCCAACACATTAAAATATTTTGGACAATGATTTAACTGTGCTGAGTTTCTTCCAAGGCTTTTATCAAGATTTCAAAGATATCAAGTTATGCTTCTGGGTCTCATGTGAACTTGGAGTTTGACCACCTCTGTAGTCTCATCTTGTGAACTGAAATGATGTTTTTTCTTACCATTCCGTACTCTCCTCTAATAACCTATCCATCATAGAAGACCAGCCACCTTACACCTCCTCTAGGTCCACTTCTGCTCAGGCCATTGCATCAAAGTGGGAACTAATCTCAAACTAATTTTTCGAATTTTCTCTCTGCAAAGTGCTGAGTAGTAGGGACTTTAAATATAATTAGACCAACTGTTGACTTTTATATAGCATGCAGAATGTTTAATTGCACAAAACACAAATGTATATGGCTACTATATTCTCTACCTCTCTGTCTCTCTCTCTATATATATATATGAGAAAAAGAAAAAGGAGTGAGGCAAAGTTTTTCTCTTATCATTACCTTTTTTTCTTTCCTTTCCTTTCTTTGCCATTCTAAGTTATTTATCTAAAGTCATCTCCTGTCACAAGCAAAGGCGTAGACGATCAAGTCTACTGTTCATTATTTGATACAAGTAAACAAGATGAGTTTAAGGTCCCATGCACTTTACTGGTCCATGGGCAGAGTAAGGGGCCAAACCCGTGCTATGGTCCGAGGTGTCAGGGATGTGGTCAGGTTCTTTTTACTCACCTTCATTGTAGGGCGGAAATGGGTTCACATGAGAGTTATGGAATAGAGTATGGTTACCATCTCCCCAGGGAGAGCGCTTAGACCTGCTGAAGACATAGGGGTAGGCAAAGATCTTCGATTCTTGTGCTCTCCCTGTTGTGACTTCAGAAAGGCCTTCAGCTTGCTGACTCCCACCCTGAGGAGGGTGAAGTAGATGAGGATCTTCATGTGCCAGCTGAGCCCTCCTCTCTTGGGGCACGTTTGGACACAGGCAGCCCCAGTTGCAGCAGGGACCCATCTAGAAGCCCTGGTACCCAGCCACAGCCTCCATTTTTGACCTGAATTGAAGTTATCAATACTTCTTAATTCACACAATTACTCTAGAGATTAGAAAGAAAATATGTATTCCTGATTAAAAATAGAATTATCAAATTTAAAATTAGTGTGATGACAGTAAATAGCATTATATTCCTTAGAAAGTCAATGCAATGAAATACGTATTCAGTAAATTTGCTCAGAATTCAGAAGAAAGTAATAGAAACTAGGTATATGAGAGGAAAATTAAGAAAGAAAAGTGGAAAATAAGATCCAATCTTCATAAAATTGTGACTTCATGAAATAGAGCTGATAAAATATTGAATGGAAAAAATACCTTGTTAATGTGAAAGAAGAGCCCAGTTGACAAATTTAATTTTTTTTAAATTGAAAAAATGTAAATTAAATTAGAAAGCTCCAAAAACACCAGGCAAAATTAATAAATCCTCACACTGATTACTTTTGCTAATTACATAGTTTTTTTTTTTAATCCAGAAAGTGACCTATCAATGACTTATCAGTTATTAGGTTCAGCCTCCTTCAACATTTCTGAAGACACAAGTCAAAGTGAAGCTGATAATTACCAGACATTTGATCTGATCAAAAGGTAATGCCACAAAGGAGGGGGATATATCCTCTGCCAAATGAGTCAATGTACGTGGACCAAGGGGGAAAGAAACAAAGTAAGTTTTCACTTCGTGAAACTGAGAATTTCACAGCATGAAATGATGATGATAAAATTTGTTTAACTACATATATTCACATCGTGAGTTTTAGATAGATATTTACAGCTTTCTAAAGCAACCAAAGCAGCTGCTTATCTTCATGGGACCAGCTGGTGGGTACTAAAATTCTTTAATACATCCCATCCCCTGCTACTATGATAAGAATACTCTCAAGTGCTTGGCATTCTTTAGAACATTGGTTAAAGAGACTAGAAAGTAGAAATGTGTTTTCTCTTGCCCAGCAGATTAACATCTTCTGTTAAGTTTCTGTTTCCTTTCTGAGGACTCACTCTTCTCTTGATGGTAGCTAATTCCCTTTAAGAGATACACTCCCCACTGCCCCATAGTAGTAGGCTTTATTCTATCATTTCTGCAGGGCACGAATATCATAGTATGATAATGCAAAACACATATGTATATTTTAATTAGCAGATCATTGGTCTCCTTGTAAATCTTGAAATACAAATCAAACTAAAATTCAGATGGAATAAGGACTTATATGTGTAAAGCACAAAATTATTGAAATAATGTAGGAAGAAACTGAAACTCTAAGCTACACAATAAAAGCAAGCATGATTGATTTGATTAAATATCAAAAACTTCAAAAAGTGAAAATAAATCTCATAGAGAAATAACTTTCGCAATGCAAAGTAATCAATATAGGGCCAAGAGATTTCATAAAACAAATAGAAGATAAATATTACATTGAACAAATGCTAGGAAGAGGCAATTCAGAAAAGCAAATATATAAAAGCTGATAGATATAGTGAAATGTTCATACTGCTTAGCATTCAACAAAACAAAATTTAAAATAATAATATCAATGTTTAGATTTTGCTTATACATTTAATTCACGAAATTTGTTAGACATAAAGTATTCAAATTGGTAGAATTATAAAGATTAAAAAATCAAAAATAAAAGTTTTCCTTCATCTCACTCTTTGTCTCTCCCAAAAGCAACCTCTTGTAAGATTTTGATATGTGCATTTTAATATGTATCCTTTTAGACAAACTTTGGGCTAAAACTCTTTTTGTTGTTTTAGATTTTGCTTTTTATTCGATAATAAGATTTAGAGACTTTTTTTCCATATCTGTTTATACATCTATAACTTTTTAAAAATACCTTCATAGTCTTATATATTCTGGGTTCTTCACAATTTATTTGACCTTTTTATGGGGACATTGAGTTGTCCTCACGTGGTTGCTCTGTAAAGAATTCTATCGGGATAACCTTATCCATACAATTTCGTTTAGATATGTGTGTTCTTAGCACTCATCCATTCTCCTGGGAAAACCTTGCCCCTTTCCCTAAACTTCAATTCAGGAATCACAAGATTAGTCACCTATTTTTAGAATTTTGCATTATATTATCGAGATCTTTATTGTTACTGTTGTGATCTCACAGTTCTTCAACTTAGTCATATTTCGTTATACTAACAAAATCTTCTGTTGAGAGGTAAAAAATATTTTCTACTTTTATTAAAGATGCACTTAACTACTTATTTTTCATTTTCTTTTACTTTTGTTGCTGGCACTAAATTACTGAGAAGAGGGCAGAAGAAACAACTTTATTCTGCCATGTGTAATTACAAATTAGTTTGTTTCTTTTTGGTATCATTGGTTCTTATTATACATTATATAACTTAAAATTTAGGATATTTGCAGACTATCAGAAACACTACGAAATTAAAATTACATATGAGATCTTTACTTTTGAAATTATATCTGTGTTTTCTTTAAAGGAACAATGAGTGTCTATAGTATCTTTTGACGTAGCATTACTTTAAGAATATTTTCCATGTTATTAAATTTTTTGAAATTCAATATGAGTACCACATTATACAAGTTGATAACTTATGCAAGTACCACATTAATTTACCTATCCCTTTATTACTTGATATTAAATGTGTTTCTAATTTCTCCTATCCATAAACATTCTTGTACATTAATCCTTGTCAATTACTATTTCTTTAAAATAAATAATTATTATAATGCCATATAAATAAAGCATACTGTGGGTACTTGAAACCGTAGAGAAAACATATCTAATACATAATACATGTATTACGTAATGAAACTAAGTGTATTAGTGTTTAAGAATCATAGCATATCTAAGGGGATTTTAAGCAATAGAACCCAGTGATTAATTTTAAGAACACAAAACTTGATACAGCTCATGGGATGGGATATGGTTTTCTCAGATGTGCATCCAAGTTCAAGTTCTTTTCTGAGTCCAGTTCTGTTGTAGGAGTTGATCTCAAATAAACATCTTACACCCCAACTCCCATTTCAGCATCTGTGTCTGAACTTTTGGAAAAACCTAACCTTCAAATATATCTACATATTAAGTGTATGGTGTGTATGTTATATATAACCTTCTTTCTGATATGTAAATTACATGTTCTAGGGACTGCTCTGCACTTTTTCCCCACTTAACTACATATCCTGCTATTATATCCCATTATGTAGAGATCTCCTTTACTCCTTTTTTTGTAGCTGCATAAACTCAATTGTATGGATGTACCACAGTTTATTCTCCTAATGGAGAATTGGGTGGGTTGTTTACAATCTGTTGCTGTAAATAATACTGTATGTAATCATGTAAATTACTAATTAGTATTCTAGCGAGTGTATCTCTGAAATCGATTCCTAGAATGGGTTGCAGGGACAAAGGGTGAGGGTATGCTTATTTTGTTAGGAATCATCAAATTCCTCTTCCATAGAAGGTGTGCAAGTTTGTATTCCAAATAGTTAAGGATTTTCCTATATCCTTAATAGCAGGTTATGTTAGCAAAATTTTAGATTACTGCCAAACTAAGTGAGAAATTATATCTTAATGTCATTACATTATCAATTTATCTGTATGATGAATTTATCATTTTTCTTTTTCTGTGAACTCTTGTATCTCTCATATATATTTATATTTTTTCCCTCAGTTTTTAAGAATTCTTCATAGATTTGGGATATTTTCTTTTTTTCTGCAGTCTCAATTGCAAACATTTTTCCAGTTTTTCCTTTGTATTTTTTTACTTATTTTTGCCAGTCAAAGGTTAATTATTATTTTCATTTTTATGTACTCTAACTTATCAATATTTTAACTTTTGGATAGTGAATAATATTTTTTAAAGTTTATGTATTCCCATTCTCACTCTATAAATGAATTTATCTCTTTTACTGATGATTGTTTTTAAATTAGAGCTGTGATTCATTTGGAAATTATTTTCATGAATGTTTTGAAGTATGGATCCAATTTTGTCTTTTTAATTTTTTCCAGTTGGCTTTCAAGTTTGTGCTTTCCATGGTGTCTCTTAATCTTGTTTCCTCCAGTCTAATGTACATTTCTGAATGCTATTTTTAGTTTATTCTTGCAGTCAGCCCTCCTTTTTCATATCCTCCTGTTGTACAGGCATCCCATTTATGAACTTTTCTTAATTTAATTTGTGTTGTTCTTTCAAAGCATGATCATTTTCTTACCTTCTTTTAGCACATTTTGAAATATTATGTCATAGTTTTCCTTTTATTTTGTGATGCCATGTTTTATTGTCATTATCTCAAGGAATGATGTTGGTTCATTTCACCATATTTTTCTGCCAATATATTTGTGTGGGTTTCAAATGTAGTCCTTTTCTGCTGCCTGTGTTTCAAAGTAGTGGGTTTCATAGTAGGTGTGATGGTTAGTTTTATGCATCAACTTGACTGGGCCACAGGGTGCCCAGACATTTGGTCAAGCATTATTCTGGGTGTGTCTGTTAGGGTGTTTCTGGAGGAGATTAACATTTAAATTGGTAGACTGAGTAAAACTGATTGCCCTCCCTAATGTAGGTGGATCTCATCCAATCGATTGAAGACCTGAATAGAACAAAAAAAGAGCACTTGAGCTGCCTGAATGCCTTCTAACTAGGGCATTTGGCTTTTCCTGCCTTCAGTCTCAAACTGAAATTTTGGCTGTTCTTAGGTCTCAAGCCTGCAGGCTTTCTATTGGAACTTACACCATTGGCTTTCCTCGTGCTCAGACCTTCTGACTCAGACTGGAACTACATCAACAACTCTTCCTGGTCTCAAACCTGCTGACTGCAGATCTTGGGACTGCTCAGCCTTCATAATTAAGTGAGCCAATTCCTTATAATAGTAATAATTCTCTCTCTCTCTCTCTCAGTATCCTATTGGTTCTGTTTCTCTGGAGAACCCTGAATAATACAGTAGGTTTTGTAGTATTAGGAGCTTCTTTTTTGTAGGGAGTTGTGATGAGCTTCATGCTCAAGGATGAAGCCTTCTTCCGTTATTATTTAGTATTCAAAAATACAACCTCTTTGTATGGCCAAGGCTCTACATCTCAGCGTTAGCGTGATTCTAACTCTGCTGTCCTGCATGCTATAGGCTTTGCTTTGTAAAGTAATGATTCAGTTTTTTGTATTTGTTTTTTAAAGATTTAGTATTTTTTTTTTTGAGGAAGTTTAGCCCTGTGCTAACATCTGTTGTCAATCTTCCTCTTTTTCTTTTTTCTCCCCAAAACCCCAGTGCACAGTTGTGTACCATAGTTGTAGAGTTGTAGCTCTTCTATATGAGACACCCGCACAGCATAGCTTGATGAGCGGTGAGTAAGTCTGAGCCCAGAATCAGAACTTGTGAACACCGGCCCTCCGGAGTGGAACATGAGAACTTAATCGCTATGCCACTGCTGGCCCCCATGATTCAGTTTTAATGCTATGTTATCTTGGGATGTTGTTTTCTGAGATCTTACTCTGGATCTACTTACCCCTAGCATCTAAACAATCAGTCTTTCTATGGGCTTCCTAGTGTTCTTATCTTCTCAGAATGGATTCTGTTCCCAACAGTTTTCCTTCAGGGTAAGTCTTTGTCTTTCTGAAAAAGCATATTTGTGGTACATCCTGTGATGCTTGAGGATTTAGGCTGTCATGGTTTGATCTTTTTGTTCCTATGTGTTTCCCTGGGTCTTCTTAACATGTGTCTGAGAATGTAAGCCATTTGAGAATTGAAATTATATTTTATTAATCTTTATAACACAAGTGACTGGAAAAATACTTGAAATACATTAGCAATTAAAAATATAAAAAGTGTAACAGTGTAAACTGCAAGCATTTTACTACTTAAATGTTAGTATTTTCAACTGTCAACCTAAAACCCAAGAATATATCCACAAAATCACATGCTGGAAAATGAGTAACTAAAAAAATTATAGACAACACCTTCAAAATTATATTGTAGAAAAATATTTAAATTTTGTACATAGATCCCCATAGTTTAATTGATTTTGTATATACATCCATGATATTATAATCATTTTTGTATATAAGACTAAAGTTTCCTGAAGAATTTCTAAAATAGTATATGAGATCAAAATGTCTAACCTTTTAGAAAGTAATTTTTTGCACAGACATTTACTTCCCAAGATACAGTAGAAGAAAAACTTTGACACTCATTGTTCTGTCCAAAATTTCACTTTAAATGTATTTTTGGGGGTGGTGGAAAATAAATATTTTATTTACATATTAAAATATTTCTTTCCTGGATATCATCCTACACCCAATAAAATTATGACACATTAGCAGAAACTTCCTTAATGGAGTACAGATTTGGGAAGATGATATTTTGGTGGAAAAAGCATCCTGTATCTTACACAAAATTTTTCTTCTTGTCTATTACTAATATTCTTTTTTTCTCAATGTACCAATAAATGTATAGCAAGTCAGTCCCTTACATCCTACAATTTATATTAAAATATTTTTCCTGTGGAAAATTATACTTTATATCACTGTTTTAATGTGTTCCTTCATACCTTTGAAAGTATATATGAGATTCAACTTTCTGGTTCCATAGTTCCCCACTGATCTATAGCTATTTTTTTCCCCAGCATCACACCATTTTATTCTAATCCAGAATGTTTGAAAGAAACATTTATAAATAGACCTATCTTGAAAGTGTTTGCAATTTTTGGTACAAATACTTTTGAAATTTATAGACAAAAAAATCTGTAGACAAGTCTTTCCTATACTTGGAGGACAAACTCTAGCACATATTCAACAATTTATTTGACTTTCACTGCCCATTTCTTCCAAGCAATCAATTTATCTTTCTCTGCAGAGTCTGTGAACAGGACTGCATTGCCAATTGACAGGTGGCACAGATTTCCCCGGTTAGCTGTCCCTTTGCTCTTTCTCCAGTGCTGTCACCAGAGAGAAATGACTCTAGGTCTCGGTAAAAAAAAAAAAAAGTCACTTTCTGACAAATAGTGCCATCCATGTAGAAAGAGGACAATACATGTCTATATGCAAACCTCCATTCGACTTCCTTCTTCCTAAGAGGGTTTGTGCTTTGTATGACCGCACAAACCATTCAGTATTCACAAAAGAATTTGAAGAAGAAAAAGCTTACAGGGGCCAAGCAGTGGCCATTGGCTTCTGTATGCCAAATTTGTTAGGTAGGCAAGGATCTTCTTTGGTACTCTGCTGTTCATTTTTTCAAATTATATCAGTAGAACTTTGTTTTTTCTCTTTCTTTTTCTCTATTTCATTCCTAAATGTTCAAGCAATATCAAACCTTATCCTAATGAAAGAAGAAAAATCATTACCTAGTAGAGAGGCTGGAAGCCATATAAATAGAGACATCAATTTGAAAGAAAATGTGTAGGACCTGTTTTATTCGAAGCTAAGCCTTTAAGTGAGTCTTTCTCTGTCTCCCTTACTTTGTTTTCTCTCTCTCACAGAGGTTTACCATCTATGAATAAGCACTGTGCATCCTTGGTGTCAACAGAAGGCACTATGTGACCTCTCTTGGTGGATTTTCATTTCATATATCATTATAAATGGGCAATAAAATATATTGCTACTTAAGACATTAAGAATAGTGAATTTACAATGGAGCACTTGCAAAAGAAGATGGCATTAATTCTCCAAACACTTCCACCTAGAAAATCTGTTAGTAAAAACAGCTTTGATAATAGAAATAAGTCAGAGGTTCTTGCTACTCTGGATCGTTATTGAGTTGGTCTTTTTGGTAGAGTCCCATGGTTTGTCTTCTCATCAGTGTATTACTTTTATCTCTTGATAGTACACAAGAGAAATATTACATATGTGTATAAAGATCAAAATTCTGCTCAATTTTGCATTGCTAGTATTAAAATTTCTGGGCTTTCTCCCATGGTTTAAGGTAGTCACTTCATGCTTCTTAAATGTAGATAGAGCACCTGCAATGTATTCTTCCGATATTATGGTCTTATATTTTTGTATCTGTCACTAACAGAATATAAATAGCATGTTATAACTATACAACAACATAGTTTTTGGTCTTATGGTATTCATTTTGTTGAGTTTTAAGAGATCATAAAATGCTTTGAGACAAGGGTAGATTTTCTAGATTGCCATTAAGGTTTGATGATTATTGACAAATAAGCTTTATATTATAAATGCTCTTGACAATGACAAACAACAGAGTTTTTGTTTGCAAATTCAGTGTAATCAGCTCTTGTCTAAAGCAATACCACTATTGACTAGCTAATAAATGTTAAAACACCCTCACAAAATTCCATATTCATTATTTCTCCTGGAAATCACTAGGGTGGTATTCATTTGGTGGATTCAAAAGTTTACATATATGATCTTTTAGTCAAATAATTTTTATTTTGTTAGAAATATTATGAACAGAATAATATTATATAATATTAATAATATTAATATATTATTAATAATAATAAATATATAAATAGAACAGTAGGTCATCTAAGACCTACAATGCTAAATTTAGATATCAAATAACATTGTTTTACTAGAAAAATATCTATATAGAATGCCTATGAACCCAAGAATCTTATATTTATGTATCAAAAGAAAGTCTAATAATTTCTCATCATTTTACTACACTTCACAGAACCTTATGCATGTATTTATATTAACTGGATGTACTTTTGGGAGAAATTAACAATCAACCCATATATCTAGTTTAAATTCTAGCAATGCCCTTATTGGACATTTTTATTACAGTAAACCTGAATCCTAATGCCACAGTATAAACCTATATGTCCTTGGTAGGTATTTTGCATTCAGTCTTCTATACTTAAAAATATTAAAAGTGACTACACACTTAAGAGAGGTAAAAGTAACCATTAATCCAGGAATATTCTTGGAGCAATGTAGTACAGTGGCTCCATGTACCTGAGTCATTCTGCTGGGTTTTAAATTTTGGTTTCATCCATTATTAGATATGTCATCTTTGAAAAGTTATATGACTTCCTAAAATATCAGTTTCGTCATCTATAATATAGGTAAATCTAGTACATAATTCCTGGATTATTGTGAAGGTTAAATATGATAAAGTATATAAGATTATTAGAACAAATCTAGGTGCATAGAAAACACACAATAAGTGGTGGTCAGTTTGTGAGCTAACCCAAGGCATTAGCTGTGTTTTTCCTTCCAGGATGAAGACAATCACCAAATAGCACTTAAAGCTCTGTTATTTTTTAGAGTTAAAAAAAATTCAAATTGAGATTACTGAAGAGATAGCATCAGAATCTCTCATTTTACCATTTTGGCACCATTTCTTTGGCACAGGAAAGTTGATTCTTTCCTAACATGCACTTAACATACCTTGTTTGCTTTTCGAAAATTTATGCTGCTATTAAACATCAAAAATTGTGTCACATGGAAATGCCTTCCTGGAAGGGCGTGCTGTTACTGTTGAATCATCTGGGCTATCATTAGGTACAAAAGCTTTGAAGTAAGACCTAAAGCCAAAATTCTCACAGATGTTGCTTGGAAATAAACTTCAAAAAGGATGCACGGTACTCACTCATAGACAGGTAAACATCTGTGAGAGAGAGGAAAGAAAGCATGAGAGACAGAGACAGGCTCACTTAAAGGCTTAGCTTTGAACTAAACAGGCCCGAGGCCTTTTCTTTCAAATTGATGTCTCTATTTATGTGGCTTCCTGTCTCTCTACCAGGTAACTATTGAAGTCTCACTTTTTGAACTAATTTACATTGACCTCTTCCTTAGCTCCCAATAGTTTCTTTTAAAAGTGAGTTTTGTTTTCCCTAATGAGGATTAGCTGTGAGCAGGGGTGACCAAAAGAAAATAAATTCCTTTTAATAAGCTATGCCTCTGCTTAAGCTGATATTTGGAGAAGAGGAGAGTCCAAGAATGCATAGAAAATCTTGAGTCTGCAGGTTTAAAATTGGAGATCTTATAAATGCAATATATTTAGACTCGCCACATCTTTCTTTATTAAGAAATTATTATATGCAAGGCAATAAGGCTACAAAATGAGGATAAACAAAGCCATAAAAAGAATGGCCATTTTTGATAACTCTTGGGCCATGAATTAAACTCTTTATTTTTAATAAGTGCACAAAATTTAGATCAAGTTTTACTTTAATAAAATTGTGTTCTTTTTCTTTTCCTTTTATCAAATGATGGCTTAGAAGTGCTGATGCCATCACAAAATAAAGAACAGCAAAACTAAACTACAAATTAGAAAGGGTCAGTCTTTCAGGATTATAGCTTGATCTCTCAAAGCCTAAAGCTTACTCAAAACCCCGAAATAATTTCATGAAACAATGTTATAACTGGAGATAAACAGCCCAGTTCCCTTTAGTTTTCAAGTCTCTTGTCTTCTATTATTAGTTTATCATATGATTTATTTTTCAAAAACCAAGGATCTATCAAATTTGTGCCACTAAACCTCTTCACTACTTTGATCTTCATTTATGCTTTAAGGCAAAACACGCTATGTGATGCTCAGCTATATGGAACGTAGATTCTTTGCCCTTCGTGTACAAGCCAAGCTTCCCTCACCTCCTAGCATTCTGGAACTGATCGATGGCAAGCTTGTCTCAAAAAGTCTTTTCTCTTCTCATCCTCAGTGAGGCTATATCAATAAATAGGAGGAGATGATGCTGCTGCTGAAGCCTGTGAGCAAACTTCTCATTTCATCAGCTCTGCTGATGTTACCTCTGGCTCAGAAGTTCCATTTTCTCTGCCTCTATGGGATGCGTCAAGATTGCCTTGACAGCAAGCCCCAAAGGCATATGGCAGAAAGTTTCTTGCTTTTTAAGCCTTCTTTTACTGGCTCACCAGTTCAGTGCAGTAGCAGCTCTGATGATAACTAAAGGGATGGTAAAACAATCCAAATAGTGCTGTCCCCAAATTCTGAGTTAATAATAAAAAAAAAAACTTGTTAAAGTAAAACCTCTTACTCTGGATATAAAAGAAAATATAGGATCTTCTGGTTAACACTAATTATATAATTATAATTATTATTATTGTATTATTTTCTCTTAAAATTTCATGAGCTTTGGGTCAGAAAAATGTGGGTAAAAATCCTGACTTTATCACTTATGATCATTATGACTAGGGAAATTAGAATAACCATATAACCTCCTTGAAATTCAGTCATCTTACCTGTTTATTAGTTTGAACTCAGCCAAAAATTAATTGGGACAATCATGTACTGATTAAGGTTTTGTGATGTTTAAATAGCATAATATGTGTTCACATTTAAGATTATGATAGACACAGAAGTAATCACTCAGCATGGATTGTTTTTTGTCTTACAAAAACAAAAGCAAACTTTAAACTTTTTCTCTCTGCCAGGTTAAGTACACCTACATCAAGAGCAGGTGGTTCCCTAATTTCTTTCTCTATTCCTAGAACTTTTGGTGTTTTATTGGCCATAATGAATTGAATCATGGCCCCAAAAAGATGTTCACGACATAATATCCAGAACCTCTGAATGTTACCTTGTATGGCAAAAGATGTGATTAAGGATCTTGAAAGGAAGAATTTATCTTGGATTATCCTAGTGGGTCCTAAATGTAATCAAATTTATCTTTATGAGAGAAGAACAGGGTTTTGAAGCAGAGACAGAAGAGCAGAGACACAAGCAGAAGAGGAGGAGGCTGTGTGACCCAGAGAGATTAGAGCGATGTGGTCACAAGCTAAGGAACATTTGGAGTCATCAGAAGCCGAAAGTGACAAAAACAGGTGCTCTGCTATAGCTCTTGGAGAGAGTATAGCCCTACCAGCACCTTGATTTAGGACTTTTGGCCTCTATAACTGTGAAAGAATAAATTTCTATAGATTTAGGCCACCCAGTTTGTGATAATTTTTTATAGCAACTAATGGAAGCTAATACATTGCCATTTTCTCACTTTGAGCATTCTATGTGTGTTTTGGCAATCTTATCAGTAGACTGTTAGGACTTTGAAAGTGGAAATCACATCGTACACTTCTTTATGTTGGGTTCAGTACCTAGCACAAGTGCTTACAGCCAGCAGAGGACAGAAGAAAATTCCCAAATGGATTAATGAATGCCACCATCAGTGAGAGAATTATTCTGGACACAGTCCCTAAATACAATGATTAAGAATAGATTGGTGGGCCAGCCCCAGTGGCCTAGTGGTTAAGTTTGGCGTGCTTTACTACAGCAGCCCAGGTTTGGTTCCTGGGCACGGACCTACAGCACTGATAGACATCAGTGGCCATGCTGTGACGTCAGCTCACATACAAAATAGAGGAAGATTGGCACAAATGTTAGCTCAGGGCAAATCTTCCTCGGCAAAACAAACAAAAGAATAGATGGTGAGAGCCAGTCCTGATGGCCTAGCAGTTAAAGTTCAGTGTGCTCCACTTCGGCAGCCTGGGTTTGGTTCCCGGTCAGGGAACCACATCACTTGTCTGTCAGTAGCCGTGCTGTGGCGGCAGCTCACATGGAAAAACTAGAAGGACCTACAACTAGAATATACAACAATGTACTGGGGTTTTGGGGAAACAAAAGAGGGGAGTGAAGATTGGCAACAGCTGTTAGCTCATGGCGAATCTTTCCCAGCAAAAAAAAAAAAAAAGGAAAGGAATAGATTGGTGAAAACCAAAGGAAAGCAAGCATTGAAGTAATCATTATCTCCAGGAAAACACAAGAATGTAAAGAAAGGACATTTAATCATGTGCACCATTGGGTCATGTTGTGAACACTTTATATATTATTAATGTTTTTCTCTATGCATATATTTTTGTCAATTTTGTTAAGTAAAGGGAAGAAAATAAGAGATATTTGTGTTTCATATGGGTAAATTAGTTTTTTAAAAGAATATTATTCATAAAAATACATATTGCAGGGAAGAGGTTACAGGTTGATTCATAGTGATCAGCAGATACATCGTTTTCTAATCTACTGGAAGATCGTGCTGAAAAACATTTTACATAAAGTGGCTCTTATGTAAATTTTGGCCTACTAGTTTTTGTTTTTTTGCAACAAAATTTTCTGGTTAACATATTTAGTACAGTTATATGGTTTCTTCTTCATTTCTCTTTATCCAATCTTGTTTCACTTTTTTTTTCTTCGATCTCTCTCCCATCTCATTACTCTTTCCTCCTTTTACAATCTCATCTCTTCTTAAAATATGGAGCTGATTCTCTTCTAAAGAATGCACAATATGTGCATGGATGGAAATTAATTGGGATTATCACCACAAAAGCAGGGAGAGGTATTACTTCTGAAAGAGGAAAAGGAAAATGGAAAAATAACATAGAAATATGCTTTCTCAACCGCCTTTTGCATAATCCTCTCTTCCATTATGGCACATCTCTTTTTTTCCTCTTCTCTATATACACCTAGATTCTGTGTCTTTTCAAATCCATTTGTCTGGCGCATCATGTTCCAACATAGTGCCATTTCTTTGTTCTGAAACTGATTAGCTATTTCTTATTTCTCCTTGGGCTTCACTTTGTTTCTTCCTCTGATGAGAAACAAAACACTTCAAGAAATCCATCATCGTGCTCTTAGAGTGGTTTTCCTTAGGTGTTGTTTGAAGTTCTTAGTTTAATACAGAGAAAAATTATTCGTATAAGTTACGTACTTTGCACAAAAAATGCAAACTAAAGATAAACTATATAATATTTTCTATCTTCAGAGTTCTTAGCTCAATCATGTAACATTTATAATGATGTTATATATCAATCTTTCTTGTAGAATATATGGTCCAAGAAGTTCTACATCAATAATAATCAGTTTATTACTAATAACTGACAAATACATTCAATCACTCTTTGAGGCCTGTATTATATGCAATTTACATATGAGGAAATAGAGACTTATATGAGTAGTTGCTCAAGATGACATAGTTAATAAATAAGGAAATGGTGCTGAAATTTAAACACATACATATTTAACCTCACATATTTAAATCTAAATATGATATACATTAAATATTGATAGATATTGTAAATACTAATAGATATTGGTGATAATCTGTTACATTTCATGATAATTTACATTGTATAATATTTACTTGATTTTGACTATTTTTTTAGCCTCACAATAGGCTGGCAAAACGGAAATAAAGAAGATAACTTTTTTATTAGAATGAAGTTCTATTTTTTTTTAACCCATGATGTGGAATTGAAAACTAAAATTCAAAATATCAATAATGTATACATAATAATGGATGGTACTGACTTCTAAAATTGTCAAAAGTAAATATGTTAGCATAAGCCTGCATAGGATTTAATTATTGGCTCAAATAGACAGATCCATCCCTATGAGCAGTGTAAAGCCTTTTCACTGACTGGCCATGGAGTCCCTGTTATTGAATTCTGCTCAATAGCTAAAGAAACAGTCATCAATTTGGTGACTTAAATATTTAATTTTCTAGAGACATCAGAGTGAAGACCCAGTGGAATAAGAATTGTACATGCAATTGCAATTTGTATTGCAAACAACAACCAAACGCTGCAAAGTGACATAAAATAAGGTTTGCATAGACTGAGATATTCAACACGCTCTCGACTGAGAATGCCCAATGTTGTAAATGTTCATTGTTCTTTTGTGGGTGTATGTATTTAATACAGTGTAATAAAAATCTTAATGAGTATTTTTATACTTAAATAAATAGTTTAAAAATTAGTCTAGAAAGGAAGTTTAGGATCATTTTCCATACTTCCACCTTTCATAGGCCGTGGCCCCACCACACCTGCTCTTCTTTATTGGGATTTCCAGTCCAATGACATTTCTACTTCCTCCCGTCAATAGAGCTTTTCTTCTCATTTCTATTTCTCTCTTTTAAATTCCTTGGCTTCTGATTCCAACCTCTCTCTCTAGTGCTTAAGAAATTGTTTTGCTTGTTTTTCTTTTATAGCCTCGGCCCAGTTATGCTTGCTTTTGGCCATATTCTTTAAGCTGCCTTCTCCAGGCCTATGCCAGCTGTGGGGTTATATAGAGAAAATCATAGATCCAGGCAGGTGGAGAGCCTTGTGAATTGCTGCCTTCACTTGTCTGGCAAGCCCACCCTGTCCCTCCACTCACTCATTCTCACACTCACTAGGAAGGACAAGATCTAAGGTTTTCACTTCTTTTGGGCCTTCATGGCCTCATGTTTCCCTCACTTCAGGGTGACAAGATTTTTCCACGTACTACACAGAAAAATAGAACACTTTAGGAGATAACCTCTTCAAACTCGTAGCACCAAATTCCCAAATATTCCTACCGAGGAACACATTTTTTTCTTCTCTTGAATATTTACACATCAAAGTCCATCTTTTCTACTAGTGCCCTGACTGTGATAGTGTCTTCCGGAAACTTGTAGCATCCATTACCCATTATTTTATATGAATTGCCTAATTCTTCTTGTCCACTAGATACCTTCAACAGCTTTTAAAAATGCTCATGTTTCTCTCATAAAGAATATGTTTTTAAAAACCCTCTCAAAATATGTACAAGGACCCTCTCTATTATCTTTGCAACTTTTCTCTAAGTCTAAAATTACTTCAACAGAAAAAGTTGAAAAGAAGATCCTAGAATTTTACCTCCTCTTACCAATATTAGCCTAACGCTCTACTCTTTTTCTTAGACAAACTTTGTGAAAAAATTTTTTCCTTAATTTCTTTCATTTCCAAACCATTCTAGATTTTATGGTTAATTCCCCAAAGGACCACACCAGTCATTTCCATCAAATAAATCTGATCAGCAATTTTAGACTCAACTTTTTCATTTAGCATCAGTGTTCCACACAGCCCAGCACACTTTCCTTTAGAAATATGCCTATTGTCACTTTTTTTTTTTTATCACAATATGATCATGGACTTTAAGTCCCTGAATTCCTTTTCTTTGTGGGCTCCTTCAAGTATTAACTCCCACTGTCACGTGGGACTCTCAATTAGGCCCTCTTCTCTACCCTGGATTTATTATTATGTATTTGAAATAACTTCACAATCAAAATCTCTAGCCCAGACGACTCTTTTGTGTTATTTTTATTTATAATCAACTCCATATTTAATAGTTCCTATTGGATATCTGAAAATACAGCCCAAAGTTAACATAATCAGCTCTCACTTT
This sequence comes from Ceratotherium simum simum, assembly GCF_057802395.1. NCBI lineage: Eukaryota > Metazoa > Chordata > Mammalia > Perissodactyla > Rhinocerotidae > Ceratotherium > Ceratotherium simum. Next base: position 24,534,991 of record NC_141917.1, on the reverse strand, counting down.
CCCAACTTTTCTTTCATGCAGACTCTTCATTCTCAGTGAATGGGCAGCCATTCACCTAAATGTTTAAATTGTACATCTTGGAATCATCTTAAAATCTCTTCTGTATGTTCTCTTACCAATTTATCACTAACTCTTCTTTCTAAAAGCTCCTTAGTATGTCCCAGTTTCATTCAATACCTTTTATGCACACTTGGACACCTTCATTGACCTAATACATACTTTCTCCACATTCATTTTTGCTCCTGGAATCAACTCCACATGACATAACTAGAGCAATCTTTAGAAATACAAACCTTGCCATGTGACTCCATGCTTATAATCCTCTTCTGTTTTACCATTGATATTGGCGTAAAATCCACAATCTCTGGTGTGGAAAAAATATGTATAACCTCTAGCACAGCTCTCCATCCTTCCTCTCTAACCATAGCTTCTGTTGCTCCAGTATTGCTGCCCTCTCCTGAATTCCTAAGGATAAATATGCCTCCTTCCCCAGTAGACCTCCACACGTGATTTTCACTCTGCTTGGAAGATTCTCCCATCATTTTGTCCCCTTGCATGGAAGAATCCTACTCTTTATTTACATCACAGTTTAAACATCCTCTGAGAGTCTTTACCTTACGTGCTCTTTGCTTTTATTGATGTGTTTCCAGAGCACCCACGAGTCTTCCTCAGAGTACTTTGCATAGTGACAGATTTCATAGCAAGACATGAAGGGCATGTACATATCATACATTATATTTCCTCTTCGTAAAGGTGGGAAGTATATTTTATTTAATTTAAAAAATTTCTGTGTCTATCATCTATCCAATCATCTATCACCTATCTCATAGCATTTTGCAGAGTTGAAGTTTTCCTTTTAACATACCCCCACTCAGATAACCATGAACTTGTTCCCAAATGCAATTTTGGGTACACTAAATATGTTAGTTGGCTAGGGCTGCTATACCAAAAATACCATAGAGTAGGTGGCTTAAACAACAGAAATTTATTTTCTCACAGTTCTGAAGGCTGGAAAATCCAAGATCAATGTCTGACAGGGTTCAGTTTCTGGTGAGAGCCCTCTTCTTGATTTGCAGATATCCATCTTCTCTCTGTGTCCTCACATGACAGAGAAAGAGAGAGAGAAACGGAGCTCTGATGTTTCTTCTTATAAGGACACTAATCCTATCATATCGGGACCCTGCCCTTATGATGTCATTTAAACTTAATTACCTTCTTGTAGGCCCTACTCCAAATATAGTCACATCAGGGGTTAGGATTTCAACACATGAATTTTGTGGGGACACAATTCAACCTGTAGCACTAAATGTTGATGAGGGAGCTATGTGGCTAATGCTATGTGGCTTACTTTTTTATGATACTCTAAGTACAATTATATATTATCAGTTTTTCATGCAAGAACTGTCTGTTTGCATCCTTTGCATTTTTTTCCTCCTGGGGAAGGTGAAAACTACTTTCTAATTCATTTTAACAATTTCCATAGAAAATGTATATAATTAGAAATTGACCTATTTTTATTTATCACAAACGTCTTATTGTCCCATTTGTATTTAAGTACTGTTGAAGATGATTTTAGTATTTGGCAACATATTATCTATGAGAAACTTAGGCTCATTTTCTTGTTGAAATTGAATGAAATTGTATGGTGAAAGACCTGATAACATTTATTGTAATGCTATATGAGATGTTATTTCTGATGATGAACATGCTATAACAGGGTTATATTTTATTATATATATATATATATATATATATTTTGTGTATTTTCTCCCTTTCTGGTCTGTCACTGTGCATTGTCAGCAATTTTTTTCTCTTCCCTAAAAGCACCCAAAAAAGTCACAAACATTCTATGAAAACTGAATTACAGGCAAGACAGATTTTCTGTAAAAGCCAAGTTTTGTAGTTTCTGAAGACCAGACAAGTCTGACGCTGGGAGAAAGGTGTAGAATGGTTGGGACATGGTTCTGGCAGAAGGATCAGAGTGTATCAGAGTAAAGGAGATCCAGATGATGAATTGTCCTCAAATTCCCCAACTGACTTCCTTTGGATAACTTGTGGGGGATCAGAACTAGCCACCCCAAAATGTGTTTCTTAGCTTTGATTATTTAAGACTCTGAAAGAAACTGTTACTGAACCAGGTTCATTTTTGCCCATCTCCTGGATAGCCAAACACAAATACAATGAGATTGCAGCAGAGAGAGGGTTTTAATCACAAGGCAGCCAACTAAGGAAACCAGAGAATGAGTCTCAAATCCACCTCCCTGAAAATGTAGGCTCAGGGATATTTATGGGGTAGGGGGCAAGGTGGTCTGAACTGCAGAGATAGATGATGGAGGTGAGGAGAGGTGAGTTAATTGATGGTCTGCACAAGCGTAGTCAAACTTCATGCTTCTTTATAGGATGCATGTTCACAAAATGGTGGTGTTAGCATGATCTGAGGGTGGAGTTTTTCACCTCTTGACATCAAAGGGTCACTTCTCAGGCATCTGCCTGGGCCTAGTTGATGGGTTAGTGGTCTCTACTGGCCTGAACTGGACAAAGGGGTCCTAATTCCTGAAAAACAGCTCAAATACCCATTACCATGGTGACCCAGGTGTCAGGGAGATGTTATCTATAGGAACCTAGTTGGAGTCAGATAGCATATTGCCTAAGCAGCCCAGTTAACAATGGGCAGGTGAACAATTAAAAGCTATAAACAGTAATTGCAAAAAAGAAAAAAAACTTCAGTTACTAGCTACCTAATCATCAATGGTGGTTTACCGGTTTCAAAACTTTTACCTTCCCCCTAACTGCCTAAAAGAATTTAAGATGGAAAGCCTGTTCCAGGAAGGATCTAATACCATAAGATAACTGTAGTTTAATGTAAAAGGTATCTCTCAGGGCCGCCCAGCAAACACTTGTTTAACAAACATTTGCATTTCCGTCTCCATGTAAATTGCCTTCCTCCTCTTTGAAGTCTCAAACCACTACTCCCAACATCCTCCTTTGTCTTTAGTTGAAGGTGGTATTCAAGGTGGCAGCTTCGGCTCTTCTGGCTGAGTTACTCAGTTTTCCTGGGTTTCTCCCATGTATGCATGTTGTTAAGCTTTGTTTGATTTTCTCCTGTTATTCTGTCTCATGTCAATTTAATTCTTAGACCAGCCAGAAAGACCTAAGGGTAGAGGACTGGTCTTCCTCCCCTAGGAACTCATACTTTACCATCCATAACACTTGAAATGCTTCCTAAAAGGAGATAAGTAACTTGAATTTCTTGTATGGTGATGTCTGGGAGGAGCAAAGGGGAAGAATTTTAGTCTTTGAACTAGTTAGAATCAGTTGGGAATTTACCTAGGATTAGGTCAGCATTGGTCATTTAATTACTTTTTAAGTTGCAATTTAAAAAAATAAAAATATATCATCATTTTCCCTAGAGAAACTAAGGAAAACAAGACTGACTGACTAGAAAGTTAATCAAGATGTTATTAGCATAACCAGTAAAAGAGTTATGCCCCATCCTCTTTTTTGAGATCTCTCAAAAACATTTCATTTACATATTAAAAAAAATTTAATGAGTGATGTATATTTTTCCAATATTTCATTAGGGAAAATGCAGGGAAATGTACATTTCACTATTTTCATATCAACCAATATAAATATCTTTTTTTTTCTTCCCCATGTGTCATTTTCTCACAAGCCTGTATTGCCACCCAGGTTTACTTTCTTCTGTTTCTCCTATATTCCATAGTGACTTTCCATAAGCTCGTATTATTATTTTAAGTTTACCTTGCAGAATTTTACATTTTTACCCATTCATTATTGAGAGTATATTAGAGTCTATCTTTGCTACTTGAGCATTTCTTGGAGCCTAGGTCTTCCCGCAATTAACAAATGTTTAGCAAATGGCTAATCAAATCATTCTTCCACACAAATGCAGTTTTCTCTCTGAAAAGAGCTGGTGAATAACAGAAAAGCCAAATTAAAGTTGTTTTTCTGTAAATATGAGTTTTTCTCTTGGAAAGGACATCTTATTATCTTAAACATGGGAAGTAGTAATTTGCAAGTTGAGAATAAAGAAAAAGAACTAAACGTTTTTATAATAATATGACTTGATCCCTGAAAATATAGACATCATTTTAGTTATAAAGAAGTTTGGGAAATACATATATATACAATTTCTCATTTTTTATTTAACTCACTATCTTTTAGAGTTAATGTTGGTCTTGGGAGATGTCAGAATATGGCCAAGAGTTCTGGTGGTAATGCTAATGAAGATTTACTAGAAACTAGGGTTGTCTCTCATCATACTTGTTCAAAAATTCTAAAGGAAAATTGAACACACTCAAACTGGGTAAAGCCAATATTTTTCCTCATTGAAATTTTTGCATAATTTGAGGTGTGAGAGGCAAGTACTATAACAAGAAACTCGCTGAAAACATGATCATCATAAATGACAAAGACTTGAATAAAGAGCATTTTCTAGAGAGGGGGTTTAGTTATCCAGGAGCTGGAGGATGGAGATTTACAGAGGGAAAGTAAGAAAATGAAAGCAGACCCCATGTAATAATTGAACTTTAGATTGAGGGATCGAGGTTAGTAAGTGGAGTGTTAAGAACTTGTGACAAATTTAATTTTGGAGGGTTTTTCTTTCTGGATTTTGAGAAAATTTATAATTTACACACTTCAAATTTTCCTCTCCTACAATGTAATGCTCTATAAAATTTTTTCTTGTCCCTTAGTATCTAAAGTTGTTGCATGTATAATATTAGATGTGTAAAATTTGGGCATATAAAAATAGGAGGAAATTAAAGAGAGTCAATGCCCTACTCTCCTTCCACCTGAGAGAGTTGGTGCTAGTGGAGAGTGAACTGTGTTCTCTCCAGGGAACTTTGTCCCAGGATTCCAACAGTGGCCCATGGAGAAACTGAGAGGATTGAAGAAGAAACCAGGATGGTGAGGAGAAGATTTTAAACGGACAACAAGGAAAAAGAAAACATTAACACGATAACAACAACAAAAACATTTAAAACTTCTACTCGTGTTTTTTTATTGTTATTGTTGTTGCTTTTTCTCATTTTGCATTCCTCAAAGTAGCTAAAATCATTGTTTGTTTTGTAATTCCCACTGATAAATTACTAGATATCTAAGTTCCTCAGATTTGAGGTTATATTTTAGTTTCACATTTATTTTTGTTTTTAGAAACTAATGTTATCACAGTAAGTGATATTTAAGTATTATATGACTTCTAATGGATTTGACCATAGCAGCCTAGCTTCCTAAATGTTATTGAGAAAGATATATGTGGAATAACAACTTGAAATGCTTTTACTTCTACAAATGTGAATTTTAAACTGCCAAAAAAATTTTGTACAAATTTATAGTTCTAGACATTAATGGGCATGCTTACATTTAGGAATGCCTGGAATTGCTGTTGGTAATAATAAGAGGACACACTATAAAACATTTCCTTTGAGGTAGTCAAAGAATTAGGAGATTAAGAATCTCTGCAGGTTAGTGTGTTCTGATTCCCATGACGCTCATAACATTTGTTAACTAAACATTGTTATAATTTCTTTCTTTCTTTTTTTTTTTTTTGCCATTATAACTTTAGTTTTCTTAACAATATCCAGAGGGTATAATATTTGAAAGTTTCACTAGTATATAAAATAAACATGTAGAATTGCATCAAATTCTCATTGTTACAAAATAAGCTGTTTATTTTGGCTTTATGGAACTAATTGTATGTTTAAAGGTAAGAATATATAATAAAACTTGTAAACAGAAAACAAGTTTACTGCAATATTTTAATCACCAAGGTTTTTATTGAATATTTTTATATTGTCTCCATTTAAAATATACGTATAATGGAATGTGGAATGGTACTCTTTTTCAACTTTGATGTATAATTTGTATATAACAAAGTGCATTTAAATGCACAGTTTGAGTTTGATATATGTATGTAGCAGTATAATTACCACCAAAATCAAATAACGGATTATAATCATTTAATAAATAAGAATCCATTAATCTATGACTGTAATATATATGTGTGTACATATGTGTGTGTAGTAATTTTCCAGTGTCAATACTTGCCAAATAACACCTTAGCTAAATGATCATAGCTGATACCACCAGTGATAGGAGAAGTCCATATCATCTGCCTATGGATATGATGCACTGAGAGGGACACACCACCACTGCTTGTGTATTATGCAAAAAGTGTATAAACAGACTCTATCCATGAGATATCAGACACACTAAATTGAGAGGCATTATGAAAAATAAACTTTAATCTTCAAAAGTGTTAATGTCATGAAATAAACAAAAGACTGAGAAACATGTTCAGATTAAAGACGACTGCAGATACATGATTATTAAACACAAAGTATGATTATGTAATGACATTAGTAGGATGATTGATAGAATTTGAATAAGGTTTGGAGTTAAATAGTAGTATTAGAGCAATGTTAATTTCCTGAATTTAATCATCACACTGTGGTTACCAAAGAGAATGTTTTTGTTTTTAGGAAATAATACTTAGTATTTAGAGGTAAAGAAGCTCCATTTATTAATTCTTCAAGTATTACAAAAAGAGATGGTTGGATGGATGGGTGGATAGATTGATATAGATGATAGATAGACATACAAAGAGATATAGATATGAATAGAATGAATGACACAGCAAGTAGGGCGAAACATTAACATTTGGGGAATTCTTTATGTAAATGTAAATCTCCATCTATTATCACTGCCTTCTGCCTGAAGATTTTCCTACATTTCTTGTAATGCAAACCTCCTCCTTCTTGGTTATTTTTCTTAAAATATTTTTATTTTTTCTTCACTTTTGGGATTTTTTTTCCTCCCTGGACATGTAATTGTGGGTTTTATATTTCTCTTTTAATTGACACTTTAAAGATATTGTTTCTTTGATGTCTATCTTGTTATACTTTCTGATCAAATTTTGGGAATACTGCTGTCTTTGTACGTAATGTGGCTTTAATTTATTTTCTGGCTGTTTTTAAGATTTTCTTTTTATTATCAGTATAAACTAAACTTTTCATTATAATTGATAGTTTTCATTAATTTTTCCTGATTTGAGTTAACTAAACATCTTGACACGGTGAGGTTTTCTTCAAATTCGGAAAAAAATTGTTTTTTTTCTTTAAAAAAATATTGTTTCTTTAAATATATGTATAACTTTTCTACATCTTTTCAAATCTAAGTTATTTTATTTTTCTTTGGTGGAAATTGGTATGAAACGTTCCTTGATTCTTTCAGATAAACAGCAAGGAAAAGCATAAGTTTTTAAATTAACTATAGGTTGATTCACTAGTTTATCAATTTATATACCTGAGAGAAATATATGCAGGACCAAATCTTAAGGAAGGAGATGTAAAGTTCTTTGTAAAATTTATGTACCTTCTTAAAAAAAAAAAATTAGCACTTGCCTGGAACTAACTGCTAAAATCTAGCTATTAAATTAACATGAACAGACCTCTCTCTTTTTTTTTATTTGCATTGTTTGTACTAATAAGGGTTACTAGGGGATGGACAGATCTTCTGCTGTTTGCCTATTTCAGCAGGACACACCAAGTATAAGTGCTGAGAATAAGAAAGTAGGATGTTATATCCATCATCAGGCCTCTCAGAAGTGCTAGTGAAATTCAGATGAGTCTACTCCATAGCCTGATTGTCTTCAAATATTTTTGGTCCAAATTTCTATATGTTAATGTTGCTATAGTTTGAATAATTCTAATTACTTCTCACTATTCACCACCAATATCATCATTATCAAAATTAATCATTATTTTACATATTTTTATTTGTACAATTAATCACTTAAGAGATTCTGACATTTAATCTTCAGATAAATAATTTGACTTGAGTACTGTTATTAATTTCCATTTATAGAAGAAAAAATTGAACAACAGGGATATTATCTACATTTCTAAATTTCCACATTCATACTTGTTTAATCTGAAAATTGAATCTAGGCTTTCTGAATTCATAGTCAATATGCTTTACCTGTTACTTCCCAGCATCAATAGCAATTTGCCTCATTTAAAAAATTCTCTATTTGTCATCTCAATAGGAATTTGAGTTGGGATCTATTAGGCACTTGTAAAAATTACATAACAGTTGGAAGACTTAAAATAGATTTCTTCATTTGCTGTTAAAGTGTTTAATTTTAGGGGATATCATATTATATATAAAGCTAAAATAATATTAATTTTTTCTATGTGTTCCATTACATGGAAATACTACTTTATAAAATTTTTATATGGTGATTTAGAAAAAAGTCAAGGCTCATCAAACATCATGTTTACCTGTGCTCTTAAGACATTGAATCAACTTTAATATTTTTATACTGATTTTAAAGTCTGTAATTCTTCTTTACACAAATTTCACCTTTTGTAAAACATATTATAATAAAGCAACTCAACATTATCAAAGCATGCTTCTTTTAAATTCAACCAAGTAAACTTGAGCACGTTTTAAAATTCTCAGGAATTTTGTAATTTTCTTTAGCTTTATATTTTTATTACAACACATTAAATGTATTTTGTATTTTTAACACAATTTTCAATACCATGATGAATAATATATAGCTCCTCTCCTTTGGGAGCTCTCTGTATAACTGAAGAGTCAGACATATAAATAAATAAATAATGAAACAATGTGGTATTTGCCATACAGAATAATTATGGAAGGTGCAACAGTAGTATTAAGAAAGAAGAGGCTAATTATTAGTATTGGATAAAAGTCAGAAAGCCCTTTGAGCTAGAAATAACATCTAAGGTGAATTCAGAATGTGATTAGAGTTTAGCATGAGAAAAAAAAACTGTAGAATTAATTATCTAGGAGGAAGTAGATTCATATAAAAGAGGGAAAATGTCCATGTCCATATGTTAGACACATAGTATATGATATACCACATGAGCATTAACAGTTCTCTAAACAAAAATTATTAATTAAACTTTGACAAGTTTCAGAGTTAATAAATATTATTCTTTGTCAATAATATTTTATAAAAAATAGAAAGATAGAACAAAACATTCAAATACATTTAAAGAGATATTGTTCTGATTGCTAATTCTAGGGATAAATGTACCAGATTTGTAACACAGGTAACTTAGAGCCCAGAGTGGCTTCCTCTCAACAGTATTTATTCTTTAAGGAATGTATGGAAATGAGAATGTATTAAAAAAAAGAAATAAAACTAAATAAATATAGGGAGTCTATGGGAATCTGTTATCTTTGCATCTGATTGTGGAGACATTCAAAGAAAAATTGGCAAAGACAAGAACAGTGATTTCAAAAAGAAAAATTGAAAGTAACATTATATTAAAAGAATTTAATTCTCAAAAATTATCAAAGACATGAAATAAAAAGGGGATAGTTTTCTCTGATGAGACTGACAAAGATTTAAAAGACAAGGACAAAAGCTAATATTGGTTCAGACTCTTCCAAGTATTTTGGTTGAGAATTTAAATTGGTACAATATTTTTGGACCACATATCTTTTCCCTATTAATTCTATTTTTGGAAATTTATTGTTAGTGCATTGTCTCACATACGTGTCTGTTTGTATGTTCAACATTAAACAATGTATAATAGATATGCAGACAAAACAGGTTACTAATATGAATGAGAGTAAATTGAAGAAAGCTCTACAAAATCTAGTAGTGGCAAGATTTCACATGACTTTGTGCTTTTCTTTATATCTTTTCATTTTCTTCAACATTTTAACTCACAATTGCAATATGCATCATTTTCTTGTATAAATTAATAAATTAAATCTTAAATGTAGCTCTCCTTCAAAGATTCACAAGATAAAATGCATAATTCACATGAAAGACAATGAAAAGTTCTGCGAACAATACTCTCACATGTATTTCAACTTAGCATTTTGCACATTCTTTCTATGACAGAGTCCCTGTTTAATACCTATTAATATCAAAGGTAATTGGAGGATTGAGGAATGCACTTTGTGAAATACTGAGCTATATCATAAGCCTTATGAAAATATTTTTTTCATAAAAGTTAAGGACCCTAATCAGAAATTCTTCATCCCAAACAAAATAACGTAGCATGATCGAGAAGGAAGAAGTCACTCTTTCTTTAATAAACAATTCAAAAGTGCTCAAATACATAAGCACATGCATGAAGATGTCTCAACTTCTAAACTAAATCTATAAATAGAGTGCAAGTTGGACAGTCTGGGGCTTAATTACAATGCTCAGTCCACCCTAGGACTAGTGAAGTATAAGATAAATAGTTGTCCACACACACAGATTTGTCATCTTTACATAGCTGCATTGGAATTTTCCTGTGTGACACTCTGTCAAGGATGTAAGTGTAGGGGAGGGAGAAATATTTCTCTACTATCTAGGTTCTTCTGGCTGGTCTAAGAATTAAATTCACACGAGATAGAATAACAGGAGAAAATCAAACAAAGTTTAATAACATGTATACATGGGAGAAACTTAGGAAAACTGTAACTAACCCAAATGGCAGAGGCCACTAAGTTAAATACCATCTTCAGCTAAAGCCAGAGGAGGATGTTGGGGGTAGTAGTTTGGGACTTCAAAAGGGAGGAAGGCAATTCAGATAGAGATGGAAAAGCAAATGTTTGATAAACAAACGTTGGCCATGCCTTGCAAAGACAATGAAAGATGGAGAGGATTTTGATTAAAAGGCCCTTGTTAGGTTCCTCCCTGTCTATCATACCTGGTTCATATTATACTATAGTCATCTTATAGTATTAGCTCTGTCTTGGAACAGCCCATCTATCTTAAATTGTTTTAGGCAGTTAGGGGGAAAGTCAAAGTTTCTTTTAAAGTCTTTTGTTCTTAAAAATAATCAAGCCAAAGAGACACATTTTGGGGTGGCAAATTCTGATCCCCCATGTAAGAAAAATCACATATATCAAGCATATTCAACACAGGATATACATAATTGGAGGTCAAGGTGTGCTTAAAGTTAAAGCTAGATTGGATTCACGTCGTAGACCATAAATGCCACGTTGAGAAGTTTAATGTTGTACATTATTTACAGGAGTTTATCAAGTTATTTTTATAATATTTTAATAAAATAGTTACAAATTTTAATAAAATATTTTACAAAATATTTATTGAAAATGAAATAAGAGTAACAATTAAGAAAAAAACAAAGTGAAAAACAGTCAATGGTATCATTAAAAGCTCATTCATAAACCTCAACATGAGTCATTCTTATTTCTTCCCCAGGGGTAATCAATTAGCAAAATGATTCAAACATTTTACAGATGATATTGATTTGTTCCAGAAACAAAATATCTGAGAATTAGTGCTAAGTCCATAATCATAAATATTCACAATATTTAGGTGCTGGATAATCATTACGGATTTGCTTATAAGGCTAACAATTGAGCCACAGCAACAAATGAGTAATTACCCATAACTAGGGATTGTTATATAAGTTAGAGTATAATGATACAGTATAATACAATGTATCCATTAAAATGATATTGTAGGAGATATTTAGTAGTAAAAATATTTTATGATGATATTATTAAGAAAAATATCAAGTAGAAAACTACTATAAAAAATTAGTATCATTATTATTTAAACATTTCTTTGTATACCCTGAGAAAATAAAACTAGACAAATATAAAGCAAAAATATGAGAATGATTATCCAATAATTATGAAATAGCAAACAATTTTTAATTAACTGTATTTGTCAATCTATAGTTTCTAGATTTTCCATAATGGATGTGTGTTACTTTGAAAATAATGAAAAAATAAAAAAGAAAAGATGCTTCTCATCTTAGACATATTTTCCTCAAAAGTAATTTTAAAATGTGTTAGAACTTAAAATTCTCATTCTACATTGGTGTCATGTGCATAAGAATGATTTTCATTTTGACAAATCCTGTCAAATGTCTACTTTATGCTCTGTTCCAAGATCTTCACCCTGTAGTGCCTTTATGAAGCCAGATCTTTCAAAATATCAGTACCTGTGTCTCTTAACATTATCATAATGCTTGCATATAAGTAATGATTATCAGTTTAAAAATCAATGGATATAAGAAGCAAGTTATCCTTCCAATGATTGCCAGTCACATCAACTCTGCATAATACACTGTGGTGCACACCTGTTATGAGGTGCTGTGATGGTTAATTTAATGTGTCAACTTAACTGGGCTAAGGGATGCCCAGATAGCTTTTAAAACATTATTTCTGGATGTGTCTGAGAGGGTGCTTCTGGAAGAGATTAGCATTTGAATCAGTAGTCTAAGTAAAAAAATTTGCCCTCACCAATGTGATGATGGGGAATCATTCAATGCTTTGAGGTCCCAAATAGAACAAAAGGGCAGAGGAATGGCAATTCTCGATATCTCTTAAGCTGGGACATCCACTCTCCTGCCCTTGAATATCAGAGCTCCTCGTTCTCTGGCCTTTGGACTCGGACTGAATTATACCAGCAGCTTTCCTGGGTATACAGCTTGCAGCCAGCATATCGTGGCATATCTCAACCTCCCAAATCATGTGAGCCAATTCCTGTAATAAATCTCCTCTTATATATCTATATAACCTATTGGTTCTGTTTCTCTGGAGAACTCGGGCCTAATACAGATGCCATCCACAAACATCATCCTCTCTAAAATACTTGAAGTCTTAATACACATGTATATTTAGCCTATTTTCTGAAAACTATACCAGCATTGCAACTAATGAATTCCATTTATTAGTATTTAGCACAAGAATCAATTATATTTCATGTATATTTCATGAAAGTTTTAGCTTGGGATTACTGCTTTGGAGGAGGAAGTACATTAAATGACAACGCCAAAAATTTTGAATAGTAAAGTTAGAATATGGTTCTAGATTTCTCATTAAGGCAGTGTTGGGGAATAATACAGAACTTTTAAGCTAACATCACAAATTAAAATATTTGATTTCACAGTCTATAATAACTACTGGTTATATTTTCTAAAACTATTGTTTATATATACTTTGTGAACCTGATGCTATGTAAAATACTGAGGAAAGAATAGATATTGCATCAAAATGCTTTAAGAAGCCTGGAAGGAAGTATGTTTTTAAAAAAGTGTTCATATGAAGACAGTAACTCCCTAAAGCTGTAATATATTTTCATAAAATGTTTTAAATGCTTTGCTCAGGAGACTCTTTTGAACTGAAGAGAGTAATAATTAAATTATAATTGCATGCCTTTATAAGCCAAGATACACTTATTCTCTCTGTGTAAATATTAGAATAAAACATTCAGTTAAGTTTTTCTTTCAATTTTACAGAATATTTTTAGTCCTATAAATAGAAAACTAGCTACCAGATATATTTTAATAAAGAATGTGGAAACATATTTGCAATTATGTAGGATAAATGAGTATTTACATACAATAATTGGGAAAAAATGTAGCTAGAAAGGTAGGCTGACTTGTAAAGCTACGAATTCATTTCTACCAGATTTTGTTTTATCTAGACTCCATTGTTATTCTCCCATTCATTAGTTTTTTTGAAGTTTTTCCAAATTTCAAGATCATTCACTCTTACTAACCTTTTTAGGAATCTTTAAATTTTGTTTTTACTACTGATTTCTCTGTTCCTTGAGTGATGATAGCATTATTTATTAACGTTATTGTTATTATCCTTAAATTTTAAAGATATAGTTAGTTAATAGTACTTTGGATATTTAAAATCAATAAATGTTTAAATAGTTTATATATTTTCATATATTTCAGTTTTTTTCATAAAATATATAGCAGATTACTGATAAATTGAAGGACTTAGTTTATTTCTCCCCTTTCCCATTCATTTTCTTAACTTCCATAGGTGACCATGTATATGCTTTGGGCTTGAGCCCTTTTCATCTGCTGTTCTATCTCTATCTGCCTCCTTCTCCATCTATCTATAATCTATATACCTAAATGTCCATCTGCAAAACCACTACAGACTTTACAGAGTCATATGTAAATGTTTGCTCTTCTAATGGACACTAAACTCATCTTCAGATGGTGCTATTGTATTGTTTCAAATTTACCTTTTTCATTCCTAGTGAGATTGAGCAAATTTTCACATCTTTTGACCATTCTGGTTTCTCTTATGTAAATTATTTTTTAAAAATAATTTGTTAATTTTTATCTACAGTTGTACATCTTTTTCATATCACTATAAACGCTTTTAAAATAAATACTGCTTGGCAATGGTTTTCTGTTTGAAAATATCTTCTACCACATATTTAAACACCTATGGTATCTTTTATCATTAAAAAACATCATCCTGTTTAATTTGGAAAATCAGCTCACCTTTGAATATGCTTTTATTGTTGAGTATTGTTTACTTCATCCTTACATTAGGCATAAACAATATTTTATATTATTTATTATTTTTTTTTTACTTTTAGGTTTTTGATTAACTGGCTTGAGTGTGTGTGTCTATATTTTGTGAATCTAATTATGTTTTTCACAATAAAAGTAACACATAAAATGTAATGAATAATATTTAATTTCCCCGGTATATCTGTTGGTATAAATGTGAACAAATTGCAGATATGTTTAAATCTGTTTGAGGCTCCTTACTCTTTTTTCAGTGACAGTTTCTATTTTTATTAATGTCTGTTTAATTAATGTCCTCAAGGTTCATTCATGTTGTAGATATGTCAGAATTTTCTTCTTCCTTTTTAATGCTGAATAATATTTCATTGTATGTTGTATACCACATTTTCTTTATCCATTCATCTGTCTATGGACACTTGGTTGCTTTCACCTTTTGGATATTGAGAATAATGTTGCTCTAAACATGAGTGTTCAATTAACTCTTCAAGACCCTGCTTTCAGTTTTTGGGGGTGTAAACCCAGAAGTGGAATTGCTGGATCATTTGGTAATCCTATTTTTATTTTTGAGGAACTGCCATACTTTTTTCTGTAGCGGTATACTATTTTACATTCCCACCAGCAGTGCACAAGTTTCCAATTTCTCCACATCCTCACCAATACTTTTTATTTTCTGTTTTGTTTGTTTTTTATAGAAGCCATCTTAATGGTTGTGAGGTGGTATCTCATTGTGTTTTCATCTGCATTCCCTAATGATTAATGATGTTGAGCATCTTCTCATGTGCTTGTTGGCTGTTTGTATATCTTCTCTGTAGAAATCTATTCAAGTATTTTTGTCCATTTCTTAATCAGATTGTGTATTTGTCATTCAGTTATAGGAAATCCTCTTTGTTTTCATTTCAGAAAGGTCCTCATAGAATACATAAGATATATATATACATATGTACATGTATAGGATAGTGTTTTAATATGATGATAAAATATGATAAAATTTGTACAACTACATTTAAATTGTATAAAAGTATGTATTATAATCCAATGGAATACTAAATTTGTCAAGTAAAATAGTAAATGATATCCAAGAGGATACACTAAAAATATTTTCCTCGGTTGCTAATTTACTTTCATTTTTGGTAAAGAAATACAGAATGCATCCTGTGAAAAAACATTTTTTTGGTCAAAAATCATGGGCCACTAAGACATGTAATATACTAATCTTCTTTTATCTTGCTTTTTTTCCCTCAACTATTGGGATTAAGGTAAACACTACAAACATATTCAAATATAATGACAAGATGGCAAAAATTTGAATGTTGAAGAAACATTATTTCTAAAATAATGTGAAATACAAAAATATTTGTTGAAATATTAGATTACTAATATGTTGAAATGTATTAATACAAACAAAAGCATAAATTCATGGATTTGAAAGTAAAAATTACATTGATCCTTGTACCAAAGAGTAGTGTCTTTTAAAATATGATAATAAACGAATTATGAAAAGGTACTAGAAATGAATTAGGAAATAATATATACATTTAAAATGATAAAATGGAAATGCAGGAAGATATGAAAATTATGAAATATTGTATTTAGTTTCATGTAATTACAGCCTAAAGTCCAAGTAGATGATTTGACAAGAAAATATCAAGTTAAAAAGAATTGAGTGAAGCAGAAGAAAACCTGTATGGAACCAGTAGTGAATAATATCATAAAACCCAAACAAAAACCAAAAGTATAAAACCAAACAAAAAAAGTCTATTTTAGGACAGAAAGCTTAGGTTTGGTGCCAAGACATTGAAATTTAACTGACCTCAACAAATTCCTAAATTTTACAATTTAAAAATGTTTTATTTTTACATACTCCACAGCAAGTGTACCCCAGCTGCATGGAAGTTAAAAAGAGCTTAGAATAATTAGTTAAAAATAGGAAACTATCAGATATCTTTCATTGTTACCATCATCCATCTGTGAGCCACATCAAAAATTATACTTAATTTGAGGCCACATTTTCCAACTGATTTCTCTAATGGAATAAATTTGATATTTATTACTATGCAAGTGTTATCAACAACATGGACATTTGTATGGTCCAGTGGTTAAGGATATAGGTTTCTGAACCAAAATGTCTGGTTAAATTTCTGCTTTGCCATTTACTCTCCATGTGAACTAAACAGATTTCTTAAATTTCTAAATCTGTACAGTTTTTTTTTTCAATCTATAATATAGGAGCCATGGTGATAATAAATGGCCATCTTTCATAGAATTACTGTGAAGATTAAAAGAGTTAGCATACATGAAGTCATATGTATTCTAAAAAGTTTATGGTAAAAAAAGAAAAACAGATATAGGAGAAAAAATTGACTAACACAGCAAGGTTTGGGGTGGGAGTGGGTCTAACGGCCAGATCTACCACTAATTAATTACTCAGAGGCTAATTGCACTACAAATTGTGTGTTTATATTTAAAATGGGTATATTATTTATTTCATTTCTCAAGGATTGTTATGAGGTTTTAATGATTTAATTCATTTAAAGGGCTTAATACAGTGACTAGTAAAGAAACAAAATCAATGTCAACTACTGTTTTAATAAATAACTACCAAAATAGTGTCCTTGCTTTAAACAATAATGTATACATTATTGCTTTGTTTTAGTTACTTTTAATTTACTTTTATTTACTTTTTCACCTCTGAATTTGTTGTTGTTGTTGTTGCAATATCTTCCTTCTATACACTTGTACCTTGCCTTCCCTGCAAACCCAATTCATGTCTCCCTTGTCTGTTGCTCCAAGCTATGTGTACATGCTTGGTTGAAGGTGATTGTGAAGAAACACACACACAGACACACACACACATTTAAGTATAAGACAGAATACTTGTGTGTGTACACATATTTACTGCATGCTGATTATGGACATATTCATCTAATTATATTTGAGTTATTCATGAGCTGCCTCATAGTAAATATGACATGATACTCTATTCAGGCTGTGACATGGAATTATTCATCCATTCATACACCAATATGATTAAGCAGCCTTATGGTATGTCAGTTTGATAGATTTTTGTACATTACTAAAATTGTTATTTTATATTCTCTAGTTTTTTCCAATTCTTTTATTGTTTTAAAACCCCTTTAATATTTAGAGGAGATTTATAGGCAAAGCAACATCTTTGCAAGCATCATTCAAGGCTTCTAATGTAATTTGCTTCCAGCACTAAAACCATCTGTCATTTGATACAATGTTGTTTTATGTTAATTCTTAGAGAAACAGAAAAATATCATATAAAATGAGATGTATTGTATTATAATAAATCATGAGAAAATAGTTTTATTTAACCAACTAAACATTTATCGGTATTGTAAACAAGTTTAGGAAGATATATGCCATTTTTAATGAAGTATTTTATCTCAAATGTGTTATGAAACTAAATATTTCATGAACTTGTCAGAACTCATCGTTCTATACAAAGTGTTTTTCATTGGGTAAATCCTAGAAGTTCAAAGTGGAATCCCTAGTCTCCTCTTTAGGGATTTAAAAATAGAAAATTTACCTAATTTACTTATGTCATGCTTCAAGGACATTTTGTAAGAATGACGTTAAACAAGAAATGTGGAATTTAGTTTTAGACGGTAGAACAGAAACTTTTCATTTTTAGTTAAATTGCAATAAACTGTAGTGTCATTGAATGTTGACCTAAATTTTGTTAAATTATCAAGTCTACAGTTTATTTTTAAATGAATCAGATTTCATGTTATTTATCACATACATCACATAGCACCTTAATTTTATATTGTTTTAGAGTTATGTGCCACTTTAAATAATTAATATTAATTCTAGAATATGTAATATATACTTGTTTAGCTATAATGGCCATTTCCAATGTCTTTTAAGATATATGTCAATCAGTTTTTAGTTTCTTCTAAAGAAGCATATGTTTATGTTCATATATTTGCTCTAAATTGTTTTTAATATTATAGAAGATTGAAAAAAGTTAATCAAATCAATGGTTTAAATGCAATGGCTTATTAAATATGAATATAAAAATAAAATGGTTTATTGTATATTATGTCTGTTTCAACAAGGTAGTTCATAAATGTAAAAATGTTTTCAAAATGTGTATTGGTGTAAATTATACTTAAGCTCAATGTCAGGCCAACTCCATTTTCTCACTAGATGCTCTATTATTCAAATCAGAAAACAGAAAGGTATGAAACAAAAGTCAACAAAAATATGCCCTTTGAGTTAAGGCAAGACATATCTGAATGCAGAGATCACAACAATTTCCTCACCAGGTGAATGCACCTGAGACTGGAGCTTAGTTATTTATCATTCCTGGATAGAGCATCCCAGCCAGGAACTGACTCTACCCTCTACCACAGTTTATATACTTTGAATTTGTTTTTCTTTTAAATAAATGGATCTATATCCTAATTCCAAATTTCAGCAAATTATTCTTCTTAATACTTAAAAATCCACACCATAGTACTAACCTGTATTTGATAAAATTTGGCAATCGTTTTAAGGTTAATTTTTTTCTGTTTTGCTGTTCAATAATTATGTAGCATGTCTGTAATATGCAGGACACTTTGGTTTTCTTTAGACTCTAAAAGTGAATTAGTCATGGATCATTTATTCAAGGAATTGGTAGCACTTTCAATTAATAATAGTTATGTGTGTATATTCTAATCTACTCCGTTTAGCAGTGCCTGGATCATTGGGACTTTTGATTCTGTCTTTTCAAGTCTCGATTTAGTTGTGATGAATTTGTATTCATCATGAGATCAAATATTTGAATCTCCCCAATATTTCTTTCCTCTCTTTCTGGAAATATAGTTGTACATAGTAGACTATTTACTCCCAATTGTGGGAAAATTGGGAGTCATAAAACGTCACTAATTAACCCTTCTGTAAGAGTGGCGGGAGTGGACACACTGGGGCAGGCAAGGAGATCTGGGCAGCCAGTACATCCAGCTGCCAGTGGCACCACGATAGGGCTGGTGGAGAGGACTGTGGCAGTCTGGTGTTATGGACATGGATTGTTGATGGTCGGCGGGGCGGGCAGTTGAGAGGAGCTGGATCCTCTGTGAGAGGCTGGATGACTTGCATCAGCGATCGGACTTCGTGATGTTGGCTGGGAGCCTGACGCCCCAGACCCAGAGGCTGATCGGGAGGAGGGAGCTTAGGCTGATGAAGCCCACGGCGATTCTCGTCAACATTGGCAGAGGTCTGTTAGTCGATCAAGATGCCCTGGTGGAAGCTCTTCAGACCGGGGTTATTTAAGCGGCAGCGCTGGACGTGACGTACCCAGAGACCTGCCCAGAGATCATCTTTTGTTGAAGTTAAAGAACATCATTCTGACACCTCACATCGGAAGTGAACTCATCAAGCCAGAAGACAGGTGATGGAAAGTTCGGTTGAAAGCATCCTGGCTTCTCTCAATGGCTTTCCCATTCCTAATGAAGTGCTACTTAAATGATTTATGTGGGCTGAGAATTCAGTGGGATCAAAACATGGCAAATTAAACGTGAAAAATATTCTTAAAAAACAAAAAGGAGGGGGAGAGTTAGGGCAAGCTGGGAGCTGCTGGCACGTGTGCATCTTTCTTTCATTTCCTGAAGTACAGAAAAGCCTGAAATTGGCTTCCTTTCTGCATCTGTCTCTTATCACAAATAAAATGAGAACCTTCAGAGACTAATGGCAGCTGATCCTGCCTTCCAAATGACATATACACTTTTCTTCTGCACAAAACTTACCAAGCAGGAAACATAGTTCCAGCTTAACCAGGTCGACACAGTAGAAAACAAATAGAAAAGTATGTGTACAATTTTTAAAACTCAATTTAGTTCCCATCCGGTTGTTCATATGAATGCTTATTAAATTAAGTTATATTATTCCCCCAAATTTATCATTGAATTTTTAAAATTTCCTAGTTATTTCTTTCGATACGTAAATAATCAAAACCTCTATATCTCCTTTTCATTATTATAATGTTTCCTTAACTTTCTTTTTTAACATTTGAATTTTTCTATATAAGGGCACTTGTGGTTCTATAATACCTTCAAATTTTCATGATCTCTCATTTTGAAATTTGCCTGTCTAAAGTTTCCACTAATTCTTATTTCTGGAACATTAAATAGACATATACTGGGACATTTCAGTACCTTTCTTTCATTTCAATATTCATTAATTCTTGTACTATTTTAAAATTTTTTATGGTATCTATCAATCCTCTTATACTCTCATCAACTCTTTCTGAATTGACTCCATTTCTTTATGCTGTATATTAATTTATATATTTATTATATATATTTATATATTGTTTTAATTCAACAGATATATGTAATATATATGCATATATATTTATTCCTATGTTTTTAATTGAATATTTTACATACATTTGCATTAAAGTTGTCTATTTTAGTCTTATACTTTTGTACTATTTGTCTATTTTGTATGTATTAGTATTCATATATGACAATTTTAAATATGATATAAATACATTTCAGACTCAAAAAGCAAGAAACTAGATGTTTTTTCTTCCCCATTTGTTGGAGTCCTTGGTTATCTTTAATAAGGCTATTTTTCAAATTTTAGGTTGTAAAATATTCTTCAAAGGAACTTTCTTTTTCTCTCAAAAAAAATAAGTCACTATTGCAAGTGCAAGTGTATACCTCTACCTGGTCCCTAGGGGACTCCAGTTCAGAACCAAGTCATATATTGGGAGCATGTGGTTTGTGCTCTGTAAATAGATCCCAGACCCTGTCCCTAAGCCAGTCCTGAGATTATCCCAGACCTCATTAAGACTCACTTCTTCAGTACTAGTTCTAGGCCATGGTCCCAGGTCTTTTCAGTGTCTGTGCACACAGATGACCCTGGCACAGCCCTGTTCCATGTCTTGCTTCCAGCTCAGATTTCCAAAGCACATGACTTACTCTCCTTTTCCAGCACCCTGCCGAGGTTGAAATCCTAGCAGTGCTTATCCCTGAGACCAGGCTTTTGCTGCCTTGCGGCCTCTATATTATCTTTTCTAGACAATCAAGATGTCCCTCTATAATTAGAGTATCTGACTCCATTTTTTGATATCTGACTGTTGATAGCTTTTAAGCTTACCCTCTTTCCCTTCTGCTCTTCATCTGGACAAGCTGATAAGAAAGCCTGGGTGCCAACTCTTATCATCTATCAAAAAAATCATTTATCTGTCATCTATCATTTATCTGTCATCTTTTATCCATCATCTATCATCTAAATATCACATTTCATCTATCAAATATCATCAATCTATCATGTATCAGCAATCTATCTATATTGAAATCATGAGTACATACTGCTCGTTCCAACTGTTACACAATCCTAATGTTCTTTCTTGCCTTCCCTCATTTTACATTTCTTTCCTTCTTTCTCCCACAGTTAGAAATATATCTCCCCGTTTTATCAGCCTACTTCTCGTTTGCTTAATCGTACAATAAAATAGAAAATTGTTTCAGAATTGCTCACTCATATTACTGAGAGAAAACAAATGTGCTGCATAGCATTCAGGATCTGTTTGCAGTTCTTTTTTGTTTTCAATCTGAATATACATGGTGATGCACCGTGTTAGACGGTTATCTCCGTTAGTTTCCTCTTCAGTACAATTATGTTCAAAATAAATACAGTGAGGTTTATTTATTTATGGTTTCTGGAATCTCTATTCTGTTCCATTATTATTTGAGACAATAATCTTAATATTCTCTTAATTACAGTAACTTTATAGCTTATCTTTAATTCTGGTAGTGTAAATCCTGTTATTTTTTCCTCTTAAACTTGCCTTGGATATTCTAGGCACTTTGCATTTCCCTATAAATTTTAGAACCAACATTAAGAAAGGAATTCCACATGAAACTACTGAGATTTTGCTTGCACTCATTTTAGATTTCTAAATCAATTTGGTAAGAATTGATATCTTATTATTGTAGAGTCTTCCAATTCATGAACTTTAAATATTTTTACATTTACTTAGGTCTTCCCAATTTCACTCAGCACTGTTTTGTAGTTTTTAGGATATTGGTTTTGCATGGCTTTTGTTAGACATAGTCTAACAGAAGGTTTATAGAATGTTTGTTAAGAGCAGAGTGATCTACTTCTGTTCAAGTGTCAAGTATGTGAATGACTTTAATATCTGAAATGTTGTCTGTTCTGCAACCTGAATAATTCAGAAGGCATAATGACAGTTTTGCTAATATTTAAAAATAAGATGGAAATTTTATGTTGATTTTTTCCAGTGAAGCAACCAAATTTATGTATTAGTTCTTCTAGTTTTTGTTTGTTTGTTTGTAGTCCTATAGAGTATTCTTTGTACACAAATTGTACACAATCTTGTCATTTAAGAATACTGACACTTTTAAATCTTCAACAGTCTTAATTTTATTTCTTTTGGTATGGGTTTATTGCATAGATGACGTTCAATACAATGTTTTTTAAAAGGTAGAGATAATGGTAATTCTTTTGTTTTCAAACTCAGAGGAATGATTTTTCATTCTTAGGTAGAATGTTTTTTGCATATTTTTATATCTTTCCAGATTGAAGAAATTCCTTCTATTCTAAATTTTTGGATTTCTCTTAATCATTATCTGTGTTTAATTTTTTATCAAGTATTTTAATATATTTATTAAGCAAAAAGATCTTATTGATTTTTTCCTTTATTCTATTAATATGCTGGATTACTTTGAATGATTTTTGAATGTTAAACTAATTTGAATTGTTGCAATAAACACCATAAGTCATGTACAATGTTGTTTTGTGTATTTCTAGATTAAGCTGCATCGTATTTTATTTAGAAATTTTGTTTTTATGTTAATAGAATAAATTGCCTTTACATTTGTTTGTTTTTCCTGTCAGATTTTGGTATATGATTATTCTAGGCTTATAGTATGTGGGCTCAATTATTTTTTCAATATATAGAAATAAATGATTAATTTTTCTTGTTTTTGTTTTGGTAAGTGTTTTTCTTCCCCAAATATTTTATCCATTTGACCTAAGTTGTCAAATTTATTGCCACAAAGTTTTTATATTACTATCTTATTATCATTTAGGACAGAAGGATCTGTAGTGTAGTATGTGTACTTGTGTTTTTGTAAATCTGATTTTCAATGTTTATAAATTTTATTAAAATTTAAATGTTAACCTTAGGCTTTAATGGTTTTCTGTCTTGAACATATGCTTAATGTTTTATTTTTAGTCCTACCTAATTGTGACTCTCCTATTGTTTTATTTGGGTTTACTTTTCTCTTCTACAGTGGAAGCTTAGATTATCATTTTACAATTTTTTTCTTTTTAATATTTTATTTAAATTACATTTTCCTCTAAACCTTGCTTTAGCTGCAACCTCCCAAAAACTGATATGCTGTTTTCATCACCTTTCATTCCAAAATATATTATAATGTCTATGGCAATTTATTTATTTCATTTTGTGTTGCTTAATTTCACACATTTGTGAATTTTCTAGTTATGTCTTTAGTATCTAGTTTAATTCTATTATGGTCAAAGAGTATACCGTGTATGATTTAAAACTCTGGGTATTTGGTAAGACTTCTTTTATGGTTCTTCATAAAAACTATGTTCTGTCTGTGTTGGTGAATAATCCATGTGTTCTTGTAAAGGATATATATTCTGTGAATGTCGGATGTAGTGTTGCAAAAGGACCTTCCTTAGCAATTGTCTCGGTGATTTTAGATTTCTACAGAGAAGGATGAGCCCTCTTTAAATGTCATGGTGCACTTTGATTTCTTCAGATTGTAGATGAACAGCCAACATTTCAGGTGATATTCAATAACAACTCACAAGTTTGACAGTTGAGCAGATGTGGATTACTGAATTGTTAGCAAACGTTAAAGCCTAATTCTGCAATGCTGCCACAAAAAGAACATTTAAAAAATATTGTTCTTGGTTCTTAAATGCATGAATCAACTGTTTAAAAAGAAGAAATCTATGTTAATGAATTTATATAGCTAAACAAATGATGAGCTCTTGGGTAAATGGATTCCTAGGAAACACACTAAATGCTGAGGAACATATTCTAATAGTTTTTTTTCCTTGTTGCGTTTCAATCGTTGGGATATGTTTCCCAGCCTACTCCTAATTACAAATAAAACACTTTCTTATTGTACAACAGAAAAAAATCCCCCTGAGATAATTTGATATGTCTATGGGAAATATTTTTTATAATTTTTACAATTGTGCACATTTTGCTGGTGCTTCCAATGAGTCTCCAATAAATAGCATCCTGTTCTTATTCTGAAAATATGAGGATAAATTAAAGAGTAAACATAGAAGACAAATATCATTCTTATTACAAAATAAGCTTCAGGCTTTGACTTAGCCTGAGAGCCAAATGGACCTATTAAATGAATTTCAGCATTGGGAACCCTTAGCCTCCCAGTAACAGAGAGTCCCGGACAGGATAGGACTCAGCGTAGAGAACAGCTGACAGATGCTATCTTCCAGCAAGCCACTCCCAAGTAGAAACAGTATAGATCATAGAAAATCATGTGGTATTGCTTCACCAATGCCACAACAATGCTTTGTAACAAACCACCCACAAACTCAGTAGTTCAGAGCAACACATGTTCATTTTTCTCTTTCAAGGTGTATGTGTCAGTAGGGTGACTCTGCTTCAGGCTACTGGCCATCTGGGCTTGACTTCAGGCCGAAGTGGGGTTTCAGGTCTGCTCCCGGGTCTCCACCTTTTCTTTGCACCAGCATGTGGCTTGTCTCATGACAGACCACCAAAGCTCAGACTGGAAACAAACAACGCCTCTTAAAAGCTGGCCTGTTAATTCCACCCATATTTTCTTGCCGAAAGCATGTCATGTGAATACTTGACTGGAAAGTATATAAAACAAATCATGTGGGGCATTAAAAGCTCATGTGGCAAAGAGTGTGAGTAGATAATTCCAACACAGGGAGAGAGTGGAAAACTGAGGATAATTGTCCCACCCACACACACCCTTAATTATTCTGTCCAAATTTAGCAATCAAACAAGAAAATCTACCTCCTGAATAGAAGAGTGAGGAAAAAGTTAGGTGCAGGCTCCGATGTATCTCTCTTCAGTGTGAAAATATCAGTGATAGGAAGAAAAAATTCTCTTTAAAAACTAGTACGTAATTGTTAGTGTACTGAATAAAGATGATAGTAAAAATCAGCATAAAAACAAGTTTGATTTCAATAGGGTCTTTCCAGAGAGTCATGAAGGATTATTTCACCTTAACTGAAAATGAGAGAAAATAAGTATTTTAGATGTTAATGATCACATACATTGCAGTTTCTACAGACCTCATTCCTAGATAGCTTAAAGAAATTTAGAGAAAAGTGGAACAAAGATGCTTTAGACCCCTATTGCTTTACTTTGAAGTTACTACATCACAGGAATTTTGCTCAAAAATACATGTTAGGACTAAAGCCTTTTATAGAGTTTGGACTTCTGACAAGAAAATACAATTTCAAGTTTCATTGTGTGAGTGAACTGATTGTCTCATTTTTGGAAATTGCGAGTTTTACTATGTAATGCAGGAGAAGTTAACTGGACAAAAGAGTTGAATGTGTATTTTCAGATTATCAGCTCAAACATTTTTCAGGGACAATAGTTTTAAAAAACTCAAATGAGGATAAAAAAGGAAAAGATAAATATAGAAACAGATTAAAGTTTTTCTTAAATGTATTTTTGGAGCATATTTAAAAATAACTCCTGGAATGAATACTTTAAACTTATCTAAATGGAAGCAGAACAAAGAGCTTTCTCCTGATTTAGAATCTTAGTTAATTTCTCCGCTTTAAAAATTTTCAAAGTTCTTTGCTTTCAAAAAACCCACATACAACTAATTGACTTCTTACAGCACCAATCACAAAAAACTTTTCAAAAAGTAAGCAAAAATAGGTGATTGTAATTGATGAAGGTTAAATTTTGCCTGTAGCAACAGAGACTTTTGTTTTTAATATATATTTTTACCACAACTTTTTAAAGATGATGTGATACTTTTCTTTTATTAAAGTGTGCATATCCATTCAATACTGATAATATGTTAAAGCTAATAACTTCATCAGCAACAGAATAGCTACTATGTTTCATTTAGTGTATTAACATTCACCTTCTTGTAAAAAACTAAGGACAGCTTGTATGACATTCAGTCTAGCATTGTGTAGGATAAGCTTTTTGGTTTTTTTTAGAAAATATAGCTTTATTTTTTTGTTGGTGGTTGTAGGGTTGGCAATTTTACTTATTTATTTATTTATTTATATTGAGGTAACATTCATTTATAACATTATATAAATTTCAGGTATATATCAGTATAGTTTGACTTCTGTATAAACTACATCCTGTTCACCACCAAAAGTCTAGTTGTTATCTGTCACCATACACATGTGCCCCTTTACCTCTTTTGTCCTCCCCCTACCTCCCCTTCTACCCTGGTAACCACTAATCTCTTCTCCTTATCTGTGTGTTTGTTTACTTTATCTTCCACATATGAGTGAATTCATATGATATTTGTTTTTGTCTGATTTACTTTGCTTAACATAATACCTTCAAGGCCCTTCTATGTTGTCACAATTGGCAAGACTTCATCTTTTTATGGCTGAGTAGTAGTCCATTGTGTACGTACACCACATCTTCTCTATCCATTCACCTGTCAATGGCACTTAGGTTGTTTCCAAATCCTGGCTATTGTGAACAATGCTGCAATGATCATAGTGGTGCATATGTCTTTTCAAATTAGTGTTTTTGTGTTCCTTGGGTAAATACCCAGAAATGGAATAGCTGGATGATATGGTAGCCTATTTTCTTTTTTTTTTTTTTTTAGGGAATCGCCATACTGTTTTCCATAGTAGCTGCATTACATTACATTCCTACCAGCAGTCTATGATGATCCCCTTTTCTCCACATGTTCTCCAACACTTGTTTTTTCTTGTCTTTTTAATAATAGCCATTCTGATGAGCATGGGGTGATAGCTCATGTAGTTTTGATTTACATTTCCCTAATAATTACTGACGTTGAACATCTTTTCATGTACCTGTTGGCCATCTGTATATGATTATATATATATTGCAGATATATATATATGTGATATGTATATAGATATATTATATCTATAACAGCACAAAATTCTTATATTTTATGTAAGTAATAAATTATTAATGCTAAGTAGACTGAAAAATTAAATAATCATATTTTATTTCAAAGAAATAAACGTAAAAGCCAATAAGAAGGTATAGCCAGAGAAAATAAAATGAAGACTTGAAAAATGCTTGATTAGTCCATAAGAAGAAAGAAAAAAGGGGAAAGGAATTTTACTCAGCAATAAAAAAAGAGTGGATGATTCTTACACTCAAGAACATGTATGAATCTCAAGATGCAGTGCAGAGTCTGAGAAGCAGGGCAAAGAAAATCCATATGAATGAAGAGGTGTGTGTCTGTGTGTGCAGGCACATGTGTGTTTAAGAGGAAACTAATGTTTCATGAGGAAAAATACTCCAGAAATTTGGTTGCCTCCAGAAGAGGAAACTGAGAGATGGGAAACAGGGAAACTTTCTGGTATAAGAAAAATGTTCTACACATCGATAGAGGTGTCAGTTACGTGGATGAATTGTCATTTGTCTGAACTATCAAATTTAAATATAGAAATAAACTTAATAGATTTGTTTTCCATAGTGGTATGAGTTAACATTTCTGAATATTTTCTGTGAATTCTAGATTTGAAAAATTAGTAATTTTATTGAGTCTCTCTTATAACAGATGAATTAGGAGATTATAAACGTGGAAAGAGAACAGACTGCAATGACCAACCAGTGTAGATCTGAGTCAGAATTGTAGGTATCAGTATGAATTCATGACTATAATGTATATTTTATATAATATATAATATATTAATGTACTTATGTATAAATCTATACATATAGTTTTATATATTTGTATATATGTAATATATGAACACAAAATTCATACATAAATGTGTATATATATGTGTGTGTGATATATGTATGTGTGTTTATATTTTTTCTACTTCTGCTTTCTGAGAACACCTACAAACAATGACACATCAGTGTCAATGAGCACATCTAGCATCCATATCTCACTTTTTAAAAAAATTATAACAGGGGGCCTGGCCCAGTGACGTAGCAGTTAAGATCGCGCACTCCACTTCAGTGGCCCGGGGTTCACTGGTTCGGATCCTGGGCGTGGACCTATGCACCGCTCATCAAGCCATGCTGAAGTGGCATCCCACATACAGCAACTATAAGGCTGTATAACTGTGACATACAACTATCTACTGGGGATTTGGAGAGAAAAGAGGAAAAAAGGAGGAAGATTGGCTAGATGTTAGCTCAGGCCCAATCTTTCTCAAAAAAAAGAAAAAGAGGTGAATCCTATTAGAGAAAATTATACCACTTTCTTTTCTTAAGCAGTTCTATGTTTACAACAAAACTGAACAGGTGCAGAGAATTCCCCTATACCTAGTCATCTTCCCTCCTCCAGTTTCCCCTATTATTATCTGGCGTTAAGGTGATAACTTTGCATTGATGAGCTAATACTGATACATTATTACTAATTAAAATTCACAATTCACATTAAGTTTCATTCTTTTTTTCGTAACTTCTATGAGTTTTGACAAATGTATATGACACGGATCCGCCATTACAGTATCATGCAGAATAGTTTCCCTGTCCCGCTCTACCTATTTACTCCTTTCTCTCTCCCCCTGCCCCGACCCTGACCTCCTGGGAATCACTGATCTTTTTACTGTGGCCATAGTTTTGCCTTTTACAGAGTGTCGTATAATTGGAATCATGCAATATGTAGGCTTTTTAGATTGGCTTCTTTCACTTAGCAATATGCATTTAACATCCTCCATGTCTTTTTTTTTTTTTTTTTTTTTTTTTTGGTGAGGAAGATTGGCCCCAAGCTGACATCTGTTGCCAATTCTCCTCTTTTTGCCTGAGGCAGACTGGCCCTGAGCTAACATCTGTGGTAGTCTTCCTCTATTTTGTGTGTGGGTCACCACCACAGTATTGGCTTGATAGTGTGTCGTAGGTCCACGCCCAGGATCTGAACCCACGAACCCTGGGCTGCCGAAGCAGAGCACACCAAATTTAATCACTATGCCATCAGGCTGGCCCCCTCCATATCTTTTCATGGCTTGAGAGCTCATTTCTTTTCATTGCTGAGTAGTATACCACTGTATGGATTTACCATAGTTTGTTTATCCATTCATTGAAGAACATCTTGGATGCTTCCAAGTTTTGGCAACCATGAATACATTTGCTATAAACATTTGTGTGCAGGTTTTTGTGTGGACATAGTTTTGAGTTCATTTGGTAAATGCCTAGGAGCACAATAGCTGGAATGTGTGGTAAGACTATATTTAGTTTTGTAGGAAACCGCCAAATTGTCTTCCCTAGTGGCTGTACCATTTTGCATTCTTACAAGCAATAAATGAGAGTTCCTGTTGCTCCACATCCTCACCAACATTTAATATTGTCAGTGCTTTAGATTTTAGCCACTCTAATAGGTGTGTAGTCATATCTCATTGTTGTTTTAATTTACAACTTTCTAATGACATATGATGTTGACAATCCTTTTACATACGTATTTGCCATTTGTATATTTTTTTTGGTGAGACTTTTGTTCAAATATTTTTCCAACTTTTCAATTGTATTGTTTTTTTGCTGTTGAGTTTTATGAGTTCTTAATATATCTTGGATAATTGTCTTTTATCAGATATGTCTTTTGCAATTTCTTTCAACATGGCTTGTCTATTCATTCTCTTAATTGTGTCTTGCACAGAGCAGAAGTTTTTAATTTTAATGAATTCCAACTAATCAATTTTTTTTCATGGATGGTGCGTTTGGCATTGTAACTAAAAAGTCATTGACAAACCTTAGGTAACCTAGATTTTCTCCTATGTTGTCTTCTAACAGTTCTATAATTTTGCATTTTATATACAGGTCTATAATCAATTTTGAGTTAGTTTTTGTAAAAAGTCTAAGATCTGTGTTTGGGTTCATTTTATTTTGCATGTGAATATCTAGTTTTTACAACACCGTTTGTTGAAAAGAGTATCCTCTCTCTATTGATTGCCTTTGCTCCTTTCTCAAAGATCACTTGCCTGTATTTGTATTGGTCTATTTCTAGGCTCTCTATTCTGTTTCATTGATCTATTTGTCTGTTCTTATGCCAATACCACACTGTCTTGATTACTATAGCTTTGTAGTAAGTCTTGAAATCAGGTAGTGTCAATTCTATGACTTTGTCCTCCTTTGAGATTGTGTTGGCCATTCTGGGTCTTTTGCCTTTCCCTATGTACTTTAGAATCAGTTTGTTGATATCCACAAAAAAAAGTTGTTGGGATTTTGATTGGGATTGTGTTGAATCTATATGTCAATTTGGGAAGCACTGACATCTTGACAATATTGAATCTTTCTATCCATGTACATGTAGTATTTCTTTCTTTATTTAAATCTTATTTTATCTTTTTCACCAGGGCTTTGTAGTTTATCTTCATATATAGATCTTGATTGTTAGATTTATACTTAAACATTTTTGGTGTTAATTTAAATAGCATTTGTTTTAAATTTCAAATTCCAATTGTTTGTTGCTGATATATAAGAAAGCAAATGACGCATGTATTAAACTTGTATCCTTCAATCTTTCCATAATTGCTTACTAGTTGTCAGGAGTCTTTTTGTTGACTCTTTGGGATTTTCAACATAGACAATCATGTAATTTGCAAACAAATAGAGTTTTATTTCTTCCTTCCCAATCTGGATGTCTTTTATATCCTTTTCTTGTCTTATTGCATTAGCTAGAGCTTCCAGTACAATGTTTACTAGGAGTGGTGAGAATGGACATCTTTGCCTTGTTCCCCATATCTTAATTCTTAAATACCATTTTCCACTGAAAGAATCCTTTTTCCTCAACTTATGCTAAGATGAACTTGAAATGTCTCCCAGTGCTAGAAATGAAGGAAATAGTCAAAGAATAATGGGAACAGAGGAAAAGGAAATACGGGCCAGCTTGAAGAGGCTTTCACTGGGCACACCTGGAACAATTTGGACATCAAAATAAATAATGGGAGTAGTTAATTCTAATTCATTGAATAAATAAAAATCTATCAGCTATTAGTGTTATAAACAAACAAATGAATAGAAAAATAAAAGGGAGAAAAGAAAATATGCTCTCTTGCAGTAAAATGTCAGCTAATAAATATAAAAGGAATGATGGCATTATAAAATCATTAATGCTTGCTAAAACTATGAGTGGTAGTGTAAAAAGAAATAAGGTTTCTACATAGTCTTAAAGTACCTCTCTATAAATTACTTATCAATGACAACATGAAAAATAAAAACTTTACGCAGGAGAGATGTGGTGGACATCACCTAAACCAAGTGATAAAAGTTTACATTACTAATTTTGGGATAAACAAATACCATGGGGATTCTAATGCACCAAAATGGACACATCATATTTGTAGTAATATCACCAAATCTCATATCTTGAATCTAATCCTAAAGAAACATTATATATATTTTAATTGAGGGATATTCTGCAAAAATAACTCACTTTTAGTTCACGGAACACTCAAGATTAAAAATGAAAAAAGAATACTAAAGAATTCCTTTAGATGAGAGTATACTAAATAGACCTAACAATGAAATGCAATGCTTGATACTGGTTTGGATCCTAAACAGGGCAAAATTTTGATAAATAATATGTAACTGATGAAATTATAATATGTACTTAGATTAGATAATAGTTTTATATTTGTATTAAATTTCCTGATTTTGATCATTGTTCTGTGGCTAGGTATTAGAATGTTTTCATCCTTAGGCTATACACAGTAATTGCTTAGGGCTAACAGGGTGCACTGTACCCAACTTAAGAGGAATAGTGAGTTTAGATAAAGGGTATATGGCAGGATCTGGTACTAACCTTGAGATATATACATATATATGTATGTGTATATACCCTGCCCCCCAAAAAAAGCTTGAAAATACAAGAGATCCAGGCATAGTGTTGTTTTTTACCCTCCGTTTTTTTTTGTACCATTTAAAAAAAAATTTTTTTACTGATAGCATATTAGTTTATAACATTGTGAGATTCCAGTTTTATATTAGTATTTGTCAGTCGCCATATAAATATGCCCCTTCACCCCTTGTGCCCACCCCCTAACTCCCTTCCACCTGGTAACCACCAAACTGTTCTCTCTGTCCATGTGTTTGTTTACATTCCACATATGAGTGAAGTCATACAGTGTTTGTCTTTCTCTGTCTGGCTTATTTCACTTAACATAATACCCTCTAGGTCCATCCATGTTGTTGCAAATGGGACGATTTTGTCTTCTTTTATGGCTGAGTAGTATTCCATTGTATATATATACCACATCTTCTTGATCCAATCGTCTGTCAATGAACACTGGGTTGCTTCCACGTCTTGGCTATAGTGAATAATGCTGCAGTGAACATAGGGGTGCATAAGCCTCTTTGGATTGTTGATTTCAAGTTCTTTGGATAAATACCCAGAAGTGGGATAGCTAGATCATAAAGTATTTCTATTTTTAATTATTTGATGAATTGAGCCTCTGTTTTGCATAGAGGCTGCACCAGTTTGCATTCCCACCAGCAGTGAATGAGAGTTCCCTTTTCTCCACATCCTCTCCAACATTTGTTATTTTTTATCTTGGTGATTATAGCCATTCTCACGGGTGTAAGGTGATATCTTAGAGTAGTTTTGATTTGCATTTCCCTGATGATTAGTGATGTTGAACATCTTTTCATGTGCCTATTGGTCAGGCATAGTGTTTTTAACCTAAATGCATACATAGAATCTTATGTACTGATTTCTCATAGGTATTTCAAAAAGGATAGATTATAATGTGTGAGAGTCACAGTAAATATAATATAAAAAGCAAAACAATTACTTAGAAAAAGCACAAAAAATTCTTGTACTTAAAGTTTTTGCAAATGCTCAAAGGAAAAAAAATATGTAATATAATGAATCATGCAGCAAATGGTATACTTATGCAAACAGAATGGAAAGTTTCAAAACAGTTTCTTCCAACATCTCTAAATAGAAAATAATAGCAATATTTTTGCTGCTTTCTGATGGTTATTTTTACAGCAGGAGTAGCTTATAGATTAATATATGGGCCTCATCATTGTTAGAATAACTTTTTTTCATACTTATTTTTTTGGAAGCTATTATACCATTGATTACAAAAACTTCGATGTCTTGAGAACTTATTATCTTCCACGCACGATACTAAGGATTAGCATACCACTGGTCTTTTGATGCTTTTCAGGAGACTTGCAAGTTTTATAGTTTGCTTTAAATTACGTGAGTAAGGATTAGTGCAGATTCAAACTCATACTCTGGCTATGGTATTATAATCCCTGTGTAATATAACTTAGTTCCCTGCAAGAAACATTGCTAAATGAAATCATGATGATATATGTAAAATGATTTAAATATGTATCTGTCAATGGAAGTGATTTTCATCAGCATAAATTCATTGAGTATCTCTAATGATGATGGTTTTTACTAGCATGAAACATACAAAGAACAACCCTGCCCATAGTTAATGTGGCAAGAAATGGAAGTACTGGGAACTCAGCATCAAACTAAAACTAAAAATTAAAGTTACCTTTTTGCTAAAAACAAACCAGTTACATAGAAATTATTTTCACATTGTCCCAAGATAGTATTCATTAAGGATATCAACATATATAATTTAAAAAGGCATTCTACATCTAAATAAATTTGGGAAACACTGAATGAAACACAGTTATAACTCTTGCAGGAATTTTCAGAGCATTTAATATGCAAACTCATAATTGTATATCACTTAGAAGTTAACATGATATGCAGTGTACCTCCGATTCAAATTGCTATAGAACAACTGCTTCCTTCCTTGCATTTTTTAATCTCCCTAACAAAATATCTCACAGAATTAGAGTTCCACATGGTACATGCATTGCAGTTAGAGAAAGACTGCGAAGATTTGAGAAGGCTTCAAGGTGGTGGTGAAAGAAGTTGGGAAATGGTTAAATTCATTTAGTTAGAATGAAATGCATAAACAGTGCAGGTATTTTGAAAAGAAAAATCAAAGACTGAATGAGAAAAAATGTTACTTGATGAGAAGGTTTCCATGCAAGAACATATTATGTCTGTTGTCATCGAGATAAATATCAGTGGACAGTGAGGAAATGAAATGTGGAATATAGATTCACAGTAACAATAAATGAATATGTAATCTCAAAAAGAGTATTAATATGGATAAAACATTTAATAAAATTATATTTGGTAATTAATATCAAGGAGTTGGAAAAAAAGGCAAGGATACATGTAAAAGAGAGAGGCAATAATTTGTAGATCAAGGACCCCGATTACACAGAGTGCTTATCCTTGGAAAGGTGTGGGATGTTGCTCTCTCTGAGGCAGAAAGGCACTAGGTCAGAGGGTCACACATGTGACCGCTTGCTCAGAGTATCACTGTCACCTGGGGACTTGTTTGAAATGCCAACTCTTGGATCTGTCTTAGTCAGCTTGGACCTCTATAACAAAATTTCCATAGACTGGGTGGCTTAGACAACAAATATTATTGCTCACAGTGCTGGAGGCTTGAAGTTCAAGATCAAGGTGCCAGGAAGATCAAGTTTTTGGTGAGGATCCTTTTCCTGGTTTACAGAGGGCTATCTTCCTAACTAACTCTGGAGGTGGCAGGGAGGACCTGGCAATCTGTGTTTTTACAAATCTTCCAGGTATTTGTTTCATCCTTAATTTTGAGGACCAAGGCATTTGATGTTAATTTTGAGGAAATATTTGATGTTTTCAAAAAGAGAGTGTGTCTTCAAAGCATTTGACATCAAAAAGCTCAGAAACTATAATAATCAAAGTTTTAATCTTTGTGAGAAAGATTAAATTAGGCCACTGAGAATGAAGAAGAGTTAGGCTTGAGGACTCCTGTGAAATGCAATGCAATTTTTACAAGGTATAAATTAAAGAAAGAAGGAGAGTACGGGTGAAAGAAGAAAAGATGAAATGTTTGATTTACTTTTTTCAGTTTCTCCAAGAGTGTTCTACAGTTTAAGAGCGTGAATGGTGAAAGCAAACGGAATGGATGACACAGAATCAGGTGTGTTTTTTTACTGGTTGTACTGTGTTCTCAAGGGGGCTTGTGATTCTGCTGTGCGAGTTAGTCAGCGCTGAAAGGAACACTCATTTTTAAATTGAATTACTTGTTTTTTGCTACTGAGTTGTATGAGTTCTTTATATATTTTGATTATTAACCCCTTATGAGATATGTGATTTGCAAATATTTTCTCTCATTCTGTAGGTTTTTTCATTTTTTTAATCATTTCTCTTGCTGTGAAGAAGCTTTTTAATTTCATATAGTCACAATTGTTTATTTTTTGTTGCTTGTGCTTTAGGTGTCATATAAAAAAAATCATTGCCAAGACCGATGTCAAGGAGCTTACCACCTATGTTTTCTTTCTTTTTTTTTTTTTTTGTGAGGAAGATCAGCCCTGAGCTAACATCCGTGCTAATCCTCCTCTTTTTGCTGAGGAAAACCGGCTCTGAGCTAACATCTATTGCCAATCCTCCTCCCTTTTTTTTTTATTTTCCCCCCGAAGCTCCAGTAGATAGTTGCATGTCATAGTTGCACATCCCTCTAGTTGCTGTATGTGGGACGCGGCCTCAGCATGGCCCGAGAAGCTGTGCGTCAGTGCACGACTGGATCCAAACCCAGGCCGCCAGTAGCAGAGCCCACACACAACCACTAAGCCACGGGGCCGGCCCCACCTATGTTTTCTTTTGGAGTTTTATGACTTCAGGCCTTACATTTAAATCTTTAATCCATTTTGAGTTAATTTTTGTGAGTGGTGTAAAATAGGGGTCTAGTTTCATTCTTTTACATGTGAATATCCAATTTTCCCAGCACCAATTATTGAAGACACTGTCTTTTCTCCATTGAGTGTTCTTGGCTCCCGTGTCAAATTTTGTGGGCAAAGGACCTGAATAGACATTTTTCCAAAGAAGATATTCAAATGGCCAACAGGTACATGAAAAGGTGCTCAACATATCTATCATTAGGGAAATGCAAATCAAAACCACAACGAGATATCACCTCACACCTGTTAGAATGGCCATCATCAAAAAGACAAGCAATAGCAAATGCTGGCGAGGATGTAGAGAAAGGGAACACTTGTACACTATTCGTGGGAATGTAAATTGGTGCAGCAAGTATGGAAAACATACTTGCTGTTTTATGGAAAACATAAAATTAAAAACAGAACTACTATATGATCCAGAAATCCCACTTCTGGGTATATATCTGAAGGAAACAAAATTACTATATTGAAGAGATATCTGCACTTCTATGTTCACTGCAGCATTATTTGCAATTCCCAAGACATGGAAACAAGCTGAGTGTCCATTGACAAATGAATGGGTAAAGAAAATGGGGTGTGTGTGTGTGTGTGTGTGTATATGTGTATAATACCTGCTACTTCTTCAAACTGAACTATTTTGTTAGAATTCAGGAAGAAATTAAGCTTCAAAAAATTTAATGGTGTAAGTTAGTATTTTTAAGTATAAAATATCATCAAATAAATTAATCATGGAGAATTCTAATCCTAAAAATTCTGAGGAAGCAATCCAAGTGAAAATCACCAGACATAATTATATTTCTTTTGAATAAGACTATAAAGATAACATTCTTTTGCTTTTTAAAAAACATTGCTGATTATATTTTTCCATATCATATGATTGTCTTTGAATGAATAAATGATGTATACAGCAAAATGCACACACTTTTAAGAATTGATGTGCACTAAATTTTAAGAATTAAGCATGCACTTGTTAGGTTCTTTATCCTGATAATAGAGCTTAAAATTTTGGCTTAGTTCAATATCAGTTGAGTCAAGTTCAACCGTGGAAATGATTGTGTTTTCAGTCACCTAGTCAACACTTGAAATAAATAAGGTCAGATTTTTAAACATTAAGCTATTTATTTATATTATGAGAAAAAAAATCAAATAAAATTATAAATATTATTTATACTGATGAACGATCCATAACAGATGTGCACACAGAAAATGTCTTTGGTAGAAGAATGAGTTTTCTGCCAGAAAAGAAACCCGTACAAAAAAAATTCCTGAATTGCTATTGGTGTTGAATTTATACAAGCATCTTAAAATGAGTTGGGAAGTATTTATTCGTTGTCTGCTTTCTAAAAGATTTTGTGTAGATTGGTGTGACTCATCCTTACATGTTTGATAACAATTCACCTGAAACTATCTTGGTCTGAGGATTTCTTTTTTTAGAGCTTTTTTAATAGAAGTTCAATTCTTTTAACAGATTGTGGGATATATAGAATTATACCTCTTTTGTAAATTTTGGTAATTTTTATTTTTCAAGGTATTTCTCAACTACACCAATGTGGTTTTCTGCAGAAGATTCAGAAATTCTAGATCCCCTCAGATAATATTATGATAGAAGCTCAAGAGTGAACAAATCCCTGGGCAGGAACTTCCCCACATGAAAGTGGTGTCTTGTCTTCTGTCTTGATGATGATTAGAAACTAATGAATTAACAATATCAGTGTCGACATACCTTGATACCGAGAGCATTTTAATCTGCTGCAGCATAGATACCACATCCGAGACAGCAACTAAAATTGAGGCTACTGCTGGTTCAATTTGTGGTCTACTCTCCTGTTCCAGTATTTGTTGTTTTTTAGTAGAGGCCAGATTTGTGAATTAAATAGGGATATGATGGGTACCATTAATCCTTTGTCATTTAAGAAAGGCCAATATTGCTCCAACCACCACCAGTGATAGGGCCCTAAGTGTCAGCTGATCTAAAAGTGATCCAGATCCCAAATCTTATTTTAATCTGTACCCTAGGATGACTACTTCTACTAATTATCGTAGGTGTTCCCTTGGAAACAGACTCCAAAATGGAGATTTGTGTGAAGGTAGTTCATTTGGTAGACACCCAACAGAGGTAAGATTGTACATGGTAGAATTGTACAAGGGAGAGAAGTTGAGAACTGTGATGCACAGAGTCCTCAGCCAACCCTATGTGGAGCTCTGAAGCTAGGATGGCCATTTACAGAATAAGGCAAAGGACTGGGATACCTCAACAAATTATTGGATAATCGCTGCTCCTTAGGATAAGTTATAACCACGGGAAGGCAGTTCTCAGCGTCTAAGGGCAATTCCTGGGACGGGATCCAGCTATGAGTGACAGCAGGTAGTAATCCTGGCAACTGAGAGAATGAGGGTCTCAGTATTAGCAGATGATCCGCCACATGTGGATAAGACCCAAGTCTGTTTCAAGCGCCCATAACTAGGCACCAATCTGGCCTCCCCCTTGTTGTGCAGAACAATTGAACAGCATCCTTTTTAGCGCTAGTGATTATCATTTTTATATATGTAAATATTATAGGCAAGATTGTCATTTACCTTTTTGATGAGTAATACAATTGAATAAGTTTTTACATGTTAATTGTTGGTCATTCTTTTTTAAAAATTAATATTTTTAATTGTCAATTTTCTGTTGAAGGATGCTCTTAATTGGCTAAAAAACTTTACACTTAATTAGCTAAAAGCTCTTATACTCCTATTTAGTGGGCCAAAAGTTTTTAAACTCTTCTACTTAAATGGCTAACAGAACTTTTACTCAACTTCAATAAATTTTTCCAAATCCCAAATAAAACTGTCAAACTGATTTCTATAATTATATAAATGCTTCTTCTATTGATCACTCAAGTTCTAAATCTTAATGAATCGTCAAATCTTCACTCTCATTGTTCCTCATGTCCGTAGAGTCAAAGTTTATCATCCATTTTACTTAATATTGGCTTCTCACTTCTACATCCAGTGCATTTCTCTAATTGAGTTTTTATTCATTCCATCTGTTTAGTGTGATTGCTTTGAAATTAGTGTTTTTAACTTTCAATCTCTTTTATCAATTCCTGGCAGATAAATTTTCATAAAATTTGTTTCTAAAAACACTCCTCTGAACTAAGAAACCTGAAATATTTCTTTTAAAATATGGAATATATCACACCCAGGCAATTAGCCATAGAATTCAAGATTCTCCAAAATCTAAATGAACCTTCCTCCCCAACTTCTGCTCTTGTTTCTTCATGTAAATTGTGTTTTCAGCCAACTCAAACTCTGTATTTTTCACTCATCCTATCCTCCGTTTGTTTTCTGTGTGTGTGTGAGGACGATGGGCTCTGAGCTAACATCCATGCCCATCTTCCTCTATTTTGTACATGGGACGCCGCCACAACATGGCTTGATGAGCGGTGTACAGGTCTGTGCCTGGGATCCAAATCCACGAACCCTAGGCCTCTGAAGCAGAGCATGCAAACTTAACTATTATGCTACCAGGCCAGCCCCCTACCCTTTGCTTTTGTCCATGCTTATTACCTCTGACAGAAATATCTCCACCCATCGTCCCTTTGAAAATTCTCTCTTTCCTGAAAAACGTTTCCTAATTTTCTCCTCAATAAGACATTAATTTATTTCCTTTGTATCTCATAGCATTTTCAAATTTTTTATACTGCTCATCACATTCTGACTGTACTACAGTTTTATATGTATGCCTTACTTCTTGTCAAAATGTAACTTTTTTGAGGATTGAAATGTATCAATTCCTATTCATATATAATATAACTTTTAATCTTCATTTATGGTCAATCAAAGGAAATGGGTAATTGTTTAAAGTCTTTTTTTGAAGTAATTCTTCTGATATTGGTGAATGACGATGTAATATTGATATTCTTGCTCTTTAAATAGAAAGAGTTCAGTAACCATTACATATATCCTATTCCTGAGAATGAAGATAGTTGAATTAATATGTTAGAAGACATAGATACATGCCAAATAAAAACACATCAGTAAGAATTTTAAAGCTGAAAATATGCAAAACAAACACAATGAATGTTTCGTAATGCATATAAGTAAAAGTGATGTTGTGCTTCGGAATGTTCCTCAAAAGAAAGGGAGATTTTTATTGAAGAAGTGTCATTGGCATTCATATTTCAGGAAATTTTAGTTGGGGTAACTATTATTTATGTTTATTTTGTAAGCAAACCATATTAACCATCATTTACAAGGTTAGAGTTAAAACTGCTTTGTGAAGAAATGCCACACAAAAACAAGTTTCTGAAGTGTACTTCATATAGGCACATGTGTATATATGCTTGAATATGTGGGAAAAGTAGTTTCAATGTAAATCCTGATATTTCTTGGATTTAAATGAAAGAATTTTTTTTATTTTATTTTTAAAGAAGACAAAAGCCTCACAGTGTTTTTCATTTTTTAAAAATATGCTGTAGACACAAGTCCTGCATCAGCTATATGCTTTGCAAGCTTTCTCTCTAGTCTGCAAGCTTAGCTTTTCGTTTTCTTACTGGTGTCTTTTGAATGGTAAAACTCTTCAGACTTTGTCTTTTCATGGTGAATGCTTTATGTATCCTAAGAAAATTTTGCCAAACCATTGAATACAAAAATATTTTTCCTATGTTTTAGAACTTTTATAGTTTTAAATTTTATTGATTCTATGATCCTTTTAGAGATAAATTTTGTGTATTATCTGAGGCAAGGATTGACTCAGGTTCATTTTTTCCACTTGGGTATCCAACAGTTCAAAACTGAAAAAATAATTGTTTCATCATTCAACCACATTATATGCTTTGTTGAAAATTGATTAAACACATATGTGTGTGCCTCTTTCTGAGCTCTCTACTCTGTCAATTTTGATCTATAATTATCTTTATGCTAGTATAATATTATCTTGATTACTGTAGTTTTATAGTAAGTCTTGAAGTTAGATAAGTCCTCTAAACTTGATTTTTGTTTTCAAAATTGTTTGGCTATTATAAGTTCTTTGCATATCCACATAAACTGTAGAAACACCTTACTAAATGTCATGAAAGAGTTTCCTGGAATTTTGATTGGAACTATAATGAACTTATAGAATGATTTTTTGATAATTTACATTCTAACAATATTGAATCTTCTGATCTATAAGTATTATATGAGTATTTCCCATTTAGGTCTTCTTTAATGTCCTCAGTAATGTTATATAGCTTTTATGTACAGGAATTTCCCACTTTTTAAATTTATCTTTCTTTCATGTTTTTGATGCAATTGTAGCTGGTATTTTATTTCAATTTCACATATTTTGTTATGGTTGTATAAAATACATTTAATTTTGGGGGCCGGCCTGGTGGTGCAAGTGGTTAAGTTCGTGCACTCCACTGCGGTAGCCCGGGGTTCACCAGTTTGGATCCTGAGTGCACACCAACGCATCGCTTCTCAGGCCATGCTGTAGTGGCGTCCTATATAAAGTAGAGGAAGATGGGCATCGATGTTAGCCCAGGGCCAGTCTTCCTCAGCAAAAAAAGAGGAGGATTGGCAGATGTTAGCTCAGGGCCAATCTTCCTCACAAAAAAAATAAAAAATACATTTAATTTCTACCTTGATTTAGTAAACTTGTACCTTGCCATATTTATTTATTAGTTCAGGTAACATTTTGAACATTTTTAATCTTGTTCTACATAAAAGATAATGCCTCTGCAAATAAAGTTTAATTTCTTTCTTCCCAGGCTATAAAGTTTTTTTTATTTTTCTTGTCATATTGCACTGGTTATAAAATTATGTACAATATTAAATAGACATGTTGAGAAAAGACATTCTTTGCTGTTCCTTATATTAGTGGAGAGATATTTAGTCTTTTATCAGTAGAAATGATGTTAGCTGTAGTTTTAACTGGTTGAGGATATCCCTTTAAAAAAAATTACTAAGGTATAATAGACATACATTATATTAGTTTTGGGTGTACAACATAGTGATTTGATATTTGTATACATTGCAAAAGGATCACTACAATAAGTCTAGATAACATCCATCACCATGCATAGATACAGAATTTTTTTTCTTGTGATGAGAACCTTCAAGATCTATTCTCTTAGCAACTTTCAAATATGCAATACAGTATAAAACCATAGTCTCCATGTTGTACATTACAATGTGACTTATTTATTTTATAACTGGAAGTTTGTACCTTTACACTCTTTTCACCCATTTCACCCACTGCTCGACTCCTAGACTCTAACAACTACCAATCTGTTCTCTGTATCTATGAGGTTGTTTTTTAAATTTCATATATAAGGGAGATCATACAATATTTGTCTTTCTCTGACTTATTTCACTTAACATAATGCTCTCAAGATCCATCCATGTTGTCTCCAATGCCAAAATTTCATTCTTTTTTATGGCTAAATACTATTTCATTGTGTGTATGTGTATATATACACATACAAATATACACATATACATATACATGTATGTATATACATATATACATACATGTATATGTATATATGCATGTATGTATGTATAAATATATATATACACAACAATTTTTCTTTATCCATTCATCCATCGATGGACCTTTACCTTGTTTCCATATCTTGGCTATTGTAAATAATGCTGCAATGAACATGGGGGTGCATATATCTTTTTGAGTTAGTGTTTTCATTTTCTTTGGATAAATACCCAGACGTGGAATTGCTGGATCATATGGTAGTTCTGTTTTAAATTTTTTGAGGAATCTCCAGACTGTTGTCCATAGTGGCTGTACCAATTTACATTCCCACCAAACAGTGCACAAGAGTTCTCTTTTCTCCACATCCTCACCAGAATTTTCTATCACTTGTCTTTTTGATGATAGCCATTCCAGCAGGTGTGAGATGATACCTCATTGTGGTTTTGGTTTGCCTTTCGCTGATGATTGATGATGTGGAGGATCTTTTCATGTATCTGCTGGCCATCTGCATGTCATCCTTGGAAAAATGTCTATTCAGATCCTCTGCCCATTTATTCATTGGCTTGTTTGGGTTTTTTTGCTATTGAGTTGTGGGAGATCTTTGTATGTTTTGAATATTAACTCCTTATCAGATATATGATTTACATATATTTTCTTCCATTCATTAGTTGCCTTTTCATTTTGTTAATGGTTTCCTTTGCTATGCAGAAACTTTTTAGTTTGATGAAGTCCCACTGGTTTATTTTTGCTTTTGTTGCCTTTGCTTTTGGTGTCAAATCCAAAAAATCATCACCAAGACCAAAAGTCAAGGAGCTTAAAACCTTTATTTTCTTCTAGGATTTTTATGGTTTCAGGTCTTACATTTAAGGCTTTAATGAATTTTGAGTTAATTTTTGTGTATAGTGTAAGATAGTGGTCCAGTTACATTCTTTTGCACGTG
This sequence comes from Ceratotherium simum simum, assembly GCF_057802395.1. Lineage (NCBI taxonomy): Eukaryota > Metazoa > Chordata > Mammalia > Perissodactyla > Rhinocerotidae > Ceratotherium > Ceratotherium simum. The sequence continues at coordinate 24,491,359 of NC_141917.1, read as the reverse complement.
GCTGTCTGGTTTTCCTAAAACTGTTTATTGAAGAGACTGTCCTTTCCCCATTGTATATTCTTGGCTCCTTGGTCATAAGTTAATTGATGACATGTGTTTATTTCTGGGCTCTCGGTTCTGTTCCATTGATCTGTGTCTGTTTTTATGCCAACAACCATATAGTTTCAAATACTATTGCTTTGTAATATACTTTGAAATCGGAGAACAGGATGCCTCCAACTTTATTCTTCTTTCTCATGATTGATTTGGCTATTCAAAGTCTTTTGTGGTTCTGTACAAATTTTAGGATTCTTTGTTCTATTTCTGAGAAAAATGGCATTAAAATTTTGATAGGGATTGTATTGAATCTGTAGATTGTTTTGGGTAGTACAGACATTTTAACAATATTAATTCTTCCAATCTGTGAGCATGCAATATCTTTCCATTTTTTAGCGTCTTCTTCAATTCATTTCATCAATGTCTTATAGTTTTCAGTGTATACTTTTTTCACTTCCTGGGTTAAATTTATTCCTAGGTATTTTATTCTTTTTGATGCTATTATAAATGGGATTTTTTTCTTTCTGATAGTTCATTATTAGTGTATAGAAATGCAACAGATTTCTATATATTGATTTTGTATCCTGCAACTTTACTGAATTCACTGAATTTTAACAGTTTCAGTGGAGTCTTTTTTTTTTTTTGGGTGAGGAAGATCAGCCCTGAGCTAACATCCATGCCAATCCTCCTCTTTTTGCTGAGGAAGACTGGCGCTGATCTAACATCTGTGCCCATCTTCCTCTACTGTATATGGGACGCCGCCACAGCATGGCCTGACAAGCGGTGTATCGGTGCACACCCGAGATCCAAACCCAGCCCGCCAGCAGCAGAGCACATGCACCCAACTGCTACACCATGGGGCCAGCCCCTCAGTGGAGTCTTTAGGGTTTTCTCTGTCTAATATCATGTTATCTGCAAAAAGTGATAGTTTTACTTCTTCCTTTCCAATTTGGATGCATTTTATTTCTTTTGCTTGCCTAATGCTCTGGCAGGGACTTTCAATACTATGTTGAATTAAAGTGGTGAGATTGGGAATCCCTATCCTGTTCCTTATCTTACAGGAAAAGCTTTCAGCTTTTCATCATTGGATATAATGTTAGTTGTGGGCTTGTCATATATGGCTTTTACTATGTTGAGGTACATTCCCTCCATACCTGCTTTGTTGAGAGGTTTTATTATAAATGGATGTTGAATTTTGTCAAATGTTTTTTCTGCATTTATTGAGATGACCATATGATCTTTATCCTTCATTTTGTTAATGTGATGTATCACCACATTATTGATTTGTGGATGTTGAACCATCCTTGCATCCCTGGAATAAATCCCACTTGATCATGGTGTATGCTCCTTTTAATGTATTGTTGAATTCAGTGTGCTAATATTTTGTTGAGGATTTTTGCATCTGTGTTCATCAAGGATATTGTCCTGTAATTTGCTTTTCTTGTGCTGTCCTTGTCTGGTATCAGAGTAATGCTGGCCTCATAAAATGAGTTTGGAAGTGTTCCTTCCTCTTCTATTTTTTGGAAGAGTTTGAGAAAGATTGGTATTAATTCTTTTTGAATGTTTGGTAGAATTCACCAGTGGATCTGTCTGGTCCTGGACTTTTGTTTGTTGGGAGGTTTTTGATTACTGATTCAATCGCCTTACTGGAAATTGGTCTGTATGGATTTTCTATTTCTTCATGATTCAGTCTTGAGAGGTTGTATATTTCTAGAAATTTATCCATTTCTTCTAGGTTATCCAACTAGTTGGCATATAATTGTTCACAGCAATCTTTTACAATCCTTTATGGTATCAGTTGTAATGTCTCCTCTTCAATTTTTGATTTTATTTATTTGATTCCTCTCTGTTTTTTTCTTGATGACTTTGGCTAAATGTTTTTCAATTTTGTTTATCTTTTCAAAGATAAACAGCTGTTTATAAAACCAACCAGCTGTTGGTTTCATTAATCTTTTCTATTGTCTTTTTAGCCTGTAGTTCATTTGTTTCTCCTTTGATCTCTGTTCCTTTCCTCCTTTATAATAACTTGGGCTTCATTTGTTTTTCTTTTTCAAGTTCCTTGAGGTGTGAAGTTAGGTTGTTTATTTGAAAATTTTTTTTGTTTCTTGAGGTAGGCATTTATTGCTATGAACTTCCCTCTTAGAACTGCTTTTGCTGCATCACTTAAGTTTTGGTGTGTTGTAGTTCCTTGTTCATTTGTCTCAAAGTATTTTTTCACGTCTTCATTGACTCATTGGTTGTTCAGTAGCAAGTTCTTTAATCTCCACATATTTGTGAAATTTCCATTTTTTTTCCTTGTAAATGATTTCTGGTTTCATACCATTGTAGTCAGAAAAGATTTTGATATGATTTCAATCTTAAATTTGTTAAGACTTGTTTTGTGGCCTAACACATGATGTATCATGGAGAATGTTTCATGTGCATTTGAGAAAAATATGTATTCTGTTGCTTTTAGATGGAATGTTCTGTATATATCGGTTAAGCCCATCCATTCTAACCCATTAAGGCCAATGTTTCCTTATTGATTTCGTCTGGATGATCTAGACATTGATGTAATTGGGGTATTAATGTCCCCTACTATTCTACTGCTGTCTATTTCTCCTTTTAGGTCTGTTAATATTTGCTTTATATATTAGGTGCACCTATGTTGAGTGCATAAATATTTACAAATGTAATATCCTCTTGTTGGATTGACCCCTTTATCATTATGTATTGCCCTTCTTTGTCTCTTATTACAGTATTTGTTTTAAAGTCTATTTTGTCTCATATACATATGGCTATCCCAGCTTTATTTGGTTTGCACTTACATTAAATATTTTGTTTCTATCCATTCACTTTCAGTCTGTGTGTGCCCTTATGTCTGATATGAGTTTCTCTTAGGCAGCATATAAATGGGTCTTGTTTTTTTTTAACCTTTCAGGATACTTACTTTTATTCTTATTTTACTGAATAATTTCATCATGATGGGTATTAATTTTTTGTCAAATGTTTTTCTCTATTTACCTTTCTTTGATATTTTGGTTTATCTTTTTATTTTCCTATATTTACTTTTTGTTTAGATTATTACTTTTTTTGTGTCTTAAAGCAAAAACTTAGGACACTGATTTTATTAATCTTTTCCTTTTTTAATATAAGTATTTAATGTTATATATTTTTCTTCTAAATATTGCATGAACTTCCCACACATTTTGATGTGTTGTATTTTCATTTTTAATTTCACTAAAAATAGATTCCAATATCCTTCTTTCACCAATTTGTTATTTAGAAGTATGTTATTTAATATGCAAAAATTGGGGAATATTTCAATATCTTTTATTGATACTTAGTTTATTTCTACTGTGGTAACAGAAATATTCTATTTTATTTCTCTCCCTTTACATTTACTGAAACATATTTTATGACTCAGAATATAGTCTATTTCTGTGAGTGCTCTATGTGCACATAAAAGAAATGTGTAATCAGCTATTGTTTGCTGAAGTGTTGTATAAATGCCACTTAAGTTAGTTGATATTGATCAATTCATTTTCTGTCCTTAATGATTTTTTGTGTACTTCTTTTATCAATTATTGTGAGAGGAATATTAAAAGTCTTTAACTATAATTATAGTTTTATCTGTTTGTCTTTTCAGTCCTGTCAATTTTTCTTTCATGTACTTTGAAACTTTGTGTTTAAGTGCATACATATTTAGGATTTTGTATGCTTCTGGTTGAACTGAGTACTTTATCATTATGATATATCCCTCTTTTTCCCTTGTAATATTTGCTGTCCTGAAATCACGTTTGCCTGATATTAGTTTAGCCTCTCCAGCTTTCCTTGGATTGTATCTGTATGATTATTTTTTTATACTATATTACTTTTAACCTATGTCTTCCTTATTGAAAATGGGTTTATATAAATAGCATATAGTTGTATCTGACTTTTTCATTTACTCTGACAAATTTTTTAAATTTTTAACTAGAGTGTTTAGACTTCTTATATTTTATATAAATATCATTAGTGTTTGGTTTAAATCTAGCATCTTGCTTGCTATTTTCTATTTCTTGTATCTTCTTTTTCTTTCTTTTTCTGTTTGCTTTTGGATTGAGTATTTTGTGTGTGTGATCCAGTGTTACTCTTCTATTCTCTATTAGCTATATTTCCTTGTTTATATTTTTAGTCCTTGCTCTAGGGTTTACTTATCACAGTCATAGATGGTAGTACTACATATGTTATGAATTCAAAAACACATACTTGTTTGCTTTTATACAACCAATTATCTTTTAAAGAAAAAAATGAGAAAATATCTTTTATATTTGGCCACATACATTTGTATACTTTTTCATTCTTTATGCTCTTAATTCTTTAATGTAAATAAAATTTTTTACATGGGCAATTTTTCCTTCTTTGTTTAAAAAGAATTTGCTTTAACTTTTTTTAATGCATCTCTGTAATGATTAATTATCTCAGTTTTTGGTACTCTAAAATCGTCATACTTCAACTTTATTTTTGAATGATATTTTTGCTAAGTATTAAATTCTGGGTTAACAGATGTTTTTCTTTTTTCAGAGATTTAAAGATAGTATTTGATATTTTTTCTTACCATTATGAATTTTATGAGAAATCTGTTATCATTATCTTACTCTCTGTATGAAATATGTCATTCTCTCTGGCTGCCTTTATGAATTTTAGCTTTATGACTGGATATCAGTAACTAGATTATGATATATTTTTTATATTCCTTCTGTTTGAGCTTCATTGAGTTTCTTGAAACTATTGCTTTATCATTTTTTTTAAATTTGGAAAATTTTCTGCCAAGATTCCTTCAAATACTTTTCTGCCCATTTGCTTTTTTTTTTTTTTTTTGTGGGAAAGATCAGCGCTGAGCTAACATCCATGCCAATCCTCCTCTTTATGCTGAGGAAGACTGGCCCTGAGCTAACATCCATGCCAATATTCCTCCACTTTAGGTGGGATGCTGCCACAGCATGGCCTGACAAACGGTGCATCAGTGTGTGCCTAGGACCCGAGCCTGGGCTGCCAGCAGCAGAGCATGCACACTTAACTGTTGCGCCATGGGGCCAGCCCCGCACTTGTTTTTTTTTTTTTGTCCCAGAGCACCCAAAACATCTTTTCATTATTTTCAGTCTTTTCCCTACTTTTGATTCATTTTTTTCCTGTAATGTCTAATCTGATCTGCTTTTATTCCATCTTTTCATTCCATTAGGTTTTGTCTGTTTATTGTTTTTAATATTTCAAATATTGTATTTTTAATCTCTAAAATTTCTATTTAATTTATTTTTATATCTTACATTTCTTTCCGCATTATGTTTATCATTTTCTTTGCATCTCTGAGCACACTTAAAAGATCATTGTTTTAAGGTCCCTTTCTGTCGTAATTTCATAATGTCTCTCATCTCTGTCTCTTTCCATTATCTTAACTCTCTTGCTTATGAATCCCATTTTCCTGCTTCTTTGCATGCTGAATAAATTTTGACTGCATGCTAGAAATTTTAATTTCTTTGTTTTTAGAGTGCTGGATTTTGCTTTATTTCTTCAAGTGGTATCATATTTTCTGTGCCTAGAAGTTCATTTCAACATCATTGTGGCTTGCTTTTAAGCTTTCTTAAGACAGGTTTACAGCAGTTTTTATCCTTGGGTTAATTTCTCTTCATTTTAAGACAAGCCATTCTAAAGACTCTGTCCATTGTGAAACACAACTATTCAAAGCCTTGGTGAATTCTCATCATTGTTTATCTTATTGCTTTCAAGTAATTATTTCCTCAGGGAGAAGTCTTAGGAAATTTTCTCCTACTCACATGCAACACTTTCTTCCCTGGCTCTCTGAAACTCAATTTCTAGTTCCCTTACTGGTCTGAACTCCAACCTCTTTCCTTAACTCAGTGAAAATGTGAGGCTTTCTTTTGGTCTCTTTCTGTGCTGTGGCCTGAAAACTGCCTTTAGGTAGTACACTAGGGACAATTATTGGGTTTGCCTCACTTATTTTCCTTCTTTCAGTAGCCACAGTCTTGTGTTGCCTGTTGTCCAAAGTATGGAAATCATTATTCAACATACTTAGTCCTTCATGTTGGTTGCCACAGGAGGACAATTCCAATAATGTTCACCTCGTCCTTTCTCTTAGATTTTCGTGTAATGTCACCACCATTCTCCCAGTTGCTAAAACCTTGTTGATAGTTTTGAATCCCCTCTTCCCATATGCCTCCAGTCCTACTTTTTGCCTGTACATCTCAATAGCTCCCAAATTGGCCGTTTCTTACACTTTTGTTTCCCTAAAGTCCATTTACTACTCTTCTTAAAAATTCCTGCTAGATCTAGAATAAAATAAACCTCATCTCTATAAAATTTACGTGAGTTAGCCCCAACCTAGCTTTTCTAACCAATATCTGCCAATTCTTTTCCTTATTCCATAATCTCTGTCTGTCATCGGTGTACTTTTGCCTGAAATGTTCTTCAGTGAGATAGCCTAATATTGGACCCCTGTGGTCATTTGGCACTTATTTCAAATACCCCCTCCTCAGAGAAACCTTCCCCAACCACCTTAAAGCTCTTCCCCTTCTCAGCCACTCTTTTCAATTCTTGCCTATGTTACTATAAAATTTTTATAGTTCAAATTATATTAATTATGCATTATTTTTTCTTACTATTGCCTGCATTCCCTACTACAAGGTAATTTCTATGAGGAAAATGGCATATCTACTTTATTTACTGTTGTATCCCAAGTATTTAGAACAGTCCCTGCTTCATCCACATTTATCTTAAAATTATGGATAATACATTGTCCTAGCCAAATCAGTGAAAATAAGAGGGAAAAAAAGCTTTACTGTGTCATTCCTTTGAGGGATACTGCCTACCAAGACAACCATGGAACAACTCACCAAACAAAGAAAAAATGGATTTTAGTGTTTTGGGAAGCAGTGGCTTTTAAGTGTAATTTAACAGAGTAGTACTTTTGTATGGTTCAAAGGAAAGTGGGAGTGTGTATAAAGGTGAGAACAACATCAGGTCTCTACTAGAAAGTCAACTTAAAATCCCATCCTTTTAGAAACCACAATGTGAAGACTGATTTGGGATTCTGAGTCCAGAAACCCCTTATTTGGGGAAGCTCTGTTCCTGGGTTGTAAATCAAGACAACTTTTTCTTTTCAAAGTGACTTTGGTCCTCTGGTCAAGAGTGAGATGTTTCATTCTTACAGATATAATTTCAAAAATCAGTGTTTTATGAGCAAGCCCTGTTGGCATAGTGGTTAAAGTTTGGCACATTCTGCTTTGTAAACCTGGGTTTGGTTCCCAGACATGGAACCACACCACCTGTCTGTCAGTAGCCATGCTGTGGTGGCAGCTCACAACGAAGAACTAGAAGGACTTACAACTAGGATATACAACTATGTACTGGGCTTTGCGAGGGGGAGAAAAAGGAACAAGATTGGCAACAGATGTTAGGTTAGGGTGAATCTTCCCTGCAAAAAAAAAAAAAAATCAGTGTTTTGTGATATTCTATGATTTTAGACAACATTTCTCAATGAGTTAGAAAGCAGTATTTTCTTCTCACAGATAACAAAAAAAAAGGGCTGTGGGGATGTTACAATGCTTTGAGCTGCAGTGTCCCTGGGAGAAAAGTTTCCTATTAAGATTGAAGCTGGCTTTATGTGTCTGTTATTGCAGCCTGATGAATGCATGGGCAGATTTTACTTTCTCTGTCTGAATTTACTACTGTTTTCTCCATATGGATGAATAACACAATAAATATTGCAATTCAAAAAAGAAATTGTAAAGTCTCTGGACTGCTACTAAACCAGCACTATATAGAACTTAAAACTAAATTTCACCTACATTATAATAATTGCTATAAATCAAAATATTCAGGAGTGTAATTTGAATGAAAATATAACAGAAAAATTTAAAAATTGATTCTGATCAATATAATATTGCATCAATTCTATGAGTAGTAATATATGTATATATAATTATATGAGTAGTAATCATATAGCTCTAGAAAAATTAACTTGATACATTAAAAAGTATTGTTTGCCAAAAAATGATTAATACTATTGGCCAGACATATATATATACCCTTGATCTTCTTTTTCTTTTGTGAAAGACACAGGAGCTATTAGAGTAATATTATCTTCAAAATATATATATAATTCATATGTGTACATATATAATATATCATATATCATATGTACATGTGCATATATACATATATTCAGAATATATATTACAATACATAATTATAATAATATATTACATATAATACATATATATTCAGAATATATAATATATATATGAGGTTTGACATGACTTGCTATGTCATATAGACAATAAATGAAATAGCCAGCATGTAAAATTAGATGCACAAAATTAACTCTGTTTCTGCTGCACCACTCTCTTTTGTTCAATTTATGTCTGTTAGGCTTATAGTGCATTTTGAATACAAAAAATATAAGAAGATAAAAAAAGAAAGAAATGAGATACTTAAAATGGTCAAAAATCAATTGAAACTAAATTTATTGGCTAAATCTATAAGAGAACGTGAGCAATTTTTGTTTCTTATGTTTACTTTCGTGTGTACACACAGTCACATTATGTAGTAGCCATATCTCTGTGTTGTTGCTATCCTCCCTGCATTGAATACCTTTTGTGCTTCTTTTTCTAAAATTCATGAAATAACATGAGAGTTCAATTCAAAGAGCCCATGTTCATTCTTTTATTTATTCATTTATTTGTTTACGTATATTTTTATTTATTATTTATTTGCTTTCTTCAAAGGCATCAAGAAAGTAATACTAAGAATAAAACACCAAAAATAACTGTCTGTGGGCCTGAAAGCATGTGAAGTGTTTTATATACATTATCTAAAATCCTTACAACAGCTGTACAAAGGAGCGCTACCTGGCACATAATGATGCATGATGCAGATGTAAAGTGTCTCTGGCAGCACGCTGCCCAAAATAAAGGGAAATGAAGTTTTTCTTTAGATGAGCTGCATGCATTAATTTAAAAGGATGAGCAAACTGAACCCAAACAATTGATAGCCACCAAACTTTTGAGTGTTACCGTTAAATTCAAGCTGTCAATTTCAAACACATTTCTGTTGGTATCAATTAAAATCAACATTTTTTTTCTGAAAGTTGCAAATATTTAGAAAGGAAACTTCAAACAATTGAAAGCTGATAAAGGAAAAAGTACCAAACATTTCCACTTTCATACTGTGTATTTCTTTCATAAAATCGATCTCTTTCTTCCAATCTTATATTATGAAAAAACGACAGACAAACAAATATAAACATAGCAGCTTTATCACCGGTAGAGCAGATTCTAGGGAGGTTTAGAGTTGGGGAAACAATGCTATACCTAATAGAGAATATTGTAACGTTGGATTCATTCTGCCACAGGCAGCACTCAACAACCACAATTCTCTCCCAATAGGAGAGAATATCAGACTGTGTGCATCTGGTGAGCAATCAGAGGGAAGAGGTGTCTGGGTTAAAAATATACAGTTGCTGGTTTTGTTTTCATTTTTTGGTTTCACCAAAATCACAGATTAATAAGTCCTTCTCAGGAGAGAAAAAACAGAGAAAGCAACGAGATTTTTTTCTGCCCACCAAGGCCAAATATTACCCAGTTACATCTCAGCTTGCCTACAGTACTAAACTAAACTGAACCTGTGTAGTTCCATGTCAAGCTGTAACAGCCAAGAAACACACAGTCCGGAACTTTATGGAGGACATGACAGACCTGCTAAAGCTGGTACCTGCTGCTCTGCTTGAGTAAAAAAAGCCAGCTGTGGATAGAGACACAACACACTGCAGTTATGGCCAAGGTCGTAATCCCACAGGATCAAAGGCTAACACCATGCACCTAGGTTACACCCAACCAGATACAATGATACCAGGCATTGTAAACCATGAAGGTAAAACAAATAAACAAGCAAATAATCAAAACAAAACCAATAAACAAACAAAACCCCACCATCTTCTGATTTTAGTACTATAGCAACAAACTTTATAGTCACCTACCTTGGCTATGCCAGAGAGTTTTTCTGCTAATTGTATTTGCATCTTCAATTTACTGGCTATTTCTCAAGATTCCTAGTTGATTTAGTAGACGGTAGTGTGAAAATATTCCCGATAAATTATGGATATTGTCCTCAACCCAATTCTGAATCAATTAGTGGACAGCCAATCTAGTCAGTCAATGGGAGCCAAAATATGAGTTTTATTCATAGAAGAGCTACGGAAGACTATGGTTTAGGTGCATGACAAGAATAAAGTCTCTAATGTGGAACCCCCATATTAAGACACACACCTAATGGCAGGTCACACTGGAACACCTCAGGGTTCACTCACTGGATAAAGGAATTGCTTTCACCATCAAGCTTAGGACAGACCAGTGCACTTATTCTGTGCATCCAAACTTGTTCAAAAGGATGGAAGGAGAAGTTCAAAGTTCCTAACCTCAAATTTACTAAAGAGAAAACTCGTTCTTTTTCAACAAAGGTGAATTGAATAAAAGAGTCTTGAGAGGCCAACAAAAACAGAGGAAAGGAATTTCTCTCTTTATCTCTTTGGCATGTTATGTGCTTAATTCACTTTATTGAATAAATGATAATCTTGTTTTTGACTTGTCACTTGAAATAACACACTACTTCTAAAGTATATTATAATTATGTATCTATTATTGATAAAAAACGAAACTATGGAAGTAAATATGCACTCATAAGCAGTTTCTAAAATAGCTCATAAACACCTCTAGACACTTAAATTACATTGAAAAGAGAAAACAGTACTGTATTTTGAGGGGAAAAAAGCAACAATATAATGCTTCCTTCAGGGAAAATGAAAAACTATTAGAAACGGTAAGGGTCAAAAACACTAAGCCAACAGTTATTAAAAATTATTTTTCACTTGAACTTTAGTAGGAAAATCCCATTTCCTGTAGAGATATAAGAATTTCAATCACAGAACTAATGTCCTGAGAATTAATTTGATTTACTCTGAAATCTCAGAAGACTGGGCACATTTTTATAGCTTTTAAATCGGGGCAACTATATTGGATTGTTTCTTTTAGATAAAATATATGTATATATGGGTATTTTTCTGCCACATGTCAGGACTTAACCAGTAAGTCACCAGCCTATATTTTAGCCAAAATACATGCACAATTTTTTAAAATGTTAAAAATGGTGATTGATGTAGATTGAGTGTGTGCTTGTCTGTGTAAATTCACCTTTGTTATTCATCTTTTTTTATATATCCAGTAGCCTCCATTGAATAATGTCTTACTGGTTTCTATGTCTTTTTTATTTATTCCTTTGTCTTCCTTGTTGTTTATTATTTTGGGGTTTTTTCTTTTTTTCTGTATTTCTCTTAATAATTCAGTAAGAACTCCCTTTAATTAAATATGATTAACTAGTTTAATGCATATTCTTTGCATTAGTTATTTAGTAAGAGAGTTGAAAACATTGCAGCTTAAAACTACATACCAAAATTTACAAGGTGCTGCTAAAGCATTGCTTAGAGTAAAATTTATTGCCATAAATGCCTCTGTTAAGAAAGAATAAAAGATCTCATATTAATAATCTAACACACTACATTAAGAAAGCATAAGAGAAAGAAGAGAAAACTAAACCCAAAGCAAGCCAGAGGAAGAAAATAATAAAGATTAAGGAGGAATAAATTAAATGGAGATTATATAAAAATTTTTCCTTTTTTTCTTTTAGTTAAAACCCACATACTCACAGTAAGAAATATGTCTTAACTCAAGACCCACTGCATGTGTATCTTTCTATCTCCATATCTATCAATCTTTGCCTCTATTTATCCATCTATCCATTCACCTTCGAATCTTTTATATACAAATGTATTAAACTTTGGGAACAGGTCATTTATAAATAATTACCGTTTTTTCTTTCTTTCTTAGTAGTTTCAATATTTGTTTTAAATTTCTCCATAACTCAAGTCATTTAAAGTGTCTTAAGCTTTCATTTTTCACAATTTTTCTCATTTTTATTGAAATTAACATACCATAATTATACACATTGAGGTATATTCACTTAATACATTCACATACAGTTTCTAGATCAAGAAACTAAAGATTACAGCATCCCACAAGTTTCCTATGTCACCAAAGATTAAACACTGTTCTGACTTGAATGACATAGGTTAGTTTCATGTGCTTTCATAGTTATATGCCTGGAACCATATGGTATAGACTCTATTTTTTTTTCCTTTTTACCTTCTAACTCCTTTCACCTGTTTTTCCCACTCCCCACCTCCCATCTCTGGCCACCACCAATATGTTCTCTGTATCTATTAGCTTTTTTTTTTTTGATTCCAAATATAAGAAAGATTATACAATACTCGTCTTTCTTTGTCTGACTTATTTCACTTAACACAATGCCCTCAAGGTCCATCCATGTTGTCACAAATAGATTTAATTATTTTTTATGACTAAATAATATTCCATTGTATACATATCCTACGATTTCTTTATCTATTCATCCATTGATGGACATTTTGGTTGTTTCTATATCTTGGCTGTTGCAAATAATGCTTCCATGAACATGGCGGTACATATATCTTTTTGAGTTAGTGCTTTTTATTCCTTTGAATATATTCCCAGAATTGGAATTGCTGGATCATATGGTAGTTCTATTTTTAATTTTTTGAGGACCCTTCATACTATTTTCCATAGTGGCTGTACCAATATACAATCCCACCAACAGTGCACAAGGGTTCCCTTTTCTCTGCGTCCACACCAGTATTTGCTCTTTCTTGTCTTTTTGATGATGGCCAGTTATAATTGATCATTCAGTTTTTTAATCTATTTTGAGTTAATTTTTGTGTATAAGACAGTGATCCAGATTCATTCTTTTGCATGTGGCAGTCCAGTTTTCCCAAAACCATTTACTGAAAAGACTGTCCTTTCCCCAATGTATATTCTTGGCTCCTTTGTCATAAATTAATTGCCCATATATGTGTGCATTTATTTTTGTCTCTCAATTCTGTTCCATTAATCTGTGTGTCTGTTTTATGCCAATGCCATACCGTATTGATTACTACAGCTTTGTAGTTTAGTTTGAAATCAGGGAGTGTAATACCTCCAGCTTTGATCTTCTTTCTCAAGATTGCTTTGGCTATTCAGGATCTTTTGTGGTTCCATACAAAGTTTAGTATTCTTTGTTCTAGTTCTGTGAAAAATAGCATTGGAATTTTTAGAGGGAATTCCATTGAATCTGTAGAACGCTTTGGGTAGTATGGACGTTTTAACAATATTGATTCTTCCAATCCATAAGCACAAAATATCTTTCCATTTTATTGTGTCTTATTCAATTTCTTTCATTGTCTTATAGTTTTCACTAGACAGGTCTTTCATTCCTTCGTTAAATTTATTCATAGGTGTTTTATTCTTTTTGATGCTGTGTAAATGGGGTTGTTTTCTTAATTTATCTTTCTGGTAGTTTGTTATTCTTTTATAGAAATGCAACAGATTTTGTGTTGATTTTTTATCCAGCAAATTTACTGAATTGGTTTATTAATTCTAACTGTTTTGTGATGAAGTCTTTAGGTTTTTCTATTTATAATATGTCATCTACAAATAGTGATGGTTTTACTTCTTTCTTTCCAATTTGGATGCATTTTCTTTCTTTTTCTTCCCCAATTACTCTGTCTAGGGCTTCCAATGCTATGTTGAATTAAAGTGGCAACAGTGAGCATCCTTGTCTTGTTCCTGTTCTTAGAGGAAAAGATTTTGACTTTTCACCATTGAGCATGATGTTAGCTGTGGGCTTGTGATATATGGCCTTTATTACGTTGTGGTACATCCCCTCTCTACCTGCTTTGTTGAGAGTTTTTATCAATAAACAGATGTTAATTTTATCAAATGCTTTTTCTGCATCTATCAAGATAATTATATGATTTTTATTCTTCATTTTGTTAATGTGGCATATCACACTGATTTGCAAATGTTGAACCATCCTTATATCCCTGGAATAAATCCCACTTGATCATGGTGTATGATCCTTTTAATGTGTTGTTGAATTCAGTTTGCTAATATTTTGTTGAGGATTTCTGCATCTACGTTCATCAGGGATATGGGCCTGTAATTTTCTTTTCTTATGATGTCCTTGTCTGGTTTTGGTATCAAGGTAGTGCTAACTTCATAAAATGAGTCTGGAGGTGTTGTCTCCTCTTCTAATTTTGGAAAATTTTGAGAAGAATTGGTATTAATTCTTCTTTGAATGTTTGATAGAATTCACCAATGAAGCAAGCTGGTCCTGAACTTCTGTTTTTTGGGAGGTTTTTGATTACTGACTCAATCTACTTAATAGAAATCAGTGTTTTCAGATTTTCTATTTCTTCATGATTCAGTCTTCATAGTTTGTATGTTTCTAGAAATTTATTGATTTCTTCTAGGTTGTTCAATTTTTTGGCATATAATTGTTCATAATAGTCTCATTATCCTTTGTATTTCTGTGGTATCAGTTGTAATGTCTCCTCTTTCATTTCTGATTTTATTTATTTGAGTTATCTTTCTTTCTTGGTGAGTTTAGCTATAGGCTTGTCATCATTTATCTTTTCAAAGTACCAGCTCTCAGTTTCATTGATATTCTCTATTGTCTTTTTATTCTCTATTTTATTTATTTCTGCTCTAATCTTTGTTATTGCCTTCCTTCTGCTAACTTTAGGCTTCACTTCTTCTTAGAGTGTAAAATTAGATTGTTTATTTGATATTTTTCTTGTTTCTTGAAGAAGGCATTTATTGCCATGAACTTCCCTCTTAGAAGTGCTTTTGCTGCATACAAATTTTGGTTTGTTACATTTCCATTTGTCTCAACATATTTTTTTTGTTTCTTCTTTGACTCATTTGTAGTTCAGTAGCATATTGTTTAATCTCCACATATTTTTCCAGTTTTATTCGTGTAACTCATTTCTAGTGTTATATCATGTGGTCAGAAAAGATGTTTGATATGATTTCAATCCTCTGAAATTTATTAAGGTTTGTTTTGTGGCTAACATATGATCTATCCTGAGAAATGTTCACGTGCACTTGAAAAGAATGTATATTCTGTTGCTTTGAGATGGAATGTTCTGTATATATCTGTTAAGTGTATCTATTCTCATGTGTCATTTAAGGCCAGTATTTCCTTATTGATTTTCTACCTGGATGTTCTATCCATTGATGTAAGTGGGATATTAAAGTCCCCCACTCTTATTCTATTGCTGTCTATTTCTACCTTTAAGTCTGTTAATATTTGCTTTATATAATTAGGTACTCCTATGTTAGGTGCATAAATATTTACAAATGTTATATCCTCTTGTTGGGTTGACCTCTTTATCGTTATATAATGCTCATCTTTGTCTCTTATTACAGTCTTTGTCTTAACGTGTATTTTGTCTGATATAATTATAGCTACTCTAGCTTTCTTTTGGTTTCCACTTACATGGAATATCTTTTTCTATCCATTCATTTTCAGTCTGTGTGTGTCCTTACATCTAAAATGAGTCTCTTGTAAATAGCATATAGATGGGTCTTGTTTTTTTATCCATCCAGCCACTCTACATCTTTTGAATGAAGAATTTGGTCCATTTACATTTAAAGTAATTATTAATAGGTATGTACTTATTGCCATTTTGTTAATTGTTTTCTGGCTGTTTTTGTAGTTCTTTTCTGTTCCTGTCTTCTTTTCTTGTGCTCTTTCTTTGTGGTTTGATGACTTTCTTTAGTGGTATGGTTGTATTCCTTTCTTATTATCATTCATGTATTTACTATAGGTTTTTGCTTTATGGTTGCCAGGAGGCTCACATATAACAACTTATGTCTATAACAGTCTATTTTAAGTTGATAATTTAAGTTTGATCCTATTCTAAAGCTCAACATTTTTACTTGCCCCCACCACATTTTATATTTTTGATGTCAAATTTTATATGTTTTTATCTTGTGTTTCCCTTAACTAATTATTATAATCATAATTATTTTTATTCCTTTCGTCTTTTTTTTTTTTGATGAGGAAGATTGGCCCTGATCTAAGATCCATTGCCAATCTTCTTCTTTTTGCTTGAGGAAGATTGTCCCTGAGCTAACATCTGTGCCCATCTCCCTCTATTTAGTATATGGGACATCACCACAGCATGACTTGATGAGCGGTGTACAGGTCTGCGCCTGGGATCTGAAACTGTGAACCCCAGGCTGCCAAAGTGGAGAGTGTGTACTTAACCACTACGCCACCAGGCCAGCCCTACTCTTTTTGTGTTTTAATCTTCATACTAGCTTTACAAGTGATTAATCTACTACCTTTACTGTATATTCACCTTTCCAGTGAGATTTATTATTTCATATGTTTTCTTGTTACTAATTAGTGCCATTTCTTTTCAGCTTAAAGAAGTCCCTTTAACATTTCTTATAAGGCTGGTTTAGTGGCAATTAACTCCTTTAACTTTTGCTTGTCTGGAAAACTTTTTATCTCTCCTTTAATTCTGAATGATAACTTTGCCAGGTAGTGTATTCTTGGTTAGAAGTTTTGTTCTTTCAGCACTCTGAATATATCATACCACTCCCTTCTGGCCTGCATAGTTTCTACTGAAAAATCTGCTGATTGTCTTATGGGGGTTCCCTTGCATATAACAAGTGGCTTTTCTCTTGCTGCTTTTAATATTCTCTCCTTGTCTTTGACATTTTAATTGTAATGTTTCTTGGTGTGGACCTCTTTAGATTCATCTTATTTGGAACTCCCTGGGCTTCCTGGATCTGGATGTCTGTCTCCTTCCCCAGGTTAGAGAAGTTTTCAGCCATTGTTTCTTCAAATAAGATTTCTGACTCTTTCTCTCTCTTCTTCTAGGATCCCAATAATACAAATGGTAGTCTGTTTGATGTTGTCCCATAAGTCCCTTAAGGTATCTTCACATTTTTTCTTTCTTTTTTCTTTTCGATGCTCTGATTGGGTGATGTCTACTTCCATGCATTCCAGTTAATTGATCCTTTCTTCTGCTTCAGACAGTCTGCTGTTGAGTCTCTCTAGTGAATTTTTCCATTTAGTCATTGTATTCCTCAGCACTGTGACTTCTGTTTGGTGCTTTCTTATATTTTCCATCTCTTTGTTGAAGTTCTCACTGTGTTCACCTATTCTTCTCCCCAGTTCAGTAAGATCTTTATGACCATTGCTTTGAACTCTTTTTCAGGAAAATAACTTATTTCCATTTCATTAATGTTTTTTTTCCTGAGGTTTTATCTTGTTCTTTCATTTGGAACATATTCCTCTATTTCTTTATTTTGCTTGACTCTCTGTGTGGGTTTCTAAATAGTAGATTAAAAAACCACCTCTCCCAGTCTTGAAGGAGTGGCCTCATGTAGGAAATTCTCCTTGTTTTTCAACCCTGCCCCAGCTCTTTGTTGTCTCTCAAACCTTGGTGCTTGTCCATGCAGCCTACTGTATTTGTAATAGCTTACAGTAGTTGAGGATGTGCCAAGACCATCCAGTGTCCCTAAGGGGAGGATCTCAGTGCTTAGACACAGGCTGATTGGAAGCCAGACCCTCAGACAGCATCTTTTAAAAGTATATACATATATACAGCCCTTTGGGACCTCAAGCACAAACCCCACTTGCCACCAAAACCAAGTGGTCTGTCAGTGTCTACGGGGTGGCAGTTGCAAAAATCAGGGCTCTAGATGAGTGTATAAGCTTTTTTCTGGGAGATACCTGCGAGCTGAAGTAAGGTAAAGGGAGAGTGCCGTGATGGCATCCATAGCCTATGTGCCTTGAAAGCAGCTCCATAGACTATTAGATGTGTGCCAAACCTGAAACCTGCCCCTCAGGCTGAAGCTCCAGGACAAGCAATGAGGTTTTTTTCACAGAAAGACTGGGGGATGTGTATCAGTCTGCTGTCTGTGCAGTGCTGGAGGTGGTAGCCTGCCAAGAACCATCTCTCCAATTGCCACAGTCCTGTGGAGTCCAGGAATGCAAGGCCCTCAGCCACCAGAGCCAGGCAATCAAGGGGTATCCTTTGAGTGGCAGCCACAAACAATGGGGCTCCAGACATGTGTGATATTCCCCTCCAGGAGACACTGGCACTCAGGAGTGTGGCAGAGGGTGAGCATGAAGATAATGCCCACCCTCTGAGGGGTCTGGAAAGAATTATAGTTAGTGCCCAGATGTGTGTTTAATTAGGACCCTACCCCTCAGGCTGTAGTCCTGATGATTAACTAATAGGCCTTCACAGAAAGAGTCTGTGCCTGGGTCTGTTGCCTCTTTCTGTGCCCTCCTGGTGGTTACAATCCTGTACAATCTTTCACTGTTGGTTACAATCCTGTGGGACCCATGAGCATAAGACCCACTGGCCACCAGAGCCAGATGATATAGAGGTGTCCCTGGCAGCAGCTGCAAAATTCAGGGCACCAGAAAGGAGTATGAGCTCCTTTCTGGATGACACCAATTACTACAGTCCCATGAGACCAGGAATGCAAGCTCCCCTGGCTTCCAGAGCCAAGCAGTCAAGAGGCATCCCCTCAGTGGTAGCTGTAAAAGTTAGGGGACCAATTGCATGTAAAAACTCCCTTCTGGGAGATACTGGTGCTCTGGAGCATGGCAAAGGGAGATCATGAAGATGGCACCTGCATCCCTGAAGAGTGTTCTAGCAGGCTTCTAGATGTCTGTGTTAAATTAGATGCCTTCCCCTCAGGCTTTCACTTTAATATAAGCAGGTCAGCCTCCTTCACTTTAAGTCTGGGCATGATCAGCTGCCTCTGAGCTGGGCCCTGGGGTGCGTGAGTCCTAGCACATGGGTCTTTTATGAGCCATTTCTCAGACCACTACAGTCTTGTGAATCTTGAGCTCCACTGGTTTTCAAAGTTAGATGTTTTTTGTTTTTTTTTAATTTTTTTATTATTTTTTTTGTGTGTGAAAAAGATCGGCCCTGAGCTAACATCTGCCAATCCTCCTCTTTTTGCTGAGGAAGACTGGCCCTGGGCTAACATCCATGCCCATCTTCCTGCACTTTATATAGGATGCTGCGGCAGCATGGCTTGACAAGCGGTGCATCGGTGCACCCCCGGGATCCGAACCGGCGAACCCCGGGCCGCCACAGGGGAGAGCGTGCACGTAACTGCTTGCGCCACCAGGCCAGCCCCCAAAGTTAGATGTTTTGAGGGGCTCAGCTCTCAGGTGCAGGTCTTAAAAACTGAAGTGCCGGATGTGGAGTTCAAACCATTTGCTCCTCAAGGAGAAGCTCCAGATTTTGAGTTTCTTCCCAGTTGTGGCTTGCCATGCCAGGGATGGGGTTGATCGAGATTGTATCGCAGCCTCTCCTACCTGCTTTGATGTGGTTTTCCTCTTGGTTGCCCAATGTGTAGTCATTATTCAGCCAGCTTTTAGGTTTTTTTAAGAGGAAATTGTTCCATATGTAGCTGTAGACTCTGTGTCCATGGGAGGAGGTGAGTTCAGGATTATCCTACCTCGAAATCTTCAATATATCCTCTTTTGTGTCTAGCTTCTTTCACTCAATACATTGTAAGATTTATCTATATTGTTTTGTGTGGTTGTTTTTCATTTTCATTGCTGTACGATATTCCATTGTATGAATAAGACATGATTTATTTATCCATTTTAGTGTTGATGGACATTTGGGTAGATTACAATTTTTGGCTATCACAAATGAGGATGCTCTGAACATTTTAGTGAATGTCCTCTGGTAAATGTGTACGTGTGTGCATGTGTGGAGGTTTTTTTGGTGTATTTATATAGGGTGGAAGTTCTGGGTCACAGAGTATGCATATATTCAGCCTCAATAGAATATTTTAGTGCATATCAGACCATGGGTTTCCCCTGCATAAAACTTGCAAATGTTTTCCATTCCACTGTATATATACCGTAAACTCTTTGCCATAATCCATGCAGCTCTGCAAAACTGGCTCCTGCCTACTTCTGCAGCCTCCTCTCATACTACACTTTCCCTTGACCCAGCCTTGTTAGTGTCCTGTTGGTGACGTTTCTGGATGCAGGGCTTTTGCACACGCCCCTCCTTTTGATTGGGAGACTCACTGCTCCTCCCTGGCAGCCTCATTCGTATAGTATATATATTAAATTGCTTGTTTTTTCTTGTTTCTTTCTGTCTCCTACTAGAATGTATGTTCCATGAGGGAAGTAGCCAGGCCCATAGGGATGACAGACCCATAGATGTTTCATGATTTCTTTCCCACATCATCATGTGTAGAGCTCAAAACTGAACTTTAAAAAGCCAGGCCTTTTTATTCTTCTTTTTTAATACTATTAAAAAAAGCGTAATAAAATTAGCCCTGAGATTTGGGGTTGGAATCCCATGGGTTCAAGTTCTAGTTCAGTCACTTAATAGGTACATTTGGGTGAACTACTTAATTTCTTTTACTCAAGTTTCTCACCTGTAAAATGTTAATACTACATTATATTTTTGTAAACTGGTTTTATCCAGGCTTCATTAGAGTCATTAAAAATAGCAAAAATTGTTATAAATAATCCAATTCCTATTGTTTCCCACTCCCACAGTTAGTGGCTCAACATAGTTTCTGTACAGTGTTTTAAGGGGTCCTGCAGCAATTTGTGCACTGCCCCCTGGAACTACAGTAGAGCCATTATGCTCAAGGTGTATGATAGCCTGTTGTGAAGTGGGCTAGAACCTCTAACTCCATTTTTATTTTTGTGTTCACCACATATGGATGGTTTATTAGCCACTCTAACTGTGCCCTGATGTCCTAAAGAGGTTTTGTTTCTTAGGTGTGGTTTGATTTGTTCTCTTGACATCGCATTAGAAAATTTTTAACAATTCAAGGATTTTTAATCAATGCATAGAATTGTTCCATCATCAGTTATCAGAGTTCGGTTTTAAAACTTTTTCATCATCCGTATTTCCAGGAGCCTGTTTGCATATAATCCACACACCTCATCCTTACCACCTACCAGCCCCAGGCAACCACTAGGCTGCTTTCTGTCTCATTAAATTTGCCTTTTTCTAAACAGTGAAAAGTTCACATAAATGGAATCATAAACTATATATTCTTTTGCAACTCCTTTAATCTATTTAACAAAAGTATTTTGAGATATATCCATGTTGTAGTGTGCATCAGTAATTTTTTTTTTTTTTTGTGAGGAGATCAGCCCTGTGCCAACATCTGCCAATCCTCCTCTTTTTTTGCTGAGGAAGACTGGCCCTGGGCTAACATCCTGCCCACCTTCTTCCACTTTGTATGGGACGCCGCCACAGCATGGCTTACCAAGCCGTGCGTTGGTGCCCGCCCGAGATCCGAACCGGCGAACCTCGGGCCGCCTCAGCGGAGCGTGTGCACTTAACCACTTGTGCCACCGGGCCCGACCCGCGTCAGTATTTTTTTAATGCAGAATACTATTCCATTGTATGGGTACATCACATTATATTTATGCATTCACAAGTTGATGGGCATTTGGATTGTTTCCACTTTGGCCTATTATGAATAATGCTGCTGTAAAATCTGAGTGTAATCCTTTGTTTGAACATATGTTTTTATTTCTCATGGGTAGATTTCTAAGAATGGAATTACTAGGATGTATGGTAAGTTTAATTTTTAAAGAAATTGTCAGACTGTTTATCAAAGTGTCTGTAGCATTTTACATTCCCACCAGCAATGTCTGAGGAATCCGGCTTTTCCACATAATAGTGAGTTTATAGAAATATGTCATTGTGGGCTTAATTTGCATTTCCTTAACAACTAATGAGATTGTTCTCCTTCTCCTATGTTTATTAGCCATTCATACGTCTTCCTTAGTGAAGCGTACATTTGGCATTTTGTCCATTTTTAATTGAGTTTCTTGTCTTATTATTGAGTTGTAAGTAATATATTCTGGATGCAAGTCTCTCGTCAGGTATGTAATTTGCAAATATTTCCTCCCAATCTGTGGCTTGTTTTTTTATGTCCTTAATGTTATGTCTTGAGGCACAAAGTTTTTTTTTTAAATGAATTACAACTTATCATTTTTAAAAATTTCTGATTCATGCTTTTGGTATCACATCTGAGTACTTTTTGCCTAATCCAATGTTACAAATATTTTATTTTATGTTCTTTTTCCTAGGAATCTTATAGTTTTAGCTTTTATCCCTGGTATTTGTGTGTTTGTATGTGTGTATTCCATATGATTTTCTGCAAATAGGATCATGTCTTTGGGATTAAAAGTTTTGCTTTTCTTTAACAACGGAGACTATTTTTGAATTTGATTTGTTATTATTTCATCTTACTGCACTGGGTTGAACCTCTAGTACAATGATGAATGGAAAGGGTGAGGGAGAAATCCTTGACTCTCGACTAGTCCCAGTCTTAGAGCAAAAGCAGTCCTTCACCATTAAGAATGATGTCAGATGTAGGTTTTTTGCAGAAGTTCTCTTCTATTCCTGGTCTTTTGAGAATAGCTCTCCGAAGTATAGCTTGTCTAAAACTGTTCTTATTTTGTTCTTATAAGTGAATGGTAAGTTATGGCTCCAGTTATGTGGAAAGTTGGGTAGGAGTACACCTGCTGTGAGATGTTGTACTCAGTACACTTACAGGTGGTATGCTAAACACGATATTGCCTTGGGTCTTTGGTGTAGTCCCATACTTTATCAGTCTCTGATTTTTAAACGAAGTGACTTTTAGTTGTTCAATATTTATGGGACAAGGGATTTTTATCTGGCAGGCCCAGTTTTTCTGTATTTATTCAGATAGTACTTAAGATAATTACTCCAACTATTGACTCAAAATACCTCTTTTACCTGCAAATCTGGAATTTGGGCTTCTGAGCTTGGAAGATCTCTTAAAATGTTTTTAACTTTGTTGGAGTTTTCTTCTCTTCTTCATTTTTCATTAACATATTCCCATTTGTTTTCTCTCTACCCACATTCTTCTAAATTTCTGGCCTGCTAATAGTAAGGTGACTTAGAAGGGGTTCTCCAGAAGCAGACCTTGAGATGACAAGACATGCGCATGTGATTTATGAACAATGTTCCAGGAAAAGCTGGTATATGACAGAAGACGCAGGATCAGGAAGGGGAAGCAGCTTTCATGCAAAGTGTCAGCCTGAGCCTCCTTAGCCTGAGCCTGCAGGGGAGGTCTGGAGTGTGCGGTATACTTCAGGGTTAGTTCTAAACTCAGGAAAAGAATCCAGGTTTTTATGTTCCCTCATTGACGAAAAGTCCCCCTTGAGGGTTGGTGGCCATAACCTACCAAGAGCTACAGGATCTCTGCATGTAGAGGTAAAGCAGCTCCAGCAGCCAACGACAGTCCTCCAAAGACAGTATTGTGCACAGGACATTAGAAGGAAATGCATACAGAGCTGGGGTGTGAGCCCATAGATAACAAAAAGAATCTAAGGGATCTGAGTGGGGTAATGACGGTATCTATACATTAGATTTTCATGCTTTGCATTACTATTGGGAATTCTTAAATATCTTTTATAAACATAGTTTATTTAGTCTTCTTAAAATTGTTCTGGCTTCAACTATGTTCCAGGACTTGAATGAGGTATTTCAAAAGTAGTATTTCCATTTTAATGGAAAACATTTTGAGAATATAATTATTCAAAAAATAGAATGTATCCCATCATGCATAGTGGATTGCTAATAAATAAATGAAAGAAATTGACTACAAATAAACACCAGTATTGGATAGGAGATAATCTATATACCGTCCCTCTCAACTCTAAAATTCATGTTCTCTCTAAAATTATGAAAAATATTGGAGAATTTGTTTCACGTAATTTATTGTATGCCTGTCAAAGTAAGAAATAAAACATTCCAAATTTCCATTTTTCCTCCTATCAGAATAACCAGATTGACATTATTTACAAATTGAAGCATGAAGTAGAGAAGAGAGGCTCACAAATGAATGTTAGAGATTTTTACAGCAACACTGAAACAAGTATGTGCCATACTTTTTGAAAAAAAAGTAACCATGTTTATTAGTTTTGAGTTTTAGAGACCTTTATAGCATGAAGATATATTTTGTAAGAGGAAAGGTGTTACTCCTCTAAACAAGTAACCATTCTGCTTAATCACTTTCTTAAGATGTCAACTGGTCATGATTCTTTCATACGTTGAAGTCTTCAGATTTTTTTAAGAAATATTAT
Source organism: Ceratotherium simum simum (assembly GCF_057802395.1). NCBI lineage: Eukaryota > Metazoa > Chordata > Mammalia > Perissodactyla > Rhinocerotidae > Ceratotherium > Ceratotherium simum. The sequence goes on along the minus strand of NC_141917.1, from coordinate 24,467,230 downwards.
TCAATCTACTTGTCAGTGTTGAACAGTTAAAAACGCTCATAACATGTTGGACTCTGTTATATGCTAGGGATGACAAATTCACAAGCAAAATTGAGTAATATTAAATTTTGATATTGTAGTTTTAGCTGAGCAGAAATATGTTGATGTTGAATAAATTGTACAATGTCATTCAAAACTTGAGTTAAAAAAAGGTAAACCGAAGAATATTACATTGAAACAAGAAACAGGAGCAAAAAAATGACAGCATAGAAAATATTTACTAAAAGCTCGTTCAATGTTTCAGCAGCAGATAGAAGCACATCAACTTTATGTGGAAATGTGATAGCCACATTGTCAGGAAGAGCTACTTCATTGCCGTATCTACAAGGATAAGTGGAGCAAGTGCCTTTGGGATCAGAAATATGAGCTTTGTTTTAGTTTTATACTGTCTGCCGATTCCTTTTTTCCTCCAGTTTCATTAAGAAACAATTGACATACATCACTGTATAAATTTAAGGCATAGAGCATGATGGTTTGACTTACATAGAGCGTGAAATGATTACTAAAATAGGTTTAGCTAACATCCATCTTCTCATATAGATACAATTAAAGGAAAAAAATTTTTTCCTTTTGATGAGAACTCTTAGACTTTACTCCCTTAACATTCTTATATATCATACAGCAGTGTTACCTATAGTCATCATATTGTACATTACCAGCCTAGTATTTATCTTATAACTGGAAGTTTGTACCTTTTGATCAACTTCCTAAAATTCCCTCTCCTCCCACCCTCACCTCTGATAACCCCAAGTCTGATCTCTTTTTCTATTTTATTTTTTTCAGATTTTTACATGTAAGTGAGATCATGCAGTTATTTGTCTTTTCTGATTTATTTCACTTAGCATAACTCCTTCAAGATCCATCTATCTTGTAGCAAATGGTAGGATTTTCTCATTTTTATAGCTGAATAATATTTCATTGTGTATACATACCACAACTTTATCCATTCATGCATTGATGAACCCAGGTTGTTTCTATGTCTTGGCTATAAATAATGCTACTAGGAACATAGAGGGGCAGATATATTTTGAGTTAGCTTTTTTGTTTACTTTGGATATATTCTCAGAAGCAGAATTGCTGGGTCATAGGGTAGTTCTATTTTTAATTTTTTGAGGATCCTCCATACTGTTTTAAACAGTAGCTGTATCAGTTTATCAATTTACAATCCCACCAACAGTTCAAAAGGGTTTCTTTTTTTCCACATCCATGCCAACATTTGTTATCTCTTGCCTTATTGATGATGGTCATTCTAATAGGCTTGAGATGATAGCCAATTGTGATTTTAATTTGCGTTTCCCTAATGACTAATGATGTTGAACCTCTTTTCATGTACTTGTTGGCCTGTCATATACCTTCTTTGGGAAAATGTCTATTCAGGTCCTTTGCCCATTTTTTATTGGGTTATTTGTTGTTTTGCTATTGAGTTGTATGAGTTCTTTATATACTTTGGATATTAACCATATAATTAGATATATGATTTGAAAATATTTTTTCCTATTCCATAGGTTTTCTTTTCCCTTTGTTGATCATTACTTTTCCTGTACTGAAGCTTTTTAGTTTGATATAGTCCCACTTGTTTATTTTTGATTTAGTTGCACATGCTTTAGGTATCATATCCAAAAAGTCATTACCAAGGCCCTGTCAAGGAGCTTTATTCTTATGTTTTCTTCTAGGAGTTTCGTGGTTTTAGGTCTTACATTTAAGTGTTTAATCCATTTTGAGTTAATTTTTATAAGTGGTGTAGGATAGGGGTCCACATTCACTCTTTTATGTGTGAATATCCAATTATCCCAGCACCATTTATTGAAGAGACTGTTTTTTCTTCAGTGAGTATTCTTGGCTTCCTTGTCACATACTAGTTGACTGTATATGCATGGCTTGATTTTTGGGCTCTTGATTCTGTTCCACTGGTCTATTTGTCTGTTTTTATGCCAGTACCATACTGTTTTGATGACTATAGCTTGAAATCAGGGAATGTGATACCTCCTGCTTTGTTCTTCTTTCTCAAGATTTCTTTGGCTATTTGGGGGTCTTTTGTGGTTCCATATAAATTTTAGGAGTGTTTTTTCTACTTCTGTAGAAATGCCATTGGAATCTTGATAGGGATTGCATTGAATCTAGAGATGGCTTTTGGTAGTATCGATATATATTTTTTTTGTGTGAGGAATATCAGCCCTGAGCTAACATCTGTGCTAATCCTCCTCTTTTTGCTGAGGAAGACGGGCTCTGAGCTAACATCTGTTGCCAATCCTCCTCCTTTTTGTCCCCCAAAGCACCAGTAGATAGTTGTAAGTCGTAGTTGCACATCCTTCTAGTTGCTGCATGTGGGACGTGGCCTCAGCATGGCCGGAGAAGTGGTGTGTCGGTGCGTGTCCAGGATCTGAACCCCGGGCTGCCAGTAGCGGAGCGCGCGCACTTAACCGCTAAGCCATGGGGCAGGCCCCTCGACATTTTAACAATATTAATTCTTCACATCTATAAACACGAGATACCTTTCCATTTATTCGTGTCTTTGATTTCTTTCATCAATGTCTGGTAGTTTTCAGAATAGAGATCTTTCACCTCTGTGGTTAAATTTATTCTTAAATATTTTATTATTTTGATGTTATTGTAAATGAGATCAATTTCTTTTTCAGAAAATTCATGTTAGCATGTAATATTACTGAATTTTTATTTTTTTTTTTTGGTGAGGAAGATTGGCCCTCAGCTAGCATCTGCCAATCCTCCTCTTTTTGCTGAGGAAGACTGGCCCTGGGCTAACATCCATGCCCATCTTCCTCTACTTTATATGGGATGCCGCCACAGCATGGCTTGACAAGTGGTGCGTTGGTGTGTGCCTGGGATCCAACCAGCGAACCCCATGTCGCCGCAGCGGAGTGCGAGCACCCAACCGCTTGTGCCACCGGGCCGGCCCCTAACATTACTGATTTTTGTATGTTAATTTTGTATCCTGCAACTTTACTGAATTCATTGATTAGATCTAACAGTTTTTTGGTTGAGTTTTTAGGATTTTTTATACATAAAATCATGTCATCTGCAAATAGAGACAATTCTACTTCTTCCTTTCCAGTTCTGATACCTTTTATTTCTTTTTCTTGCTTGCTTGTCTAGTTAGGACTTCCAGTTCTATGTTGAATAGAAGTGGTGAGAGTGGGCACCCTTTTCTTTTTATTGATCTTAGAGGAAAAGTTTTCAACCTTTCACCATTGCGTACGATGTTAGCTGTGGGCTTGTCTTATATCACCTTTATTATGTTGAGATATGTGCCTCCTACTCCTAATTTAAGAGGTTTTATCATGAAAGGATGTTGAATTTTGTCAATTGCTTTTTCTGCATGCATTGAGATGATCATATGAGTCTTTTCATTTATTCTATTAAAGTGAGGTGTCACATTGATTGATTTGTGTATGTTGTACCATCCTTGCATCACAGAGATAAATCCCACTTGATCGTGATGAATGATCCTTTTAATGCACTGCTGAATTTGGGTTCCTTATATTTTATTGAGAATTTTTGCACCTACATTTTCAGGGATATTGGCCTACAGTTTTCTAGTAGTGTTCTTTTCTGGTTTTGGTATCAGGATAATGCTGGCCTCATAAAACAAGTTTGGGACTGTTCCCTCCTTTTCGATTTTTTGGAAGACTTTGAGAAGGATTGGTGTTAATTCGAGTTTTGTAAAATTTACTGGTGAAGCCGTGTGGTCCTGGGCTTTTCTTTGTTGGGAGATTTTTTATTACTGATTCAATCTCCTTACTAGTAATTGGTCTATTTAGATTTTCTATTTCTTCCTGATTCAGTCTTGGTAAGTTGGAAATTTCTAAGAATTTTTCAATTTATTCCAAGTTTTCCTGTTGGTTAGCGTAAAGTTTTCCATAGTAGCCTCTTATGATCCTTTGAATTTCTGTGGTATTCACTGAAAAATCTCCTTTTTCATTTATAATTTTGTTGATTTTGGTCCTTTCTCTTTTTTCCTTGGTTAGTCTAGCTAAGGACTTGTTAATTTTGTTACCTTTTCAAAGAACCAACCCTTAATTTCTTTAATCTTTTATATTTTTCTGTTCTCGATCTCATTTTTTGTTTGTTTGTTTGCTGAGGAAGATTCACCTAAGCTAACATCTATGCCAGTCTTCCTCTATTTTTGAGTATGTGGGCTGCCAGCACAGTATGTCCGCTAGCAGAGCAGTATAGGTCCAAGCCTGGGAACTGAACCTGGGCTGCTGAAGCCGAGTATGCTGAACTTAACCATTAGGCCATTGGGGCTTGCCCCTATCTCCTTTATTTTTGCTCTGATCTTTATTATTTCCTTTCTTCTAACTTTGGGCTAAGTTTTTTCTTTTCTTTCTAGTTTCTTATGATGTAGAGTAAGGTTGCTTACTTGCTTCTTAATGTAGGCATTTATTGCTATGAAATTCCCTCTTAGAACTGCTTTAGCTGCATCCAACAGGTTCTGGTGTATTGTATTTCCATTTTCATTTTTCTCCAGAAACTTTTTTATTTCCCCTTTAGTTTCTTTTTCCATCCATTGGTTGTTCAAAAGAATGTTGTTTATTTCCATATGTTTGTGAATTTTCCAGTTTTTCTGTTGTTACTGATTTCTAGTTTCACACTGTTGTGGTCAGAGAAGATACTGGTATGATTTCAGTCTTCTCAAATTTGCTAAGACTTGTTTTGTGGCCTAACGTATAGGCTAGCCTAGAAATTGTTCCATGTGCACTTGAGCAGAATGTGTATTCTGCTGTTGTTGCATAGAATGTTCTGTATACGTCTATTAGGTCCATTTGGTCTCTAGTGTTGTTCAAATTTACTGTTTCCTTACTGATTTTTCTGTCGGGATGATCTATCCATTGTTGAGAGTAGGGTATTAAAGTCCACGACTGTTATTGTATTACTGCTTATTTTTTCTTTTAGCTCTGTTAGTTTTTGCTTTATATGTTTAGGTGCTCCAATGTTGGGCACATAAATATTTCCAATTGTTATATCTTCTTGATATATCCCCCACTTGATCATTATATAATGACCATCTTTGCCTCTTTTTATCATTTTTTTAAAGTCTATTTTTTTTCTGATATAAATGCAGCTACTCCTGCTGTTTTTTGGTTGCTATTTGCTTGAAATGTGTTTTTCCATCCCTTCATTTTCAGTCTATGTTTGTCTTTAAAGCTAAAATGAGTCTCTTCATGACAGCATATTGTTAGATTTTTTTTTACATCCATCCAGCCATTCTATGTCTTTTAATTGTAGAATTTAATCTGTTTATGTTTAAAGTATTTATTGATAGTAAGGACTTACTATTGCCATTTTCTTAATTGTTTTCTAGATCTATCGTTCCTTGTTTCTTGTCCTGCTGTCTATTTTGTGTTTTGATGTCTTTTAGTATCAGTATGCTTTTATTTCTTTATCATGTTCTTTTGTGTAATCACTACAAGATTTTCTCTTGTGGTTACCATAAGCCTACGTAAAATATCTTAAACTTATTGCATCCTACTTTAAACCAATGACAACTTAACTTCAATTCAATAGAATTTATATACTTTACACTTTAAATTCTTCTCCCCCTCACATTTTAGGTTATTGCTGTTACAATTTACCTATTTTTAATATTGTGTAATTAAGAATGGATTATTATATTTATGGTTATTTTTGCTACATTCTTTTTTTTTTTAACTGTTAAACTGGGAATAGTGCATTATGTACCACTATTACCATATTGCAGAATCTAACTATGACTATCTATTTACCATTACCAGTGACATTTATGCTACCTTTTTGTGTTTTTATGATGTTAATTAGTGTTCTTTTACTTCCACTCAAATAATTCCGTTTAGCATTTCTTGGAAGGCAGGTCTGGTGGTAATGAACTCCCTCAGCTTTTGTCTGTTCTTGAAAGTCTTTATCCTTCCTTCATTTCTGAAGGACAGCTTCACTTGGTATAGAACTCTTGGTTGACAGTTATTTTCTTTCAATATTTTGAATACGTCATCCCATTTTCTCCTGGCCTGAAAAGTTTCTGCCAAGAAATCTACCCACAGTCTTATGAGGGATTCCTTTGTATGTAACTTCTCTTTTCTCTTGTTGCTCTTAAAATTATTTGTCTTCGACTTTTGACAATTTAATTATAATGTGTCTTGGTCTAGCCCTATTCCAGTTCAATCTATTTGGAGTCCCTTGGGCCTCATGGATCTGGACGTCCATTTCTCTCCCCAGGTTCTAAATTTCTCAGCCATTATTACTTTAAATACACTTTCTGTCTCTTTCTCTTTCTTTTCTCCTTCTGGAATTCCTGTAATGTGAATATTGTTTGATTTTGTTGTGTCCCATAATTCCAGTGGGCTTTCTTTACTCTTTTTCATTCTTTTTTCTTTTTCTTTCTCTTACTGGGTAATTTCCAATGTTCTATCCTCTAGGTCACTGATTCTTTCTTCTGTATGCTTGGGTCTACTTTCAAACTTTTTTGAATTCTTCAGTTATTGTATTTTTCAACTCTAGGGTTTCTGGAGTTGTTTGTTTGTTTTTTTGATGCTTGCTATTTCCTTGTCAAACTTCTTTTTTTCATGCATTGCTTTCCTAATTTTGTTTAGTTTTCTGTCTGCGTTTTCTTGTAGTTCACTAAACTTCCTTAAGAGAATTATTCTGAAATCTTTATTAGATCTCCATTTCTTTAGGGTCAGTATTTGGAGCTTTATTAGTTTCCTTTGGTGGTGTCACATTTACCTGATTTTTTGCAATTTTTGATTCCTTATGTTGGTATCTGTGTGGTTGACTATACAGGCTCTTCTTCCAGACTTTACAGGTTTGCTTTGGCAGAGACATTTTCTTACCAGTCAGCTCAGTTTGAGTTTCTGTGTGTGTCTGCTGGTAACGTCCTTGGGCTGGTGGTGCCTGCTATTATTTTCTATTTTTGGACAAGGCAACTGTTCGAGCTCTAGGGATGGGACTAGGGGGTGCCACCGGCTGAGAACCATTGGATAGGACTGCTGGCTTGGTTCCCTACACAAGTGAGGCTGTAGGCTGGGCTCTGAAGTTGCCTGGATTCTCTGGTCAGCCTTACTAGATGATTGGGACTGGGTACTATATTTGGTAGTAGATAAGCTATGAATTACCTTCCCTGCCCTGCCAGGGCAGCAGGACAGGGCTAAAAGCCTGTACAGCCCATTGGGGACCTGAATCGGGCCAGAGTGTGCACTGAATTCCCTGGTCAGATGAGGTGGTTGGTTTTGCTCTGCAGACAGGGGAAGCCATGGGTTGTGCTCTCTGTTCAAGTGCCACTGTACATAGAGCTGTTAAATGGACTATGCAGCTTCCTGTGTGCTCTGGTTGGGTTCCTTGGTTGGACAGGCTAAAGGCTGTATTCAGTGATGAGCATGGGCCTACAAATTAAATTCCCTGCCCTGGTGCAATGGGAGGAGGAGCTCGAAAGCTGGTAAAGCTCTTTGTTGTCTTAACTCAAGCCAACCCACACCCCAAGTTCCCTGACTAAGCAGGGCCAATAGTTTTGCTCTACAAGCTATTGGCTCTGTGTGCTTGCCTCCTGGTTTGAGCACCACTGGTCTCCACAGGAGTTTTCACCAGCCTTTCTGGTCAGATAGGGCTGAAAGACACTCTCCATAGCTGGTAGGGCTATGTCACAGCTCCCTGGCCTGGGTGGTATGGGGAGGGGCTGCTCCAGGCTACTCTCAATTTCCTATACAGATTCTCTAGTTAGGAGGGGCTAGGAGATACCCTCAGCCTTGGCTATGAATTAATCCTCCCATATATGCTTAGCATGGAAATGCTTCATGCTCAGTACTGGCTTTGCTGTGGAACCAATCAACTCTGTCTGCTCACCTCTTGGCTTAAATATAGCTTCCAGGAATTTCCACCAGCCCTTCTGGTCAGATGGGGCAAAAGACACTCTTCACAGTAGGTGGGGCTGTGTCACATCTCCTTGCCCGAATGTGGGCAAACCAGGTTCTAGGGCAAGCAAAACTCCTTACTTGATGAAGAGAATTTGAATCAGGCAGACCTACACCCTGCCAAGTTCCCAGGTCAGAGTGATACTGACTCAACACAAAGTTGATGTAAGGGAAGCCACATGTAGAAAAGAAACCATGCTGTAACTTTGAATGACCTCTGGTTAACTAACTCAGCTGGATATGCACCCTGCAGGAGATCATTTTATGGCCCCTGCTCGTGTATGTACTTCCCAGCTGCAATAAGTCAATAACTTTGTTCTTTTGAGTTCCTCAGGAAAGTGATGACCCCTCGACAGAGAGAGTCTATGCTGATAGCCATCATCAATCACAACTGAAAGATCTGGTGTGGCAACTCTCAGTCTGTAACCCCAGAGGGTCAACATTCCTAACCCACCTCCCATAACCCACTGGCGTATATAACTGCTTCAACATTCTGTGACCCCTTAAGATGGTTCTTTAGGACACTAGTCCACCATCTTCTGATTTGCTAGCTTATCACTTAAATAAATACCCTTTTTCTGCCACCATCCTGCCTCTTAATGATCAGCTTTTGTCTTGCAGCAAGCAGATCATGTCCTTTGCATGGTAACAAGAGCGTGCCCCTGACTTGGTTCTGCAGATGAGCAAAGCAGCTAGTTGGGATTACTACTTGGGCACAGCAGGTGCGAACTCAGTCCGCCAAGACCTGTGTGCTGGTTGTCAAAATCCCCTCCCCTCTTGTCTGTTTCAGTCAGATTCCTAGTGGTTGATCCTTGCAGATTCCCCTTGAAGTTTCTGTGATGCAAGATCAGAGTAGGGGATCCCGCAAAGTAAACCACAATGCTGAGGGGGAGGCTGGTTGTTCCCTTTGGGTTCTCTTTTCCCACTACAGGAACCAGAGTCTGAGGGGAGACCTCTCCACACAGCGGGGGCTGGCCTAAGAGAGGGGCAATGTGGTCAACATGTAGCTGCTTCTCTTACCCTTCTAATGCAGTCTGCCTTTGTCTCTGAGTTTCAAGGGGCTAGGTCAATCTCACCCCCATATTTTAGGATTCTCTCAGAGGTGTCTTGTTCTTGAATAGTTAGTTGTGGCTCTTGTGAGGGGGAGCAAAGTCAGGAACGACTTATGTTGCCATCTTGGTGACATCACTCTGCTGATTTTCTGTATTGATATGGAAATATCTACAAACGTAGGCACCAGCATGTCTTCATCAGTTGTTAGATTCTATCAGTCTGTATTCAGGGATCATTAAATTTCCTTTACAAGCCTTAAAAACTATGCTTTGAGCCTCATTAACTGCCAACAGCATAAAGACAGAAAAAAGAAGAACTTCAAAAAACACACATTCAGAATCTGTCTCTTATAGTTGATATCACAGTTTAAGGAAATGACACCATGTTACTTGTCAAAGGGAGTCGTTCATGGCTGTATACGCTGACAAGAGAGTGAACAGAAAGTGATGCTCAGTGAGAATTTGACTTTAGGAAACCAGGGAGAAAATTCTGAATTAAAGGAGCAGCTAGAAGACATTGATTGCACAGTACCTGGAATTGCATAACGAGGAACATCGCACGTCCTTGGCCTCTACCAGAGCCTGTAAGGCCAAAAACAAAAATGATAAACAAGTCAGATAACTCATAGCTAGGGATAGGTCAAAAGAAACCCAGAACTTTCTGTGTAAAAGAAAAAGAATAGCACTAATCCAAATTGAGGAAAAATGCTTGTGAAAAATATTGGAGTTCTCAAATTAAAGTTTTATTTTTCTATTTCAATAACTTCAAACTTTAGTTGGGTTGCTCTGACCAATACATAAGTATAAGTAAATTGAGGACTGCAATTCGACAGCAACTAATAGCGAATTCTTACATTGCACTTACCATGCGCTGAGCACTTAATCTATGCACATTACATGAATTATCTCATTTAATTCTCATAATAATCATAACTGGAAAGAAATTTTGTCGTAATAATTTATCCTCCGTTAAAGCTTCTTTTTCATATCATGACTTTGGTTGTCATCTTTGTTTAATTAATTCTGTGTTGGATATTATAATGTAATTTTCAAAGGAATGTAATGATAATAGAGTATGGAAGTCACTAAGCAGATGACCTCAGAGGCAAAGGGTACTGTTGTCCCATTGAACCAAGATTTGTACCTTATATCTGTAAAGTTTTTCCTGTAAAAAGGAAAACAATGAATCTTCAAAAGGAAATTTTCTTTCTTGTCTGTCTAAAAGATGGATCACTTGTATACCAGTTTGCTAGGGCTGCCATAACAAAGTAACGTGAATTGGGTGGCTTAAACAACAAAAGTTTATTGTCTCAGAGTTCTGGAGGCTAGAAGTCTAAGATCAAGGTCTCTGCAGGGCCTCTCTCCTTAGCTCACAGGTGGCTGTCTTCTCTCTGTGTCTTTTCACATCATCTTTCCTCTCTACTTGCCTGTATCTGTGTCCAAATTTCCCCCTTTTTATAAGGACACCAGTCAGGTTGGATTAGGGCCTACCCTACTGACATCATTTTAACTTGATCACCTCCATAAAAACCTTATCTCCAAATAAGGTCACATTCTGAAGTACCAGGGGTTAGGACTCCAACACATTTTTGGGGGGGAACACAAGTCAACTTATAACAACTTGGTTAAGATATGAGGTGTACCATTACTCTCACATAAAACATCTGAAATCTCACCTCCTTGTGCCTCCCAACTAGCCTGTTTTATCTTCACCATTGACTTATATTTCCTCTATCTTCTCTATTCCACATTCTTTTAATGTAGACACTTAGTACCCAGGGGTCTCGGATTTATATCAACTCATCTAATTACTTGTCAGTCACTTATTAGAAGAAAAGTGGTTCAAAATCTTCCAAATGGCATCCTAAGAAACACTTTTTAAAAGTGAGAATAACCTTCATCAGGAGTTAAATAAAGCAAGAAAAGTAAGGCAGAACTTAGATCAGGCTATATCTTATGCCTCATTTTTAAAATTTGATTGGACTAAAGTTTCAAGGTTATAAAAATAGAATGATGCATTCATAGGATACTTTAGAACTCATTTTCAAGATTCTTTTAAGCAATGATCTGGAGTAGATTTGATAGCTAATGTAAAAGTTTCTTTCTTTCTCTGTTCTCCTCCTTCCCTTTCTCTCTCAAATGAAGTAAGATTTTAAATAGTGAACTTATTAAAAATAAATAGATTGGGATAGTGAATTGAAAATTTGGGATTTCTCAACTGCAGCTGAATTAATTAGGCAATATCATTGCTTTGATTTGTGTGCTCATTCACTATCTGAACATTTTAATCAGTAAATTATTTTACCCCTACCTTATGAAGGAGAAACTCATGGTTATGTTTCTGTAGTTTAGAAATACTATTACCCAGTGTAGATCTTTTTAATATCCCTATACCAAACTCCTGATTTGTTATTGTTAATGAGTCTTATCTTAAAAATTAAAAGTAACAATACCAACGCGGTTATGGAGTAATGACTCCACACACTCTGTATGACCTCTCTCAAGAAGATCCTATGAGAATTAAAGTAGTTTATGTATATACTTAGCACATAATAAATTATCTATTTATAAGTCAGTATGTATTCCATATTTAGTAAAGATAATTAAGAGACTGAAGACACTTTAATTTTGGATAAAACATTTTCTTGGTGATTAAAATTTGGGAAAAAATAGTACTATTTAACAATTACCCCTTGATATTTTCCATTTTATCATAAATATATATTAGTATAAATCAGATATAGTCATGTTGGAAGCAAGAAAGTAGATAAAATAATATTCCACAAAACGGTAGTATATGTGATTTTAAAAGTAGTTCCATGAAAAAAATGCTCTTGTGAAACTGATTTGTTATTAACCATATACAAAGGCCAGGGGAAGGGATGGTAGATTAGTTTACTATAATCCCACATTTTCCACATCATTTGACAACGGAATGTTTATCTCCTATAAAACACATAATAAGATTTTGTAGCACAGACCTTAATTCAGGAAAAGAGAAATAATTGCAAAACATGAATAAAATAACTGTCCCTGAAGTAAAACTAGTAAAAGTAAAATAAACAGCTTGAGAAGAATAAAGTGGTCTTCTTGCAAGGTTACTAGAACTGGCAACTGCCAATTTCTGTCATATAAAGTGGAAATAAGCAATCAATATTGTAACAAATCTGACTCCTAAAAAACTAACCTGTAGGAAAATATTTGAGAGAGTAGGACTGCTGCTGCCACTTTAGAGTGCCAAGAGGGCAGAGCCACTTCCCCAGTGGGATGAAAGACACAGAATTAAGCCACAGAGGGTTATTCTCTGGTCTTGAAACCTAATGGAATTTTCCCTGATGGATTTTGGACTTGCTTGGGGTTCTTGGCCTCTTTTTTCCTTCCTATTTATTCCTTTTTTTAGGATAGGACTATCTGGCCTATGCATTTCCCACCACTGTATTTTGGAAGCAGATAACTTGTTTTCTAGGTTGACTGGTCCACACATGGAAAACAATTTTGCCCCATGATGGACCATATCCAGAGTTTTACTCATACTTAATTTAGACAATGTAGAACATATGATCTGAGACTTTCTGAATTGATTATGTTTAGATGATATTTTGAACTTAGTGTTGATACCAAAGTAGATTAAAACTTTTGGGGATGTTGGATAGTATGAATGTATTTTGCACATGGAAAGAACGAAAATTTGGGGGAAACAGAGGGAGAACTGTACTGTGTTGAACAACATCTCCCACCCCAAAATTCATGTCCATCTTGAACCTGGAAATGTGACATTATTTGGAAACAGGATCTTTGCAGATGTAATCAAGTTATGATGAGGTAATACTTGTTAAGCGGGGACCATAAATCCAACGACTAGTGTCTTTGAAAGATAAAGGAGATTAGGAGGAAAAGACACAGACACATCCAAAGCAAAGATGGCCATGTTAAGATGAGGCAGAAATTGTAATGCTTTAGCTATGAGCCAAGAAATGCCAAGGATTGTTAGCAAACCAGCAGAAGCTAAAAAGAGGCAAGGAATGATTCTTCCCTGGAAACTTCAGAGAGAGCATGGCACTGCTGACACTTTCATTTCAGATTTCTAGCCTCCAGAACTGTGATAGAACAAAGTTCTGTCATTTTAAGCTACCCAGTTTGTGGTAAATTATTATGGCAGCTCTAGGAAACTAATACACTATTTATTCCTCTGGTTTCATCTAAAATTGAACGTCTTCTATAGGCTTTCTCTAATAGCTACCAAGCTAAGTGCTTCTCCATAGTACACCCACTGTGCCCTTTGCATTGTCATTCACAGCACTAAATACATCGCATGAAAATTCTCTGCCAATGAGTACATCTACTACTCTAGTGTGCCTCATGTTGACAAATATCTTATTCTTCTTTGCAACACTAGCACCTAGAAAATTTCCTGTCACTAAGAACAAAGTTATGCTCTGTAGTTTTTTTAAAACTGTTTAATTGTGGTACAATTATTGTACAATAATCTGTACATATATAAAGCGTACTCTTTGCTGAGTTTTGACATATGAATATACCTGTCAGAGAATTAGCTAATCAAGATACTACATTGTTCTTTTGAAAAGGACTGTTTAATTGAGTAAAACATTTTGTAGTTCTGATGAAACAAATCTTCATAATTTAACAGTGGAAATAGAATAATTTTTGTCCACTGATATCCTCGCTCGTGACAAGAACAATCTTGGCAATGATATAAAGTGAAGTACGTACCAAAATAATAGGAAATATTAAAATTAACTTGGTCATTAAAATAGAAAAGTCTTGTACTAAATGTAAATTATTTGTAATACATTTTGACTATTATTATTAAGGGAGATTCTTTTGCAAGTGAAATGTGCTCAGTATTTTGCTAACAAATTGCATCTCAGTATTAATTATGTTTGTAAAAGATAAATATACAAAATAAAAGACAGCTCATTAAAGATAGATTTACTCCATTATTTTCTTAATTATTTTTAACCATATTTTATTCTCTTTCCAGAAATAAAATTCTCTTGAAATTTGCAAATATTTAAATGCTGATTTTCTTCACAGACAGTTTATAGAAGAACTTCATACAGTGCATTCACAGATAAAACATTTAAAGAGTGAAAAACCTCGTTTTAATTATACGGTATCAGCTAATGATATATAAATAATATTGATACACTTACAAAACAATTTCAGGAGAAATCTAAAACTTAATTAGAGTTTTAAAATCAAACAATAGGTAACTTTATCAAATGGCAAAAGGAAAATAACTTATTAGACTGAAATTGATAAATATTTGCAGATGAAATAATACCATATAAAACTATAAAACATGATCTGATGATTTTTACAAAATACAATTATTTATCTCTATTCCTTTTGCTTTAGATTGAATGAATTCAATCTATGACAGTGCGTTTTTTTCTATATTTTGCCATTATCATTTTTGCTTTTACCTCATTACACTTATTTCATTTACAATACTAAAGATATATCTAAAAGGACTTCTAGTTTCAGTCCTAACACATAAAGAATATTGAAGTCATCTCTCTAATACATACAACAAGGAAACCTAAAGAAACCTGAAAATCAATGTATCTTTTGGACTCACCATAGAATGGAGTTTTCAGGGCAAATCACCACCCCAAAGTCTAGAAAAACAGGTGAACCCACATAGTCATAGCGAAGATTTGCTTATCTGGAGAAAAAGCTACAGGAGTCATAAAATGGGAGAGACTCTTTAATGGTAATATTAACGAATTGCTGGAGGCTGAGTATGGACCTGAGAATGAGGGAGAAACTCCTCCCTCATTAAGCTACAGTCTTAAGGAAACCTCAAAATTTCATGGGTTTTACCTCCAGACATACCAACAGGTTCTCACAGTGAAGAGTCAAGAAAGATCCCCTTCTGGTGTTAAGAGTGGGAGTGGGAAAAGTAACCATATTAGTTTCTTAGGGCTGCTGTAACAAATCATCACAAAATCGATGGCTTAAAACAACAGAAATTTATTCTCTACAGTTATGGAGGCTAGAGGTTGAAAATCCATTTCACTGACCTGATACCAAAGGGTCAGCAGGACTCTGCTCCATCAGGAGACTTGAGAGGACTATTCGTCTCTTGCTTCTTCTAGCTTCTGGTGGCTGTTGCATTCCTTGACTTGTGGCCACATCATTCCAATCTCTGCTTTTGTGGTTACATTGCCCCCTCTTCTTTTATGTGTCCTTCTTATAAAAAACACAAATGATTGAATTTAGGGCCCACCTGGAAAATCCATAATTTCCTCATGTCAGTATCCTAACTTAATCATATCCACAAAGAGCTTGTTTCCTTATCAGGTGACATTTACAGGTTCTAGGGATTAAGACCTGGTATTTTTGGGTGGTCATTACTTCACCTACAACAGTGAGAATTTTGAAACATGCACAGAGTATTGCCTATAAAAATGAGCTAATCCATGAGAAAAGACTTTACTATAGTCTTATCCTACCTGAGGAAGAGCATTTACCCCAAATCAGCCTTATTTATCCTTCCTTTTTCACATAAATGAAAAGAGAAAACTATACAAATAAAGAAACACTTGTAAAGGTTACAGCCCAGAGACACAGGCCTATGGAAACACTGAGATTTAATCATAAGATTATAGAACTTGTCCCTTCCCCCATATCATGCCACCACATCAACATGGCTCTAGTATAGCAACCGTGGATTACAGGTGAAACACTCCAAGATGCAGACTCTCTGAGGAAGAGTCATTAGAGAAGCCCAAAACTGAGTGTGGAGATGAAAAGAAGGACAAAAAAGTAAATTAAAGGCTTTGGCACCTATAGTTACAGAAAGCATTAAATAGAGTCCAAATTCTAGCAAGATTAACATAAATTCACACTTTACTGGTCTATTTACCTCAGTCAAACATGTTTGACTTTCAACAAAATATTAAAAGACATTCTGAAGTGCCAGAAAAATCAGTCTGCAAGGCAAAGCAAGCATAAGAACCACACTCAGATATAGTACAGATGCTGAAATTATCAGAAAGAGACATAAAATGACAACGATTAGTGTGTTTAAAGTTCTAATAGAAAAGTAGACAACATGCAATAACAGACAAATAATATAAACAGAACCATAAAAACTCTAAGAATCAAAAATAAATGCTGGAAATCAAAAACACGGTATGATGTCCATGAATTTGATGGACTCATCAGCAGAATGGACATGGTTAAAGAAATAATTAGTGAGCTTGATCAGTAGAAACTTGCTAAACTGAAATGCAAATAGGAAAAAAAAAAACACTATGTCCAAAATGGTGAGACAAAATTATCCTTCAAAGTTAGAGAAATAAAGACACTATTGGATAAGAACATAAATAAATAAATTACTGAGAGAATTCATAGGGGCAGACTTGACTAGAAGAAATATTTGTAAAAGTTCTTCAGGAATGAAAATGATATGGGTCAGAAACTCAGATCTACATTAAAAAGGAAAAGTGTCCAAGAGGAGTAAATGAAGGGAAATTTAATTATTTGTTTTTATTAGTTGGTCTAAAAGATAACTTTTGAAAGTAATTATAATAATAATTTACTGGGTGATTATTGCACATGAGTACATGAAATGAATGACAGCCATGTAAGAATGGAGATGCTAAAAAGATAGGAAATAACCTGCTATAGTGGCACTACAGGTAAAGAAGTGGAGCATTTTTATGTAGATATATTATATAAATATTATAAATAATACATATTTAAATAATACATGTCTAAATAAACCGTGGAACTTCAAAGTAAAAATCTCAAGAGAAATTTTAAAATGTGAACTAAGTTAAAATGAAAATAGAACCTTGAAATTTGTGTGATGTAGCAAAAGTAGTGCTAAGAGGGAAATTTACCATAAAATGCATATATTAGAAAACAAGAACGATCTAAAATCAATAACCTAAGTGACCATCTTAGGAAACTGCAAAAAGTAGAGAAATTTAAGCTTAAAGCAAGTAGAAGAAAAGAGAAATGATAAAGATTAAATGATAGGACTATCTAGCCTATGCATTTCCCTCCACTGTATTTTGGCCTTATATCCTTACAAAGCTGATGATGTACATACCTTTGAGCTAACGATGTTCTTAAATGAGGAAAGATACAGAAGAGCAATTTCCCTGTCCGAAAATGCACAAATACCTATTAATCATCTTCCTCCTATACACAGCTCTGAGATTGAATTGGATTAAAGGAAGATCTTTCCTTTTAATCCTAAAAGGAAATATCCCTCTAGTCTACTAGAGGAAAATGAGTTTTACTGCATCTCCTTAGACATTTTCTTAAATGATTTGTTAAGTATTGCCCCTATACAAATTAATGTTTTGATTTCATTTGAGAGATATAATAAACATAAGCTTACAACATAATAAATATATAAGTATGCAATTAACGAGTTAATGTTAGAGGAACACTATGTTGACAACCATGTCCTTGTGCAATTTCTAAAAAAAAATTTACTCCGAATTCCTTTACACTGTTTAGATTTTTCATGTTAGAAGAGTCTGTTTTAAAAACAGCACTTAGTGTTCTAATTCCCCTAATTTAATGTCTGGAAGCTGCCCACATGCAGCTACGTAAATACCAAATTATTCCATCTTATTGTCATTGCTTCATTAATTTTCTGCAGGTTAAATGCATTTTAGATCCTATATTCAAGTTTCATATTATATCAGCAATTTTCTAGCTCTTGTTTAATACAAGCAATTTAATCAAAATGTTGCAAGTGAAATTAGAGTACAGTAAAGGGACTTTTTTTTATTATTAAACATCTTGCACCTCCCACAGGTTTTAGTACATAAAATATTAACAGCTCCTAAATAGTACTGTTGTGTTTTCATATTAACGTGGCTAATGTTTGGACGCTATGGCAGGGGAAATAAGACAGGACCTCATGATTGCCTTCAAACATCCAGAAGCTTCACAGTCTGAATCCTATCTGAATATTTACTTATTTAAGCAACAGCATCTCTTCTCTCAATGGGCAAGGCTACTCTAACCTCTGAACTGGTTTCCTGCTTCTGTGTTTGTCCTGCAACCCTCCCCCCCACCTCACCCCAGAACTCTTCTCCATTGAGGATTCTGAATACCAATTTAAAGAGGTAAATGGAGTCATGTCACTCCACTACTCAAAATCCTCCAGTCACTTCCCATTTTCAAATAAAAGTCAAAGTCTTTCCATGGCCTGGAAGGATGGATGTTATCTGCACCTCCTCATGATTCTGATTTTATCACCTTCCCGGGTTCTTAGACAGACAACAACTTTCCCTTTTCCTTGGCCACATTAAGCCCATTCCCACCCCAGTACCAGTGTGTTGCTGTTTCCCCTGCCTGGAATTAACTTCTTTCTGATACCTACCTGAGTACTACATTGGTTTATCCAGGGATATGCTCAAGTACCTCGTTAACAGAAAGGCCACTCCATTCCTAAGAACAGTTTATATCTCTTAGCTTGATTATGCTTTTCCCCTTGTGTTGATTTTATTCTCAGAAAGTTTCTCTCCTTAGTCATGTGGTGGCTGCAGCAATGTCAAGTGTGATGTCTGTTTAGCCTCATGTCTGGTAGGGAGAGTAAGTAGGTGCCCTGAGTCTCACTTCTCTTACACTGACGATGACATGAACTGTGGCCAAGGGGATAGGATGAGTTTACTCCTTAGAAAAAGAAAAATTGCGTACTTGTGAAGTTGAGGATGGGGTAAGTCCATGCAAACTGAGTGAGCTAAAAATGAGGGATAGGCAGTTTCCACAGAAATGAGTATATTCTTTATCAGGATGTGAGTAGATTGAAGACAGGAAAAAACAGAAAACAACGATGTCGAATAGTTCGTTAATCAGTCGTGTGCAGATAGTCTACTAAAATAAAAATGTATGTATTTACATAAAGATAATATTTCTGAATTCCAAATTTTTGTAAGTTTACTGAATAAATATTGGATAATCAAGAAAATCAAATATGAAAAGTATCTCATTTAACTCAAAAACCTAGAGATAGCTATTATTAGAATTTTGACACACTATATGTATAGCATCCATAATACTCTAATGTGCTTATTTGCCACTCGTATATCTTTTGGTTTGTCTGTTTTAAGCAATGTGTGCTACAGTTTTTACCCTTAAAAAAAAGTGCAATCTCAAATAATATCTTAAATTTTAGCACTAAATTTGAAAACTTAAAGAAAATTCTCTTATTTTGCATTTTTTCATAACAAAATTAAGCTATCTTATTATTCACTCTCCCTTTTCCCACTTTGTTTTCAGCCTTTTTTTCCTCAAGCATTACTTTTTCTTATTGTGCTTTTATATATTCAGTCATGAATTTCCATCTACCTTAATTTAATTTGCTCATCTACCAGAGATTTAAGGAAGGAAGCTTATCAAAATAGAAGAGCAGAAATAAACTATCACCAGGCTTTACAGGACAAGATTAATGCATTTGCCTCCACTCTCTCTCTCTTTGTGGCACATTTGAGAAGTGATTGTATTTAAGGCCAGCTTTAGGGAGTAATATTGAAAATGACAGTATGAAAGGGAAATAGGTTTGTCATGGAGAGAACACTGGCGTGGGCTAGTCTTCTGTTGATAATAGACCTGGCTGAAATATGTTTGGTGTTCATTTCTATTACTTTTATGTTCTAATTTCCTGATTAGCTGTCATTTTGAACATGACTTCTTTAAAAGATAAAATTACTATTGGATGAATAAGAAAGTAGTTTACTTTCTTACTTCATCTGTTTTTCTCAGGAAATATGTAAGGCAAGGATAGGAAAAGGAGAAATTATTTTTAATGACATCTCATACATTAAATAAGTGACCTGCACTCTTCAAGGGCAGAGGAAATATATATTATTGCTTTAAGTAAAGTTTACTATTGTAAATTTTTTACAAAATACTTAGTTTTTTGGTTTTGCTCTCCTCAACTACAAAATTAAGAATGGATTCATATTACTCATATTTGGTAGGTAAATATTACATTTTTAGGGGTCAAGTAATCTTGAAATGAATTAGTAAACATATTAAGTGTACAAAAGTGGGCCTTTTAATCACTCCCAATAAGTAAGAAGAGGAGATCATAGCTAGCTAAAAGAAAGATTACTTATTTTCCAATCATCTCTTTCTCAGTCCAATATATTCTTGTGTAAGCAAAAGATGCTGTGGTGGTTATGAGTTATGTGTTCCAGCAACATCCCCCTCGATGCTGTCAGGTTAAAGAAAATTTTACTGACCTCCTGTTAAGATGCGGGAATAGCCAAATGAAAGCATGTCTAAAGCCAACCCAGAGAATAATCTGCAAGTGCTCTCTTCTGGCTTGTCAAATGCACAAGTAGGTGGTGAGCTGCCTTGAGATCTTGCTTATCTTTCTTTGAATTGGCCTTTATTCACAATTACTTTTTCTTCAATATTTCATTCCCTAAGTTTGTCTTTGATCCTTCTCCTGAAGGAAGCATGAATGTGCACTTCCAATTTCAAGGTATATGTAAAACTTTCAAGAAATCAGTTATTTTATGTGCATTACTTTCCTGTTTCAGTAATACAGACCTTACATTCTCCAATCTCATATGCTTCTAAAATGAATTAAGAAAAAACGAAAGTAAGCTGTTTATCAAATTGGGAGATTCTAATACACACGGGGGACATTCACCCTTCCCTATGCAATTGTGAGATTCCTCTGCTGGGGGCCAGCCCAGTGGTGTAGTGGTTAGATTTGTGTGCTCTGCTTTGGCAGCCTGGGGTTTGCAGGCCCGGATCCTGGGCGTGGACCGACACCACTCATCAACCCATGCTGTGGCAGCGTCCCACATATAACATGAAGCAAGATTGGCACAGATGTTAGCTCAGGGACAATCTTCCTCTTCAAAAAAAAAAAAAAGATTCCTCTGCTATAGTATAGCCCATAGCAATAAAGGAAAAAAAAAAACCTGAGCCAATAAATGTTTTACTTTTTAACATTATATACTTCCATGCAGCTGTCAAATAACATAGAAAACTGATTTAATTAGGATAAACTCAAGGTCACTTTACATGGTTAAAGACTCATTACTAAAATGTCACCTATGACCTCCTCAAATAATTAGATTCTCCATTTAAATATTCACTGAGAATGCATTTTAAAAGGCAAAATAACTAGTTTAACACCATTCTGTTTTACTCTGGCTCTTAGTTGCTGGTTTGTCACATCCATAGAGTGCTGTTAGTAATTTAAATAATTCAGCTTTGGAAGATTGGTATGTTAATTTAATTAAAACTTCTCTGCCAATTGTTCTTCTTGTTGTTTTGACACGTCTTATTGCCAGCACTTTCATAAGCTGTGGGAGCCGCTGAGGAAAGAGCTTACAATTTGCAATGAATTTCTCTTTCTGTTGAAAATGAGAACCATTATAAAATTTTATTTAGCCATTTATCCAAGATGGCAATACACTATACCCAGGATTAGAGGCCTGTCGGTTTAAAATCTTCCAGGGATTTATGCTGACTGTCCTCTTCCAGATCCATGGTAACCTGATTACATTGCTTTGAGGTAGTAAACATGCTGCTTGACATCTACATACATGCAGAACCTTTGCCAAAGGCACAGCATCTACTAATGAATTTCTGCCAAGTCGTCCAGGAAAGTGTCAGTGAAGGCCAAGCACAAGGCTTCGACTTGAAAGTGTTGATACTGATCATCAGAAGAACTTGGCTGGAGACAGTGTTTCTAAGCCACAGATTTTACACATGAATTAGCAAATGAAAGGTGACAATATGAATTTTTTTAAAGGTAAAGGCAATAACGTATAGGCAGTAACCCAATCTAGGAACCAGAAGACCCAGATATAGGCCAAGTTCTGTACTGCGAAACTTTAGGGAGAAATACATTTGCCTGTCAGAAATTATTTACAGAGAATTTAGATTAAAATGTGAAATAAGAGAGAATAGCGTCTACCATAAAATGCAAATATAGTTAGATATTGTTCACAGATGGGAAAACAGGCTTTAAGAAATCTCGTATTTTGTACATGTTGGTAAGTGAGGGGACCAGAATTTAAGACCAGATCATTGGATGACATGCACAGCCTACAAGCTTAACCTCTCACACAACGTTGTATTTGTTCCAAACTGATAATGTAAAGGTCAAGTAGTGGAAGTGAAGGAAATTTAAATTAAATAAATCCTCTCAAATGTGCCACTGTCTTCCTTTCCCAGAAGTAACCTAATTATCTCTTTATCTTCTCGCTGTCCAGGACCATCAACTCTGGTGCCCACTAGATGCCATGGCATTGCTCCCCACTCCAGAATTGTCTCTCCACCCACATTAGTCAATATCATCTTACCTTCTTTTTTCCTCGAGTAAATAAAAATAGCTAATAGTGAATCTATGAAACAAATCCTTTGAAAACATGGGAAAAGTGGGTAAGCCCAAGGCTAAGTGTTTTGAAGTAATTTTCATTTTAGAGTTACACCATGAATGAAAGTTTATTATGAATTCTTTGACAGTCTTCCAGTGAAGAGACCCCTCCCCTTAAATATACACAAACTCTATGACTGCTTTTATCCACAGAATATGGAGGAAATGATGCAGTACCATCTTCTGGACGCAGACTGCCTTTGCTTTCTGTCTCGTAAAATACATGTGGGGCAATGCATTCTACAACTCTGTCTGAGCTCCCAGCCAACAAACAGGATCAACTCTCAGCAATGTGAGTAATATATCTTGGATATCTTGCCATGTCAATTTTAAGAATGACTCTAGTCTTAACTTCTTTTCAACTGCATCCCCTATGAGAGGCATCAAGGAAGAACTGCCCAGCTGATTACAGCCAACCCACAGAAACGTGATAGAAAGCAACACATTTTTTGTTTTAAGCCATTGAGTTTTGTGGTGTGTTATATAGCAATAGACAACTGAAACAGGTTATTATGCACCCAGTTACCAATCCATCACAGAAAATGTAACGTCTTAACGCCAGCTAAAATATACCTGTATCTGACCCATGTCTGGCATCTGTTTAAAATTTTTTACCCAGGATTCTATCCTAACTTAGCTATAATCATTATCTTGATGCGTCTCAATTATTTTGGATTTCTCTAACTAGAACTTCCACAAACAGTTCAAACTTAACTAAATTTTATCCTCCTTCACCATGTGCACTTCTTACTATATTACATCCCCAGTTTAATGGAAATAGGAGTTCAGAGTCACATACACTCTAAAGATCTATTAATTGTTGCTTGAAGTGTTTTTGGCGTCTGACTTCTTTATATTCCCTTAATGGAGTCCTTAGTTGAAAATCCTCTTCTATCTTACATATATTGATTAAAGAGTTTCTTAGCCAGAGTTTCTCTGTCCAATTTACCACTTACCCATCTATCTTCTACACAGTTTTTTGGATTATTTTTCCAAAAGCAGACTGTAATAATGCCCTTACTACACTTAGTTGATTCATTGTAGAAAACACTTTTTCTTGTCAGACTTTAAGATGCCAGGTAAAAGATGCACAGACAGATCTCTGAAGATTTAGACCTTAGAAGTTAATTAAGATTTAAAAAGCCAATACATACTTTACAGCAATAAAGCCAAATAAAAAATAATAATACTAATAGGAAATACTTAGATAATACTAACAATAACTCAGATACTATTTTAAACATCCTACATATATTAATTCATTTAATCCTTATAAAATTTCTATTAGATGGGTACTATTATTATCCCACTTTATAGAAAAGGGAATTGAGACACAGAGGTTAAATAATTTGGACATTTTACACACCTATATCCCTTTAGAATATGAATGCTTGATAAGCATTTGCACTCCCTAACAGTTTTCATAAAAGTCATCAGATTTATGAAAGAGGCAGAACATATAGATTAGGAAATCTAGGTCTGCCTCAAAACCACCAAAGTACGTAGATATCAAATTCCGCCATCAAAGCATAAGAGTGACCTGGTCAGGACGTTCAAGTCATCTCCAGAGCTAGGAAGAAATACTGAAAGCATATCTTTCCATGGAAGAAGGAATTGTATGGGAGCAGCTTCTGTAAAGAGTGGAATAGTATAGAAGGTATGTCCTAGAACGTAAATACACGATATTGATCACTTTCCACCTCTTCTTCCCCAAATGTACAAACGTGAAATGATAAATACTAGATTCCAAGAATAATGGATGTGGGTCACAATATCTCTTCATTCTATCCTTCCTTATGTAGTTTATATGTATTACATAGGTGTAGTAAAAGTCATTTGAATTTCTTTTCATTCTTTTCAGATTTTTGACTAAACTACTAAAGTTGAGAGTAATAGGAGCTCTTGAAAGAGGGCGACCTGGAAGCTGACAGTGTCACCCTCCAAGCCTTGTTGAGAAATACTCACACTAACTTTTTGACATCACTTCCTTCACCTCATCTTGTCTATACAGTCAGAAGAGACTGGACAATCTCTGTAATCAGAAGACCAGAATTCACTTGATGAAGGGAAATCATTGGAGTGGAGAGTCCTTTAAATTTTCCTATGGCTCTGATGAGTATGAATAATAAAAATCAGATTTTTCTTTTGCTCAAAAATTAAGATACAAGAAGAGTGATTTATATAAAATGGCTGAAAAAAATGACAAAGTGAGATATGAAGATACTTCTATTTTAGCACTATTGAGTCCATACTCTTTAATCATTTGTTAGTATCAAATAGTACAGAGTAGTTTAGGAATAACAAATATTAGCATATGTGACAACCCAATTCTCTATCCTGTTCCTCTAGGTATCTATTTATATTTTTTAAGTTTCTACTTCAGTTTGAGAATTAACTCCATAAGTTACAAATATAATACCACTACCTTTTGATTTTGTACAAAAGTATTGATCCTCGCTATAGAAGATGGAAATTTAACTCACTTGTATTGGCATCTCTCCATATGTTTAAAACTTATAATAGTAATTTCCATTCTTGTATTTAATGGAAATATTTCTTAAATTTAATGTTCATGTCTATCTAAGTTACCTTTGCACAGAGTTAATTATTTAATTCTTTAAGACTTGTGATGAAAAATATCAGCCTGCCCCAGAACCAATTTACTTCCCATTGCCTACAGGCTACAACTTTCAACACTTTTAGCTAATTCTTTTGGCATTTTTTTCCTATATTTAAATTACATGCTTATGTTGCTACTCATTTTTTTTTAAGGTTTTAGTTATTGTCTAATTATATCCATATGTAAAATATATGAGTTTGGCTTATCTTTCCTATTTATCTGTCACACTCTAATTTTTCATCCTCTGATCTTTTGAAAGATGATCCTCTGTAAATTTTGTTACAACACTATTCACTAGTTATATTTTTATGACCACATGAATATCTCCAGAAGTCCTCCCTTCTTTCATTTAACAATATTGAGTGAGTGCCTCTTATATGCTGGACAATCTTCTAAGCATTTGTGATCCACTGGTAAGTAAAAATAGACTGAAATATTTTACCTTATGAAGTTTATGTTAAGGCATATAGACTATAAGCATAATAAGTAAATTAAAAAGAATATTAGGAGGTGATAAATACCATAGCCAAAGTAAAAAGTGGAGCACAAAAAAGCATATCTGGAATTGCTTGTAGGAAAGGTAGGATACAATTTTAAAAAGGTGCCGTGCAGTATAAGACCTCAATGTGAAAGTGACATTTAAGCAAAGATGTGAATGAAATAAAAGGATCGGCCATGCAAATACGTTGGTGAAAGCATTCTAGGCAGAGAAGGTGGTGAGCATAAATTCCCTTTAGCTAGAACATGTCTGGATTGGATCCGGGGATTTAGCAAACAGGTTAGTAGTGAATGTAGTGCAGGAGGAAATAAATAGCTACATCATTAAAGGCCTTGTGGACTATTCCAAGAACTTCGGTTTTTCCCCTGAGTAGAATAGGAAACCATTGCAGAATTGTAGATTGTGAGCAGAGAAATGATCAGACTTGAAAAAAAAATCTATCTGGCTGCTCTGTTGAAAATAGAATGTTCGGCTGCAGGTGAAGGAACAGGAAGAATAGTGATAAGATCACAGAAAATACGAGATGATGGCAGAACAGACCCAGAGGTAGCAGTGAGAAGGGCCCAGATCTGAATGCATTTTATTTATTTATTTATTTTTGAGGAAGATCAGCCCTGAGCTAACATCCGATGCCAACCCTCCTCTTTTTGCTGAGGAAGATTGGCCCTGGGCTAACATCCGTGCCCATCTCCCTCTACTTTATATGGGACGCCGCCACAGCATCGCTTGACGAGCGGTGGGTAGGTGAGCGCCCAGAATCCGAACCTGTGAACCCTGGGCCGCCAAAGCGGAGCCACGCACTTAACCGCTGTGCCGCCGGGCCAGCGCCCTGAATGCATTTTAGATGTAAGCATACAGGATTTCCCAAAGGATTGGATGTGAAAAATGAAAATGAAGGCTCAAGCACGGCACCATGGTTTTTGTGCTGAACACCTGCAAAGATAGTGTTGCCATCAATGAGACAGGGATGGCCTCAGAAGGAGCAGACTGAGCTGAGCAAGAAAATTAGGAGTTCGTTTTTACAAAATGTTGATTTGAGATGCTGAATAGACAAAGTTACAAGCTGAAGCTGAGACAAAGGCCAATACAGGAAATGTAGTTTTGGAAGTTAGCATCCCTGAGACTAAAAGCGAACACCAAGGAAAGAAAACAGAAAGAAAAGAGAAAAGATGTGAGTATTAAGCCCTGGAACACTGCAGCATTAAAAAAAAAAAAAGAAAGAAAAATGAAGAGAGGAGGAATAACCAGAAAAAGAGACTAAGAATCAGTTTCCAAAGATTAAGAGATAATCAAAGAGAGTGAGCTGTCCTAGAAGTAGGGGACGAAATTGTATGGAAGGGAGCGAGAGAGTGATAAACTGTATCAAATTGTGTTGCTAGTTTTCTGAAATGTTATGTTGATATCCTTTGTTGTGGATCTATATTGATTCATTTGTTTGCACTCTCTGTGCTTTGTCAATCATCCTTTCTTTGGCTCTGGGAACACTTCCCCTCCATGTTCTCTCCTCTCTCTTTCTAGAATTTCTCTTCTTTCTGTGTATACTTTGCAGATGAGTTGTCTGATTTTCTTTTGTTTTTGTCCTCTTCTAATAATTTCCATTTCATTTGTTTTTGTTCTACTTTATTGGAGATTTTAATTTTGTTATATTATTAATTTAATGTTTATTCAATTCTTTTCTGTCCTCTGAATGTTGCTTTTTATAACATCAGCTTGTTGGTTAATTAAGGCTGTAACTTTTAATGCTCAGAAGCTGTTTTAAAGTTATCTTCCTGAATAATTTCCGTTCTTTTCCTACTGTTTTGTCTTCCCCACCTTTTTTGTTTTGTTATAGTCTCAATCTACTACAATAGAGGCTTTTTGGTTTTGTTTGTTTTTTAAAGCAAAGTTCTATTGATCCCTGGTTGTTTTTTTACCTTTAAAAGCAGTGAAATAAAAATACTGTTTGAAAATGCTGCACATATAGATGCTTCTTTTCTGTGGTCTTTATTGAGGTATCATCTGGCTGAGCCATTTCACTTGGGAATCTTTAATGTCAGAATTTTTAGTCATTTCTTTTGAGCTGTTAAGATTTTCCCCTTGGAAGAATATATACCTGGCTAACAGCTCTCAAAAATTCTAATTCTAGCAGGGTAAGACATTGGTGGGTTCCCACATTCATAACATTTGTTATGTAAACTTTTCTTTAAACCATACCTGTTACCCGTTGTCCAGTGCTTTTTATCACTCTCTTCAGAGAATAATATTTGGTCTTATGCCATATAGAAGTGGAATCGTCTCCAGGCTGCATGGAATAGGGCTGGTGAAGTGTGGGTGTAACTTCCATTTAGATATATTTTCAATCCCTCTGTTTTCACATCAAGTTCACCCCCACTTCCAGATTTGTTACAGCCAATTCCAGAAATTTATGTGAGTTCAGTCTCACAAATCAGATTGATCCTCAGCTTTCCACATAGCTGGCTTAATAGTCTGCTTTCTAAGGTCTACTAAGGCAGATACTATGCAGTTCCTAAAACATTATTGTTGATTTTTCCTTCCCCTATTTCCTTTTTAATTTAGTCCTTAATAAAATTTACTCAATTATTATTTTAGGAGGGTTGTGTGAGTTTGTGGAGGTTAATGAGTGAACAGCCTGCCATGATACTCTTGGATGTGTCTTGTAACATTTGTAACTTGAATATGATTTCTTTTCTTTTTGCTTCAACCTCCACATTACTCAAATTAGCAACATTCTTAACTTTACACTAACATTTATGTCTTGTACTGAAACTGCGATACTTTTGTCACTTTTCTAAGTATAAGTTGCTTCAAAATGTTAGAAAACTGTAAACCTGATTTAATCAGATTTATAGTAACTTTGTAGTGTTCTATTGTTTTATTTCTTTCCCCATGAATATTTTTCAAGTAGCTCTCATCAAAACATTGATGAGAATGTTTTAGCATCAACATCAAATGGATTTTCTTTTATTATATTCAACTAATTTCTTAAAGTCATTCTAAATGACAGCTCAGTGCCTGCATGTTCATTTTGTTTGTTTGGTTTGGTTGTTTTCGTTATTTATGGAGGTTCAATTTGCCCTATTCTTTGCTAACACAAATATGACTAGTATGCCTTTAACACATTCTCATGTTTACACATTTCAATCATTATACCTATTGCATAGAATCCTTTTTATTTCTGGAGATTTCCATCTGTAGCTATGTCTTGTTGAACCACAACTACCATCCTTCCCTTATCCTTTTCATAATTAAGCATGCATTTCTTTGAATAGAATTCCTCAGTCTCTTAATATTATGATATTTTACACACATTTTTGTTCTATTTTTGAAATTTCACATCATTGCTTTTTCTAACCCTGGTGGTCTTTCTTCCCTGATTATTAATCTAATATTTTTGTGATTTTACTAAGTGCTCTAAGCTAACACAAAGCCAGTAGATTTATTGAATTTTACTAACAGTAAAACATGTACCCTTAGCTCCATCAAAAGGCAAAAGGGACAGAGATTAGACAATAACTACTTTCCAGAAATAATACCATGATCTGACATTTATTACTAGGACAACTGGTATAGTCTAGTTCCTTACGTCAGGAATAATTTAGTATATATTGTGGCACTTCACATTTTCAAAATGCTCTTCAATCTTACTAAAACACTTCCCTCAACATTCTTGTCAGAGAGGTCAGTATAACTACCAGTAACTAGAACCACTTGAAAACAAAATGGCGAAAGAGTTATCATAATTCTCTGTGTTTCTTGGTGTTAATTTTCAAACATGTAAAATTTGAGCATTTATTAAATCCATTGACTACATACACTACATTAAATTCTACAAATAAATGATATTGTGAAAGGTTAAGAAGCTATAACTCTCCTTTCAAAAGCAGGCTGCATTCAATGAAGTCTACTAACAAACATATAATACTCTCTGGACTAAGGGCTATTCTATTAATTCAGAAAGAAGAGAATTCTAGAATATCTGGTGTTAACAATGCCTTACCCAGAATTGAATAATGTAACACAGATTGATTAGAGGTTAAAATCATATTTGAGAAAAACTGTTGTTTCTGAAGTCAATTTAAGAGAAACATGTCAGCATTTTGCAAATAGATAGTGACAAATAGCAGACAATGACAAATATATAGGCAATATACCTAAATGTTGGTGAACTAAGACACATCTGGCAAACATTATGTTCTGGTGCTTAGTTACCACACAATGAAATTGCTACTAATTCACAAATGATTTTCTGATATGTGTGTGTGTGGTAGTATCCTTGTGAGGTTTTTTTTAATAATGGCTTCATAAAAAGACTTTGGAAGTACACCCTCTGTTCTTACTCTCTGAAGCTATCTGAGCCTGTTTTCTGTTTTGTTTTATTTTATTTAAAGGAGAGGGTAATCAATAATAACATTTATTTCTAAATAGGAAATTTTTTGGACAAACTTGTTAATTTCATCCCAGATTTCAATTTTCTTGTCAAAAAGTGGTCATACTGTCAAAAAAAAAAAAATGATCATACTATCAACATATTATTTTCTAATATTTGTATTCTTTATAGGTAAATCCTCTTTTTCATTACTTATATTGTTAATTGATGTTTTCTATTTTGTTTGTGATCAGTCTTGCTAGAGTGTCATTAATTTATTCAAACTCAATTTTCTTTTTTGCCATAAAAGGTCAGCTACAAAATATTTTAGGCTTTGTTGACCATACAGTCGATATTGCAAATACTCAAATCTGCCATTGTAGAAGGAAAGCAACCATACAATACATAAATGAGTAAGCATGGCTGTTCCAATAAAATTTTTTAAAAACAAACAAACAAACTTCATTGCTGTCATGAGTTGAATAAATATTTGATAACAAGAATACCCATGCTTAGGCAATAAGTCCTTCATTGAAGCATCTCTGGCCATGTGTCGCATCATCTACCTCAATTTTAGAAGGAAAAACTGGCAGGACTTGGCTTAAAGGATGACTACAAAGTTTCTGACATAAAGAAAATCAGATCCCATAACTTTCTTTCTTAAAAATCTCCTGAAATTACCACTGGTTTCTCATTTTAATTAGAGTAAAACCAATCTACTCACTATGGTGTTCAAAACTCTACATGATTTAATTTCTTTTGACCTTGAGACAATCTCCCTCACTAACTACTTTCTAGCTACACTGCCACATTCTGGCATTAGCCTTGATACAGCTGGTTCATTTTCTTGTCAGGGCCTTTGATCCTTTTGCCCTTCTGACTGGATGTATCTTCCCTCACATCTCTACTTACCTGGCATGGGGTGGTGTAGTGTGAAGCCTAGGGCCACTTCTCTCCTGTCAGCCCCATTCTCGTATTGCATGAATTTGACACCTAGAAAAGGTCATTTGTAACATTCCCCTCCTCCATTTGAGAATTTTTTTTTTGTAATAATCATGGAATGAAACAAATAACAATAGCAACCAGAAAACAAGTGTACACAGTGAACGCTTTCTTTACTGAACTCCATATCTATAATCAAGTAAGAAAACAATTCCAAAATTAAAATAAATAAATGATTTCAATATAAGAAGGAAAATATTTCTTTTGGTTACAATATGCAATTTCTGAAAAAAGAGGAAAATAAAATATGAAGACATCAGCCATGCTGATAGACCCCAGCATTGTGACCAACTGCCTGTGGACTCTAACAGCAGGCCTGCCTGCCCATGGACTCTGGCAGTTGGCCCATCCATCGTCCCTGCCAACTGGCCCACCCAAAATCTCTGGCCCCAGACTGACTGGTGAAGGGATCCCCCTGCCAAAGCCAATCTGCAAAGACTAAAATTGGTGACTGCTCTTTCAAATGTGCAGACATCAATGAAAGGATACAAGGATCAAGAAGAATCAGGGAAACGTGACTCCACCAAAGGAGTAAAATAAATAAAGCACCAAAGAAGCTTTATTTATTGAACTGCCTGCCTGAAAAGATAATCAAAACAATCATCTTAAAGAAGCTCAGTGAAACAACAAGAGAACACAGAGAGACAACTAAAGGAAATCAGGAAAATAATATGTAAACAAAATGAAAAGTTCAACAAAGAGATAGAAACCATGAAGAAGAAGCAAACAGAAATTTTGGAGCTGAAGAATACAATGACTGATACGAAAAACTCAATAGAAAGCTTCAATAGCAGACTTGATCAAGCAGAAGAAAGAATCAGTGAATTCATGACACACCATTTGAAATTATCCAGTTAGAGGAACAAAAAGAAAAAAGAATGAAAAAGAAATGAAGAAAGACTATGGGACTTATAGGACATAATCAAGTGAACCAGTAGAGTCATGTGCCACATAACATTTTGTCAATGATGGACCACATATGTGGTGGTGGTCCCATAAGATTAGTACCATATAGCCTAGGTGCGTAGTAGGCTATAGGTTTGTGTAGGTTTGTGTAAGTACATTCTATGTTGTTCGCACAATGACAAAATAACCTAACGATGCATTTCTCAAACAAATCGCCTTCATTAAACAGTGCATGACTATATATGCATCAGATGAGTCCCAGAAGGAGAAGAGAAAGAGAAGAGATATGAGGCTTATTTAAAGAAATATTGGCAGAAATTTTCCCATATCTGGGGAGGGAAATGGACAAGAGTCATGAAGCCCAAATAACAAACAAAAACTGAGGGAATTCATTGCCACTAGACCTACTTTACAAGAAGTGCTAAAGGGAATTCTTCAAGTTGAAACAAAACAGCTGAACAGCAACAAGAAAGCATATGAAAGGTCCCTGGTAAAGGTAGGTATATAGTCAAATTCAGAATACTCTAATACTGCAATGGTAATAAGTAAATCACTTTTATCCTTAGTATAAAAGTTAAAAGACAAAAGTATTAAGAATACTTATAAAAATAAAAATTTGTTAATGGGTACATAATATAAAAAAGAAGTAAATTCTGACATTAATAACATAAAGTGGGGGTAGGGAGAGTAAAATTGTAGATTTTTTACATGTGATTTTAGTTCAATTGTTATCGGCTTAAAATACCGTTATAACTATAAGAAGTTTTATGCAAGCTTCTGGTAACCACAAAGAAAAAACCTACAGTAGATATAAAAAAGGAAAAGAAAAAAAATCAAATCATTGCAAAAAACATAAAATCACAAAGGAAGACAACAAGAGAGGAAGAGAGGAACAAAAGAATTACAAAACAGACAGAAAACAACCAAATGACAATGGTAAGCACTTTCAATTATCTATCAATAATTACTTCAAATGTAAGTGGATTACCAATCAATAGATATAGAGCAGCTGAAGGAATTAAAAACAAACAGGATCCAACTATATACTGTCTACCAGAGACTCACTTTAGATTTAATGACATATATAGGTCAAAAGTGAATGGATGGAAAAAGATATTGCTTGTAAATGGTAACCAAAAGAGATCCCCTGCTAACAGCTATACTAATATAAGACAAAGTAGACTTTAAATTAAAAACTCTCAACAAAAAACAATGACCTTTTGGTCGTTACATAATGATAAAGGGTAAAATCAACAGGAAGATATAAAACAGAAATATATTTACATCCAATATCAGATCATCTAAATGTACAAAGCAGTTATTGAAAGATCTGAAGTAGGAAACAGACTAATAGTAGGAGACTTCAGTAGTCCACTTTCAATAATAGATCATCTAGAGAGGAAATCAATAAGGAAACAGCAGACTTGAACAATATTATAGACCAAATGGACCTAACAGATATATACAGATTTTTTTGCTCAACAACAGCATAATAGATGTTCTTCTCAAGAGAACACAGAAAGTTCTCCAGGATAAATCGCATGCTAGGTCACAAAACAAGTCTTAACAAATTAATAAGACTTAAATAATTCCACATTTCTTTTCCAAAAATAATGGAATAAAACTAGAAATTGAAAGGGAGGAAAAAGGGAAAACTCAAAAATACATGGAAATTATACAATACATTCATGAACAACTATTGGATCAAAAATGAAATCAAAAGAGAAATAAATCTTGAGATAAATGAAAATACAGCTCCTCAAAACTTTTGGGACATAGCAAAAGCAGTACTAAAAGGGATATTTATAGCAGTAAACATCTACATTTAAAAGGAACAATTTCAAATAAACGACTTAACTTTATACCTCAATGTGTAAAGGAGATAGAAAAAGAGCAAACTAAGCCCAAAGTTAGCAGAAGGAAGGGAATAATAAAGATCAGAGCAGACATGAATGAAATAGAGAATAGAAAAACAATAGGAAAAAAAGGATGAAACTGAGTTGATTTTTTGAAAAGATAAACAAAATCAACAAAGCCCTAGCTAGACTAAGTAAATTAAAATGAGAAAAGACTCAAATAAAATCAGAAATGAAAGTGGAGACATTACAACAGATGCCACAGAAATAAAAAAGATTATAGGGGATTATTGTAAATAATTATCTGACAACAATTTGGACAACCTAGAAGAAATGAATAAATTCCTAGAAATATACAACCTACCAAGACTGAATCAAGAAGAAATAGAAAGCCTAAACAGACCAGTAACAAATTAGGAGTTGGAATCAATAATAAAAAACCACTCAACAAAAAAAAACCCAGGACCAGATGGTTTCACAGGTGAATTCTACTAAATATTTAAAGAAGAATTAATACCAATTCTTCTTAAACTCTTTCAAAAAAATAGAAGAAGAGGGAACACTTTCAAACTCATTTTATGAGACCAGCATCACCATGATACCAAAGCCAGAGAAAGACACTACAGGAAACTAAAATTGTAGACCAATATCCCTGAGAAACATGCATACAAAAATTCTCAACAAAATACTAGCAAACTGAATTTAACAGCACATACACATACAGGATCACACACCATGACTAACTGGCATTTATCTCTAGGAGGCAAAGATGGTTTAACATACACAAATCAATCAATGTGATACACTATGTTAACAGAATGGGGGATAAAAATCAGATAATATTTTTTGTGTGTGTGTGTGAGGAGGACTAGCCCTGAGCTATTATCTGGTGCCAATCCTCCCCTTTTTTCTTGAGGAAGAGTGGCCCTGGGCTAACATCCATGCCCATCTTCCTCTACTTTATATGGGATGCCACCACAACATGGCTTACCAAGCGGTGCATCAGTGTGTGCCCGGGATCTGAACCTGCGAACCCCGGGCCGCCGAAGTGGAGCGCGCGCACTTAACCGCTTGCGCCACCGGGCTGGCCCCCCCTTTTTTTTTTTTTGGTAAGGAAGATTGTCCCTGAGCTAACATCTGTGCCAATTTCCCTCTATTTTGTATGTGGGGTGGCACCACAGCGTGACTTGATGAGTGGTGTGTAGGTCCACACCCAGGATCCAAATTTGCGAACCCTGGGCCAAGGAAGTGGAGTGCCTGAATTTAACCACTACGCCACTGGTCCAGCCCCAAGATAATAATTTTAATTGAAGCAGAAAAAGCATTTGAAAAAATTCAACATACTTTCATGGTAAAAACTCTCAACAAATTAGGTATAGAAGGAATTTATCTCATAATAAATGCCATATATGAAAATCCCACAGCTAACATTATACCCAATGGTAAAAAACTGAAAGCTTTTCCTTTAAGATCTAGAACAAGAGAAAGATGGCCACTTTTACCACTTCCATTCGACGCAGCACTGGAAAAACTAGCTAGAGTGATTAGGTAAGAAAAAGAAATAAAAATATCTAAATTGGAAAGAAAAAATTAAAATTATCTTTGTTTGCAGATGACATGATCTTATATATAGAATATCCTACAGATTCCACACAAAAAAAACCTTTTAGAACTAATAAATTAATTCAGTAAAGTTGCAGGATACAAATCAACATACAAAATCCAGTTGCATTTCTGTATACTAACAGCAGGCTATCTGGTGAAAGAAATTAAATCAGACACAAATAAATAGAAAGATATCCTGTGTTCATGGACTGGAAGAACAAACATGATACAGCAGTCTCACTTCTGGGTATATATATCCAAAGAAACTGAAATCAGGATCTTGAAGAGATATCTGAACTTCATTGTTCCCTGAAGCATTATTTACAATATCCAAAATATAGAAACAACGTCAACGCCCACAGGTGGATGAATGTGTAAAGAAAATCACACACATACAAAGGCATATCATTCAACTTGAACAAGGAAGGAAATCCTGTCATTTGCAACAATAGGAATGGTCTTGGAGGACAACATGCTAAGCAAAATAAGCTGACACAGGAGGCCAAATACTACTTTACACCATGTATACGAGGAATCTAAAATAGTCAACTCATAGAAGCAAAGAGCAGAATGGTGGCTGCTAGAGGCTGGAGGAAGGGAGAAATGGGGAGGCATTAGTTAAAGGATACAAAATTTCAGTTGCATATGATGAATAAGTCCTAGAGATGTACTGTACAGTATAGAGCCTATAGCTAGCAATACTGTATTGTATACTTTAAAATTTCTAAGGTAGGTCTTATGTTAAATATTCTTCTCACAAAGCCAAGACAATAATAAATAAAGAGATTGTGAGGAAACTTTTAGAGGTAATGGATATGTTTATGTCATGTATTATGGTTAAGGTTTCACGAATGCATACTTATCTCCAAACTCATCAAGATGTATACACTGAATATGTACAGCTTTAGTATATAAATCATACCTCAGCAATGTGTTTTAAACAAATATGAAGAACTGTTTCCAAAAGAACAACTTCTGCAAAGCTCAGAGAATAATTCGCACGTATACTGACCGTTTTAGTGTAAATCAAATTCTGTTTCTTCATTGTTATGAACAGTGAGCTGTTATTATTTCTTTGAAAACTACTGATTAAACACACTAAAGCATCAGACCACAGGGTGTGGGGACAGGAATGCAACTGACTGAAACCAAGTGGAATGGTTTCAAACTGTTCCATACTGGCTTTTAAAACAAAGGCGTGTAACTGAAATTGATAATTTTGGGGAGAAGATTATAACTGGAAGTTCTCGAAATCAATTTTCATGTAGATTACAATATTTATTAAGGGATAAGTAAAATGTGTTAATATAATTTGCGTGAATGATATATTACTAAAATCAACATTACTGACAGCAATTGTTTAGAAATTGGGACACCAAAAGTTTTTTGCAGACGATTCACACTAACTTTGTTTACAGTTGCCAGTAATGCCAATAACAGAAAGTATACCAGATTTATTTGGTTTTCTTATTGATTTTTTAATTTTGTGCAAACAATGCATCCTCTTAGTTTCAGCACCCAGAGCAGGACTGCTCCCATCAGAGGACCTTTGTCCCGTTATCCTGCCTTTGTTATGCCAGCGAGTAGGAGGGTGGTGGGAATCCAGCCTCTGTCATTTACAACAATATGACTGTGATAAAGAGATTACTTAACTTTCTATAAATGGGGAAATTTTTTCTCACACGATTAGTGTGAGAATTAAATTAGTATACATATATAGGTATACCTACATAGACATGCATATAAGTTTTTATATAAGTATTTGTATACATGAGTATATATGTCTACTCACACATGAATATTTATATACATATATGCTATATGTAGCATATACACAGATAACTTGAACTATTTGACCAAAGAATATATTATAATTCTAATTTATAATCAGTCCCATAGTGATATCTTGTTTTATTTTTTATTTAGCACTTACCTCTAAATGAAATTATGTCCTTATCATTATATTATTTCTATTACATTATTATATATGAATATTTATATCATATATAATTATCGTCTCTCTTGCTTTTTTATAATATACGCACATGAAAGCAATCTTTAGCAGTCCTTGGCTGTCTTTTTTTCTGTCTAGAATGGTGCTTGACAAATAGTAAAGACTCAAATATTTCTGGAATTAAAAACCACATGTATTGAATGACACGATTATATAAACACCTGGGTCAACCACAGTGCCATTTACCACTACAGGAGATATTGGAAGAGGGCCAGGTTTTAGAGAAGAGTAAGAGTTTTCTGGACCTGGTTTGTTAAGTATCACTTAGGACAAGATTAAGAAGATATCAGAGATGGAGATGTGAAACTAGACTTGAGTGCTGGCACATTATTTAAAGAGAAAGAAGTTATAAGGAAATAAGACATCAACTGTGTAACAAGCTGATGAGAATTCTAGTTAGAAAAATTTCCATTTGGTTTAACAACATGGAGATATTAACAAATGTAGTGATGATGGATATGTAAGGGAGGAAGCCAGCTGAGAAAGGGTAAAAGAGTAATTGATAGATTAGGAAGTACAAGCTGCTTGTAGAAAAATATTTTCTAGAATAGCAAAATAGAGCCAATCAATAGGGCCATGGTGGGAGGGTTTTTTTTTTTTTTTTTTTTTTTGGCTGAGGAAGATTAGCCCTGAGCTAGCATCTGTTGCCAATCCCCTCTTTTTGCTGAGGAAGATTGGCTCTGGTCTAACATGCGTGCCCATCATCCTCTACTTTATATGTGGGATGCCTGCCACAGCATGGCTTGATAAGCGGTGCATAAGTCTGCACCCGGGATCCGAACCAGGGAACCCCGGGCTCTGAAGCAGAGAGCGCCAACTTAACCACTACGCCACCTGGCGAGCCTGAGGAGGGGGATTTTTTATAATGATTTTTCTTTTTATTAATGTTTTAATAGTTTTTAACATTGTGAAATTTTGGGTTGTACATTTTTGTTTGTCCATCACCATATATACGACTCCCTTCACCCCTTGTCCCACCCCCCACCCCCTTGCCCCTGGTAACCACAATACAGTTTTCTCTGTCCATGTGTTGGTTTATATTCCACATATGAGTGAGATCATACAGTGTTTGTCTTTCTCTTTCTGGCTTATTTCACTTAACATAATACCCTCCAGGCCCACCCATGTTGTTGCAAATGGGACAATTTTGTCTTTTTTATGGCTGAGTAGTACTCCATTGTATATATATACCACATTTTCTTAATCCAATCGTCAGTCGAGGGACACTTAGGTTGCTTCCACTTCTTGGCTATGGTGAATAATGCTGCAATGAACATAGGGGTGCATAAGCCTCTTTAGATTGTTGATTTCAGGTTCGTTGGATAGATTCCCAGTAGTGGGATGGCTGGGTCATAGGGCATCTCTATTTTTAATTCTTTGAGGAATCTCCATACCGTTTTCCATAGAGGCTGCACCAGTTGGCAGTCCCACCAGCTGTGTATGAGGGTTCCTGTTTCTCCACATCCTCTCCAACATTTGTTGTTTTTGGTCTTGGTGATTATAGCCATTCTAACGGGCATGAGGTGATATCTTAGTGTTGTTTTGATTTGCATTTCCCTCATGATTAGTGATGTTGAACATCTTTTCATGTGCCTATTGGCCATCTGTATATCTTCTTTGGAGAAGCATCTGTTCATTTCCTCTGCCCATTTTTGATCAGGTTGTTTGTTTTTTTGTTGTTCAGTTGTGTGAGTTCTTTATATATTATGGAGATCAACCCCTTGTCAGATGTATGTTTTGCAAGTATTCTCTCCCAGCTGGTGGGTTGTCTGTTCATCTTGATTCTGGTTTTGTTTGTCTTGTAGAAGCTCTTTAATCTGATAAAGTCCCACTTGCTTATTTTTTCTTTAGTTTCCCTAGTCTGGGTAGGCATGTCATCTGAAAAGATTCCTTTATGACCAATGTCAAATAGTGTGTTGCCTATATTTTCTTCTATGAGTTTTATAGTTTCAGGTCTCACCTTCAGGTCTTTGATCCATTTTGAGTTAATTTTTGTGAATGGCTATAGCAGATGGTCCACTTTCATTCTTTTGCATGTGGCTGTCCGGTTTTCCCAACACCATTTATTGAAGAGATTTCCTTTCTCCATTGTATGTACTTAGCACCTTTGTTGAAACTTAGCTGTCCGTATATGTGTGGTTTTATTTCTGGGCTTTCGATTCTGTTCCATTGATCTGTGTGTCTGTTTTTGTACCAGTACTGTGCTATTTTGATTACTATTGCTTTGTAGTATGTTTTGAAGTCAGGGATTGTGATGCCTCTTGCTTTGTTCTATTTTCTTAGGATTGCTTAGGACTATTCAGGGTCTTTTTTTGCACCATATAAATTTTAGTATTCTTTTTTCTATTTCTGTGAAAAATGTCATTGGGATTCTGATTGGGAATGCATTGATTCTGTAGATTGCTTTAGGTAATATAGACATTTTAACTATGTTTATTCTTCCAATCCATGCACATGGGATATCTTTCCATTTCTTTATGTCATCATCGATTTCTTTCAATAATATCTTGTAGTTCTCATTGTATAGGTCATTCACCTCCTTGGTAAGATTTATTCCTAGGTATTTCATTCTTTTCGATGCAATTGTAAACGGTATTATCTTTTTGAGCTCCCTTTCTGTTAGTTAATTATTAGCATACAGAAATGCAACCGATTTTTGTAGATTGATTTTGTACCCTGCAACTTTACTGTAGTTGTTGATTATTTCTAATAGTTTTCCAATGGATTCTTTAGGGTTTTCTATATGTAAAATCACGTCATCTGCAAATAGTGAAAGTTTCACTTCTTTGTTACCTATTTGGATGCCTTTTATTCCTTTTTCTTGCCTAATTGCTCTGGCCAAAACCTCCAGTACTATGTTGAACAGGAGTGGTGAGAGTGGGCACTTCTGCCTCGTTCCTGTTCTCAGAGGAATGGCTTTCAGTCTTTCCCCGTTGAGTGTGATGTTGGCTGTGGGTTTGTCATAAATGGCCTTTATTATGTTGAGGTACTTTCCTTCTATTCCCATTTTGTTGAGAGTTTTTATCATAAACAGATGTTGTATCTTGTCAAATGCCTTCTCTGCATCTATTGAGATGACCATGTAGTTTTCATTCTTTGTTTTGTTGATGTGATGTATCACGTTGATTGATTTGCAAATGTTGAACCATCCCTGCATCCCTGGTATAAATCCCACTTGATCATGGTGTATGATCTTTTTAATGTATTGCTGTATTCGGTTTGCCAATATTTTGTTGAGGATTTTTGCATCTATGTTCATCAGCGATATTGGCCTGTAATTTTCTTTCTTTGTATTGTCTTTGTCTGGCTTTGGTATCAGTGTGATGTTGGCCTCATCACACTGTAGAATGATTTAGGAAGTGTTCCATCTTACTCTATTTTTTGGAATAGTTTGAGAAGGATGGGTATTAAATCTTCTTTGAATGTTTGGTAATATTCACCGGAGAAGCCATCTGGTCCTGGACTTTTATTTTTTGGGAGGTTTTTGATTACTATTTCAATCTCTTTACTTGTGATTGGTCTATTCAGATTCTCCATTTCTTCTTGGTTCAGTTTTGGGAGGTTGTATGAGTCTAAGAATTTATCCATTTCTTCTAGATTGTCCAATTTGTTGGCACATAATTTCTCATAGTATTCTCTTATAATCCTTTGTATTTCCGTGGTATCCATTGTAATTTCTCCTCTTTCATGTCTAATTTTATTTATTTGAGCCTTTTCTCTTTTTTTCTTAGTAAGCCTGGTTAAGGGTTTGTTGATTTTGTTTATCTTCTCAAAGAACCAACTCTTTGTGTCATTAATCCTTTCTACTGTTTTTGTGGTCTCAATTTCATTTATTTCTGCTCTGATTTTTATTATTTCTCTCCTTCTGCTGACTTTGGGCTTTGTTTGTTCTTCTTTTTCTAGTTCTGTTAGGTGTAATTTAAGGTTGCCTATTTGGGCTTTTTCTTGTTAAGGTGGGCTTGTATCGCTATGAGTTTCCCTCTCAGGACCGCTTTCGCTGCATCCCATATGGTTTGGTATGGCATATTTTCATTTTCATTTGTTCCCAGATAGTTTTTGATTTCTCCTTTAATTTCATCAATGATCCATTGGTTGTTCAGTAGTATGTTGTTTAATCTCCACATTTTTGTCACTTTCCCAGTTTTTTTTCATGGTTCATTTCCAGTTTCATAGCATTATGGTCTGAAAAGATGCTTGTTATGATTTCAGTCTTCTTCAATTAATTGAGGCTTGCTTTGTTTCCCAACATATGGTCTATCCTAGAGAATGTTCCATGCGCGCTTGAGAAGAATGTGTAGTCAGCTGTTTTTGGATGGAGTGCTCTGTATATGTCTACTAGGTCCATCTCGTCCAGTTTTTCATTTAAGTCTACTATTTCTTTATTGACTTTTTGTCTGGATGATCTATCCATTGATGTAAGTGGGATATTAAGATCCCCTACTATTATTGTGTTGTTGTTAATGTCTCATTTTAGGTTTGTTAATAGTTGCTTTATGTACATTGGTGCTCCTATGTTGGGTGCATATATATTTATAAGTGATATGTCTTCTTGGTGGAGTGTCCCTTTTATCATTATATAGTTCCCTTCTTTGTCTTTCTTAACCTGTTTTATCTTGTCTTTGTCTGCCATACTATGAGTATGGCAACACCTGCTTTCTTTTGTTTGCCATTAGCTTGGTGTATTATCTTCCATGCTTTCACTCTGAGCCTGTGCTTGTCTTTAGTGCTGAGATGTGTTTCCTGGAGGCAGCATATTGTTGGGTCTTGTTTTTTAATCCATCCTGCCACTCTGTACCTTTTGATTGGAGAGTTCAATCCATTTACATTTAGGGTAATTATTGATATATGAGGGCTTAATGTTGCTGTTTTGTCACTTATTTTCTGGTTCTTTTGCATTTCCTTTGTTTCTTGTCCCATTTGTTTCAGACTGCCAATTCAGTTTGGTTGTTCTGTCTTATGACTCTTCTAGTTTTCTCTTTGTTTTTCATATGTGGTTTTGTTTTGATTATTCGTTTAGTGGTTACCTTGAGGTTTGTGTAAAAAATCTTGTGTATGAGATATTCCATTATCTGATGGCCTCCTATTTCCTTATACTAAGTCAATTCAATCACTTTCCTCTTCCCTTTCTAAGTCGTTCTTGTTATACCTTATTCTATCTTGTGTTGTGGCTGTGTGTTTACAGTGATGAGGTTAAATTTATTTTTGGTGGATTCTTTCCTTTGATCTTTGATTTTAGTATTTAAGTGGTTGCTAACCTATTCCGGTAAAGACCTACTATTTTTCTGACTTTATCTACCTATTTTTATCCTTGCTCCAAGCTGTGTATTCCCTTTCTCTTCTTTTTTTCAGGCCTGAGGGCCTTCTTGAGTATTTCTTGTAGTGGGGGTCTCGTGGCCATGAACTCCCTTAGTTTTTGTTTATCTGGTAGAGTTACTATTTCTCCATCATATTTGAAGGATATTTTTGCTGGATAGAGTATTCTTGGCTGAAAGTTTTTGTCTTTCAGTATTTTGAATATATCATTCCAGTCTCTCCTAGCCTGTAGAGTTTCTGTTGAGAAATCCGCTGAGAGCCTGATGGGGGTTCCTTTGTACGTTATTTTTTGTTTTTGTTTAGCCGCCCTTAATATTGTTTCTTTGTCATTGACTCTGGCTAGCCTTACCACTAGGTGTCGTGGAGAGGGCCTTTGCCTGTTGATATATTTAGGTGACCTGTTGGCTTCACTTACTGGTATTTCCTACTCCTTCCCCAGATTTG
Source organism: Ceratotherium simum simum (assembly GCF_057802395.1). Classification (NCBI taxonomy): domain Eukaryota; kingdom Metazoa; phylum Chordata; class Mammalia; order Perissodactyla; family Rhinocerotidae; genus Ceratotherium; species Ceratotherium simum. Next base: position 24,424,220 of record NC_141917.1, on the reverse strand, counting down.
GGAAATTCTCAGCTATTATTTCCTTGATTAGGCTCTCTGTTCCTCTTTCCCTCTCTTCTCCCTCAGGAATACCTATAATTCTTTTGTTACATTTCCTAATAGAGTCAGATATTTCTCGGAGACTTTCTTCATTTCTTTTTAGTCTTAGTTCTCTCTCCTCTTCCATCTGGAGCATATCTGTATTCCTATCCTCTAAAATGCTAATTCTTTCCTCCATATTGTCAGTTCTGTTCTTGAAAGATTCCAGATTCTCCTTTGTCTCTTCCATTGTGTTCTTCATCTCCATCAGCACTGATTGGTTTTTCTTTATGATTTCAATCTCTTTTGTGAAGAAACTCCTAATCTCATTGAATTGTTTGTCTGTGTTGTCTCGCATTTCATTGAGTGTTTTTATGATAGCTATTTTGAAATCTCTGTCGTTTAGATTATGGATTTCTGTGTCTTCAGGATTGGTTTCTGGGTGCTTGTCATTTTCCTTCTGGACTGGTGATTTCATGTATCTTTGCATTGTGGTTCCTGTGTTGGCTTTGTTTTTCCTCATCCTGGAAATCTCTGGTTGCAATTTCCACCTGCCGCCACTGTGTGGTGGTAACGGCCTGTGTAATCTAAGCCCCCTGCGCTCTGCTGAGGTTTTTCCACTGCGATCCGCAGGTCGGATCGCTTGGTCTGGTCTGCTGCGGATCGCTTGGTCTGGTCTGGTCTGGTTTGCAGAGAGGAGGGGCCCTCTCTTTTGCCCTCTGGGTCCCTGGCCTGGGGGGCTTCTCGTTGGCCCCTTGTTACCCACTCTCTGGGGTGCTCAGATGTTGATGGTAGCCCTATGGCTCTTCTGAGTCCTCTGTGTGGGAGTTTCCCACTGGCTGAGAGACCCCGAAGAGCTACAGTTTCTCTGCAGAGGGCCGCCCCTCCCCCCTCTCTGGGAGCCGCAGGGACCAGGATTGCTGATCTGATGGTTAGGGAGAGGAGTTTTCCTTACCTCTCCCTACCTCCTCCGGGGGCCCAGCACATTCCACTCTCAGATGTGCGGCCATGTGGATCTTTCCGATCTAGCTTTTCACTGTCTGGGCTTCTGTTGTTGGTCTCTGACTGTTCCTTTTGTTGTATCTTATCAGGGGAAGAGTTCACAGGAAAGCTCACTCCGCCATGACACTGACATCACTGTATATAATGATGTTTTTAATAAGAGAGCTACCCTGGTCAGTAAGGTAGGAACTGTTCACACCATTGAGCACTGGAAAAAATCCAAATTGAGATGGACCATATGTGTAAAATTCACACCAGATTTTTAAGACTTGGCAGAAAGAAAAGAATGTAAATTGTTTCTTGAACATATTTTATATTGAGTACATATCAAGGTGATAATATTTTTAATATATCAGGTTAAATTATGAAACTTTGTTTTAAATTTTTTTTTTTGCTTTTTAATATGGTTACATATGTGGCTTACATTATGTTTCTATTGGATAGGACTGATGTAGAATATATTTAAATGCCTGAATTGCTTGAGGGAGAGAGTGATAGGAAAGAAAGAGAAAAATAGTTTCTCTAAAATTCTCAAGACAAAGGTTGATTGGGTCAATCTCTAACAGAAGATAGAGAACACACATAGACACAGGAAAGTTGGAAATTTATGTACACTTTGTGTGTGTGATATATGTGCCAGTATTTCAATGAATGCCTTTTACGTGGTTTGGATCCAAGATGGCAAGCTGTGGTGGACATATCCTAGGGTGGTCTCCGATGATTCCTGTGCCCTAGTGTTCACACCTTTTATGATTAATTTCCTTGGATGTGGATGGGGTCTGTGACTTGCTTCTAGATAGCAGAATATGACAAAGGTGAAGAGATTTTGCAGATGTAATTAAATTCCCCAACCAGTTCTATTAGAGTTAATCAAAATAGAGATTATTTTGTGTTAGACTGCCTTAATCAGGTGAAAGCCCTTAAAAGAGGGACTGGGACCTCCTCCTTGAGGGAAGATATTGCCCTTGCTGGACTGATGAAGCAGTCACACCAAAGAAACCCACTTGCCAAAGAACTGTGGGTGGCCTCTAGAAACTTCTAGCAGCTTCTAAGACCTGAGAGGAGCCTTCAGCCTAGAAGCAGCAGAAAGCCAGTGCCCTCAGTTACACAGTCGCAAGAAAATGATTTCTACCAACAACCTGAATGAGCTTGGAAGCAAATTCCTCCCTGTTTAGCCTCCAGATGAGAATGTTTTCTGACTGACAGCCTGATTGTAACCTTTTGAAACCCTGAGGAGAGTAGCCAATGAAGCCATGTCCACACTCCTGACCCATAGAAACTGTGAGATAATAAATGCAGGTTGTTTAAAATCCCAAATTTGTGCTCATCTGTAACGCAGTAACAGAAATAATACACAGGCTTATCTGCTTAAATGCTTTGGATAGTGCCCGGCAGAGTTCAGGATGTCAAAAGGGCTGAGTTCTAGTCGGAGATGCAGCATTTAAATTTATTTTAATTCTCCTCACTTCACTGTCGTAGATCAGTTTCCTCTTCTGCAAAACAAAACCAAAACACTTCGGCCTAAATTAAATCTTTATGATTATTTCCAACTCCAACATTCTATTATTGTTCAATTATTAAATATTCAGGGAATGGTTCTCAATGGTCATTTTCTACAACTTTCAGAGTCCTATTAAAACTTGGCACTTATCCCTTTTCTGCAAAATTATACATTTAGACATTGGCAAGAGACATGTAATGTATAAAAATAGTTTGCTCCAAAAGAACAATAAATGTATAATATGATGAAAGTGTCATAAAAATCCATTATTTAACCTGTATTTGGAAGTTCGCCAATAACGACTTCTGAAGCTCTTTTTGGAAAGAAAAATCTATTAGTATTTTATATTAATCTCAGATATTGAAGGTGTTTAAAAATCTTTTGAGTTTTATTGAAAGTAAATAATATTTATGAAAATGGAATACTGATAATAGGCATATGAAAAATACTATGACACAAGATACTACTATTTCGTACCCTTCTAAAATTGCCCAGCAAAACCTGTATCACAGAGTGAAGAAAACTGCTTCTATCATGAAGAGGCACAGCTACTTTCTTTCCTTCTTATATTTGTGTCAAATTATAGAAGAGCTTCAATTTTAATAGCAAAATACATAGGAGAGTCCAAAAGTAAAATGTGCCTATATTTCATAAAAGCGACTAGCAGATTTCAAAAATAGGTCATGGTAAATAATAAACTCCCAATGGCAGGTATCTAGTAGGGTGGTATGGATCCCCATATTTATTCCTGTCAAAGTTAATATTTCCATTGGTGATACAGAAAAATAAGTAAAGCAGCCCACTAACCATATTTTCACATGAAATTACATTGAAAGGATACATGGAGGGAAAAGAGAAAGAGTGTAAAACAAATAGACTGTGACAAGATCACAGCAAACCCCTCTAGTTGTTGACAGTGTAAACTTCAATCTAAGAGTTCTTCATACAAATCAGAGCAGAAATCAATTCCAGTGGGGTCAGCGATGATTTCATTATTTGGAGCCGAGAAGAGGAAAGGCATGTGAGAAAGAAATATTGGAATGTGTCAAAAAATGATTCATTATTGCACAAAAAGGTAACAACACAAATATACTCGGGAATAAATAGAAAGGAAACACATCAGTATTTTTTCTAACTTGAAAATTAACTGTGAATTTGAAACAGTAGATTTGTGAAGATTAAATGGCCTAAGAAATGAATATGTTTGAGTGGGAAAAAGAACCACGAGGCCTGAATCAGTCACAACATCGCTCCTTATGTCATATGTTATATAAACTAAAGTAATAATATCATTTTTATATTATGAGTGAGGAACTGTTTCTGATAAGTGTACAGCACAGTTGACACAAAGTAGGGTTCTTCTCGAAATAGGATCTTTCTTGTGTTTGTTCCTATGCCTGAAAGCATATATTATACTTTTTTTCCTTGGGAATTTAATATTTTTAATACATAGTTTCCTCTATCCTTCACAGGTATTTATAAAATAAAACCATACTGCAGCTTCTGGTCTTCCCAACAACATTCCTCCACCCCACTTTGTACTCTTCTATGAAACAATAACTTTTCAGGTACACTTCATACATGAACAGTTCAACAGAGAGTGTGATATGCTTGAAAGCCTTCAGGAATTAGAAAGAGAGATACCTTGAATAAGCCAAGCTCTACATTTTCCAGCTATGCTTGCTTGGATAAGTTGCTAAATTTCTTTGAACTTTTGTTTCCACACTGGAAAATGGAAACACTGACACATAATTCAGTATGTGGTGAGACTCGAATAAGATAATGTTAACTGCAAAAGTATTTAATGCATATAAATGGTATATGAAATGTGATGGCAACTACATTTCATCCTATCCAGGCAAAAATAAATCAAGTAGGTGCTAGTAGTCAATGGCTGAGCTGACAACTACTAAGTCTATATCCACTGCAATCCCACGTTTCATGTCCTGCTTCCATCTGCCTTCTATCGCTTATGGGAGCAAGTCCACTGTTTCTTCATCTTGTCTCCTGCTCGCCCGCCACGCATCTAAAATTTGTAGAAAAACGTGAGAGCCAAAAAAGAGTAGCTATTGAATTTTCTGCCTTTGAACACAGGTTTTTAAAATTAAAATCTTGAAAATTGAAAGCAAATTGAAATTATGATAATGAAAACATAAACCCTCCGATGACGTCACATTCTTTCTCTTCAACTTAATTGTAGAACCACACAATGCAAACTATCCTGTTTTGCAATAATCATCAGAAAACTCTTTTTTGGAATTCAAGACATAAGAAATTGGAAGCAAGCTGTACGAAATGATTAGGTGATAATTAAAATTTCTCATTGTAGGTACAAGAAGAGGTAAGAAAAAAAAGAGGAGATAAATATTTTAGTTCTTTTCTTCTACCCTTTAGGATTGAAGTCACTTAAAGGCGAAGTAATAAAAGTTAAGTTGGTTTTTACACAGTGATAAAACCAGACTAATTCTAAAGTACCCATGCATTTGAATCCTTTGCAGAGGATTCATTAATCTTAGATCTCTTTTGTCTTTCTTTCTTACAGTACTACCTCTTGGTTAATATCTGTTGACTGATTTACTCGCTGACTGACTGAATTAAAACATTTTCGTTTTTTAGACAAACAATCCTAGTTTGAGTTAAAGCTGTACTGATTTAGTAACTGTATGATGTTGGGCATTTATTTAATATTCCTAAACAATTGTTTGCCCATTCACAAAATGAAGATATTAATAGCTTTCAGTTCTAGATAAACCCAATGCCAATTAAAGGTATAGGGTCTGATGAGGGGCACTGCAAAAAAAGCTTGTCATAACCTTCTCTATATAACTAGATAGGCTGACCACATAAACCTATAAAATCTAACCATGCAAACAATGACTTATTTATTAGGAAGTAGTAGACAATGGGAAAGTACTGAGCCCTGATCTCAGCATTGGGCTGAATGGCCTACTGGTCTGGTGATGGTGTGATACCCAACTGCACTCCTTATCTTCCAACAAATGGGCATTAGAAATAAGTAGCCCCAAGGTTGCCAAGCCATGGTCAAAGCAAAAACATCGAACTTATCACCAGACACGTAACTCACAAGGGAATATGTCCACGGTATGAGACTGTCTTTGAAGAGAAAGTTGGGAATTAGGAGATATTGGAAAATCGTACATAGTTTTTTCCTTGTCTACTTTTTTTTTTTTTTTTGCTGAGGAAGATTAGTCCTGAGCTAACATCTGTTGCCAATCCTCCCTGTTTTTCTGTTTTTCTTGAGGAAGATTAGCCCAGAGCTAACATTTGTGCCAGTCTTCCTCTACTTTATGTGTGGGTTGCCACCACAGCATGGCTGACAAGTGGTGCAGGTCCACACCCAGAATCTGAACCCGTGAACCCAGGCCGCTGACGTGGAACACACCAAACTTAACCACTACGCTATGGGGCCGGCCCCCCTTGCCTACTGTTTTTCTTTCCTTGATAGGATCTGATGCTATTCTGAATATCTATTAAAAATAACTAGGTATTTTTATAAAGCTTGAACTAAAAAACCTCTCACTTAAAAATGGGAATAAAACAGAAGTTTTTGTTAACATGTAAAGATATCCACACTAGTAATAGTAACATAACAGGAGTATAAACCAATGAGGAATTTTTTATAAAATAGTACAACCTTGAGCACTGGCATTTGTCATTATTTTCCTAAGGTGACCCTTTCGGATCAATCTTAGTTAAGAACTGTACCCTCATAAAATAGATATTACCTTGATTACCATGCGTGCAATGCCAATACTCAGACTCCCACTTGCTCTTTGTAAGGGAATAATAATTAAAACAAATTAATTCTAAAGCTATAAAGAAGCGTAAATCTAAAAGACATTTATTTCCATTTGTAAGGTCATTTTGTCTATCTTCTTAATTATGTGATTGTAATGAAAATATCTTAAAACGAAAATTTTCTACCTTATTTGAAAAACTTTAAAGCATATTTTTTACCCTTTATAAGCAACGTCAAAACAACACAACAGAAAAAATGTGAAAATTAAAAACATTTTTATGGTATATGTGTTATAAATTGACTGATTTTTCTGATCGTTCTTAAAAAGATGTTTTAATAATCTTCCAAAATTCTACAGCATTTTTAATACTCCAAAATCCTACAAAAGCCAGAACTACTAGCTATCATATATTGAAATTAAATAAACTTTCTCTTAATTAAACCTCCTTGCTATTTCCTAAATTTAGTTCAGCCAAAACTAGGATTAGAATTCCTAACACATTTTTTTAAAATGGAATGGAATATTTAAAATTTTAACTTTGGTTTTATTAGTTATTAGACTGATCAGAGTGATTTCAAACTTAATAAGAAGGCATTCTACACCATTTAAATTTGGGTCAATTCAGAATTTAAGAGCATTATTGTCTCTTTATGGCAAAATACAATTTTGGGGCACCACAATTTATTCTTTTCCACGCCTTCACTTATATATTGAATCCCAAATTTTATGTTAAAAAAGTAATATTTTTGATATGCTGTGAACAAAAATTGCCAGATTTTAGATTAAAAATAATTCATATTGAGTAAATTATATATATAAAGTATCATTGAAAATCTGGAAAACAATGAGATACTAATAAAATCACTGTCTAGAAAGATAATAAAATAAAACCTACCTTCTTTATTTTAATGGAATCTTACACATATGGCTTTTTATAAAATAGATTTGGTTTCAGTTAACATTATGACATTGTTTTACATAGGATCATATGTTTATTAATTTTTTACTTCATATTTCAGATTCAGCCAAAATTTCTAATATTCATGCCATAGAGAGTAAATTTAATCTTGCTTTAAATGTTGAAAATTCAGAACACGATAAAAATTACATAAAATTCTCTTGAAATAATATATTGGAAGTAAACTCAAAAGATATTGCTAATAATTACTTTACATCTGTTTTATTGCGAATCATGGTTTTTTGGAACTGAATGTTACATTGCTTTAGCCATTTCAATAATTAGTTTTATTATATAATATATTTGTATTAACAAATATATTTGTATTAGATTTTCTACATATAACAGTACTTGTTTGTTCTTGACATTCTAGCAGGTGAATAGTGGTATCTCTTGTTTTTATTTGCATTTCCCTCAAGAGTAAGGATGTTGATAATCTTTTCATGTGTTTTCATTTTCAAAGCTTATTGTTGCGATAATAGACTTATAAAACTTATACATAATGGATTTATTTAATTTTTTTTTAATTTTAGGGCAGAGAGTATTTAATTTTTAAAATCAACTTCAACAAAGTATAATTCATGTACAGTGACCCTTTCAGTTTTGACAAACGTCCACTGAAATCTCCACCACAATCACATATAGAACATTACTCTCACTTTGTAGACCGTCTCTCCCACTCTCCATCCCTGGAATAACCACTGATCTGCTTTTTTTGACTAGAGATTAACTTGTATTTTCTAGAATTTCATATAAATGGAATTATACAATAAGTATTCATTTATGTCTGCCTTATTTCACTAATATAGTTTATAAGTATTGTCCAGTATATAAGTAATTCATTTCTTTTATTGTTTATTATTATTCCATTGTAAAGACATACATTGTGTTCAGCCATCCATCTTTCGATGGGTATTTCAATTGTTTCTAACTTTGGTTGTTGCAGCCAAAGCTGCTATAGAAATGTGTGTTCAAATCTTTAATGGGACATACCTTGTTGATTCACTTGTTTATATACTTCAAGTTGGAAAGATTGGTTCACAAGAAGCTGTTAAGTCTAACTTTTTTCAAAAACTGCCAAACAATTCTTCAAAGGGGTTCTATCCTTTTACATTCCTATCAGGGTTGTATGAGAGTTCTAGTTGCTCCATATTCTTGTAAACACTGGGCTTTGTTTGTTTTGCTACTATAAAAGATATGTAGTAATATCTCCTCGAGATTTTAGATTGCATCTTGAAGAGTAATGATGTTGAGCATCTGTTCACTTGTTTTTTGTCCATTTGTTTATCTTCCTTTGTAAATCATCTCTTCAAATCATTTGCTCATTTTTTAAAAATTAAGTACTTTTTTAAAATATTGAGTTGAAGATTTTATATATATTTTATGTGTGTCAAACAATAAACTTCTTATATATAGGAACTTTCTTACTTGGAAACTTAAGGCAGAAATCACATGTAAGATTGTATGTGTGGAATTATTTCCTTAAAGATAGAAACAAATAAGAGAGTTGACTCATTAAGTCATTATGCAATAGTAGTATTTTAAAAACTCCAACAGGACATTATTTACGAGTTGAGAAATTGATAATAAAATTCTTATTAAAATAAATTATCAAGAGTAATTAAAACAATATAAAATAATAGAGTTTTTAAAGCTAGAAGAGTAAAACTGTCACGTAACACAATGATACCCACAGAAAGGATTATGTTGTTCACAAACAGATGCACTCTGCAGATGGTATGTGTGATATACAACATATTGGGCATTGCAAATCACTAGGAAAACACAGAAGTTTTGATAAACCATGATAGGATAATTGGTTATCCATATGGTAAACAAATATAATTAAATATCTATCTCACATTAAATATATTTTTTCTTTAAATACTTTAATATGAACAGCAAAACAATTTAGATGGAGTGTAGGATAATATGTTATTAAGAGAGTTAAGACTTTTTTAAACTGACCAAAAAATAAGCGTAAAAGACTAGCAACAAATAGAAAGAAATGCAAATAGCTCCTAAATGTGAAAACAGGTTAGTATCCAGCACATGAAAAGAATTTGCAAAGGATCATAGACAATGATTCAAAACCCAATAGAAGAAGGAGTGAAGAACATCTTGTGAATGCAAATTGCATAACAGGAAAACCTAATGGCTAAGTAAACATATGAAAACATGAAACTTGTTAAATTCAAGTTAAAAAATAATATCACACCCATTACTATATATATATATAGTAGTACCCCAATACCCAGATAGTCTCTCCAATAAAAAGTATTGATGCAGAGATAAAGAAACACGGGTCACTCATAATCATCTACATTTTGGAGTACAATTTGGTAAGAGAGATTAGTTGAAAAGTCACAGGCCCTACAGCAGAGCAATCACAATTATAAGTATGTAGTGAAATGTGCATACGAGCCCAACGAATCACATAGGATGAAATTATTAAGTCAAATACTTAAAATAATGGCCAGAACTTAAATATTCCTTTGTAGAGAAATAAAGAAGTAAATCAGAATACATTCATGTAAAATAACATACACACATTGACACTACAACACTGAAAAGAAATACAAATTCCAGAATGATATCGACAATATATTATTCATGTGAAGTTTATAAATAAAATAAAAAGTTTATAAAGTCTATTATATATTTTAAGGAACATATTGTTCTATACATGAATTTATTGTTAACATTTATTAACATATTTATATATATTTATAATGATAATAATATATAAATGGTCTGGATGGATCCCAAACAAGATGAGAAATGTGGAAATTTATAGAAATGAGGGGACCTGTAGAAGAATACTTAGCATCTAATATCTATGGGATTGAAAGGAACTGTAATTGCTAACGTTAATTTTTCTTTCTTTTTTCTTGCAGGCATATAAATGCTAATAATTTTTTAAACTCCATAGTTAGTAAATATGTGCTTGAAATTTACCAGCCATGCTTTTGTATTTATTTGACTATTTCATTATTTTATAAGATTGGAGTTGACATTCAAATAGAAAAAAAAATTGTGTAGACCTAGATTTTATAAAGGGAGTTCCATGAGGGCCAATGCAAAAAAAAGAAATTACTTAGAACTTGACTTGCAAGATGGTAACTGTTGGGGAAGAAAGTTTAGTCTACATAAACTCAGAAACATTATTTTATTTCCCTCTAGACCTTGGAATGTTTTAACTGAATTAAGTAGCCTAAAACTTGGCACTGAAGAGTTAGTAAATAAATATATTCATTAAATTTAGCAAATAAATAGAACAACTTTTTCACTTGATGACAAGGTAGATAATGTTCATGCTTCCAGAATTCTTTTTGAGGATGGATATTGTTGGAGATAGATGCAGGTGTTATGGCCCCATTGGGTCGTTACTTTGCCTCTGCCAGTTCCACTACTTCGTATGTTAGAACTGGTCTCAAATGATCACTTTACTGGTTTGTGTCTCAAAGCAATGCCTGCTTTAGTAGGTCATCCTGGTTACAATCTCCGAATTTGGGTTTAATCCCAGCTCTGACTTTAAGGTCTCTGTGTCAATTTTTTTCCGTTTGCAAAATGGGGGTAATAATAGTAGCAACCTGAAAGGGTTACTGTTACTTGAGGGTTACTCGCATGCAAAGGAGTTAATACAGGTAAAATCCTTGCAAGATAGTCTGACGTGCTTAGTGAAAGTAAAAAGAAAACAAACGTTTGTGGGATATATCTCAGTCATTCTGTATTTCTGTCTCTATCTCCTTTTTCTAACAACTGAAGCAAAGCCAGATTTTTCAGTTTAATATCCTCTTTTACTTCATCGTATTACTATTATAAATAGAGGAGCTTCGCATCCTCTTTGGTTGGAATCTTTCAGTGTTTCTTGATATAAATATAACAATGATAAAACTTACAACATTTCTCTTGGCAAGTTTTCTCTAATCTATTGTGTTTTCTAAACTTAAACTTACTGCAAGTTTGAATCCTCACTAATATAACCTGTGCTTCTTTCTCAAAGGGCAAGAAAACATCATTATATTATTTCTAAAGTGTCTTTAATATAATATTGATACCAGCCTTGCTTTTCCTCATACTGAATGATGTCACTTCAGAAAGCTGTTAACTTTAACGACTTGCATAGGAAGCATTTCAGCGAGAAAGATATATAACAATATTGTGGATGCAAAAATAGATTTAGGTATTTTCTGTTTTATGCAATACTGGAGTAGCTTGTAACAGATTAACTTAGCCACTGGAAAAAATAAGAGAGTTGGTTAAATTAAAAGGATATTATTTGTGGACATCAGAGCAATTCAAAGCTAGACTGGATTTGATGGACTAAATCCTAAAGGAAGGAAATGTAAGCCTAATAGTCTTTACTACTTTGTCACTTAGGTAATTTGCTAATTTCATAAATCAAATAATCAAAACACAAAAACATGGATTCATCTCACCACCATAGCCAACAGAATGCTGAATCAAAGAAGTTAGACACAAAAGAACGTGTAAGATATGACTATTTATATAAATTTAAAATTATTATGTTTATAGAGGTTAGAAGAGTAATTATTTTGAAGAGAATGAGGTTTAGATCATGGGAGGGTTCACATGAGAGGAATCTGGTTACTGGGTATGCTCCATTTCTTCATCTGCTGATGGCTAGATGGGTGTCCTTATGCGAAAATTCACAATTTGTGAACTTCTCTGTATGTCTGTGTATACACAATACTTCAGTAAACAAGTTACTAGTAATTAAAATTTGCCATTTGTCAATGGTTAAAAATCAAATTCTTGGGTTCCAACTAGTGTTTGGTTCAATGCAATGACAATATGCACATTCAATTAAAGTAATTAATAGAAAAAGAAACATACTTTTTCTAATAAGAAAAGGAAATGAACTTTATATATTGATGGGACAATTAGGGGAGTAACTTCATTGATCGTTACCCTTCCTCGCCCACCAACCCACCTGCCTGCCTGCCTTCCTTCTTCTTTCACTCTTTCAACAAAGATTTCTCACCTACAGTGCCAGATGCTGTACTTAATTTCTGAGTGTCTTGTCTTTATGGAACTATTTTTGGTGAGATGAGAGGCTCAATTTACAAGATCTGGCCATGGAGAAAAAATCTACAAGATGGAGTTAGAAAGCTCAGACAAAGCATATGTAGGATAAGAGACTACAATATTGTATGAGTCAAGGGAAGAAAGGATTGCAAGAGGGAGCAATTATTTGATTGAAGGGATGAAGATATTTTCAGTAGAGTGATGGGGAAAACGGAGGAGGAGTTTGGCTAGTAAACGAGAAGTGAGGCAGTCAGCAGTCAGGATCCTAAATGGAGACCATGTTTCCAGGAAGTTAGATTTGAGCTGAAGATGTATATATGGCTCTATGGTTTAGATTTTATGACTGCTTGTCTTTAGATGAAAGTAAATGGAACATATATATGATGATAGAACTGTAGAGAAGGAAAAGGTGACAATACTAAAGGAAAGAAAGATCGGGTAAATGGTAGCATAGCTTTATGGAGATGTCGGATGGAATGGGATTCAGAGCCAGGGAGTGGACGTTGAGGGGAGGACAAGATAGTCTTTTCGTAGAAAGAAAGATTCCTCCTCCTGTTTAATAAGTTAGGAAGAAGAAACAGTAAGAGTGTGCTGGAGGGACTGAGGGTAGGATGCTGAAATAGCTCCTGTCTTTTGGGCCTTTTAAGTTTTTATGATACATCAGAAAACATTAATGAGTAAAAAAAAGTGTCTACGTGTTCATCGAAAAGTACATCTTACAGGGTGAATTTTACTTTACGTAAATTATACCTCAATAATCCTGCCTTTAAAGAGAAGAAAATGAATTACATTGATTCTCTTTTTTTAACTTCATCATGTAATGATATTATGATAATAAAAATTATTTAGCCTAGGGAAAAGAAGAATGCAAAAATTTAAAAGTACTTGTACGAATTAAGAAAAACGATAATTTAGATGACACTGAACAACTTATCAATTTTAATGATAATCAGTGTGTTTGTATCACACTTCACAATGTCTAGTTAATTAAAAATTGGATACACTGGCACAAAATTCTCTCTATTAAAGTTATAAATGATCTTAAATGTTAGTAATGGATATGTTTATCAAATGATAAAAGCAATAAATAAGCCAAGAGCAGTAGCTTTAGTATATTCTTATTAAATGTAGGATATATTGTGTTTTCCTTACTAGTGATGTGACTGTTTAAGAGGAATATCACTCGTTTGATACTTATCATAGTCAGTTGTAAATTATTTCCTTATCTGTGCCTTAAAGATGTCTAAAGTCTTATGTTTTCAGAATTAAGAAAGACCAAATGACATTCTTTTGCAATTAATTCAAATATTTCAAAGTTATCATTATGAATTATAGATAAAATAGTGAAAAACTTCAAAGTTTGGGGCCCATATTAATGAGTCAGAGAATAATCCTCTTAATTTAGTAATGAAAGTACATTTCTAGTCATACTTAGCAAGCTAACTAATATATACCTTGGTAAGACTATCAATCACAGCTTTGCAGTATTTTTCTTGGTTATGAGGAAGCCAATTTTAACATTTTTTTCCCAAAGAAATCCTTAGCAGGGTGTGCTGACGGCTGAGGTCCTGTTTCATGTAGTAATAGAAATTTAAAAAAATATATGAACACGTCAAAAGTAGTGTGAACTACAGCATATAGAGAAATTTACTGAAATACTATTTTGAAGATTTAAGAAAAACCTTTAGAATTTATTCATTTTTTAAATTATTTTTAAGCCCTATCCCATATATAATAAATTCTTGTTAAGCCTTTTGTATTATAAGAGTTTGAGAGGTAATGTTCCCCGTGGAAGGACTGTATCTATATTGTCAGGTAGCAGCATAATCTGCTTTTGATACCATTCAAGTGCCACAGGGGAATAAGCTAACATTTTAAAATTTTAATTGGGAACATATGACCACTTAATTATTGTAAAAATTTCAAACAAAAACAGTTTTTGATGTTCTATTACTTTCCATCTTACATTTGATGTCTTTTGCTGTGTTTCCTACCAAGGGTATCTGAACACCTCTGAATCTATCATCCATCATGATCCTGTCTCCAATATCATATATTGCTTTGTCTCTAGTACGTTTAGACAAACGAGTCTTGACCATCTTCCAGCTTTCTAATTCATTCTTTGTGCATTTTGCTATTCACACCATGTATAAACTTTAAAAATAGTTGTCTTTATCATCTGAGACTTCCAGTTTCTCCTTTTCAAAATAAATGCTTCCTCATCTACTTATTTTGCTTTTCTTTTCGTTTATGATACAATACAGTAGAAAATACTATCTGAACTTTTCAAAAATTTCTTTTTTCCCTAAAAAATATTTTTTTAGAGTATTGCTTCTATATTTCATATGTGTAACACCTTGTTTCATTGATAATTATGCTATCTCAAAGATGTGTTTCTCTTATTTGTAGTTCAGACTTTTGCTTGATCAACACTCATACCAGGAGTGGTTTCCTTAGTTAAAGGAGGGCTCTCTAGTTCCTTGGGTGTGGAGAGAGTTCTGTTGAGAAACAAAATGTCTTTGCCTTATGGTTCAGCATGAGAGTAGAGAGGACTCGCATTTGAAGAGGTTTTTATACCAAATTCTCTTTTATTTAAAGAGGGGAAACTACTCTTTAATCCTCCTCTGACCTTCATTATATCAGAGTGGCTTTGTTGCTCTTTAGTCAATTATTTGGGAACAAAAATTCATGGCTCATTCCCTCTCCTAGCTCTCAATTCTTCCACATATATTTTCCAAATGATCAGGAATTTTACAAAGAGTACTTTTGATGGCCTTATCTCTTATTGGTGTTGAGTGGTAGATTTCATAAGTCTTTGGATTTGAGCATCTTCTGATCCAATTTGCTATAAAATTTTCAGAAATGAAACTCTGCTAAAATCAAGAACAAAAGTTGCTGATTTTTAGTTCTAGAACTGTTGTGGACTTGATATTTTTATATTTGTTCTGCCATTTGAAATGGATTCTGATAGGGAGAGAGAAATTCTTGTATATAATAAAATTCCTTGGGACAAAGCTCCCTGGTTTCTTTAATAAAGCATTCCACCTTGCTTCTTCCAACACTATATCAATAAAAATGTAATTACTGTTTTGTCAAGAGAAAAGTAAAATACTTGTTTTGTTTTTCATGTTTCAGAAACAAAACCCTTATTTTCACTAAAGTTAAGAATAGGACAAAGATGTTCACTATGACTAGTATAATTTTACTCAGCATTAGAAGTATTAATTAATGCCATTAGGTAATAAAATTCCGTTTTAGTCTAAATAATTAGAAGAGAAACAAAACCACATTTATCACCAAAGTATATGATTGTATAGTAGGATCAAACCAAGAATTCACATAAAAACTCCCAGAAGTGAGACAATTTAATAAAATAACAGGATTTAAAATTAGCAAATGAAAGTTAATAGCTTTTATAAATAAAAACAATAAATAAATAGGAAATACAATGAGAGAGGAGATTCAATTTACAATAACAACAAAAACAATTAAAAAAAAAGAAAAATGCCTGGTGTAAACCTAAAAAGAAATGTGCAAAACTCCAAAAGCACAGAGTATATCTTATCAAAAAGAAAGACATGCGCACGTTCTTGAATAGGAAGTTGTAACTTCATAAAATGTCAATTTTCTATAAATTTATAAATTTAATTAAATTAGCATAAAATAAAGATTCCAACAGTAACTTTTTATGGAGCCAGCTAACTTGATTATAATGTTCACTTGGAAAACATGAAGAAGCAAAATAAATAGACAAACAAAAAATAAAGAAGCAATATTGGGGGTTGTTCTTCCAAGTACTTAAACTTATAGTTTCTATAATTAGTTGAGTGTGGTATTAATGCACAAACAAACAGAGCAATATATCAAAATTAAAAGACCAGGAATATATACCACAAGATAGTAAAATTTGCTATGTAATAAATTTGGCGTCACATAGAAAGGGAAGATTAACTTTTTAAATAAATAAATTATTTAATAACCATTGGGATGAGTATAGAATTGAACCTGTATCATATTATATACACAAGAATAAATTCCAGATGGGTCAGTGATCTAAATAAAAATGAAATGATATAGATGTTAAACAGAAATGGTTAAATTTCTTTATAATCTTGGAATGGGCAATACCATTGTAAAATTACAAAGCAAAGTAGTAATTGATAAATGCCACTCATTTAACAAACAAACAAATAAATAAACCAAGTCAGATTTTAAATGCATTAAAATCAAAATCAAAGAGGTTATCACAACACAAACAGCAAAGGAAAGATACTTGCAACTTATATCACACGCATAATTTGTAACATGCAAAGAGCTACTAAAACCAATAAAGAAAAGGAAATGATGTAAATTAAGTATATATTTAGAACTAAATATGGAATTTAAAAATATTAAACTCATATTAAGAGAGAAATCACACAAACTACCATGAGATAAATTTTCTTACCTATCTGAATGGCAAAATCCAAATTTGAGAATATATTTTGATGA
Organism: Ceratotherium simum simum; assembly: GCF_057802395.1. NCBI lineage: Eukaryota > Metazoa > Chordata > Mammalia > Perissodactyla > Rhinocerotidae > Ceratotherium > Ceratotherium simum. Next base: position 24,407,437 of record NC_141917.1, on the reverse strand, counting down.
CAAGCTTGCGGGAAAATAGGCATTTTTCCCACAGTAAAATAAAAAGATATTATATTCCCATATGGATAGAAATTTGATAATATCTAGAAGAGAATATATGCATTTACCCTTTGACTCAAGAATTTCAATTCTAAGAATCTGCTCATTGCTTAAGATCTGCTTTTTATAATAAGATATAAGTTTTTGCAATGATTTCTTGATTTTTGCTTGAAAACTTACTTTTATAAAAGCAAGAATCCACTAATACAATCTTGTAAATGATTCAGTGCATAGGGAATTTCTAGACTCAACATCATAAACTCATCATTCTCCTTATGTTAGAATATTTAATGTTCTGTTGGAGTGTCTGACAGTTGCACACTGGATAACTTCTGTCCTTGGACTAGTTATTCTTTGTGTACTTGTGCTCAATATATGAATATTGTATGGGTACTTCTACTCAATATGTGAATATTGTAGAGCAACAATGAAGCCACAAGTCAATTGAAAGGAAAGCATCACAGTGTCCACTTACAGATAGAACCTCCAACTTAACTAAGTCTACAAGAGATAAAATCAGCCTGTTAACAATTTTTGTGTGTACAGCCTAGCCTCAAATGTATAAATTATATTTTCTATTCCCAAACCTGAAATAAATTTTAGTTTTTAAGCTATAAAAGATAACACATCTCCTCCCCAAGAAAGACTTATACACAAAGGTGTTCATTTTAGCATTATGACATCAAAAATTTGAAAATAACCCAACAATTTAATGAAAGAGCTTGAATGAATAAGTTTTGGTATATCTGCACAATGGAATATAATGAATCCATAGAAATGGATGAGGAAAAATTTTGTACATTGATATGGAGTCATGTCTTCAAGCAAATATTCTTAGGAAGACAAAGAAAAAGTGCAGAAGAGTTTGTATGTGTATGCACATATGTATATATACATACATATATTTGCTGCAATTTGTGAAATAAATGGAGGAAATATGTAAATATATATTTTTGCAAAAGGAACACTAAAATGATAACCACAATTATAATGAAAATTGTTTCATTTAATGAGTGGAAGGCATAGAATGGAGAGAATAAGAATAGAAGGTTTTTTCCCCTAAATATTTATCATTTTACACTTTTGCCTTTGGAATATTATAAAGATTGTATATATTTAAAAACAAAATTATGATAGCACACTTCCTGATTTCATACTATACTACAAAGCTATAGTAATTAAAACAGTATGGTACTGGCATAAAAATAAACACATAGATCAGTGGAACAGAACAGTGCCCAGAATTAAAGCCTTGTATATACAGTCAACTAACATTTGACAAGAGAGCCAAGAACACCCAATGGGAAGGATAGTCTCTTCAACAAATGGTGTTGGGAAAACTGGATAAACACATGAGGAAATACGAAATTGGACCCCTATTTTACACCACTCACAAAAATTAACTCAAAATCAATCAAAGACTTAAACTTAAGATCTGATACCATAAAATTCCTAGAAGAAAACATAGGGAAGAAGCTCCTCAACATTAGTCTTGGCAATGATGTTTTTGGATACGACACCACAATCACAAACAACAAAAGCAAAACTCAACAAGAGGGACTACATTAAACCTAAAAGCTTCTGCACAGTAAAAGAAACAATCAAAATGAAGAGACAACCTACAGAAAGGGAGAAATATTTGCAAACTATGTATCAAATAAGAGGTTAATATCCGAAATATATAAAGAACTCACATCCCTCTGTAACAAAAAAAACGTTTAAAAAATGAGCTGAGGAACTAAATAGACATTTTTCCAAAGAAGACATCCAAATGGCCAGCAGGCACATGAAAAGATGCTCAACATCACTAATCATTAGGGAAATACAAATCAAAACCCCACTGAAATATTACCTCATACCTGTTAGACTGGGTATCATCAAGAATACAAGAGATAAGTGTTGGCAGGGAAGTGGAGAAAAGGGAACACTTCTCCACTGCTGGTGGAAATATAAATTGGTTCAACTACTATGGAAAACTGTATGGAGGTTCTTCAAAAAATTAAAATTAGATCTCTCATATGATCCAGCAATTCCACTTCTAGGTATACACCTCAAGGAAATAAAAATGTGAAATTGAAAGGATATATGCACTCTCATATTTATTGCAGCATTATTTACAATAGCCAAGATAGGAAAACAACCTTAGCACCTGTCAATGGATGAATGGATAAAGAAGATGTGGTATATATATACAATGAAATATTATTCAACCATGAGAAAGGAGTTCATCCTGCCATTTGTGACATGGATGGACTTTGAGGACATTATGCAAGTGGAAAAAGTCAGACAGAGAAAGACAAACACTATATGATATCACTTATATGTGGAATTCTAAAAAACCAAACTTGTAAAAACAGAGGAAAATGGTGCTTACCAGAGAATAGGGATGGGGGTGAGAGGAATAGGACAGATATTATTTATGGATACAAACTTGCAACAAGTAGCAAATAAGTCCTAGAGATCTAATTCATAGTATAGTCAATATAGACAACAACATTTTATTATAATCATCAAACTTGCTACTAGGCTACATCTTAATTATTCCAACCACTAAAAAGAAATAATTATGTGATGTGATAGAGGTGCTAGTTATCACTACAGTGACAATCATATTATAATATATAAATGTATCAAATCAACGTGGTACAATTTAAAGTTAAACAATGTTATATGTTAATATATTTCAATAAAAAATAAAATAAACAAAAACCAAATTAAATAAAAAAAGCAATTTCCTCCAATTGAAAATTAACTCAAGTGAATAAACCCAACCATATGTAATATTTGGGACCTGAACACACACAAAAATTACAATTATTTTAAATGATTTTAAAGCACATATTTTGACTCTATGTCTTCAGTATAATATATGGTAAAACCAAGTAGAATTTCTAAGAAATCCTAAATGTCATTCAGGTGGTTGATACTGAATAGTAAACTAATAAGTATTATTGTGCAGCTATGTTTAAATTCACGGAACCCCATTGACTTTCTAGGTTTGGGAGATGGGAGTAGATATTCTATTACCAAGACAAGTCAAAGTACTGATTTTGAATAGGATACTGAATACAGAATGTTTCACAGAGCATTTGACAACTTTTAGTTCTCTTCCAAGTTACACGGGTAATATGAGCACAGGCAGCGGTCACTATTTGTTTGCTTAACCTCTATCTGTCTTCTTCCCGCAATTTATTAGGATTATATCTATGTGGTGAGATTTTATTTTGCATCACAGTCTCATTTACTGAATTTCATAAGCATATGAGTATCTTCTCCACAATATGGGAAAAATCAGAACCACTCTGATTTGAATTAGCCAGGTTTGGCTTTAAATAGTGGAGCTAGAGGAAAAAAGGAAGTTAAGATTCCTGATGTTAAAAATTTATTGTTTTTATATCATATCTTTTTTAGTTAAATGCATTTTCCAACTCAAAACATTTTTCATATGATATTTTTTTCAGATTCTAAGGCATCCAGGGTTGGGCAAATTGACTTGTCAAATTTTATCACCAATAATAGATAGGTTATTTGAAATACAATCTTACAGACACAAGTTAGCAGAAGATAAAATGTCTTTAATATTTTCTTTGTACCACTCATGGAAATAATTCCCGACGGAATAAACAATCAATAGAAATTAATGCCACTCAACATGGGGTACAATAGACAGAAATAGATTTCCTGGGACACAAGAAAGCCAAAGTAAGATGCAATTGGTAGGGACACTTGGGCATTAATTCTGCCTTCCTCTCTTGAATAAGGAGGTGGCTTTAACATTGCTGAGCTTGGTGCGGAAACAAAATCCATTCTTTGCAAATGTTCACTTAAATAAGTTCACCTTGTTATTTTAAAACCATATTGAATGGTGGCCTAAGACAGTATTATAAAAAATTGTGCTTCAGCAAGCTTTGGTTTTTTGTCAGATCAGGCAGGACCTTATCTTCTTTCAACAGTCATTCAGGGCTGCTTTTCTTATGCAACTAAAGGTCAAGATATTCTGCAACTATTATTTTTCCTGTGAAATCACTTGTTTTTCCAGAACTTTCTGAAATCATGCCTAAATTAATTGAGAGTTTTACATTGTGTGTGCAGTCTTCTTCTGCCTTTTTAAGAGCCAATTATAAAGGTGTTTTTACATTAAACATTCTTTATTTTGGAATTTACGAGCCGGAAAATGAATTTCTTTAGCAAAGTATAGTTTCACATTGGTCAAATAGAGTCGTAAAGTTTCCAGCTCATGTTCTCAGCACGTTTCTGTATACTATCAAAGTTTATTATTGATAGCAGATATTAGTAAAACTCACTCACTCAATAGATATATAACCAAGTATTTAAAAAGTAAAGTTAATATTAAAGTCAAATTTATGAATAATAGTAAAGCATACTTATTTTCTATAGGGTGCATGTTATTCACCCTCTAGAATTTAAACCTTTTCCCTTTCTTTAAAGTGCTTAACAAATCAGAATTAGCTCACAGCAGCATATACGGATGAATAAAGGTAAAATATTTCAATTAACATGCCAGAAAATAACCATGAAGAACTTTAAAATCATAAAACCTTAGGTTAACTCAGGCTGAAGCAAAATGGACAGATTCCAGGCTGATTTTTCACAGGAAAAACATTGTATCTGTTTCAGTCTGGCAGAAATAGGTTTTTGGATGAACTCTGATGGCAGATACATTATAAAAGCTCAATTAAAAAATTCATAGTAATAATATCAAGTAAAAAACATACAGTTAAGTTACTATGGAAGTGGGAAATGTTGTGTTTTAATAGCACTGAAAGGATGAAAAGAATGAAAAGCATACCTTTTTATATTCAGAGGCCAGGTTATACCTTTAGATATGTCAATGACATCTAATAATGCATACGGGCTCACATGTTGTGCAAAAGTTAAAATTGACCTAATAATATTACTGAAATTTTCTTGAAGGCTAAATAGTAATAAATGTCCACTCAGTGAAGGGGAAATTTGTTTTATTTTGTAATAAATCAATATACACTATATGGGATATAGTACTTAAAGAGCATAGAAATTATGTATTGATCCATGGCATGTAAAGAGAATTTCATTTTCTAAAATAAAGAGAAAAGTATAGGTAACATCTTCTAAGTCTCAGATTTAGATTTTGATCAAATATAATTTCAGAAATTATAAAAATAAAAAACATAGCATATATAGCAGTTCCGATAAAGTGTATTGCAGAAAATATTGGAAATAAATTAAGACAAGTGGGTTAGTATTTTCTAAGTTTATGAAAGCTTTTCTAAATTGAAATTCTCAATTTAGGGAGTTCATTTATGTCCTTTATAAGGTCCAAATTTTTTTTTTTTTTTTTTGGTGAGGAAGATTAGCCCTGAGCTAATATCCAATGCCAATCCTCCTCTTTTATTGCCAAGGAAGATTGGCCCTGGGCTAACATCCGTGCCCATCTTCCTCTACTTTATATGGGACGCCACCACAGCATGGCCTGACAAGTGATGTGTCAGTGCACGCCCAGGATCCGAACCCCGGGCCTCCAAAGCGGAGTGCGCACACTTAACTGCTACATCACAGGGCCAGCCCCTAGGAGGTCCAAATGCTTTGTCAGGAGAAGATATATAGCTTTCATTTTTTAAAGAATTAGATTCACTAAAATGGCTAAAGGTAATATGAAAATACAAAGCAGGAATAAATGAAATGTTGTTTGGACGATAGGAAAAATAAAAATGTTTAAAAAAGTATGCAAAAATAATTAGAAACACAGTCTTAAATTAGAGAAGCGTAGAGTACTACAAAAATGTTTTGTACCTATTCTTCTAAGAGTAATTGTATTTAGTACCATTTAAATTAGTACCCTTTAAATTAGAACTTAAGTTCAGTTGGAATTTTCAAAGGTTGTAGTCACGTGATGATAAAGGGGGCCTCACAAGACGATTAAGGCACAGTCAGTCTGCTTAAAGACAGCTTGGGAGCTTCATATAGGGGTGTTAGGTTTCTGAATGTTTTTACTGTTTTACAAAATACCTTTAAATGAATAGAATAATGCCAGTTATCATCATGTAACTCATTAAGTGCTAGTGGTTTATCTTTCCTTTTTTAATGTGTCAATAATGTTGATATTGCTTTCCGGAGAAGACTGAGGAAAGATCAGTGAGCATAGCACACCTTTATGTAGGATGGCTGTGAGGGCTGTGATTTGTTTTAGTAACATTTATCCTAAATTAAAAATTTTAAATATTTCCACTGCAACCTTTTTAGACAGTTAATTTGCATAGACTTATGATGAACCGTGATTTTAGTTTACAGATTTGTCAGAATTGGTTAAAGCTCTCTGTTAACAATGACCCCTCCCTCCAATAAACAAAAATAAAACTTAAAAGCATTTCAAGGTATAGTTTATTTTTCTTATAGATTAAATCCCTTGACTAGGGTTTTAGTGCTGAATATGTTCTATATTCTTCCTCATACGAAAACAAAGTAAAATTGCAGATTATGAACATGGTTTTTTTTTTTGTAATCAATCGGTGCCCATGCCAAAACTCACTAAAATAATGAATCTTACTGCTGGAAAGAAACTAAAACTAGAACTGCTTCAGGAAATGTAAAGTGGCAGAAGCATTTGCGTGTTGAAAGCAGTCCTCTTTCTATGGAATATCAAAACTCAAAAAGAAAATTAAGCTCTAGGGTAATGCAACCAGAAAGGAGAACAGGATACTTTAAACACACACAAGCATGCACACACACACACACCTTGTAAGAATAAACAACAACAAAAATTTCTTAGGCATAATATGAGGCATGAAAAAAATGAGCTAAAACAACACAACCAATCTCATTAGTGAATTTATGCACAACCTCACAAACAATTATTGTTATATTTGAATCTTGTTAGAATGACACTTGGAAATCAGACTGGAACCAAATGGCCAGATAGGATACTGTGTTTAAATCTGGTGAATATAGTAAAATATTTTTTTTTTCTTAAAAATAAAGTTTATGTATTTGCAAAGTAAAATGCACTATGTTTAAGAGCCAGATCCTCAAAAAACAAGTAGATTGATCCGGAACACAAGATTGCTTTGAAAGTAATTCTGACATGTGTTCTGACATAATTATTATCTGATTTACCTAATATATTAATTTTAATAATAAACATAAAGATAATAATTATAACATGCCCACCAGGTATCATGTATTTCTTATGATCTTTGACTTTAAATCAAGCTTCAGAGCAAGTATTAGTAATGCAGGTCTACACATAAGGAAATAAGTTTGCATAGTTTAAGTAATCTGCACAAAATAATAAAACTATGACACAGCAAAGCTGGGATGTAAGCTAAGAAATGTCTTGCTCAAATTCTGAAGTTTTTCCTATTGTCATAATAACTAAGGTTAAAATATTAATATTTGGTTTTCTAATTATATGTGTAAATTAGATAATCATTAGGTATAAATGACTGTTAAATAATTGCAATGTTCCAAAAATTTACTTGCCAGTGTCAAAAAAAATATCACACACTATAATCAATCAGTATTGTTACCGAGCAAGGGTTCTCTATCCTATGCACATAGAAGCCAATACTATGGCACCAGCTTTTGGAAAACAAATAGCTTTTATTGTGGGGTTAACCAGCAAGGAGACAGGAGGAAAGGCTCTCAAATCTGTCTCCCCATTCCATTTTGGGGTGAAATTTGAGGAATTAGGGGAATTTCAAACTTTGCAAAAGGTGATTGGCTAGTCTCGAATCAGTCCATATATGATAATCAAGCTACTTGGGCTGCTGGAAGCCAGATTTTCCTTATTGAAGGACTTCTCACTTTGTAATGGGCTCTGGTGGCAACATTTCTGAAGATTCTTGGTTCCCGGGTGGTCCTGGGGCTATAGGTTCCCACCTGGCACGTGCACAGTGCTTGGTTATTGAACAAGGTTTGATTAATCAATAACTTGTTTGAAGGAAGCAAAGCTAGTTTAAGCAGGTCAGTGTTTTATGTGCTGCTTCAGTGTGGTTTGTACTTTAGGGGGTTAGGGGCCACTTCTGTCGGGTTCAAAATTGTATCTGCAGTGTAAAACACAGCACTTAGCATCTAGTAGGTGCTTAGTGAGTATTTGTTGAATAAATGAATGAGTGGACAGATGAATGAATAACAGTAGGTTTTATTTAATACTATAGTTTATTTTACTATATTAGAAATTCATTTCTCTAAGAGCTGTCTTATATTATTGTGATATTTTAAGAACTTAGTAAACAGAGCAGAAGTCAAATCATTCACTAAGGAAATAAACTCTCTTTTATGTGTAGGGGGACAAGGTTTTCGTTTGCTTTGAAAGTATTAAAATAAAACTATATATATAGAGAGAGAATTTTATTTTTTAAAATATCTCTTTTTTTACTGATGAATACAATCATATTGTAAAATGTAAATTCAGAACATACAAAAGAAATAAACTTATATCATTAGTCACATTTTTACAAAATATTTGTCATAAAGTTATAACTCAATATAAAGAGTTTGGTATCTGAAAAACAAATTTGCTCTCTTCTAACCCAATTTAATTGGAAGAAATTCAAGAATGTGCTCAAATGTGAACCATGCCCTGGTCCTTTGCTTCCACGTCACTGGACCCTGTCTTACTCAGTATATTTAATTATTGTGATTCTTGTGCAACACAATCCATCTTATTATTTCCTGAGAAGATAAATGTGTTACTTTTCACATAAGCTTTGATTCCCAAAATGCTTAGAGTATTAGCCAAAATTCCAAAATGTTAAGGTTAATGTTTACTATTTGTATTAGTTTGCTAGGACTGCCATAAAATACCACAGATTGAGTGGCTTAAACAACAGAAATTTATTTTCTCACAGTTCTGGAGGCTAGAAGTCCAAGATCAATGTATAAGCAGGTCTTGTTTCTCCTGAGGTCTCTCTCCTTGGCTTACACCTTCTCTTTGTGTCCTCACATGGTCTTCCCTCTGTGCACATGTGTCCCTTGTGTCTCTCTGTGTATTCTAATCTCCTTTTCTTATAAAGACACCCTTCAGATTAGATTAGGGCCCACCAAAACAGCCTTGTTCTAACAATCACCTCGTCAAATACCCTATCTCCAAATACAGTCACATTCTTAGGTACTAGGGGTTAGTACTTGAACATATGAATTTTGGGGAACACAATTCAGCTTGTAACACTATTACAACACAAGTATTACAATTAAATAATTAAGTATAACTTGCCTAGGTAATCAAGATTCGTTAATCTAAAAGAAGAGACATGAAAGTTGAATCCAAGGTGGACAAAAAGTCAAAAATATGCAGGACACATAAAAGAGTGAAGACACTAAAAAACAAAATTAAAAAACAGCAAAAAATAAATTTGTTTTAATTCTAATTAATTTTTTATTTTCTAAGTAATTCTAAAATTTTGCTTTCCTGCATTGCTCAGATCATGAAATAGCATTTTCAACCATTCTCTTGTAGAGAAAATCATTTTAAAAATTAAGTTGTCTGATGGCTTTCAAAAATGCTGTTTACGTTTTTTATTTCAATCATATTTTAATCTCAGATTTATTTCTAGAGCCCATAATTTGTTATATTTTTTAGACATAATGTAATATTAGATATGATGATCTTAAGATGCCTGAATACTGGATTGTTACCAGGTGAAACAATGCTCCTTCTCCTGAGATTCTCAACAGAGAAAAACATCAAATAAGAACAAAAACAAAAAGCAAAAGCATTTGATTATTAATTTGTCTTATGCTCCAACTTCTCAATTCAATAGGCTGTTAATAGGATGCAACTAGTGGCTTAAAAGCGATCCCTAAATCATCTCTCTCTTGCCCTAAGCACAGAGCCAATTAAGGAAGAAGAGTTCAGAGTGACGAGATAACAGAATGAGTAAAAAAAGGAAGGTGGTTCATATCTCCTACTCCACAGGGTGAAATCCTAGTCTTTGATGTCCAGCATCATGAAAGTATGGAGCCAACTATTTTTACTTTCCGTGATAGTGATTGTTAGAAAGTATGGGCCACAGATTTTATGGTATGTGATATCTCAACAAATATGTTAAAAATTACTTTGGGAATAATTTAAATTCTCAGTGACGTATTTGAAAAACAGCTAGAAAATATGAGAGAGGTTTTGATATAATTATAATCAGTATTGAGAAAACTTACCCAGGACTGCACAAATAAATTTCCTATCCTCAATGAAATAACATTACTCCATCCCCAACCTTCTCTTTCTGCTCAGGAAATGCTTTGCATGTATGCATTTGATGTAGGACACTGCTGTGGCTGTTAAGTTTGTCCCTTAGAAATTCGAATCTTTATGAAAAAAGGGAATTGACATTATCCTACAGGAAGCCAGGTATAACTTAAAATTAATGGAACTAATTGTCCTCTGTGTGTGTGTGCATGCCTGTGTGTATACACTATGTCTTCTTTTAGAGTCCTTTTTTTTTTTTTTGGTGAGGAAGATTGGCCCTGAGTTAACATCTGTGCCACCTTTCCTCCATTTTATATGTGGGACTCTGCCACAGCATGGCTTGATGAGAGCTCTGCAGGTTCCTGTCTAGGATCCAAACTCACGAACCATGGTTCACCAAAGCAGAGCAAGCAAACTCAACCACTACGCCACTGGGCTTGCCCCTAGAGTCCTTTTCTAATCACTGTGTGTTCACCCCATTCACAGTTATTAGTGGTGCTTAGTTCACTGCCAAAAAAAATAAAAGTATTTTGTGTTTAATCAAAATTGTCAATTATCTGCATTTGCCTAATGAGCTCCTGGTACATAATGTATGACCAAGAGGACAATGTGAAAGTTAAGATGGATGGAAAGCTGTGAAAGGTTCTATGGTTTTTAAGATATCCTTCTTTTGATACTGAAACCCTAAATTATGGCTAATATAACCATGGTAAGAAAAATTTTTAAAAGGATTTAACTTGCCATTCAATGTAATATAATATATTAAATTAAAAATTATGCCCAAAATATTTTCCATTATTCAAAGAAATAAGCTTGTAAAAATAAGTAGTAAAATATGTAAATATTAAAAAATTAAATTTTATGCCTATCTAGTCAGCCAAGCACATTGCCAAAATAAGGACCTATTTTTGACAGTTTAGTGTTTAACTATATAGACTGTTATGCAAATGTTTCAACCTATACAGAACATAATAGAAATGTTCTTTGCTAAACTTCTTTTTTATTTATTATGAGTACTATTTTCATAAGTAGCTTAGGCAGATGGAAGATTATATTCCACATATTTACAAATGAATAATTCTATACAGTAAGAGAAAAATTATATCCAATGTATGCCATACAGATTATTGTTGCTAGAATTTCTTAAGACTTAAACAGGATCTTAATCCATAGATCCTAAGGTAAAATTACGTCTTTATGTGCTATATCGCCATCTAGCTCACTGCCTAGGTATTTACTCATATATACACATTTGTGTGTGTTGTGTGTGTGTGTACACAAGATTTTGTGTATCCATATGTGTGGTATATGCATGATATTGTATATTCACAAAAACATCCTGAAAACATACTATGTGTTTAAAACATCAATACATATTATACACATATTCAAGTGGTACTACTTTACTGCTGATGCTGGTTACGTTTCCTTTTAAATAATTATCGATATCAGCAAAATATGTGTTTCTATCACAAAAACAGAGAGAGCACCTAATATATGAACCCATTTCAACATTCACAATTCATTAGCTTGTACCATTTTACAAATGGCATGACCGTGAAATTGAACTGGGGCTGCTTCACAAATCTGCAAAAATTACATAACTGTGGTGAACTAAAATTATTTCCTAAATAAAAGGTCATAATAAAAGTACCTCAGCTACATATGGTCACAAAATAAATTAATAAATAGGGATGCACATATATTACAGCAAGGAGTAACAGCCATCCCCTTGATGATTTGAGTCACACACTGAATTATTCCACTACTTTTGCAATAAACTAAATAACAAACCACCTATATAGTGCTATATAGTGGTCTATATATCAAGTATTTATTTTTCTCACTCGTGTTCTTTGTAACAACTGGGTGGCACTACATCAGACTTCAGGGATCTCAACTTGGCTCTGGGCTTTGAGTAGAGTTCAGATGTGTTCTGCATGTGTCTAGATTCTCCTTGGGCGAGCACTACTCACAGCATATTGTTCTCACTGTCAACACAGGAGTAAAAGAGGGCAAGCCAAATCACACATGAACCAAACTACTCATATGCCATTAGACAAACCAAGTCAAAGAGCAAGTCCATAATCTGAGTGAAAGTATACTACACCTCAAGGGACATGGAAAAGTGGGTGAATATTTGCAAAAAATATCATGAACTGTTACAACTATACACACACAAAAAGATTCTCTGATTAAGGATTGATATATAATTTTTCTGGTAAAATTTAAGCTATTTGTGTTAATACACTTAATTTAGAACAGTTTTAGATTTACAGAATTATTGTGAAAACAGAGAGTTCCCATTTACCCCATGCCCAGTTCCCCCATTATTAAAATCTTAAATTAGTATAGTGCATTGGTCACAATTAATATTGATACATTATTATTAACTAAAGTTCATGCTACATTATATTTCCTCAGTTTTTCCCTAAATCCTATTTCTGTTTCAGGATTTCATCCAGGATACCACTTTGCATCTAGTAGTGTTGTCTTCTTGGACTCCTCTCAGCTATGACAATTTCTCAGACATTCCTTGTTTTTGATGACCTGGAGAGTTTTGAGGATTTACTGTTCAGCCATTTTGTAGAATGTTTCCCAATTGGGGTTTGTCTGACGTTTTTTTTCTCATGATTAGCCTGAGGTTATATGTTTTGGGAAGGAAGACTGCAGAGGTAAAATGCCAGTCTTATCACATTGCATCAAGGGTACATCCTATCAATGTGACATCCCTTTTTTGTGTGTGTGAGGAAGATTAGCCCCATGCTAACATCTGTCACCAGTCCTCCTCTTTTTGCTGAGGAAGAATGGCCCTGGCCTAACATCTGTGCCCGTCTTCCTCTACTTTATATGTAGGCTGCCTGCCACAGCATGGCTTAATAAGCAATGCATATGTCCGCGCCCGGGATCCGAACCTGCGAACCTCAGGCCGCCAAAGTAGAGCCCGCTAACTTAACTGCTAGGCCACTGGGCCGGTCCTTATATGACATCACTTTTGATGCTAACCTCGATCACATAGCTTGAGATAGTATTGGCCAGGGTTCTCCACTGTCAAGTAACTCTTTTTTTATCCTCTTTCCATACTGTCCTCCTTGGAAGAAAGTCACTCTGCACAGCCCACACTTAAGGAATGGGGAGTTACACTCCATCTCCTAAAGGGTGGCGTATCTACTAAATGGTTTTGAATTCTTCTGCACAGGAAATTTGTCTATTCTTTCACATTTATTTCTTCAATCATTTCTTTATATAAATATGGATTCATGGATATTTATTTTCTATTTATAATCCAAGACTACTTGATTTTGTTGCTCACATTATTCCAGCTCTTTCAGCTGGCTCCCGTATCATTTTATATTCCCTTATCATTGTGTTGTGTGTGAGTGTGTTTTATCACTTCCTTACTTTCTGGTACTTCAAGATGCTCCAGGTTCATCTTGCACGTTTTCTGTCCCAGTCCCAGAATCAGCCATTTTTCCAAAGAGCTCTGGTTCCTTTTCGGAGAATGGTATTAGAAACCAAGATCTGGCCACTATGTGTGGTTGTTGCTACTGGGGTTTTGTTGATTTAAACATTTTTGATTATAAAAACACCAGTATCCATAGGAAGTTAGACATTTAAAGACAAAAATTACTTATTAATGCAACTATATATTCTTCCAACAAATTTCACTTCTATAAGAGTCAGAGAAAACTAACTTTGGGGCACTATGTACTTAGGAAAAGTGTGGGGATAGAAATATTGGGATATATTTCTAGCAAATGTGCATCTTTACATATGTGTGTGTACATATATGCACATATACTTATGTACATACTTTATATATGTACAGATATGTATATAAATACATCCACATTAAAATAAACATAAACAAATATACATGCATGTATATTAATATATAGAATGCTAAAGGTAAAAGTTAAATTTTTTTCTAGATTCAGCCCTGATCATTCCTTTATATAACAAAAATGTACTGGTTATTTCAATATGTAAATAACTGTTATAGAAAAGGGGTGTCCCTAAATATAAATTTAAATATATACTATGAATAATTTCAATCTTTGGAATTTGTTAATAATTTCTCAATAACCAAGAATATAGACAGTTTAGATTAAGGTTATATGTGGCCTTTAAAATCACGTAAATTTGGGGCCGGCCTAGTGCCATAGATGTTAAGTGCGCACACTCCACTTTGACAGCCTGGAGTTCCCCGGTTTGGATCTTGGGTGTGGACCTACATACCACTTATCAAAGCCATGCTGCGGCGGCGTCCCATATAAAGTGGAGGAAGATGGGCACGGATGTTAGCCCTGGGCCAATCTTCCTCAGCAAAAAGAGGAGGATTGGCGACAGATGTTAGCTCAGGGCTAATCTTCCTCAAGAAATAAAAATTTAAAAAAAGCACGTAAATTCAAGTTCCCAGTTTCATCACCTTTGCCCTATATTTCAGCCAGCTGCTGTCTGCTTTCTCTTACTGTCTTCCTGGACCAATCCCTCATTCTCAGCCTAAGCCAAGAGGGTAAAACACACTGGTTACTGTAAATTTACTTCTGAATGATACTTTCCAATTTGAAATTGTATTCTAATGACTGTTCTTTATTCCTTTAGCTCTGTTGCCTTTAAAATAAGACTTTTGTAATTCTCCATGCTTTTTTTTTAATCAGCAGAAGAGGTATCCTGTTGGACTCCCGTATTCTCTAACAGGAAGTGTAAAACTGATAGCACTATTAAATCATTGCTAGAGCATGTCATACCCCCATTTACCAAATAAGCCCCATATGTCAGCGTGGAAGATTTACATTAGGGTTATCTAAAATGGCACAAGACATGACTGTCAGTGCTTTCAAAGGGATTTGATATGGATGTCATAGTCTAGTCTTGCTTGAAGAGGTGTATGGACATTATCTATATATGGTCACAACCTTATTAGAGAAGGGAGTGATCTACTGATATTGGAGTACAGAATTGTTTTCTCTTCCTGATCCCACCATTAACTTGTCACTCAACCTTGAGAAAATCACTACATTTCTCTGAACTTCGATTTTCTTATTTCTGAGACTAGGATAATGCTTATCATTGATGGTTTTTAGGATGACTGCATAGGGAACACCTTGAATAGAGCAGCAGAGTCTCATGGTATTCATTATGAGGCTTGCCCCCACACCATACTGGAGCATACAATCCTGGAGTTTTAATGCCTGGCTTTTCTTGTATTTTAGATTACATTTCTTATTAATATTTGAAGCTGCTTATGAATAGAACTAATATTGTCTCAATTAACATACACTACTATACTACCTGGAACGAATAATTAAGAGAATAATAAAATGGTTTTATAAATGAAAGGGAATTATTTTTATGTTATTTCAATTTTTATTTCTAATAATTTATCTTGTAAAAATTTAGAGAAAATATTACAAATTGATAGGTAATAAAATTACTTAAAACAAATAGCTCTGTTTTTATTTCCAAAATAGAGCTAGTAACTTAAAGTAGAATCAGTGACAAGAGGTTTGCTCAGGACTTTTAAAAATGTATAAATGGCTATGCCTAATAATGCCTCTCTTACTATGAAATTATAACAAATGAATGAAGTAATAATTATAATTACCACACATACAAACATTAAAAAAAAAAAACACATTACAAAGATAGAAATACCCTGAGGATAGGTTTCTGAGGACAAAGATACATTTCTGTGAGTTAGAAATAACTTGAACTTTACCAACATGTTTAAAAATTTTGCTGAAACTCACCACAAACACTTTGACAAGCACCGTTAATATTCTAAAGCCCTGAATCTATTGACAACAACTATTAGGAACATAGAGCAGTCATATGTTGTGTAAGAAGAAATACCACCCAAAAGCCATTAGCTCAAGCTTTATTAAATTTTGCAATATGAGATTATTTCAAGATGACTTTTCTGGGTGCAGTACAGATATAGTATAACATAGTCTATTGTACCAAAGTATATATTACAGATTGAGGAAGATCAGTCAAATTTGTTTTGTGTTCTAAGTATTTGTATGAGGTTCTGATAAACAGAGGATCATATATAGAGACAACAGGTCTAGGGCCATGTTTTAGCTTCCATTGGTGAGTCAATTTGGGTATAACAAGAGGCATGGTGGGGAATAGTTAGGGATAGTATTTAGCATGGGTCCGTGGGAAATTTTCAGTTCTTCAGCATCTATTACATTATATAGTAGTTATAATTTGGAATAAGTGGGGAAAAATGAGCTTATTTTAGGAATTTAGACGTTTATTCCTCAATAACATGGACATTATCTACCAAATAACAAAAGCATCACCCCAGGCTAGGGGTAGCACTGAATTCAGGAAAAAGAGTGTAAGCCATTACTAGTAAAGACTGAGACCAGTGAAAGTAGCACGCTGAAATTTATCTACCAAGTTTCAGACTATTTGCAAAAAAGAGTGTGTTATAACATTATGTTTCATATTTTAATAATAATAAAAAGTATCTAGAAATTGACAAGTAAGAAAGACATGGTCTTTCCATGAAAAACTTATTTCTAAACCCAATTACATAGCATTTAAACATGTTCCATGCCTTTCATATATATTATAGTTCCTTAAGTCTAACATTTAACATTATGCTATGAATTGTCCGTGAGAATTTTTCCTAAGTGCGTGAACAAGCTGGAAGAAAAAAAATACAAATTTTTCACTTATTTTATTCAGATATTATTAATTAAACCCTATATCTTTGTAAAGAAGTAATTATTTACAAAGCAATCTGTGGGAAATACAAAAGAAATAAGATAGGGTCCCTGTTCTGTGAATTTGACCTCTAGAATCTCTATACCCAAGTTTCACTTCAGGGGCACTCTAAGCACAAATGTCTAAAATCATAATATATCAAGAAATGTGAGATCTTGTTGATACATAAAAATATCAGGAAAATCTAGATATGATGTTGCTAAGCTAAAAATCCTTAAAATCTAAAACAAAACTTGAAAAAAAACGGAAGATTCAGCATGAATACCAATCCATTTGTCAGTAATTTTTTTATTACCTTGCCTTTTAACTTTTCACCCTTTTTATAATATTAAATATCTTCTCTCTCCTCTATGTTGATTGGCTTCTGCTAGAGACATTTTTTATAGTATAATATAAAAACATGCCAACTTTATTGGACAAGGAATTGAAACTTAATATCCTACATAGCATATGATGTATCCAAGACACGCCTACAATTTTTATATAACAGACTTGCAATCAAGGATTGGAGAATGACATCAATCAGATTGATACTCTGGTCTCTTGATACCAATGCAGATCTGTGTGGATATTTGTCAGTCTATTCTCAATAAAGTCTAAGGGTTCCCACCTAGTGTCACTGTAATTAGGCTCTCCATTTAGCTTAATGTTTTGTAACCAAGCTGCCCATAGTATGAACCCAATAGTTATCATCCATTTGTCATAACATTGGTATTC
The DNA here is from genome assembly GCF_057802395.1 of Ceratotherium simum simum. Classification (NCBI taxonomy): domain Eukaryota; kingdom Metazoa; phylum Chordata; class Mammalia; order Perissodactyla; family Rhinocerotidae; genus Ceratotherium; species Ceratotherium simum. Next base: position 24,389,754 of record NC_141917.1, on the reverse strand, counting down.
ATAGTTCAATGGAATTATACTTTCTTAATGACATCCGATAAACTGAAAGAAAAAAAAAAAGACTGAAATTCTATCTCTGGTGATAACATCTAATATAAATGACAAAATTTCCACCCTGATGTGTTCTGTCTTCATAATTCTGTGGGTAATGAGGTATTGCAGATTGCAGCCCTCCTCTGTACTCTCCATCACCTAGTATGGTAGCTAGTTACTTCCCTCATGATAGTAACCATGCCTCATTTATCTTTGCTTTGCCAGCATCTGGCATAGAGCATGACAGGAAGTGAGTTCTCACAAATATTTATAGAATATAATTGAATCCATAAACTTGAAAACAATGATCAAAATGCCCACAAAAGAAATTGCTTTAATTGGCCTGAGTTGTTTAGCAGAAATAAGGAAAATCATAAAATCTTAAAATAATAAGAACACCGAATGTGTGGACAGAGTATATGTGAAACTCTCTTAGCCACCACAGAAAGTTTTTTAGTTTTCTTCTTTAGAGGAGAGAATAATCCAGATTAAAAAAAAAAAAGGAATATACACATTAGTATCGGCAGATTTTACCTTTTTGTTTCTTTCTTGTGGTATTCACAAGATATCCCCCAAATCCACAGTACACAGTAACTTTTAAATAACTAAGGCACAAATCTGAATCATGGTTATGCACTCATGTGTTCCACTTAGTGAGGGAACTGAGCCAGCCACCTATCACCTGCATGTCAACAGAGCTTTGTCACCTCTATAAGCAGGAGGAATAGTGACTTCAGGAAGATCTAGTGGATTCCTGAAACCTTACTTCATCTGCCACACATTTTATTCTATTGTCATTCTTATTTACCCACTACCTGAAGTTAGAGCAGCAAAATATTGTGTACGTCATTTTAGCTTTTGTAAAAACAAATATGTTTTTGGCCATTGTTGATAAAATGATAAGCATTAGGTTTTTATAGAATCATTAAAGTCATTTTTAAGATCTATTTTATTTTGGGCCAGTGCTGGTGGCATGGTGGTTAAGTTCAGTTTCCAGGCATGGACCTACACCACTTATCTCTCAGTGGCCATGCTGTGGCGGTGGCTCACGTACAAAAAGAGGAAGATTGGCAGTGGATGTTAGCTGAGGCTGAATCTTCCTTAGCAAGGAAACAAAAAAATCTATCTTATTTTGTGGTGAAAACAATATGTTTTAGTAATATTTGGGAAACTGAGTTTTCTCAAGAATCTTAAAACTGATCTATAAATGCAAACTTATAGACAAATTAATTTTAGATAGAATTTTAAGTCTCTACTCTAAAATTTTTCTGAACATTCTTCCCAAAAGGAGCCATGAAATATGAACATCTCCATTTTTAAAACTTCATCTAAAAACAACAAACAAAAAAATAAAAAAAAACAAAGAAATTAAACTTTAAAAGGCATACATTTTAGTAAACGTATTCTTGGAACAGTGTTTTCAACTCAGTAGATGACAGGTTGCTTATTTTAGTTCAAAGGGTTAAACTAGTCTTGTTGGCTTTAGGAGTTTTTCAAATTCAGCACATGAGTTTGAAAACCTATTTTTGAATTCTATTGGTTTTAGGAGCTTTTCAAATCCAGCACATGAGTTTAAAAACCTGTGTGTCTGTACATGTGTGACAGACAAGGAAAAGAGAGCACTTTCATCGCAAAGAAAAAAATTCTTTAAGAAGCATGGAGTGGCACAATTTAAAATGATAGAATTGTTAACTGAGAGATCATAATTCAACATAAAATTGTTATGTGTTCACAAGTTTGACTGGGACCAAGACTAGCTAGCCCTTTTTAAAAATCCTTAGCATGTTCTTATTAGTGCTAAAGTATTTAGATGCTTTTGTTGATTCACTTGTCTGATTAATATATTAACTTTTCTTTTTTTGAGCAGTAAATTCTACACCGTATATAAGAATGTAATTTCTCATAGATCTAAGAATTTGAAAAGTAACCAGCTTTGTAATACAAGTGGTTTTAGAAATAATGCTCTAAAATTTAAAATTGAATGGTGTTTGCTTCAGTCGAGGTTTCTCCTCGTCTTTAAAATATGAGACGTATCAAATTTTAGACATGGCTTAAGTATTGTAAGAATAGACTGAAAACATGTTTTAATAGATGTAGTCTCTGAAAGATAAGATACAAAATTTATAAGGTTGATGAGTGACTAGGTTAGATATGAGAAGGAAAATGTTGGCAAGAGTGAAAAAATATATAGAAATAAATGATAGCAGAGAGTAAAGGCTGACATTGTACAAGTTTAAAGTCCTTTGTAAGATTTCCTTGCCTTCAACTCACTTCAAGAATCATGAACTTGAAAGTGCCCTGAAGGCTTCTGATTTTTGCGGAGTTCAAGAACAATAACCAAAAAAAAAAATGTGTGTGTATGATAAACCCCCTCAGAGTTTATCACAACTGAACCAGCAAAAGATTCAAACCGCTCCCGTCAGCAGCCCCTGGAGGGGCTGGAAGAGGAGCTAATGCTATGAACATCAGTGCCTCGTGGTTTCACTTGAAGTAAGATTCTGCCTTTGATTTGAGTTGAGCAAATGACCCTAAGATCTGAAAAAGTAGCAATGGTCGGAATTAAACATAGAGACAGAGACAAAGGAGAAATAGAGACTGAGGCAGAGGAGAGAGATTGAGAGAAAAGAATAAGGGGATGTAACACTGCACTGTCCAGTACGGTAGCCATTAGCCAAATAAAGTTATTCAAATTTTGATTAACTAAGGTTAAGTGAAATTAAAAATTCAATTCCTCAGCCATCCTAGCCTTATTTCAAGTGCTAGTCACTATCATATTGAACAGTGCAAATGGAAAACATTTCCATTAACTCAGAAAGTTCTAGTGCAAAGGGCTGATATATAGAAAGGGAGGGAGAAAGAAAAAAACTAGAGGGGACGTAATTAGAGGCTTAAATTGAGTGGAAGGGCTGGGGAGAGAGAAAGGAGGGAGAGAGAGAGTTATTGAGGGTTAGAGGCAGACAGAGGAGAGAGAAAGTACTAATACCAAAAATGCTTTAGAGTCCCTTTTATATCTAAAAGAAGAAAAATTAAGACAAGGTGGAATACAGAGATAACAGGTATAGTAAAAGTATAGAAGCCAACAATCATCTGAGAGGCTTGTGATTAAAAAAAATAAAATCCATGATTATCAGCCCAGCATACATGATACTCAGACATTAAGAAACTAACCACCAAAAAGACCAAAAAGAGTGTCACAGAGTTTATAATTTGAGCACCAGTTTTCGACTGCTTTAGTTTGACATTTAAAGCACATACAATTAAAATTTCAGATTTGCTCGTCCTTCCTCTCTTCATTTGTTTATGAAATAGAATGACTGCCTTACTGGGGCAAGGGGTGGCGTGGAAAGGAAAGAAAGAGAATATGAGAAAATCATAGCAAAGATAAACATTCTAAGCTATACAAGTAAATTCTTATGATAACTTGAAGTCCTTATAGTCTTCAATTTTTTCCTTTATTGTGAAAAATAGAATATGAATTTTATATAGAAAAGTTATTAATTTTTGAATGATAAAATTTTCAAAGATTAAGAAATTTAATGCAGAAATGAAAGACAATCACTGGATGTTATATAGGAAAAATGCAAAATTTGGAAGAAGAATTCAGTTCAGTCCCCAATAAAATAATTTACCAAATAGGAGATTTTGAGCAAGAAACTTAAAGGGAATTAACTTACTTTTTAATAAATGTCTAGCTTATTATTTATCTTTACATTTATACATCTGCAATTTACATATTTAGAAATATTAAATAAAAATAACAGAATACAGACACGCTTTTAAATTGCATGTAGTCAATATTTAGTGACTGTTAATCTGAAGAGAAGAATTTACCTACATGTTCTTCAGGGATTACGCTGTGAGCTGATTTGTTTTCTATATTGCAAAATCTCTGAAAAAGAGATTACATAAGGAAAACACATTCCATGTTGATGATACACATGAAAACATTAAGTCTTTTTGAAAGAAATAAAGTGCAGAGCCTCTGTGAAAGGGCTGAATAGTGGAAAATACGAATCAATGGAGGAAAGTAAAAGATATCTCCTTCATAAAAAAATGATCTAATTTATGCATAGAAGGATGGGTTATTATTATGCAGTAAGTGACCTGACAATCATCAGTTATTGTCCTGTCTTTCTCCTTATACTGTGTTTTGAGAGAGTAATATACATTTACTCTCTACCTCACTTTAAATTTACTCCTTAATTTAATACAATGAAATTGTACTAAAAAATCTGCTGAAATAATATAATGTATGAAATAGTCTTACTGAAATAATCTACTGAAATTTTCTATTTCTAAAGGCACCGAGGAACTTATAGTTCTAAATGAAAAAGTTTTTCAATCCTTATATAAATGGACTGACTTCTTTGCAAAATCTTTCATTCCTCAGTTCTTACACGTTTGGAAACTTTCTACCCATCCAATAATTTTGAGACAGCTCTGGCTATTTCTTCTCACTCTTCAAGGGTTCTTCTTCACACTCCTTAAATGCTAGGGTCACCCCAGTTGGCTTTGCTAGCCACTAACTGGCTGTTTTATTCTATTTGCTCTCCTTCCTTGACGATATTATTCACTCTAGATACTGATTACATCTCCAAGTACATTTCTGGCTAGAACAGTCCTCTCGATTCTGTCATACTCTGTCTCAACTGCTCTCCAGATTTCCCTTCTTAAGTCAATGATTTTAGAGGTCGCCACATTATCTTCTTCCTGTACACCTGCTTTTCTTGTGCTTTCCTACTAATCCCAATTCCTCTCCTCCCTTTCCTCCCAGTTATCTCTCTAATTGGGATTGATGCCCCTTGTTTGTGTGTCCGTATACTCATGGAACTGAATACTTGTGGAGTTACCTGCAATCCCATTCTGACATTCAACATATTGCATTGTGTCATCGTCTTAAATGCCTATGACCTCCAGTGAGCTCCTTGAAGTAGAGAACACCTTATTGACTCTTTTTTTTTAATTTCCAACCCTTATACAGTTCTTGGCATGAAAAGGTGCTCAAAAAGATTTCATGAATGAATAAATGAAATCAGGATAAGAAAATAAAAGTAGATTTAATAAATACTTACTACATGTTAGGAATGTTACTACACACATTTAATTACATAATATTATGAGTAATTTTCCATAACCTTTTGAGGTAAGTATTATTATCTCTACATTAGAGATATAGTAGGGGATTAACGATTAAGATGTTAAGTAAAATGCCTAAAATCACATAGTTGAGAAATGCTAAGTCTTTCAAAGCCATACGAATTGGAATAATCTAGAAAGCTTTAAAAAGAAAACACATAAAAGATACACAAAATATACAAACTCTAAGTAAATTCTGACTCATATTTTGGCTTGTAGTTCATATCACCTTGTTACTATAGAACATAAAATGAGAAAACCTAGAAAAATTCAAATAAAGCATCCTTTTTAATGTATTTTTTTTTACAAATAAATTAGCAAATGTTCGCACACATAATAGTGGTACCAAATGTGAAAACTGAACTTACCTATTCAGAGGTGAAATAATAAAACATTTCTTTCAGTAGGTATGTACATTTTTAAAATGACAGATGGTTTTGTAATGAGTTGAATCACAAAAGTATACTGAGGTTATTAAGGGGACAATGATATAATTTTTCAATGAATCATTTGGCTCCGTTCTCAGTGGTAAAATTAATTCTAACAAATAAACTATAGATTGAGCAGGATAATGACTTCTGATTTCTGCACTTCTTTCAAGTAGCTTTGATCATGCAGAGAAAGGTTTTCTTTTTTCTTAACTACCTTGGTCTATGATTGAATTGAAATTGTCAAAGACTAGCTATTTACAGAGAGTGGAAGCAGAATACAGAAAGACAGAAAAAGTAGATAAAGACAACAGAGTAGGCTTGGGATACTAATATGCGATAAAAAAGTGGCAATTAAAAGCATAAATTACTCATCTTAAAAAAGTCTTAAACTATATGAAGAAAGATTTATGTTGCACCGTTTTGACAAGCTTGGGTCAAAGGTTTAGGCTTTTTAAAAAATTAAATGTAATGACATTTACATCATTTTGAAAATAATAGAATTGTCTATAGGCATACCTCATTTTATTGCACTTCGCTGATACTGTGTTTTTTACAAATTGAAGGTTTATGGCAACCCTGCATCAAACAAGTCTATCGGCACCGTTTTTCCAACAGTCTTTGCTCACTATGTGACTCTGTGTCACATTTTGGTAATTCTCACAGTATTTCAAACTTTTCCATTATTATTATATTTGTTATCATGATCTGTGATCAGTGATCTTTGACGTTACTATTGTTTTGGGGCACCATGAAATATATGTATATGTGGCACCCATATAAGATGGCAAACTTAATCAATAAATGTTGTGTGTTCTGACTGCTCCACTGACCAGCTGTTGCGCCATCTCTCTCTCTCTCCTCAGGTCTCCCTTTTCCCTGAGACACAACAATATTGAAATTAGGCCAATTAATAACCCTAAGATGGCTCTAAGTGTTGGAGTAAAAGGAAGAGTCACATGTCTCTTACTTTAAATCAAAAGCTAGAAATGATTAAGCTTAGTGAGAAAGACATGTCAAAAGCTAAGATAGGCTGAAAGCTAGGCCTCTTGCACAAAACAGTTATCCAAGTTGTGAATGCAAAAGCAAAGTTCTTGACGGAAATTAAAAGTGCTACTCCAGTGAACACATGAATGATAAGAAAGTGAAACAGCCTTATTGCTGTTGTGGGGCAAGTTTTAGTGGTCTGGATAGAAGAGCAAACCAGCCACAACATTCCCTCAAGCCAAAGCCTAACCCAGAGCAAGGTCCTAACTCTCTTCAATTCTATGAAGGCTGAGAGAGGTGAGGAAGCTGCAGAAGAAAAGTTGGAAGCCAGCAGGGGTTGGTTCACGTGGTTTAAGGAAAGAAGTCTTCTCCACAACATAGAGGTGCAAGGGGAAGCAGCAAGTGCTGATGTAGAAGCTGCAGCAAGTCATCCAGAAGATCTAGTTAAGATCTTTAATGAAGATGGCTACACCAAACAATAGATTTTCAGTGCAGATGAAATAACTTGATATGAGAAGAAGATGTCGTCTAGGACTTTCATAGCTAGAGAGGAGTCAACGCCTGGCTTCAAAGCTTCAAAGGACAGGCTGACTCTCTTGTTAGGGGCTAATGCAGCTGGTGACTTTTACTTGAAGCCAATGCTCTTTTTCGTTTTTTCTTTGTGAGGAAGATCAGCCCTGAGCTAACATCCATGCTAATCCTCCTCTTTTTGCTGAGGAAGACAGGCCCTGAGCTAACATCTATTGCCAATCCTCCTCCTTTTATTTTTTTCATTTTTCTCCCCAAAGCCCCAGTAGATAGTTGTATGTCATAGTTGCACATCCTGCTAGTTGCTGTATTTGGGACGCGGCCTCAGCATGGCTGGACAAGCTGTGCGTCGGTGCCCACCCGGGATCCAAACCCTGGCCGCCAGTAGCGGAGCACATGCACTTAAACACTAGGCCATGGGGCTGGCCTACCCAATGCTCTTTTAACATTCTGAAAATCCTAGGGCCCTTAAGAATTATGCTAAATCCTCTCTGCTTGTGCTCTATAAATGGAACAACAAAGCCTGGGTGACAGCACATTTGTTTACAACATGGTTTGCTAAATATTTTAAGCCCACTGTTGGACCTACTGCTCATTGATAATGCACCTGGTCACCCAAGAGCTCTGATGGAGATGTACAATAAAATAAAGTTGTTTTCATGTCTGCTAACACAACATCAATTCTACAGCCAAGGAGTAATTTTGAGTTTCAGGTCTTATTATTTAAGAAATACATTTCGTAAGATTATAGCTGCCATAGATAGTGATTCCTCTGATGGATCTGGACAAAGTAAATGTATAAACTTCTGCAAAGAATTCACCATTCTACATGCCATTAAGAACATTTGTGATTCATAGGAAGAGGTCAAAATATCAACATTAACAAAAGCTTGGAAGAAGTTGATTCCAACCCTTATGGATGACTTTGAGAGGTTCAGCAGTTCAGCAGAGGAAGTAACTGCAGATGTGGTGGAAATAGCAAGAGAACTAGAATTAAAAGTGGAGCCTGAAGATGTGACTTTATTGCTGCAATCTCATGATGAAGTTTTAGTAAATGAGGAGTTGCTTCTTATGGACGAGCAAAGAAATTGTTTTTTTGCGATGGAATCTACTCCTGGTGAAGATGCTGTGAAGATTGTTAAAATGACAACAAAGGGTATAGAATACTACATAAATTTAGCTGATAAAACAGAGGCAGGGTTTAAGAGGATTGACTCCAATCTTGAGAGAAATTCTACTGTGGGTAAAATGCTATCAAACATCATCACATGCTACAGAGAAATTGTCCATGAAAGAAGAGTCAACTGATGTGGGAAACTTTGTTGTTTTCTTATTTTAAAAATTGCCACAGCCACTCCAACCTTCAGCAACCACCACCCTGACCAGCCAGCAGCCATCAACATCAAGGCAAGACCCTCCACCAGCAAAAAGATTATGACTTGTTGAAGGCTCTGATGATGGTTAGCATTTTTTAGCAATAAAGTATTTTTTAATTAAGGTATGTACACTGTTTTTTTGTTTTTAGTTTTTTTTTTTTGCTGAGGAAGATTCGCCCTGAGCTAACATCTGTTACCAATCTTCCTATTTTTGCTTGAGGAAGATTTGCCCTGAGCTAACATCTGTGCCAGTCTTCCTCTATTTTGTGTGTGGGTCACTGCCACAGCATAGCCACTGACAAGTGGTGTAGGTCTGTACCCGGACACTGAACCTGGGCTGCTGAAGTGGAGCATGCCAAACTTAGCCACCAGGCCATGGGACCGGTGCTTATACGTTTTTTTTTAGACATAATGCTATTCCACACTTAACAGACTACAGTATGAACATAACCTTTTTTTTTTTTTTTTTGGTGAGGAAGATTGGCCCTGAGCTAACATCTATTGCCAATCTTCCTCTTTTTGCTGAGGAAGATTAGCCCTGAGCTAACATCTGTGCCCATCTTTTTCTATTTTGCATGCGTGATGCTGCCACAGAATGGCCTGATGAGTGGTGCATAGGTCCACACCCCGGATGCCAACCCATGAACCCCAGGCCACCTAAATTGAGCGTGCAAACTTAACCACTACGCCAGTGGACCAGCCCCATAAACATAACTTTTATCTGCACTGGGAAACCAAAAAATTTGTGTCACCTGCTTTCTTGCAATATTCGCTTTTATTGCAATGATCTGGAACCAAACCCACAATATCTCTGAGGTCTGCCTGTACTTCAACCTCAAATACCAGAAAACTGAAATAACTTGAAATAAGATTTAGTCTTTCAGTATCATATGAATGTGTTTAAGACCTTTGTAACAAATATAATCTCCATGGCAACATATTTTTTTTTACCAGTTTTTGTTTAATGCTGCTTTCATAGTGTCTAGATCATGCCCAGCATGTAGCAGATGTTCAATAAAATTTGACGATGCATTTGTCCTATCGTTTATTATTCAACTATAGTTCATTGAGTAAAAATTCTTTGCTAAGCATGTGCTAGGGCTGCAAATACAAATAAAATCAAAGAGCTTAGAGTGATGCAGCCAGATGAACAGAAAATAAAACACATCTTGATGTAAGCTAGAGGAAATTGCTGACTTTTATAGAAGAAATACAGAGCAGACCCACTTTAACCTGCTTACAAGACAAATTGAAGAGAGGCAGATTTGGGAGTTAGACTGGGAAATGCAGATGAGTGTGTAGTTTAAGAGGAGATGGGCAGGGAACAGACTGCTTGGCTTTTGATCCTAGCCTTGTCCTTTCTAGCTGGGTGACCTTGGGCACATTATTTCATTTCCTCTCAACTCTGATTTCTCATCTCCGGGGGATGGATCCCAAAAAATATCTTTCTAATTTATTTTGCTCTTTCCATTCTTTAGAGTTAAATGAGCTAATGTATGTAAAAGACATAGAAATATTCTGGCACAAGGTAAGCACTCAATAAAACATTGTTGTTGTTGTTACTTATCAGTGACATTATTTTCATAATTGCAACCAGTATATATGACATGGACATGATGCTTTCTATTTTGTTTGCTGATGATGCACAGTATACTTAGGGTTAAGTGCTGAGATGATGGCCTATTTCTCTTTGATTGAATAAGACCATACTCTGGAAGAAAGATATCCTGGGGGAAATACTTGAAATATAAGAATACACAAAAGGAGTCTCCCATATGTTCAACTACTAAAAGCAGATTAAATGGCAAAATCAATAGATGCAATTAGAGTATAGAATTTAAAACTGGACACATATTTTATCCAAATATTTCTTTAAAAAAGTCATTGTTCTCATTTTATTCCTAAGACAAAGAGGCAGCAGTAAAAAGTTGCCTAGAAATGAATACAATCCGTGCAATCCAGTGTTTCCTCTGTCACCATGCAAGTTATAAAACCTCACCAGTTTTTGGTTTCTTTATGTTTAAAATGTGGCTAGTAATACCAACACATGGTTTACCTTAGAGTTTTGGGTAGGAATCAAGGGAGATGAAAAGCATATTTTAAGTACACTTGAAAATGATAAATTAAGGCACTCAAAAGCAAAAGATACAAGCAAATTAGAAACAATTATTTGGCATTTTTTGCACTCTGTGGGTGGCAACATTTCTCATCATATTTACTGAATACTTTAAAGTCAAATGGTATGTTCTAAAAATAATTTCCTGAAAATACCTTATTATGGACTTTCTCTAGTAAAGAATTCTCTGAAACTTCTTGGTTTGGTACAGATATTGGTTTTGTACAGGTATTTCCACATCTGGAATCAGATTCTTTCAGGTGTGTAAGTACTCCGTAAAGCACTAACTACAAAGTTTATTGCAGCAGCTTCTGAAAACACTATTTAAACTACTGAACCTGAAAATGTATGCATATATCAGGCAAGTCGGTTTTGGCAGAAGGAATCGAGAAGATTAAGTGCCATATTTACATGTATTTGAACGCTGGCAACTTTGGGATCATTCCACTACCTTTCATATGATATTGTAATGTTTGCTCCCTAGGAGACAGGAGGGGAAGCTGCCAGCACCCATTGACTACTGTACTTTGCTTTATGCAGTCAGCTTCTTCACTTTGTTTGGCACCATAAACAACTCCACGCTATCCCTTACAAGGTTCAAGCCTGGGGGAGTGTGGTGAAAACAAGTAGCTTATGCTTTTGTTCTAAAAAATTATTCACTTTTTTTACATTTACCTTTCACCTTTTTTGTTTGCTTCCTAATGCAGGCATAAATATTTGTGCAAGCCAGATGCAGCATTATTTTTAAGAGATTTATGCAATTCCTGGATCAACAACTTGGTACTTCAATAAAGACCAAAGACATTGTGTTACTATGATATATTTTGAAACTATCAAAACAAATAACATAATATTTAAAAAAAAGTAATTAAAAGTGAAAGGATCTAAATCCTTGATGAAGATGAATAATGGAATATATACGTCCATCCTACAGACTCATTACCAAAGTTATTATATACTTTTATATATATCCTCTTTTACTCTCATGTGAAAACAATGCAATGACAACTTATTTAAACAAAGATCAATTTTTTAAACAAGTTGATATTTTCACTTATTTATTTCCACCATTTCTGTTTAGAATTCTTAGAAAGAAAATAAGAAGTAATTTTTACTCTACTAATGTATCTAATTTGTAAAATTTAAAGCACTGACTGGCTAGTCAGTCATTATTCCAGTTTTCTACTAAAAAAGTCTGAGGAAACATCGAAAAAGTGTCATAATGAGAATAAAATTGTAATCATGTTAGAATTGACAAAGTATGTTTCTCTAGCTCTTTATCTTTTTTTTTTTTTTCTGGAAACTTCCTTTCCACAGGCTATTCTGGAAATTATTTTCATTCTAACTTTGTTTATGATGGGACTCTCCAAGTTAGAATGGGGTGACGCTGCCTCCTATTCCTAAATTATTAATCCAGAGGTAGGAATCAGAAACAATCTATGTAAATGAGTATTTCTTTGCATAACTAAATAAGCACTTTAATATCCCACTGTCTCTAGTATAGTGCTCTTCAAAACAGTGAAGATGTCAGTTTAGGAGTAATTGATGCTGAAGATACTGATGTTGAAAATAGAGGAATCTAATGTCAGGTAGATGAGATAAAGTATGTGAAAAAATAGAGGCACACAAATAGAGAGAGTTTGAAAGAATTTATCTCTCTGGTTTTATAGTTCAGCACTTTGAATTTCCTGAGTTATTTCAGAATCATTATTATACCTTCCTCTCTTTTTTATTAGTCTAGTTTGACTTGGCATTTTGCTACCTACTATGAGAACAGTTCCTAATAAAAAGTGTTAAACACTTTCTTCAAAGTTTCAGAGAGAAATTTATACTTTATAGGCCATAAATAAAGGGCACAATAGATTAATGTAATTAGTCTACAGATATTTTGCTGCTTGGAAAAAAAAATACCTTCGTTACTGCCTTTATGTTGGTTATAAACCCAAATAGCCACACTTCTCTTACAATTGCTGTCATGTGGCAGCCACACTTTTGTTCAAAAACTCTATGTGTTGCCTTAGCAGATCTTTTATCGTATGTCCCTATGTGGTGACATTTTAAGAAACAAGACAGGCTCTGAGTGAAAGGGGCTAATAATGTAGCATCGCATTCTGGGAGGTTGATTCCCCTGAGAAATGTTGAATGTAGAGAGAAATGCAGTCAAAACTCTAGCGTTGCAAGAATGACCAGGAGTTTAGATTGTCAAGTAGATTAAATGATAGTTATGGAGAGGGCAATTAAGGAGGGCTGGGCAATAGCAGTGTCACTTTTCAACATAATCCAATGAATGCACACTAAATGGATACAAGAAAATAGACTTGGAATTTTGAGACCTGTATCTCATCTCTATATGAGTGCACCAGAAGGTATAACCAGACACATTTTGAAATGAATTTGCAGAAAGCTATTGATGGTTTTGCTTTTATTTTGCTGTTGTGCTTTCCCCCCATTGTTTGTGTATTGCCAACTATTCAAAATGCACCTTAATTAAACAAACAACAAGAAAAGTAAGGTTAGTTTCAACCTGCTTCACTTTTCATTAACTTTTCCTGGACTATAATACTGGCAGCCTGGACATTGCTCCTCAACTTTTCACTTCCCTGAAAACCAGTGGTCCCTTTCAATTCATATACTCTCATCACTTTTAAAATCTGAATACTTTAAAATATAAATATGACAGAATAATTGTTTCTGTTCTCCTTATACTATCTTCTTTATATATTAGACTTCTGTTAATTTATCTTTGTCTAATTTAATTTAATTTTATCAACCCATTAATCTACTTGGCACATTCATTTAAAAATTTCAAATTTGTCTATTCTGACATTCAATTCCTTGTTAAGTATACTTTTTTTCTTAATCCCTATACCTGAATGGGATCAATTTTCCTTCACTCTATAGAACTGTATTGTAGTGCGGGAATGCTGGTGAAAAATTACTTCCATTTTTGTGTGTTTTAAAATATTGTAAAGTGTCTTAATTTTTGAAGAATATTTTACAATTGATAGAATTTTACATATATTATACTGCTTTAATGAATTAATTCCATTGTCTTCTGGAATCCATTGATTCTGTTGAGAAGTCAGATGTCAGTTTTATTGGTTAGTAATTTAAAACACTATGTCTTTTTAAAATTGATTTCTTTAATATTTTCTTTTTTTTAATGCAGATATTTTACTATGATGTTTATATATGTCATTTTATTTGAATTTATACTGCTTGGTGTTCACAATGTTTTACAAATCTATGTTTTAGTATCTTTCTTCAGTTTTAGAAAATTCATGGTGAGTATATCTTCAGATATTGCTTCTATTTAATTTTCTTCTTTTTTCCCCCCTATAAATCAAATTACATGTATACTAAACTTTTTTCAGTGTTTTACACTTGTCTCTAATGTTCCTTTTATGTTGCTTTATTCCTTCTTCTTTGTGTTTCAGTTTAAATATTTTCTACTAGATAGACTTAACCTCAGACTGGATTCAGAATAGGAAGTCCAGTGAACTTGAAGACAGGTAAAAATAGCTAGTCGAAGTAGAACAGAAAAAGAAGAAAGAGCGAGAACCAAAGTAGAACAGAACATCTCTCATATGTACCATAATAGTAAATGGAAAACCTATATGTAACTAGCTTCCATGAAAGGGAGAAAATATAGGGTAAGTCAGAAGAACTATTTGAAGAAATAAGAAATGGGGAATTTCCAAATTGACGAAAGACATTAATGTACATATGTGAGAAGCTCAGCAAAACTCCAAGCAAATAATACACACATAAAACCATGCCATATCATAAATTAATTCTTTAAAACCAAAAAAAGAGTAAATCTTAAGGGACAAGGGAAAAACACTCATTACATATAGTAGAACAACAAAATGAATGACTAATGACTTCCCATCAGGGAAAACAGAATGTCAAATTGCAGGAAGAAAATAAAAATTTTTAGTTATAATTTTATATTCAGTAAAATATTGCTTAAATTTTAACAAGTTTCAAAGGTTATTTCCAGACAAAACCTGAAAGTATTTTTATCCAGTAAATTCACTACAAATAATGTTTAAAAGAAGTTCCTTAAGTGGAAGGAAAAAATTAACAGATAGAAAGTCAGATTTATAATATGTGATGAGAAGCACCAGGAAAGGAATATTTCTAGGAAAATATATAATATCATTGTTTTATATTTATATTTTTATATTTAGAATTTTAAAATTATTAAAAACCTAATGATTCTTCAAAATATGTTAGAGAATTTATTGTGTAGAAGGAAGTAAAATATAAGTCCCCAAATATTTGGAGGAAAGTAAACATATTTTACTGTGATAAAGTTTGTAAAATGATTATAAAATATAATAATATTATTTGCATATTAAAATCTCTAGCACACCAAAACCAAAAATATATAGATAATTTCAATATAAGGTATATTCACCACAAACAGGCAGGGGAAAAAGAACAAAGAACTAAAGAACAAATGGGATTGATGATGGGTTGTAATTAGTATTTGGGTGGTGAACATGATGTAATCTATGCAGAAATAGAAGTATAATGATGTACACCTGAAATTTATACAATGTTATAAACCAATGTTACTGCAATAAACAAACAAACAAACAAAAGAACAAATGAGATATATAAAAACCAAATACCAAGATAGGAAACCCAGACCTAGCAATTATTAATTCTGTATATTTGAGTTAAGATTCTCACTCAAAAGGCAAAGATTGTCAGACTGAATGATCAAGTAAGACCATGTTATATGTTGCTTATAAAAAACACATTTTAAATAAAAAGACATTGTTACTTAAACTAAAATGTTGAAAAATTACATACTGTGCAAACACTAAGCTAAAGTGGGCTGTAGTGGCTATATTAACATCTGACAAGGTAGATTTCAAGTCAAAAGTATTACTAGAGTTAAAAAGGGTATTTTATAATGAACAAAGGACCAATTATTCAAGAAGATCTAACAATCCTAAATGTCTACCTATTAATAGAGCTACAAGATACTTGAAAAAATTGACAGAGCTAAAGGTAGAAATGGACAAGTCCACAACAAATGTTAAATATTTTAATATCACTCTTTCAGTAATTGATAGAGTAAGTGTATAAAAGTCAGTAAAGATATAAATATTAGATCAATACTGTCAACCAGCTCAAGTTCTGCAGATCTAATTGACCTAATTGACATTTAAAGGACACATACAACCTACTACTGAATCATACACACTACTTTCAAGTGTCCACGGAACACTAAGACAAGTCATAACGTGGACCATGAAAACAATTCCAAATGAGTATAAATTAATAAATCAAGAAAAGAATATTTTCTGACCCAAGTTTATTTGCACTATTCTTGATTCTTTTGCATAGATCCGTATTTTCCTCTATTGTTACTTTCTTTTTGTCTGAAGAACTGCATTTAAGATTTCTTTTAGTATGGGTCTTCTGGGGATAATAATCTCATATTTTATATGTAATAAAATATTTATTTTGTTTTCACTTTAAATTATATTTTAACTAGGTATAGAATTCTATGCTGGGAAGCATAGAGGAAAAAGGGGGCAGTGGTGAGGAGACCCTCAGATCACGATGCAGGGAGAGAAAAAAAGGAGAATTGTATAGAAAGAGCCTCAGCTCTTTGAGAGCTGAGATGCAATGCAACTCTGAGAGAGTAGAGTATTGGCCAGGTTGATGGGAGACTCGGAACAAAGATAGCCCATTAGAGGAGTCACGTATTAGGCAGCAATATCATAGCTCGAGTACTCCTACCATGTTCAGTCATTGGCTGAGAGTTGTCGGGGAAGAGTGTGGCTTTGATAAAATGTTCTGGTGGATCCTGAAGTTGTGGCAGGTGAAGGCTGTCAACTAACTTTACTCTTTCTAGCACAGATTCTCTCTTGAAGAGGCTTTTGAGTGGAGCTCTCCCATGGCTGCCACAGAAAGAAACTTTGTTATCCTGATATAAATCATCTTTGATAAAACTACTACTACTATCTTACTTATGATGGAAAACTAAATACTTTCCCCGTGAGCTCAGGAACAAGACAAGACTGTTTGCTTTCACTTTTTTTAGTGAACGTTGCACTAGAAGTATTATCTATCTTAATATAAAGGTATGCTATATATGTTATACGTGTATATGTTAATATAAAGGTATATTACATCTGATTCCTTTTGATGGATGTAGTGTTCTCTCATATCTTTAAGGGTGTAAAGTAGTGTGTCTTCCCCATAAATAAACTGATTCTCTCAAGTTACTTTAGTTTTCATGTTAGTTGCTTTCCTGGTGATTTTGATCTATTATCTCCTGCATAAGATAGAGGTACAAAAAAGCAAGTTCAACTAAGATGCATGTGGGAATACTTGCCCTCTCTATCCTTTACTGTAGATTGATTTTGCTGTCCCTTATCATGCTGATAATATTTTTAGGGGTTTTTTTTTCATTCATTTGGACTTTCCATACACTGTAGAGAAAATAATGGCGATCTCCTGCTTGAGGGTGAACACCTTTCTCCCAGTTAAAATACCAAATAGCAGAAGACGTCCTTGGATATCCCTTAATCCTCATGTGAACAGTATGGTCTCCCAACCTTCAACTTTTCCTCCCAGGCAAGAGAATTTGTGTTTTACCTGCACAAGAGTATAATCCTTCGGTCCTCTCTTAAGTAGGGGAGCTACAATCTCCTGCCTGCGTGGAGTGGGGAGAGGATACTTAGGTATAATTTCTTCTCAATTAAACTTTCAACCAGTTCACCTGCTTTAAAGGTCACCTTCCTTCACCTTTCAGAGTTGACTGCCACCAATTACCATGGCTTCTGGGAGCACTATGGGGACATATTAACTTTATTCTTAACTTTCCCCACTGCTAAATTAAGATTCTGTCTTCTCAAGCTTACTGCATTTAACCAAAAGACACTGTTATCTCTTTAATCCTTTCAAATACTCTTAGGCTATATGAATGCATGCATGTGTGTATAATTTTTCTATCATCCTAGGATCTCATGCTCTTGGGGTTTACTTTGAGGTTTTAAACCCAATAGCTTGAGTTCTCCTGGTGTTTGTGACTGCTGACTTTCACTTACCATGAATTTTGTAATTTCTGATTTTGAGCTTGTGAGCTCATCTTACTCTGGCCTCTTTTGATTTTCTCCTTTATAAATCCTACATAGACTAATGTGTCCCTCCAGAGCAATTTTGCATTTGATTTCTAGACCACCCAAGGTTTGTACCACACCAGGATCATTTTTTAATTGCTACTTTCTCAGCTTGGGATATCCCCATGTTATGAGCATTGTGTAAATTCATGTTCAAACACGTCAAAGTTGCAAGGCTATTCTTTTGATTTCTTGTGAAAATTTTTGTCCCCCTTCTCTCCCAACAGAGCCATGGTAGAGGCAAGCTTAATTTTCTCCGCTGACAGATTTAGTTAGTTCCATTATCACTGACACTAAAGGCCTTTGATGGTACCTACTCTATAGGAATTTTGCCAGCCTGAAAGCCCTGTACTCTTAAGCATTACTATTTCAATAACTTCACAGGACTCTTGCTGTATCATCTTATTTAACTCTGTCTAGTTCTCAGTGCATTCTTCACTTCTGGCATCTAGAATTTCTCCTTTTCTTTTTTGCAAATTATTGAATATTTTTTTTTTAAAAAATCATATTTTATCTAGAAAATCTAGTTTTCCTTTTTCAGGAGGAAAAATAAATAAATAATTGTAATTTCATTACTCTAGTCCACCACACACCGTTAAGTAATGTTATAAAGAAATCATTCTTTCTTTACGTTTCTTAATGATGATATGTGTTCAGCAAGATAAAGAACTTACTAAGTAGGGCCATGCTGTATGTGTGTGTTTCCTTTTTCATCATCCTTTCTGAAAATCTCAAAGCTTTCAGTGTCAGAGCATGTGCTCATGTGCCAGTCAATCTTTCAGACCTACACTTAAATTGGTTATGGTTTGCTGCACTAAGCAAAGATTTTCTCAGCCCTCAAAATAAACTCTGCTTTTTTTTATCTTCTCATCTGTCTTCCAGGTAGAAATTTTCTTACGTGTCTTAGGTTACATCTTTTTGCTTGACATTGTGCTCCCAGCTTATCTTTAAGCAAATTCTTTGTTATAAACCAGGAAACAGTTGCTGGCTTTTCCTACTTTCATGCATCTCCTTAGGAATTCGGTATTAGTGGTCTGGTTGATTTGTGAGGCTATCTTTTCAGTTGATGGAAAGGATGGCTCATAGTGACACTTTGAAGCCACTCAAGAAGTCGAATGTGACATCCATGGCAAGTCTGTCCTCACAGCAGGAGAGATTTTGTGCTCAGCTCTGCTTTATTGACCTTTTGCTCAATTTGTCCTTTCATGCCATAAGCCATGATTCAGAAATAGATGCTTGCTTTCTCTACTTTTCAAGTATTACCACTTGCCAAATAATAGACCACATGACAGCATTGCCTAAGAAGAAACTTGTGTTATTTAATGACGTTTCCGATTCATAACAGAAATCACTCTATTGTCAAGGGTTTTCTTCCAGGTGTATATTGTAAATCACATCAATTCACGACTTATGTTCAAGTAAGTGTGTGTGTGTGTTTGTGTGTATATGTGTGTGTGTGTGTATATATATATGTATATCCTTAGGAAATTATGTATATAGTGTGTATATGTGTATTTACGTCTTTGGTGAACTCATCTAGTTTTATGGTTTTAAGTATCATCTATATCCTAACATTTTAAAATTTATATTTCAAGCCCCATTTCCTTCCCTAAACACCAGCCACATGTATCCAATTGTCTATTCAATATTTATATCCAACTGTCCAATCAATACGTGATAGAAAGCTCAAATTTTCCACTTTCAAAACTTATTGGTTTTCTTTATCATCCAATTTTTTTCTACACCAATCTTCCCCGTTCCAGGTGATCCCATCCTTTCTATTGCTCAGGTGAAAAATCTCGAAGTTGTCTTCAACTCTCGTATTCCTCTCATAGTCCCATATCCAATCAGTCATGAACTGGTATTTCTTCATGAACTGGTTGATATTTCTTCAAAATAGGTCTAAAATCTGAAACTTCTCAACACCTCCACTAGTAGCACAAGATATTTGTTGTCTCTCACATGAATTATCATAATAGCTTTTACTTTTTCATGCTTTCCTCCTACAGCATATTATCAATACTCTAGTCAGAGTAAACTTTTAATAAGTCAGAATATCACTACTCTGCTCAAAAACCTATGGCTCCCCATTTCACTCAGTATAAAATCATAGCTAAGAACAATCCTACCGTGTTGGCAGTATCATTATTACAATTTTACAGATGGAGTAACTAAAGCACAGACAGGTTCAGTTTCTTGACCCATATTATCTGGCTAATAGTGGCAGTATAAAATTTGAGCCCAAGAAGTCATTTTCCAGTGCCTATGCTTTTAACCATGACTTTATACTATCTCTCAGTAGTAAGGTATCTAAGCCTTGAATGTTTTCCACATGTTCCCTTCCCTAATTTCCACTGACTTGTCTTACTTCATATCTCCTTTTAGTCTCCCACTTGTTCAGTCAAACTGAACTGTCAATATTCCCCAAATATTCCAGGCACAATCCTGCATCAGGTCCTCTGCACTGGCTCTTCCTCTCTGCTAGAGCTCTCTTCCACCAGAAATTCTTTTGGCTCACACTCTCATCACATACCTGCACTCAAATATCACCTTCTCACTCAGACCTATCTTGACTTCTTTATTGAAAATTTCAATGTCCCCTCCTCTGGTCTTAGACTGCTCTAGATCCACTCAATGATTGTCCACAAACCTATCACTATATAACAGACTATCAAATCTACTTCCTAATTAATTACACTTAGTTTATTTTGGTGTCATACAGAAAAAATAGAGAGGAAAAGTAAAATTAGTAATTTAGGAAATAAAATAACGAAAGTTAAATTTTATATATCCTACTCATTCCTTAATTTATGTACAGCCTTTTCCCCTGAGTTTATTGTAAAATATTTACTAACAATTCTAAACTGTGATAAGTAAAAATGCACTTGAATTTGTAGTGCAAGGTTAAGGGGAGATTGAGGTAAGAATTTCCCATCTTCTAAGGTTGACTTTAAAGACCAAATAAACTAAATATAATGAAGATTAGCAATTGACATTTTCATGATCATTTTCAGCATAACTGTTATTTCTCCTTCAAGCAGTTTTCACTGTATATAACTCCCTTCATAAACAGATAAAAAATCATTTTGAAAATAAGCTATTAACAAATATTTACTGAACACTTCCTAAATCTAAATCTAAATATGTTAATATAGGATCTCATTTAATCATCACAAATGTTCATGAGGCTCTATTACATACCATATTTTATAAATAAGAAATTCAATTTTAGAGTTTAAATGTCTCACTCAAGCTTATCTAGTTAGTAAGTGATTTATTCAGAATTTAAATTCAATATTTCCTCCCAATAGAGAATGAGTTCCTCCCATGGACATCTCCAAATTTCTTCCCCTATCTTAGTACAGAGAAATGAAAACTCATGTGTAGATATCATTTAACCTGATATTTATTACTATGGCTAGTGTCATTTCACAATACTCATCTTTATTAAGATACTACATACCCTCTTAAATGTTTTAAAATATTACCATAAGCCTAATACAATTATTACCATTTATATTGATTTATGATCTTCCCAGGGAATTAAATATGTTTTCATGTACACTGATATAATTTATAAAGGGGAGAACAATGTGAGACAGACTATGTTGGCAGGCATAAACACAATTATAGAAATGTAATTAATTCTTGCTCATTCTTATATACTTCTTAAGTCCTGAAATTCTTTTGAGATTTTCTTCTCCCCAGGTATATATTTTATTGTCTCTGATTTTCAAGGGTGTTCTTTATTAAACTATCTGTATCTTCTCAAGTAAGCTTACCTGTGATGAGCTGAAGTTTATAAAGCAGAATGACTTTCAGCTTTCACATTTCCTGAAGGTTACCATAAATTAATTTATGATGGAGCTATTTATTGAACAGACTAATATCTAGACATTCATTATTAGCATAAAAGAGACTCTCCATCCTCCCCTCATATAACCTATTAATATTAAAATGTTTTGCATTTCAATTTACTTTATAACTTCTGTGTAAATTAAAGTTTTTTAAAGTAAAATTTGAAGAAAAAAATACAGATTTCAGATTTGAGATTAACATTTCAACTACTTTTTTCAGTTGTTTTCTCCAATTGGAACATTATTTGATTTATAGGTGAGATATGTTACCAAAAAGGGCCTTGCACTTCAGAAAAAATGTGCATATAGTTTAGCTCATGTTAATATGTATGTTGTCAAATGTAAATGGTTAAAATATTGAAATCATTCTTTGGAATCTTTACCCAAATGAATACAGAAAGAAGCTGTAATATCTTCTTAGAGCATAATATTGAGAAAAATAACTGAGTTAAAACATGATGGGTGATTTTACGGCAAATTATATTCAGAACCAAATTAATAGCAGATGAAGAATTGTGATGCCTCAAAAATACAAATTATTGATTTTGAAAAAATTGTAAAACACAAAGAAAGCTATGGTAAAGCTCAAATACTGAATTAGCAATATAACTGGTTAACTTCAACTGAACTGTTATTTGCTCCTCTGTAATACGGAGACAATAATGCCAGCCTGGTCTTCCTCACAAAGATTTTGTAACATTAAAGGAGTTGACAAATATGAAAATAAAACTATTATAGAGAAATTCAACCTCTTTAACCTATTTATGCTGCCCTTTTTGATCTAGCCTACCTATATTACCATCCTCACCTCCAAACACTTTCTATTAAACAAAGTATGCTACTGCAATTTTATTATATTATGTACTCTTGCCACCACCAATTGCAATCTTTCTACATCCTTCCCTGTTTCCCTTTTAAACATGTTTCTTCATCTTAATTTGTCTCTGTTCAACTCATTTCTATAGCCTATTCTGTATCAGTTAGCGTACAGACAGGAGAACTGAAACATCTTCTGCACATTTCAAACATATAAAAATTTAGTCACAAATTTGTTTGGAAGGCCTAAAGTTGCAAAAATGAAAAAAGAAGTTTCACAGAAACATGGAAGCTGCTACCACTGTAGATGGAGCTCACAAGTCTACATTTGCAGCACCTGCGCATCCAGAGCCTTCGCTATTGCGACTGCTGCTAATGGTGTTGGAGCACACAGTTTTCTGGAGGTGCCCAAATCTGCTATTGATTCTTCTACCACAGTCAGAGCAAGAAATGACCTTTTCTCTTTCACAGTCCCTTCTAATTTCCCATCAGGGGTTGCCAATAAAAGCAAGCAAGTAGAAATCAGCAGGTGAGGGAGTCTAGGAAACATGGTTTCTAGATTCTCAGCTCCCTGTGAAACTGTGGAGAGCTAAGGAGGGTGGGGATGCAACTTGAAACCAATATGCAATATCTGTCAGAGTGCCTGTACTAGTTTGCTAGGGCTGTTGTAACAAAGTGTTACGGACTGTGAGGCTTAAACAACAGAAATTTATTTTCTCACAATTCTGGAGACCAGAAGTTCAAAATCAAGATGTCAGTATGGTTAGTTTCTTCTGAGGGCTGAGAGGGAAGGATCTGTTCTAGATGTCTTGCCTTCACTTGTAGATGGCTGCCTTCTCTCTACATCTTTTCACATTATCCTCCCTATCTGACTGTCTGTGTCTAAATTTTCTTAAAAGGATACAAGTGGATTGGATTAGGACCCATCCTAATGACCTCCTTTTAATTTGATTAGGTCTATATAAAGACCCTATCTCCGAATAAAGTTACATTCTGAGGCACTGAGGATTAGGACTTCAACATACAAATTTAAGGGAGACACAATTCAACCCGTAAGAGTGTCCCAATGTGGCAAGTATATAAATGATTCGTAGCCCATATGGGAGTTTATGGAACTTCTCTATTTGTATGTTTCTTTTTGCCCTACTGTGGGAGAAATTTTGTTTTACTTATCTTTTAACCTCATCTAGTGGTCAGACGCTTGGCACATCAGAGAGTAGCAATATGTGTCAGTTGGTCAATAGTTATAGACTGATTGAGCTAAACATTTAATATTACATTAAAGACTTCCAAAACTAGAAGTCAGTTTGCATTTTAAAGCTATTCAACCTTGCTTTCCTATGCTAACTATTGCATTCATTTGTTTAGTATAAATCTACTGATATCCTGTGCGCAGACAGGATATTTTACAGAGGCAATATAACAGTTACACATTGGAGATAGAAATTCAAAATTCTTTAAAAAAAATCTTCCAAAAGCTTATATTCAACAGGAAGACAAAGAGAGCTAAATCAGTAATCCTCTCATAGCTTGAAAATTGCTCTTAGATAAATCCAGTGCTCTGAGAGCAAATGTAGGCTGCTCAGACTGCTCATCTTTCTACAGTACTCATTTCTACTCCCACATATTAATCACAATGCTCATCCCACCACAAATGAATGTCATATTACTCTCTACCTACGTGATATATACCCATCAATACTTAAGTTATTCTGCCTTCCGTCTCTAAACACTCATACCTACTATGTTCCCTACCATAATGCCTGGAAGTTACTTTCTATATTTCTCTCCACTCCTTCCCTCTCCTCTCTTCCCCTCTTTCTTTCCTTCCTTTCTCACTTCATTTTAACAAATTCATAGCAATTACAGTCAGTTTTGCTACAATACAACATGTGTGTTGATTAAAATCAATGTGCTATCCAAAAATCATGCTATGAAAATCACAAGGTTTTGGGGAAAATAGGATTTTGATTTATGTCTGACTATATATAATCAGAATTTTGTAACTCATTTTTCCTTTATAGCTTGTATCATAAGACTTGCATATATACATTTATTTCTTAATGTCAGTAATTAACTCATTCTGAGTCCTTGATCTTCTTTCCATTAATTAATTAATTTTTAATATGAATAGTAATTTAGAAATTTTATATAGTTATATATCTCCATTAAATCACTCATTAAATTATGTGGTTCTGGATAATAAAATGTTCCTTTTGTAAAGATTTGAGAAAAAATTCATTTCTGGTCACAATTCTTTTCTCCCAGAGTACCAGCCACCTAGAGAACACAGGTGTCATTATCTTTTGCATACACACGTTGGCTATATCTGAAAGTAATCAAAGTGTGAATAAATTGAGAGACAATAGATTGTGTTTGTCAGGAAGACTAACATTTGAGCCAGACCCCTGTTTCTGATTTCTTATCCATTCAAAAAAAAAAAAAAATCAGACAATTGAGTCCCTTTGGGCCTAATTTTTATACTTGTTAAATGAGGATAATAAAAGTATCAACTTCATAGTCTTGTAGAAAAAATTAAATAAATTAATATAAAATGTGTAGAGTAGTGCCTGACATATAGTGTACATTCAATAAATGCTTTCATCACCATCATAATCATCATCATCATTGTTGTTATAGTTATCCAGACAGACAGAATCCATCTAAAATTTGTTCGGATGTAAGACAGAGAAAATGCCATAGATTCCAACACCTTTGTGAAACATTAGAATGAGTGGGCAAATATCCTAAGACATCCCCTTTACTTTGCGCCAATGAGACAGGAATATATGTGATGTATTTATGAAAAGTTCCAGACCACATATAAAAATAATTAAATGATTAATTTATTTCTAAAGAAAAATCTGAGAAATCAAAGGACATGAAATCATGAATAAAAACACAAAAATGTCCATTAAAATGTAAACATAGTAATAAGTTGTCTTTCAGATATAGAGATAGAAATAGATAGCCAATAGCAAGTCTAAATATAAACACTCAATTCATATAATATTTAATTAATCATAGTGATGAATATTTAAATAACATTGAACTCCCTTATGAAGAAATATTTCACTTAATTATTAAGACATTTGAAACGAGAATCATTGAACTATTTTCTTATGCCGTGTGTTTATATTGCATATGAGAGAGCTTTGAATTTAGACATGAGTAAATGATTTGAAAAATACCAAGATATTAAGATTTTATAAAAAATACATCTCTTTGGAGGTCCGTGTGCATGAATACGTGCATAGGTCTGTGTGTATGCCCACACACTTACACACTTATCTGGCATTTTCTACTAACTCAGAATTCAGAGTAACACAAGCATCTAAGAGAATAGAATAATTTATTGTCTTCGTTAGAACATCAAATGGTTAATGCTCATTCTTAGCTTTTTTAAATTTGTTACTATTTATTCTAAAATTTTATATTGAACTTATATAGCATTTTTCAACTCTTTAAATGGCTAAAATATATCCAATTCATACTATTCACAGAACAAAAAATTCATAATATCTAGTATAGGCACCCTGTGTTTTTATTTTATAGGCATCTATGTTATTTTCTTATTTTGTTCAAATATTATTCTGGTTCATATTTGCTCTTTAAAATTTGAAAGCAATACACAATTTACTATATTTGTAGAAAAATACATTTTTAATAATTTTTACTAATTTTGAGTTATTTCAGATCTAGATAAGATTTATTGTATACATTCTTGTTACTCTTTTAAGTTTCCAGTTAATAAGTAGAATTTTCTAGATTTAAAATCAACTCAATGTATAACAAAGATGCCCTGTCGGTAAGATAAATTGTTGCTGGTTTCCAGCTGGCCATCTTTCTCTTCTCTTTGACATGCTAAGGGATTATACTTCTATATCCTCTGGCTATTTACTCTCAAAGATTTAACCCACACTTGGGTGCCAATGGCATAAAACCTACTTACCATAAACCTGTGTCAAGTTAGAGTTTTATAAATTTCAATACCCAAATAAATATTTTTAGGATAATAAATCACTGTTAGACATGCAATACATATGAGACATAAGTTAGCCTCTCCTTATTTTCTTAAAAAGAGTGCTTGAATAGCTAATTATGCTCCTTAAAATGAGATGACTCAATCTGCCCTGGGTAGTATTATAGCTGAAAGGCTTAGCAATTTTCTATAGTACTGGCTTCTTAAAACCATTAATGTAAAAATAACATAATTCCTTCAAACTGAGCTTTTCTTACATTTACCAGCATGCTACACAAAATAACTATGTTAAATGAATTTAACAAATAAATGACATTTTCAATCCAAAAAGAAGAAATGTATTAGTTTAAATATTTTACGTCATCATGTTTGAAAAACCATCAGAACAAACAAACTATACACTCACTTGAAATTATATGAGGGATTAAGTAACAACTTTAAATATGTTATTAAGGAGGAAACTAACATTTTAACAATAAAGAATAATGTAAATAGTTTTCTTTTCAGTATACTCTTCTGGGTTATTCTGACATTTCAAAATATATATATTATATTCAAAAATATATTCAAATATAAATGTCTCTATGTGACTTCAGCATAAAAATCTATGAGTTAACATGGAGATTTTGAAAAGAATGATTACTTTTTATCACTATGTTTATTATTTTTTCTTGGCCTTATTAAAATACAAAATACCTAGAGGAAAATGATATAGTTTCTCTTGACATAAAAACCACATAAAAAGCATGGTGATATTTCATTTTTAAAAATTCTTTATCACCAAGTTACTCATAGGTTTGTTGTTAGTTCCAATAAAAATCATAGAAAATTAATACTCATCACGTATTATTTAGTTACTTAGGTGATTTGCCAATTGCTAAAATTCCATCATGGTAACTTTAAGGAGAATTAACAAAATTTATGTCGAGAATAATGACTGCGGTGCACTTGTATTTATAAAGAATAAAATATTTTGAAACCATGCTTTTTGTCTCATTCATCTACATTTTTAAATTAAAATTTATTCACTTCCAATCATGAATTAACAAGGACAAGACTTATGCATTAAAAACAACTAAAAAACTGAAAACCAAACAAACTTGGCAAAAGGAGGTAACATCACCAAGATGATGACATAGGTTGTTCCTGACTTTGCTCCCCATCACAAGAAGAATGACAAACAACTATTCAAGAACAAGACACCACTGAAGGAATCCTAGAACATGGGGGTGAGACTGAACCATGTCCCTGTACCTCAGAGACCAAGACAGGCTGCATTAGAAGGTTAAGAGAAGTTGATACACTGTTGATTGCATTGCCCCTCCCCCAAGCCAGTGCAGCACCATGTGGAGAGGTCTCCCCTGAGCCTCCAGTCCCCCCAGTGGGAAAAGAGAATGGTGGGGAGCAGCCAGCTCCCACCCAGCATTGTGTGTTGCTTTGTGGGAGCCCTTATTCTGATCTCACGTCATGCAGAGTGCGGGGGAATCTGACTGTGATGGAGAAGGTCAGAGGAGCTTGCAAAAACTAGGACCCATATCTTGGCCATCTGAGTTCATACCTGCAGTGATCAAGTAGTAATTCCAACCAGCTCCTTTACTTATCTTCAGAACCAAGTCAGGGCATAGTCTGACCAGGGAACTCAGTGGGGTATAGATCTGTCTGATTTGAAACCTCAAGCAAGGAGCATTACCAGCCCCAGAGCTCGGTTTGCCCACATCCAGGCAAGGTCCTTGGAGAGTGCCTTCCAGCCCCATCTGACCAGAAGGGCTGATGACAACTTTTGGAAACTGTGTGGTCCAGTGGTGATTGAGCTGAGAATTGGGTGAGCTGAGCTGATTGCCCCCACAGCAAAGCCAGTATTTGGTGTGGAGTCTTCCCATGCTGTACACAGGCAGGAGGATCAATTCATAGCCAAAGTTGAGCATAGCTCTAGGGCCCTCCCAAGCAGAGAACCTGTTTGAGAAATTGAGAGGAGCCTGGAGCGGCCCCTCCTCTTCCCGGCCAGCCAAGAGAGATGAGACATACCCCACCAACTGTGGCTCCTGGCCCCACTTGACCAGAAGGGCTGGTGAAAACATCTGAAAGCTGTGCAGCCCAGTGGTGCCCAAGCTGAGAAAAAGGAAGGCATAGCAAATAGTTTGCACAGCAAAGCCAATGGCCCTTCTTGGCCAGGGAACTTGGGATGTGGGTTGGCTTGAGTTAAGACAAAAAACAAAGAGCTTTACTGGCTTTAGTGCTACTTCTCCCACTGCGCCCAGGCAGGAAATCTAGTTCATAGCTCCTCTCATTGCTGAACACAACCTTCAGCTGGTGCAACCAGGGAACTTAACCAGAGCGCATCGGAAGCTGCAAAGTCTAGTCAACAGCCCTATGTACAGTGGCACTTGAACAGAGAGCACAGCCTGTGATTCTCCCATCTTCATAGCAAAACTGGTGGCCTCTCCTGATTGGGGACTTCAGTGCATTCTTGCCTGATTGGGGGTTCCAAACAATGAACTGCATAGGCTGTGGTCCCATCCTACTGCCCTGCCAGGCCAGGGAAGCTAATTCATAGGGACATCTACAACTGAATATAGTACCTAGTCCCAAACACCTAAAAAGCCTGACCCGAGAATCCGGGCAACCATGAAGCCCATCCTACATCCTTGATTGGGTAGAGAACCAGGTCAGCAATCCTATCAAATGATTCTCAGCCCGTGGCATACCCCCCATCCCCAACCTCAACAGTTGCCTTGCCCAAAAATAGACCATAACAGCAGGCCTCACCTGCCGGAGGACATTACCAGCAGTCACACCCAGAAACCCAAACTGAGCTGATTCACCATTCAAGATCTGTCTCTGCCAAAACAAACCTGTAAAGTCTAGAAGAGGAACCTGATTACTCAAATGCGCAGATACCAACATAAAGAATCAAGGATCATGGAAGATCAGGTAAATATGACACCACCAAAGGAAACAATAAAACAATAGACACCATTAAAAAAAAAAAGCCAAACAGAAATCCTAGAGGTGAAATATACAACAACTGAACTGGAGAATTCAATAGAGAGTTTCAGATGCAGACTCAACCATGCAGAAGAAAGAATCAGTGACCTGGAGGTGACTGAAATTATCCAGTCAGAGGAGCAAAACGAAAGAAGAATAAAAAAAGAATTAAGAAAGCCTATGAGACTTATAGGCACAACGAAAGAAACAATGTTTGCATTATGGGAATTTCAGAAGGAGAAGAGAAAGAGAAAGGGGCAAAAAGTAAATTTAAAGCAATAATTGCTGGAAACTTCCCAAACCTGGGAAGAGAAATGAGCATCCAGATCCCTGAGGCCCAAAAGTCTCCAAATAGGTTGAACCTGAATAGGGCTACACCAAGACATTACTAATTAAATTGTCAAAAGTCAAAGACAAAGAAAGAATTTTAAAAGCAGCAAGAGAAAAGAGAGAAGTTACATTCAATGGAACTCTCATAACACAATTAGTGGATTTCTCAACAGAAACATTTCACGCCAGGAGAGAATAGGATGACGTATTCAAAATATTGAAAAACAAAAAAACTTTTTAACCAAGAATACTATGTCTGGCAAAGATGTCCTTCAGAAATGAAGGGATAAAGACTTTCCCAAACAAACAAAAGCTGAGGGAGTTCATTACCACTAACTGCCTTACAAGACATGCTAAAGGGAATTATTGGAGTGGAAGTAAAAGGGTGCTAACTAACATCATAAAAATATACAAAAGTAGAGTCCCGGCCCTATGGCTGGGTGGTTAAAGTTCCACGTGCTCTGCTTTGGCAGCCCAGGTTCACAGGTTCAGCTCCTGGAAGTGGATGTACTCCACTCACCAGTCATGCTGTGGTTGTGTCCCACACACAAAATAAATAGAGGAAGATTGGCACAGATGTTAGCTCAGGGCTAATTTTCCTCAAGCGAAAAAAAAAGAAAAAAGAGGAGGATTAGCTCAGGGTGAATCTTCCTCAGCAAAAAGTAAATAAATAACTAAAAAGGTAGCATAAAACTCACTGGTAATTGTAAATATATAGTCAAAGTTACATGCTGTTGTTTGGTAATTGTGATGCATAATTCACTTAGAACTTTAGGTTAAAAGTTAAATAAAAATAAATACAGTAAAAATAACCATAGCTATAATAATCTGCTATTAATTAAACAATATAACAATATGTAAATTGTAACAGCAATAACCTAAAATGTGAGAGGGAGAAGAAGTAAAAGTGTAAAGTTTAGAAATTCTATTGAAATTAAGTTGTTATCAGCCTAAAATACAGGGCTATAATTTTAAGATATTTTATGTAAGCCTCATGGTAACCACAGAAAAAACCCATAGCAATTACACAAAAGAATATAATAAAGAAGTCAAAGCATACTGATGATACACAAAGTAGTGATACAAAAGACATTAAAACACAAAATAAGACAGCAGGATAAGAAATAAGGAAAATGGATCTACAAAACAACTAGGAAACAATTAATAAAATGGCAATAGTAAGTCCTTACCTACCAATAATTACTTTAATTGTAAATAGATTAAATCTTCCAATCAAAAGACATAGAATGGCTGACTGGATAAAAAACAAGATCCAACAATATGCTGCCTATAAGACTCACTTTACCCCTAAAGACAAACATAGACTGAGAGTGAAGGGATGGAAAAAGTCATTTCAAGCAAACAGTAACCAAAATAAAGCAAGGATAGCTATATTTATTTCAGAGAAAACAGATTTTAATCTAAAAATGGTGAAAAGAGACAAAGAAGGCCATTACATAATGAGAAAGGGATCAATCCATCAGGAAGATATAGCAATTATAAATATTTATGTGCCCAATATTGGACCACCTAAATATATAAGGCAAAAACTAACAGAGCTAAAAGGAGAAAATGAACAGTAATACAATAATAGTTGGGGACTCTAATATTTCCTCTCAACAATGGATAGATCATCCACACAGAGAATTAATAAGGAAATAGTGGATTTGAACAACACTATAGACCAAATGGATCTAACAGACATATACAGAACATTCTATCCAACAACAGGAGAATACACATTATTCTCAAGCACAAATGGAACATTTTCTAGGATAGACAATAAGTTAGGCCACAAAACAAGTCATAGCAAATTCAAAAAGATTGAAATCATACCAAGTATCTTCTCTGACCACGACAGCATAAAACTAGAAATCAACAACAGTAGGATAAATATAGGTGCAAAAATTCTCAATATAATACTAGCAAATCAAACTCAGCAGCACATTAAAAGGCTCATTCATCAGGATCAAGTGGGATTTATCCCTGGGATGCAAGGCTGGTACAATATACACAAATCAATCAATGTGACACATCACATTAATAGAATTAAAAAAAAGACTCATATGATCATCTCAATAGATTCAGAAAAAGCAATTGACAAATTCAACATTCATTCATGACAAAAACTCTTAAATTAAGAGTAGAAGGAACATATCTCAACATGATAAAGATGATACATGAAAAGCCCACAGCTACATCAGACTCAACGCTGAAAGGTTGAAAGCTCTTCTTCTAGGATAAAGAATAAGAAAAGGGTGCTCACTCTCATCACTTCTATTCAACGTAGTACTGGAATTCCTAACTAGACAAGCAGGCAAGAAAAAGAAATAAAATGTATTAAAATTGGAAAGTAAGAAGTAAAATTGTCTCTATTTGCAAATGATATGGTTTTATATATAGAAAATCCTAAAGGCTGAACCAAAAAACTGTTAGATCTAATCAATGAATTCAGTAAAGTTGCAGGATACAAAATTAACACACAAAAATCAGTACATTATTATACACTAACAATGAATTTTCCAAAAAAGACATAAATAAATCACATTTACAATAGCATCAAAAACAATGAAATATTTAGGAATAAATTTATCCAAGAAAGCAAAAGATCTTTACTGTGAAAACTATAAGACATTGATGAAAGAAATAGAAAAAGACACAAATAAATGGAAAAGTATCTTGTGTTTATGGACTGGAAGAAGTAATATTGCTAATATATCAATACTACCAAAAGCCATCTCTAGATTCAATGCAAGCTATCAAGATTGCAGTGGCATTTTTCACGGAAGTAGAAAAAACACACTTAAAATTTATATGCAACCACAAAAGACCCCAAACAGCCAAAGAAATCCTGAGACAGAAGAACAAAGCAGGAGGTATCACACTCCCTGATTTCAAGCTATAGTCATCAAAACTGTATGGTATTGGCATAAAAACAGAAAAATGGACCAATGGAACAGAATCAAGAGCCCAGAAATCAACCCACGCATATACGGTCAACTAGTATTTGACAAGGTATCCAAGCATACTCAATGGAGAAATGACAGTCCCTTCAGCAAATGGTGCTGGGATAATCGGATATTCATATGTAAAAGAGTGAAAGTGGACCCCTATCCTACACCACTCACAAGAATTAATTCAAAATGGATTAGGGACTTAAATGTAAGACCCGAAACTATGAAGCTTGTAGAAGAAAACATAGGAATAAAGCTTCCCGGTGTGGGCCTTGGTGATGATTTTTTGGGTATGACACCTATAGCACAAGCAACAAAATCAAAATAAACAAGTGGAACTATATCAAACTAAAAAGCTTCCGTACAGCAAATGAAACCACTAACAAAGTGAAAAGACAACCTATGGAAGGGGAAAAAATATTTGCAAACCATAAGTCTCATAATGGGTTAATATGTAAAATATATAAAGTATTCATTCAACTCATAGCAAAAAAGCAAATAATCCAGTTCAAAAATGGGCAAAGGACCTGAATAGACATTTTTCCAAAGAAAATATATGAAAGGCCAACAGGTATATGAAAAGATGATCAACATCACTAGTTATTAGGGAAATGCAAATTAAAACTGCAGTGAGATATTACTCCACACCTTCCTCAAATTGGCCATCATCAAAAAGACAGGAAAGAACAAATGCTTGTGTGGAAGTGGAGAAAAGAGAACCCTTGTGCACTGTTGGTGGGATTGTAAATTGGTACAGTTGTTTTAAAAAACTTAAATGAGGACAAAAAAAGGAAAAGATAAATATAGAAACAGATTACTTAAAGTTTTTCTTAAATGTATTTTTGGGATTGTAAATTGGTACACTATGGAAAATGGTATGGAGGATCCTCTGAAAGTTAAAAATAGAACTGTCATATGATCTAGCAATTCCACTTCTGGGAATATATTCAAAAGAATCAAAAACACTAACTCAAAAATATATCTACACCCCTAAGTTCATAACAGTATTATTTACAATAGCCAAGAAGTGGAAACAATCTGTGTTCATCAATAGATGAATGGATAAAGTGGTTGTGGTATATATATATATACAATGGAATATAATTATTATTCAGCCATAAAAATGGGGAAATCCTGGGCCTGGCTCGGCGGCATAGTGGTTAAGTTTGAGCGCTCCGCTTTGGCAGCCCAGGGTTCGCAGGTTCAGCTCCCGGGCACGGACATATACACTGCTTATCAAGCCATGCTGTAGCAGGTGTCCTGCATATAAAGTAGACTAAGACAGGCGCAGATGTTGCCCAAGGCCAGTCTTCCTCAGCTAAAAGAGGAGCATTGGCAACAGTTGTTAGCTCAGGGCTAATCTTACGAAAAAAAAGAAAAAAAGGGGAAATCCTACCATTTGTGACAACACAAGTTGGCCTTGAAGGCATTACAATAAGTGACAAAGTCACTTATGGTAAGTCACACAAAGAGAGACAAATACTGTATGGCCTCACTTATATGTGAAATCTAAAAACAAACGAACTCATAGTAAAAGAGATCAGACGTGGTTACCAGAGGCAGAGGATAAGGGTAGGAGGAATTGGAGAAAGGTAGTTGAAAGGTACGAATATCCAGTTATAGGATAAATAAGTACTAGGGATATAATTTGTGACATGATGACTATAGTTAACACTGCTGTATGATACACAAGAAAGAGTAAAGCCTGAGTTCCCATCACAAGGAGATAAATGTTTTTCTTTCTTTTCTTCTTTCTTTTCTTGTTATTGTGTCTATATAAGATGATGGATGTTAGCCGAACCTATTGTAATAATTATTTCACAATACATATAAATCAAACAACCATGCTGTATGTCAATTATTTCTCAATAAAGCTGGGAAAAAAAAACTTGGCAAGAGATGAACGTGTTTCGGATATTATACACTAAAAAGTGTGAGACTTTGTTACAGACATGAAAACAAATGAGATATCCTTCATGTTGACTCAGATTTTCTGCCTATATGCATTTTTTAAATTATATGATCAGGTATGAGAAACCAGAGTGCAAGAGACTTGCTGAGATGAGAAGGTAAAGATTGGAAATCTGGGGAGCCTGAGATGGCTGAAACTTATAGAGCTAAGTTCTGGAAAGGAGGAGACCACAAAGAAAAATAAACCCAGAAATATGTTTAGTGTCCTAATTAATATTTTCTGAGTATGAAACTATGCATGTATGAAGAGTAATTCTAAAAGGCCAGGAAAAGAAAAAGTGAAGAATTGTAAACTTAAAAATATCCATTAATCACATAGAACAGAGAGATATTTGAGCTATGTACAGGCAAAATGAAAAGTCTTTAGTGACCACCTGGGTCATTTAGTGAAGATACCAGAAGTCTCACGTAGTAATAGGGCTGAGCTAACCCTTGAGTAAAGGACACAGTTTATGGTCTCTAGAAAAGCTAGTGTCTCACTGACTTGCAAGAGATTTACCAGCCAGCCAAAACAGACGCCAACACCTATTAAGGAAAGAAAACAAAATCCACTCACTCAACAAAAAAATACAATGTTGAGCAGCCAACCAAAATGTGACAAGAAGCAGAAATTTTCTAAAACGTGTATTAGTAAATTTGGAGGCATAGCAAGATAATTTAATGAAATAGAAGTATAAAAAAAGGACCAGAGCCTCAGTAATCCACGAGGAAATTTCAATTTGTCTAACATATGTGTTATTGGAGACCGAGAGAAAGAGGAGAGTGTGGAGATGAGAAAGAAAAGTTAAAGTAATAATGACCTTTTTTTCCCAAATTTGTGTGTATATATACATGTAAATACGTATAAAATAAGAATAACATATATAGAAATATATCTTTACATAATATATTTTTGTATGTTTAACATTACATTTATATTGTTTCTTCCACTTTTATAGTTTGCACTTTATATTTTTTTTTGTATGCCTTTTAATACAACAAAAATCTTAACATTTTTAATGGAATTCCTTTACCTTTTTTTACAGCAAGACATTTTGGAGTCCTTCTAAAGAAATACTTGCCCATCTTAACTTCATGAAGATATTCTATTGCTTTCTAGAATCTTTATTGACATACTAGTTTTTCTATACAAAAATCCAATTTATCGATACTATTTTTAAAAAGACCATCTCTCAAAACTACGAGATATCACCTCATGCCCGTCAGAATGGCTATAATTAACAAGACAGAAAACAACATGTGTTGGAGAGGATGTGGAGAGAAGGGAACTCTCATACACTGCTGGTGGGAGTGCAAACTGGTTCAGCCACTATGGAAAACAGTATGGAGATTCCTCAAAAAATCAAGGATAGAACTACCATACAATCCAGCTATTCCACTGCTGGCTATTTATCCAAAGAACTTGAAAACACCAATTTGTAAAGATACATGCACCCCTGTGTTCATTGCAGCGTTATTCACAATAGCCAAGACTTGGAAGCAACCTAAGTGCCCATCAAGGGACCAATGGATAAAGAAGATGTGGTATATATACACATGGAATACTACTCAACCATAAGAAACGGTGAAATCCAGCCATTTGTGACAACATGGATGGACATTGAGGGTATTATGCAAAGTGAAATAAGTCAGAGGGAGAAGGTCAAATACCATATGATTTCCTTCATTAAGTAGTAGATAATAACAACAACAAACAAACACATAGAGACAGAGATTGGATTGATGGTTACCAGAAGGGAAGGGGGGAGGGAGGAGGGTGAAAGGGATAATTTGGCACATGTGTGTGGTGATGGGTTGTAATTAGTATTTGGGTTGTGAACATGAGAACATGATATAATCTGTGCAGAAATAGAAGCATAATGATGTATACCTGAAATTTATACAATGTTATAAACCAGTGTTACCACAATTAACAAACAAACAAACAAAAAGACCATCTCTTTCTCAATGCACTGTAGTGTCACCTTATGAATGCTAATCTCTGTATTTGGTTACTTTGGTCTAATTAACTATTCTTGTGACAATATCATACTATATTAGAATGGCTTTTTAAATAATTGTTAATATCTGTTGGTTTAGGTCCTCAAATTTGTCCTTTCATTCCAGAATGTTCAGGTTATCATTGAATGCTTGCAATCTGGTAAATAATTTGGATCATGAATTTAAACAGGCACACACACACCTTCTGGGAATTTTGCTGGGACTAAACCAATTATTCACAAATTTAAAAAGAGTTGACATTGTTTTCATTTAAGGTCTTCAACTTTAGGAACTTCATATATTTTATTTATATAGACATTCTTAATATTGTCTCCCTTTTTTAGGTTTTGGAAGTATTTCACATAAGACTTATTCCTGGTTTCAGATATTTTGACATGCTATTACAGAAAGCATAATTTAAAATTTGTCTATCTTCTTGATGCTAATGTATTATTATAATTTATTTTTGCACAATTTTGAATTATACCTTGAACTTGGCTAAATACATTGTGTTAATTCTTAGACTGTATATGCAGATTTTGTTCTGTTTTGTTTTCCACTTAATCTCTTTTGGCCACCAGTGACAGTTTTATATTTTTCTTGCTAATTATATTATTTTAGTATGATTTTTTCTTTTTCTTCTGCATTGACTGGGGCCCTCCATTTCTATGGAAATAGTGATAGTAAGCAGTCTTGTCTTACTCCCAATCTCAAATGGAAAGTTCTGAATATTTCACTTTTAATATGGTGCTTAATTTAAGTTCTTGTTGATACAATTTAACTTTTAGGATGCTTTTTCTTTTCCAAACTTGGTATTTTTCATTCATGAAAGGTTATCAAATATATGTGTAAAGTTATACTGAGAATATAGGACTTTTTCTCTTTCATTCTGTTATTGTGGATATGCTACATTAATTAATTTGAATGGGAAGCTAACATTGATTACCTGAAATATAACTATTGTTGCCATGGTGTGTATGTATCCTATGTATCAATAGGTTTGATGTGTTAATATTTTTTGGAGGATTTTTTATCATATTCATGACAGATTAAACTATAAATCAATATGACCTGCATTTTTCACGTTTGTTTACTCGCTTTGCTTGATTTTAGCCAAGTTATTAGGCTTTCATAAAATTAGTCAGAAAATGCTTTATTTTCTCTATTAATTTATTGTGTAAGTTTTATGTTATTTATTTATTAAATATTTGACACAATTCACCCTTAAATCATTTAAACAATTTTGGTCTGGAATTATATACATGTGTGTGCATATGTGTGTTAAATTTATTCTTTTGTTGATTTTAAGTTTTTTTCCTCAAGTTTTCCATTTCATTTAATTTTGTTTAACTGATTGGCTTAAACTTGTTTTGTGATTATTATTATTTCATGTTTTTAATATCAGTAGAATAAGGAGGAGTGAACTTTTTATTTCTAAGCTTGGTATTTTATGATATATTCCTTTTTTTTTTTTTTTTTGGTGAGGAAGATCAGCCCTGAGCTAACATCTAATGCCAATCCTCCTCTTTTTTCTGAGAAAGCTTGGCCCTGAGCTAACACCCATGCCCATCTTCCTCCACTTTATATGGGACGCTGCCACAGCATGGCTTGACAAGCAGTGTGTCGGTGCGCACCCAGGATCCGAACCGGTGAACCCCAGGCCACCGCAGCGGAGCACGTGCACTTAATCGCTTGTGCCACCGGGCCGGCCCCTATGATATATTCCTTTTTAGTTTTTTGATTTTTAATTCCAATTTCAAATTTATTGGTATTTTCAAAGAGTTAACTTCTGGTGTTGTTGATTGTTTTTTCTATTACCACTTGTTTTCAAATCCTTTAATTTTTAGACTTATAATTATTTTTTTTATTTTCCTACTTCCCTGGGATTTAATTTGCATATCATTTATCTAAATTCATGAAATGGCAATCAACAATTGATTTCAATCTTTACCTCTTTGCTAGTCTATGTTTTTAATACTAAGCCTGTGGAAAAAGCAT
This sequence comes from Ceratotherium simum simum, assembly GCF_057802395.1. NCBI lineage: Eukaryota > Metazoa > Chordata > Mammalia > Perissodactyla > Rhinocerotidae > Ceratotherium > Ceratotherium simum. The sequence continues at coordinate 24,351,129 of NC_141917.1, read as the reverse complement.
AGGAATAGTTCTTAAAGGAGACATTTCAGGATCTAAGGAATGTAGTGTTGGATCAACTTTAGTGTTTTAATTTGGGTAGAATAAGGAGAGATTCTGGTTTCCACGTGTTAACTCAAGTGCCTGGGAATGACCAACATTTTGCTTGGTTGGTTAATGTAATCATAAACCCAAAGGTGATTTAACAAAATAAAATTGAAACTCCTGAACGTCTTTGGTATTCTGTAGAAAAAGATGTTTAAAAAGAGAGAGAAACATCAGAAATTTAAAGTAGATGTATCATATAAAATTTGTTTACTCATTCCCTACCAATGTTCTCTGGAGGGACCAAAAAGTCACTCCTTTATAAAGGCTATGAGTGAGGTGGTCTTAATATTCTCAAATGACAATATGGTGGCTATTATCTGCAGGCAGAGAATGTCAGTGGGAGTGATGCCATGAAACTGAAATCACTGAAATAAATAAATGGAGATGACAGGATCCGTGGTTATTGTGGCCAAACGGCACATTAAATGCCATTTATCAGGTGATTATGGTTACCATAACGGGCAGCAGAATCAAAGAATTAATCAGAATTGTTTGGCTTACAGAGATTTTTGGTGTGGCTGGTTGATCATGATCCCAACAGTGAAAATAGATGGGAAGCCACAAAGGTCATATTTGTTTTCCATATGTAGGAAATATTTATATTGGTTGAACCGAATGTGACTATAATCACCATAATGGTTACAACTATAGCCCTTAATCGATTCCCAGACTCGAGCCAGTTTACAGAGTCAAAGATCTTTAAATAAAGGTGAAGTCATATCCTCTTGCAGAAGTATCCTGCTACATAACCCAATGTTATCTTGTAATTTTCCCTTTAGTAACACCTTAAAAGAAATTCAGCCATAGGTAGCAACAAGAATAAACCCTGGGAACATTACGCTAAATGAAATTAACCAGTCACAGAAAGACAAATACTGCATGATTCATTTATATGATATACCTAAAATAGTCGAAAACATAGAAGCAGAGAGTAGAATGGTGGTTGTTAGGGGCTGAGGGCAGGTAAGGGTGAGGAGTTGCTGTTCAATGGGTATAAAGTTTCAGTAATGCAAGATGAGTAAGTTTTAGAGATCTGCTATAAACATTGTGCCTGTAAATAATGATACTGTATCATGCTCTTAAAATTTTTTTAATAGGGTAGATCTCATGTCAAGTGTTCTTATCACAATAAAGAAAAAGGGGGATCTGAGATCATTTACCAGGGTAACCTTACATTGGCAAAGAAGAAATAGACTTTTCATGAAGTCTTGGTTTTAAACTGAAACTAATACCTGGAAACCAAAAGTGCCATTGTATGTCACCAGCCAGAGAATGGGTTTATGAAAATCAGGCAAGCAATAGAGTTTTGGCTTGGGTTCATTTTACGGTTGGCCCAGGTCTTCCCCAAACCTTTCTGTGAGTATTTCCCCAGTTCCAGAATGTATAGTTTCGATAGACATAATCAACAACTGGCAGAAAATCCACATTGGTTTCTTGATCCATGGCACAATGATTTACACTGTAGGAAAGGCCAAATGAAATCCATTAGTACTGCCTCTATTTACAAAACTAGTAAGTGAAAAGCAATACTATATTTATAGGGGGACTCCAGAGAGTAACGCCACCATCAAGGATTTGAAATGTGCAAAAGAAGTGATTTCTACCACAGCCTATTTAGCCTATACGCAAAATATATGGGTCTTGGTGAATGATGGGGGCTTTTCATAAACTTAATAATGTGTTAACGTTTATCTAACTCTGCATGATAAACCACCCCAAAACTTAGTGATATAAAATAATTTTATTATTCTAACAGATGTGGATCTTTTAATATTTTTAGTTCAGTGGTCATTTTTAAGCATCTAAACATCTCAGACTGTCTATCATTGAGTGTGCACTCAGTATATATTTTGAATGAACTAATTAACTCACTATCATCTATCAATACTGAACTACTTCAAAATTTTTAAATTGGCTGAGCGTTTTCACACATCTCTGTTCTTAGACCCTTGGCAATAATTTTCTCCTTGAACACTTGCATTTATCTAGTAAAATATTAACCATTTATTAAAACTTAAAATATCTAAACCATCAGAGCTCAGAGTGTTGAGGAACAAAAACACTTTTTGTGAGTGAGTCATTAGATGTAATCTTAAAATATTGTCCCCCTTATTTATGCTTTGTTCCTGTACCTAAATATTCTGGTAATGGGAGAAAAAGACATCTTATATATTGTTTGTTGGTTCAGAGCATATGCATGCATTTGGGTTTGCATCTCAACTTCACAAAATATTGTCTCCAAGCTGCCAAAACAATGGAGTCTTTAACTGGCCACTTCACAGATCTTTGATCAGGGAAAGGTTGTGTAAGATTTTATAACACATTTAGTATTAGTGGTATTTAGTATGTTGACAAATGGTAGAATTGAGGCACACTTGGACACCATACCTTAGTTCAGAATTGTGTGTATTTCAGTGAGAGAAAATCATATCCCTTTTCACAGTGGGAGCAGTCTGATATTGGCAATTTGCTGCTAGTAAATGACTGGCTTTTTCAAGGTATGAGAATATATAGGAACCAATAAATCGTCCTTCTCCTGGCAAATAAAGAATTTTGCAGTGAAATTGAGTCCATGTTAAATGGACTTAAATCCATGCATAGTATTCAGTATTCAGTTTTACCTTCACGACACTTTGTTCATGAGCCCATTGGACACGACTAGCTAGAACTGGGATAAAAATCTTACTAACATTCAGAGAGTAAGTCATTTTGCAAACCTTATTCAAACTATATTTTTGTGTGTGTGTGTGAGGAAGATCAGCCCTGAGCTAACATCCGTGCTAATCCTCCTCTTTTTGCTGAGGAAGACCGGCTCTGAGCTAACATCTATTGCCAATCCTCCTCCTTTTTTTTCTCCAAAGCCCCAGTAGATAGTTGTATGTCATAGTTGCACATCCTTCTAGTTGCTGTATGTGGGACGCGGCCTCAGCATGGCCGGAGAAGGGTGTGTCGGTGCGTGCCCGGGATCCAAACCCGGGCGGCCAGTAGCGGAGCGCGTGCACTTGACCACTAAGCCACGGGGCCGGCCCTTATTCAAACTATCTTCACTATAGAAGCCTCAAGGGGAAAAATCTTATCTGACATGTCCCCAAACTTTAAACTCAATTCTCCAACAAAACAAGCCTTTAGTCATTTCTATGAATTTATTTGTTCCTTATATCATGTAAGTTTACATTCTAAGGGGAGTATAAGACGTACTGCTTAAAGATAAGCCTGTTGGATTTATTTGGCATCTCTGTGCTCTTCAGAGATTCTAATGAGCTGGGCTATAGCGGGCCACTCTGGCTGATGAAAAAAATTAAACTGAAGTCTTTGTTTACCAAAGTTGAATTATTTTTTTACCCCCAGCCCTCAACTAGTTAAAATATCTTCCAGTGCAGCAAATGTATAGGATAGTTCAGCAAGAGAAGTCATAGCAGGAAGGTGAAGATCTGCTTCTGCAGCATACACATACCTTCAGGATATGCTTGGCCCCAATCTCTGTTGTACACTTTTAATTGGCATTGTAATTAAATCTACCTAATTTAATGGCTAAGTAGCTCAGACTAAGTTTGGAATAGGTACCTTGGATTTCATAGATTGTCATGGGTCCAAGGCTGTGTCAGAATTTGTCTTAGACGCTGAGTTGTGTTTCCATAACTAGTATGTGCATATAGTCAAATGCTCCCACCACAGTATAAAAAGCTCGAGTGCATTCAGAGCTGGAAATTTCTTTAGTTATTCAGTAAGTAGGTAAAAGTAGCATATCTAAATAGAGTGTACTTTTCTTCAAAAATTAGTAGTCCCACTAAAGCTTATTGCTCTTAGTGCCAGAAGGAAGAGTATACCACCTTGACCTTCAATTAAAAGGTAATATTTTAACCTGTCTATGCCACTGGAAGCACAAGAAACTTTAAAGAGTTGGCAGCCCATTGAATTATCCCTAGAGCATCTCTCTCTTTGTGACACTTGACTTAACCATAGCTCTCTTAACTTACAAGGTCCAGATACTTGCTTTTCAGGTTGTAAGAGGGGTGATGTCATCAACATGTTGAACAGAATAATCTCATCTGAGAGGGTGAGAAGCTATGCTTCCTAGAGACTCAATTTTGAAACAAAAATGGAGTGGTAGTGCATTCCCTAAGAGTAGAATAAAATATGAACTTTTGTCAGTCTTTTGAAAACATTTCCTTTTATTATTAATTTTTATCGCAAGGGAGCAAAACAACTGGTCTCATCAATAGATACACAAGATACAAGTAGCTTTATTCATTTGCTCAAGTAGGGAGACCACATCTGGACAGCATCTGTAGCCAGATTCACCACCTAATTAAACTGATGATTATCTGTCATTCTCTAAGTTCCATCTGTCTATTGAGCCAATTGAAGTGGATAATTTAATGAAGATGTGTTAGCAATCATCACTTTTGTATATTTTAAGGTTTTAATGTAGAAAAATCTCTACAGTTCCACCAAGAATAATCTATTTGTAGATGGTTTTGTGTGTGTTGTTTGTTTTGATTTGTTTTTGTTTTTGTTATGGAAAGTAAGCTCTAGGGGTTTCCACCTGACTCTTCTTCCAAAATACTGATTTTAAAATAAGCTTATACATATTTGTTTAAATTTATAAAATCCCAAGAAATTACAGTGAAAATATATGTGGTCCTCTTGGGCATATTCTGAGGAAATTCAGTCAAAATTGTAATTATCACCTAACTCCCATAAGCTCTCAAACTTACTTGTAAACTAGAAATTGTCTTTGGTTCACAAGAATTTATAATAGCTCAGATTCAGGTCTAATATTTCCTCTAAGTGTTGATTTTTTTTCCATTTCCAATGACCTTGATAGTTGTCTAGAGTATCTTGGTGAGGACTAAGAGAAATAATCTTAGTATATATTTGTAGGGTTGTTGTGAGGTCCTTCTTCAGGTGTGTCTAAACTGCCGTTTTCTCAATTGATTTTCAGTCTATTAATTTGCGTAGAGCTGGGAATTGGCTTAAGGATCATGGGTCTAGAGTGGTGGCTCAAGATATGTCTTGCAAACCTGGAAATTTGAGGTTATATAAACCAAGTTGAAACTTAATTGACCATTCATAACTTTTGGTTCCAGGGACTCCATAATCAATTAAGAGCCACAAAATATTTCTGGTTCAGACTGTTATGACCATCTTGACTCTCCTGGCTCTTTGGTATCTACGTTCACCTTGTCTCCAGGAGTTAATTCATACTAATAGATGTCTGTCAATATACGGTTCTTTATCCTTTGAAATAGGAGGCCATTTTAACTTTAGTATTTAAATCTAGCATCACCAACTGTAGCAGTGAGAATGGGCTAGAAATGCTGAAGTAATAACCCAAAAATCTCTGTGACTTAACACAAAAAAGTTACTTTTTACTCATGCTACATGTCCAGTATAGGTCAGTAACGGTTGAAAAGACCCAGAGTCCCAGGATGAACTGTGATCTGCCTGCCCACATACACCACAATGTCTGAATGAATTGTGCATTGGTCTTTAAAACATCTACTCATAGTTTATTGGATTAAGATTTTACTCAAATTTTATTTGATAAAGAGTTACATGGTCATGATCAACTTTAAAATAACTTGGAAGCACAATCTTCCCAAGTTCCAGGAAAAATCAGAACTAGAATATTTGTGAACAAAATTAATATGTATTACAGCCACCAAATAGTTACAAAAGTTTTTCTAAAAGACGTTTGTATTTCCTTCACTAATATACTTCTTGTGTGTCCTCCCAAGAATGGGCCTAGAAAATGAGTCTTAATGAAGCAACAAGATAAATCCATTCTATCATTCTTAACTTCAAAATTCTTTGAATCACTTTATCTAATCCATGGTAAAGGAATTCTACCATTTCTAATGTCATTTACTGTGTGTCAATGTTGATTTCAGGTATTTTATTTACCCTCTCAGCAAACATAAAAATTAAGTTTTGAGAATTTTTAAGTGTACATATGTCAATACATTAAGTTTAATATTATATTAGATTTATTTCTCCTTGTTCAAACACCTTGTAAATTTATTCCAAGTTTTTACTTTATCCTCCTTTCATTAGTTAATGCTGTGAATTACATTGAAAGATTTCTGTATGCTAGGCCAGGCTTGCATTCCTGGTATAGATGCCATGGAATCATGTCACATTATTATTTTTATATATTGCTGAATTCCATTTGGTAATACTAAATTTTGTTTCATTGTTCACAAGAGATATTGTTCTGTAATTTTCTTATATTTTTGTCAGATTTTTTTAGTAGAGTATACTTGGGTCAAAAATGAGTCGAGAAGTATTTCCCATTTTTAGCGCTCTGCAAAAGATTTTATAGGATGAATACCTTCTCTCTACCATTCTACACATAGATTTTTGAGGAAAAAACACACTATTTCCATTTTAAGCTTCCAAAGTTTTCATGGTTGTATTACACACCAGATACCTAAAACAGAGGATGAAGAGAAAGAAAATGAGGGAGGAGAGAGAGGGGGTTGGACGTGAGCTAAGAATCCTGGGCACAAAGGACCATGAAGCAATAAGCAGGTTAGTATCTCTGCTGCTAGACTCCAATTTATTAACAATAGTAGTTTCATCTCAAGAAAGTATAAACCACTAGCATATTTGTAAACCCCACAAAAATAGATTTGAGCCTAAAAAGTGCTTATGGTGTGGAATAGAAAATCTCACACCTGTGGGGAGATAAATGGAACATAACATAGTATTTTTAAGTGGAAAGTATAATCAGCAAAACTTTTGGATTTTTTTTCACATTTTGGAATGTTTTTCACAGGTGTTTCTGTTTCAAATGAAAACACTTACAGAAGGTATATGATCATTATTAACAAAAATATTTAAAATATAAATTGATCATTATGAATTTCCTTCTTCAAAGTAATTTTCCAAAATCTACCTGTGTTAGTAGAGGTTCTCTAGAGAAACAGAAAAATAGGATGAGAGAGTGAGAGATTTGTCTCATGTAATTGTGGGAGCTGGTGAGTCCAGAATCTTCAAGGGAGGCCAGCAAGCTGGAGACCCAGGGAAGAGCTGATGTTTTAGCTCAAGGTTAAAGGCAATTTGGAGGCAATATTCCCTCTTTCTCAGGGACCAAAGACTTTTCTCTTAAAACCTTCACCTGATTGGATGAGGCTCACCCATATTATGGAGAATAATCTGCTTTACTCAACATCTACCGATTTATTGCAGTAACATTGGTTTATAACATTGCAAAAATTTCAGGTGTACATCATTGTACTTCTATTTCTGCATGGACTACATCATGTTCACCACCAAAATACTAATTACAACCCATCACCACACACATGTACCGAATTATCCCTTTCACCCTCCACCCTCCCCCCTTCCCCTCTGGTAACCACCAATCCAATCTCTGTCCCTATGTGTTTGTTTATTGTTGTTATTATCTACTACTTAATGAACGAAATCATACGGTATTTGACCTTCTCCCTCTGACTTATTTCACTTTGCATTATACCCTCAATGTCCATCCATGTTGTCACAAATGGCTGGATTTCGTCGTTTCTTATGGCTGAGTAGTATTCCATTGTGTATATATACCACAATTCTTTATCCATTCGTCCCTTGATGGGCACTTAGGTTGCTTCCAAGTCTTGGCTATTGTGAATAAGGCTGCAATGAACACAGGGGTGCATGTACCTTTGCAAATTGGTGTTTTCAAGTTCTTTGGATAAATACCCAACAGTGGAATAGCTGGATCATATGGTAGTTCTATCGTTGATTTTTTGAGGAATCTCCATACTGTTTTCCATAGTGGCTGCACCAGTTTGCACTCCCACCAGCAGTGTATGAGAGTTCCCTTCTCTCCACATCCTCTCCAACACATGTTGTTTCCTGTCTTGTTAATTATAGCCATTCTGACAGGCGTGAGGTGATATCTCATTGTAGTTTTGATTTGCATTTCCCTGATAGTTAGTGATTTTGAACATCTTTTCATGTGTCTGTTGGCCATCTGTATATCTTCTTTGGAGAAATGTCTGTTCAGGTCTTTTGCCCATTTTTTAATTGGGTTGGTAGTTTTTTTGTTGTTGAGATGCATGAGTTCTTTATATATTTTGGAGATTAAGCCCTTATCAGATGTATGGTTTGCAAATATCTTCTCCCAATTGTTAGGTTGTCTTTTCGTTTTGTTGATGGTTTCCTTTGCTGTGCAGAAGCTTTTTAGTTTGATGTAGTCCCATTTGTTTATTTTTTCTATTGTTTCTCTTGCCCGGTCAGATGTGGTGTTTGAAAAGATGTTGCTAAGACCGATGTCGAAGAACGTACTGCCTATGTTTTCTTCTAGAACTTTCACAGTTTCAGGTCTTACATTCAAGTCTTTAATCCATTTGGAGTTAATTTTTGTGTATGGTGTAAGGTAAGGATCTACTTTCATTTTTTTGCATATGGCTATCCAGTTTTCCCAACACCATTTGTTGAAGAGACTTTCTTTTCCCCATTGTATGTTCTTGGCTCCTTTGTCAAAGATTAGCTGTCCATAGATGTGTGGGTTTATTTCTGGGCTTTCGATTCTATTCCATTGATCTGTGTGTCTGTTTTTGTGCCAGTACCATGCTGTTTTGGTTACTATAGCTTTGTAGTATATTTTGATATCAGGGAGTGTGATACCTCCAGCTTTGTTCTTTTTCTCAGGATTCCTTTAGCTATTCGGGTCTTTGTTGTTCCATATGAATTTTAGGATTCTTTGTTCTATTTCTGTGAAAAATGTTGTTGGAACTTTGATAGGGATTGCATTGAATCTATAGATGGCTTTAGGAAGTATGGACATCTTAACTATGTTAATTCTTCCAATCCAAGAGCACGGAATATCTTTCCATTTCTTTGTGTCTTCTTCAATTTCTTTCAGAAATGTTTTATAGTTTTCGGTGTACAGATCTTTCACCTCTTTGGTTAAATTTATTCCTAGGTATTTTATTCTTTTTGTTGCAATTGTAAATGGGATGGTATTCTTAATTTCTCTTTCTGCTACTTCATTGTTAGTGTACAGAAATGCAACTGATTTTTGTATGTTGATTTTGTATCCTGCAACTTTACCATATTCATTTATTACTTCTAAAAGTTTTCTGGTGGATTCTTTAGGGTTTTCTATATATAAAATCATGTCATCTGCAAATAGTGACAGTTTCACTTCTTCCTTTCCAATTTGGATCCCTTTTATTTCTTTCTCTTGCCTGATTGCTCTGGCTAGGACTTCCAATACTATGTTAAATAGGAGTGGTGACAGTGGGCATCCTTGTCTGGTTCCTGTTCTTAGAGGGATAGCTTTCAGTTTTTCACCATTGAGGATGATATTAGCTGTGGGTTTCTCATATATGGTCTTTATTATGTTGAGGTACTTTCCTTCTATACCCATTTTATTCAGAGTTTTTATCATAAATGGATGCTGTATCTTGTCAAATGCTTTCTCTGCATCTATTGAGATGATCATGTGATTTTTGTTCTTCATTTTATTAATGTGGTGTATTACGTTGATTGATTTGCGAATGTTAAACCATCCCTGCATCCCTGGAATAAATCCCACTTGATCATGGTGTATAATCTTTTAACGTATTGTTGTATGCGATTTGCTAGTATTTTGTTGAGGATTTTCAGATCGATGTTCATCAGTGATATTGGCCTGTAATTTTCTTTTTGTGTTGTCCTTGTCTGGTTTTGGTATCAGGCTAATGTCAGCTTCGTAGGATGAGTTAGGCATCTTCCCTCTCTCCTCAATGTTTTGGAAGAGTTTGAGAAGGATAGGTATTAAGTCTTCTTTGAATGTTTGGTAGAATTCCCCAGGGAAGCCGTCTGGTCCTGGACTTTTATTTTTGGGGAGGTTTTTGATTACTGTTTCGATCTCCTTACTGGTGATTGGTCTATTCAAATTCTCCACTTCTTCTTGATCCAGTTTTGGAAGGTTGTATGATTCTAAGAATTTATCCATTTCTTCCAGATTGTCGAATTGGTTGGCATATAGTTTTTCATAGTATTCTCTTATAATCTTTTGTATTTCTGAGGTGTCTGTTGTAACCTCTCCTCTTTCATTTCTGATTTTACTTATTTGTGCCTTCTCTTTTTTTCTTGGTGAGTCTAGCTAAAGGTTTGTCTATTTTGTTGATCTTTTCAAAGAACCAGCTCTTGGTTTTATTAATTTTTTCTATTGTTTTTTGGTCTCTATTTCATTTATTTCTGCTCTGATTTTTATTATTTCCCTTCTTCTACTGATTTTGGGCTTTGTTTGTTCTTCTTTTTCCAGTTCCTTTAGGTGCATTTTTAGATTGTTTATTTGAGATTTTTCTTGTTTGTTGAGATAGGCCTGTATCGCTATAAACTTCCCTCTTAGAACCGCTTTTGCTGTATCCCATAAATTCTGGCATGTCGTATTTTCATTTTCATTTGTCTCCAGGTATTTTTTGATTTCTTCTTTGATTTCTTCGTTAACCCAGTCGTTGTTCAGTAGCATTTTGTTTAATCTCCATGTATTTGTGGCTTTTCTGATTTTCTTCCTATAGTTGATTTCTAGTTTCATACTGTTGTGGTCAGAAAAGATGCTTGGTATTATTTCAATCTTCTTAAATTTATGGAGACTTGTTTTGTGGCCTAATATGTGATCAATCTTGGAGAATGTTCCATGTGCATTTGAAAAGAACGTGTATTCTTCGGTTTTTGGATGGAATGCTCTGTATATATCTACTAGGTCCATCTGTTCTAAGGTGTCATTTAAGGCCAATGTTTCCTTATTGATCTTCTGTTTGGATGATCTATCTGTTGGTGTAAGTGGAGTGTTAAAGTCCCCTACTATTATTGTGTTACTGTCTATTTCTGTTTTTATGTCTGTTAATAATTGCTTTATATATTTAGGTGCACCTACATTGGGTGCGTAGATATTTACAAGTGTTATATCCTCTTGTTGGATTGTTCCCTTGATCATTATGTAATGCCCTTCTTTGTCTCTTTTTACAGTTTTTGTTTTAAAGTCTATTTTGTCTGATATGAGTACTGCTACCCCAGCTTTCTTTTCATTGCCATTTGCGTGGAGTATCTTTTTCCATCCCTTCACTTTCAGTTTGTGAGTGTCTTTAGGTCTGAAGTGTGTCTCTTGTATGCAGCATATATATGGGTCTTGTTTTTTTATCCAGTCAGCCACCCTATGCCTTTTAATTGGGGCATTTAGTCCATTGACGTTTAAAGTAGCTATTGATAAGTATGTACTTACTGTCATTTTTTAACTTTTTTATTTTTTTTTCCTCAGTGTTTAAGTAGTCCTTCTCTGTTCCTTACTTCTTCTATACAGAATTGATGGTCACTTTAGTTTGACCTCTGTCTGAAAGCTGTACTCTTTAACTACCCTCCTCCCTCCTTTTTATGTTTTTGATATCATATCTAACCTCTTTTTGTGCATTTGTATCCATTATGTTCTAATCGTGGAAATAGATAATTTTTCCTATTTGTGGTCTTCTCTTTTCCCCTTAAATCAGTCCCTTTAACATTTCTTGTAACACTGGTTTCTTGGTGACAAACTCCTTTAATTTTTGCTTATCTGGGAAAATTTTGATCTCTCCTTCCATTTTGAACGATAACCTTGCCGGGTAGAGTATTCTTGGCTGTAAGTTTTTTCCTTTTAGCACTTTAAATATATCGTGCCATTCTCTTCTAGCCTGTAAGGTTTCTGCAGAGAAGTCAGCTGATAGCCTTATGGGGTTTCCTTTGTATGTAACTTGACATTCTCTTGCGGCTTTTAGGATTCTCTCTTTATCTTTAATTCTGGACATTTTGATTATGATGTGTCTTGGTGTGGGCCTCTTTGGGTTTATCTTGTTTGGGGCTCTCTGTGCCTCCTGTACCTGGATGTCTGTTTCCTTCCTTAGGTTAGGGAAGTTTTCATCTATTATTTCTTGAAATAGATTCTCTGCCCCCTTGTCTCGCTTCTTCTCCTTCCGGGACACCTATAACATGGATGTTAGTGCGCTTGATGTTGTCCCAGAGGTCCCTTAGACTGTCCTCACTCTTTTAATTCTTTTCTCTTTTACCTGTTCACCTTGGGTAATTTCTTCTAGTCTTTCTTCCAGCTCACTGATCCGTTCTTCTGTATCCTCTACTCTGCTTTTGAGTCCCTCTAATGAGTTTTTCATTTCCAGTATTGTATTTTTCATTTCTGATTGGTTCTTTTTTATATCTTCCATTTCTTTGTTGACATTCTCACTGAGTTCATCTATTCTTCTCCCCAGATCAGTGAGCATCCTTAACACTCTTAGTTTGAACTCTCTGTCAGGTAGGTTGCTCATTTCTGTTTCACTTAGTTCCTTTTCTGGGGTTTTGTCCTGTTCCCTTACTTGGAATGTATTCTTTTGCCTCCTCATTTTGCCTCTTTCCCTGTGCTTGTGTCTACGTGTTAGGTAGGTCAGCTACGTCTCCTGCTCTTGGATAGGTGACCTTATGTAAGTGATGGCTTAGGAGGCTTCCAGTGTGCTTCCCTCAGTTCTCAATGTTCCAGGGGTGGCCCCTATGTGGGCTACATGTGTCCTTCTATTGTGGCCTGTTAGCTCTCCCTATAGGCGCCCAGGGAGGCTGAGTTATGCTCCTGGCCAGCTGTTGTAATGCTCAGCTGCTTGTAGTTGTTGTGGGCCCTTCAGTCTCTTTATCAGGTGTGGGGAGCCCCAGCACAGTTGGCTGTAAGTTCTAATACCACATTTGTGTTGCAGTATTTCTTTTAAGTGAGTAGGCCCCCAGTGTGGCAGGTTGTTAGGCTCAGGGCCTTAGAATTGCTGTAAACCTCTAGCCTATTAGGTCTCTTGTCAGCTCTCTGAGGATTGCAGCTGGGTGGGGTTGGCCTCAGGCACAGGAGCACCCAATTGTTTCAGGCTTTGGAAGGTGGGGCAAACCTCCTATGTGGGTCTTTGAGAAGCACAAGTCTTCTGCAGCTGACAAGCCCTGCCGCCCAGAGGTCCACACACACAGTCAACACAGTCCTGCCCTGTGTGAGTGCCCCGACCTCCCCAAGCGGACCCAGTCTCTCCACGGCGGGAGCCCCACACACTCCGCCACCACCCCACACTCTCCACCCGCTCCTTGTGCACACCCTGCCCAGCTCAAGTCAGCTCAGTTGCCAGGCTGCAGAAAATCCAGTCACCAATCTATGCAGGCCCACACATTGCCTGAGGGCTTGTTGTTAGGTGGGGCCAGTCTCTAGGGTGGGCTGCCTGCCTTGGCTGAGCTGGATTAAATCGGTGCTCTAGCGGGTGGAGCAGACCCTGGGCTAGCAGGTCTCAGGGAGAACTCCAATGGCGTCTGTGTCAGCATGCTCACACCAGGCCACAACAATGGCCGCCGCCAATGTCCCAGTCCCTGGAGAGGTCTCACCCCTCACCGAGATGCACTCAGGGCCTATTAGGTGAGTCTCTTATCACCAAAGCAGTGTGCACCTTTCTTTCTGGTGATTTTAGGATGCTTTCTGGAACGGGTGAGTTTGTGCGCGGGCCCTTTAAGAGCCAGTTTTAGTTTCTTTGTGAACCGGGTTTTCTGGGGGTGCTCCCCAATGCTTTAGTAGCAGGCACAGTCAGATATTATGCCGCTGGTGTCGATTGTGCTGGGTCCACAAAATGCCCACAGCGGGGGCGCTCCCCGGCTCAGGACCCCGCGCCTCCAGGGAGGGTGCGTACCTGTGAGCTGCTCCCGGAGGCCGTGACGCTGGCGGCTTGTGAAGGCGGCGTTTTTCCTCTCCGGAAGGGAGTCTCTGCCTCCTCCACCCCAGTTAGGATTGTCCGTTGTTGCAGGAGTTCCTCTCATCCAGTTTTCAGTTCTGTCTCAGGGGTAATTTTTCCACGAGTAGTTGTAAATTGGCTGTGTCCATGGGAGGAGGTGAGTTCAGAGTCTGCCTACGCCGCCATCTTGACTCCGCCCCTCTGCATCTACCGATTTAAATGTTAATCTCATCTAAAAAATACCTTCATAGTCACATCTAGACAGGTGTTTGACCAAATATCTGGGTACAATGGCCTATCCAAGTTAACACATAAAATTAACTATCACGCTAGCATTTTTAGGCAATAAGATGGCTATTATCAAAAAAGTAAGAGATATCAAGTGTGGCAAAGATTTGGAGAAAAGGAAACACTTGTGCACTGTTTGTACCAATGTAAATTAATGCAGGCACTGTGGAAAACAGTATGAAAGTTCCTCAAAAAATTAACAATCGAACTATTATATGATCCAGCAATTCTACTTCTGGGTATTTATTTGAAGAAAATGAAAGAACTCAAAAAGATACATGCACCCCCATGTTTACTGCAGCATGCAATAGCCAAGATATGGAAACAACCTAAGTGTCTATCAATGAATGACTGGATAAAGAAGATGTGGTTTACACACACACACACACACACACACACACACAATGGAACACCATTCAGCCATAACAAAGAATGAACTCTTGCCATTTGTGACAACATGGATAGACCTTGAGGGCCTTAAGCTAAGTGAAATAAGTCAGAGAAAGACAAATACCCTGTGATCTCATTTATATGTGGAATTTAAAACAAATAAATAACAGCAACAAAAAACCCCCAAGCTCATAGATACAGAGAACAAATTGGTGGTTACCAGAGCTAGGGGGTAAGCAAAATGAGTGAAGGGGGTCAAAAGGTATAAACTTCCAGTTATAAAATAAATAAGTCATAGGGATGTAATGTACAGCACGGTGACTATAGTTAATGAAACTGTATTGTATATTTGAAAGTTGCTAAGAGAGTAGATCTTAAAAGTCTTCCTTGCAAGAAAAAGAATTTTCTTGTAACTATGTATGGTGACAGCTATTAACTAGACTTATTGTGGTGATCATTTTGCAATATATACAAATATTGAATCATTATGTCACACACTTGAAACTAATATAATGTTATACGTCAACTATACCGCAGTAAAAAAAATAGTATATTGTTATGTTCTTTAGCTTTTATGGCTACTTCAACTTATAACATGCCAAATTACAATAGTCATCTAAAAATGTACTTCACCACTGCAAGCCAGATTTTCATTTATTTTTAGAACCGTTTTCCCTAATTAAATTTAGGTCAATACTTAAGACAATATAAAATATACTCCACTAGTTAAATTATTCCATTTTCTTATTTGTAAAGTAGAATTTGTTAAAGTTAAACTTTCAAATAATCCCAAATTATATACAAATATTTGTGATACTCAAGAAAAACTCATCAATTTCCTATCTATGCACTCATATTTTTCTGATACATAATTTCGTTTCCTTTCCCCCACTTTCTTTCAGTATGCCCATTTCTACCTTTAGTACATTTGATATGAATGGTATCCATAGTAATTCCCTGAAAGGGCTATTCATGATGGAGGAGAAGTTTAGTTCCATATTGCCAAAATGACATCAAATTCTGCAGAGAAAACTAGAACTATAAGTAACTTGAAACTGTGACTGACACTTGGAAATGATATGAGAGGTGTTGTATTGAATTTGCCTTTTTAGCCACTGAACTTATAATTCTCCATGGGATCATGCAGTGTTACTTGTAGGAAAGTCAAGGGCTCTGAGAAATATCAATGTAGAGGACTACAGAAAAGTAGAAAGTTTTCAAATTTGCCTTATTGCCTTATATGTTAATAGTCTTACCTCTTTTAGGTTTAGAATTCTTTAAAATATCTAATTAGTATTGATGTTTTCATTTGAAACAAAATGTCAACAGATGTAACTAATGAATTAGCAGATGTAATTAGTCTAATTTCAAAACAATAATGAAGATAATACAATTTAGATTCCTCAATATATGCTACGCATTTCTCCAATTTATTATCTGAATTTGCTACTCCTACAAAACAACTCTTTTTCCAACATGCTCTTTTGTTAACAGTGTAGTTAATGGAATTTTAGATTACGTTTTCTTAACAAATACTGAAAGCACAACATCAGTGCCAAATAGAATTATCTTTACATCTTTGTATTCCTGTTAAAGACTGCAATGTTGAAGCTATGTTTTAACACAGTTTGTGACTTATCACTTACCATAAATTAGAAAGTGTCAAGCGATAAAAATGAGCACAGAGTTTCATTTTACAAATTATTATCTTTGTCTGAGTAAAGAAAAGCTTTTCGCAGTATGTGCCTAGAAAATTTAAAATACGATGAACTGTTATACTACAGTTACATACTTTTAAGACTAAGCTGACTATCAATTAATGATTTCTTTTTAATGTTATTTTATCAACTTATTGAATTTGAAAACAAGAAAACTGACAGACAGGACAAAAAACTAAAAGTTATGAGTGATTAAATTCAAGCATAGAGAAATTTTATGATTTTAGAGATAGGTTATTTGAACTCTTGATTAGCTATATTTTTATAATAATATATGATTTTCTTATCAGTAAATTAATATTGACTAGTTATAAATTTATAGATTATATTACATTCTCCATTTTTAAATCTATCTCTTTTAACCAATTTAAATACAACATTATTGTGTAACACAAAGTTATGATTATATAATTCATATATATGTATATGTGTGTGTATACAAATTAAATATATTTCAAAATTAAAGTGTGATAGTGAGAATAAAGTCCTCCTGAAATGGTCTACATGCTAATCCCCATAATTTGTGAATTCTTTAGGTTACATGACAAGGATAATTAAGGTTTTAAATGAAATTAAAATTGATAACCAGTTGACCTGAAAAAAGGGAGATCATCACAGATTATTCAGATGGGCCCAATGTAATTACAAGGGTATTTAAAAGTGGAAGAGAGAAGCAGAAGAGGCGATTCAGAGGGAGATATGACTGTGGAAGAAAGGCAGAGAGTGATACAATATTGTTGGTTTTAAAAATTGAGGAAGAGGGCTCTAGAAGCTGGAAAAGATAAGTAAACAGATTCTTCCCCAGAAACTCTAGGAAGAAATGCAGCCCTGTAGACACCTTGTGAGACCCACATCAAACAAATTCTCTACAATCTCATTAACAAGACAGAAGCAGAGAGAATATTCCCTGACATTTGATGAAGCCAGCATCACCCTAATACCAAAACCAGACAAAGATATTATAATAAAAGAGCTATAGAACAATATCTCATGAACATGCAAAAATCTTCAATAAATATTAGCAAATTGAATCCAACAATGTATAAAAAGAATTATACACTACAAACAAATGGGGCTTGTTTCAGGTATGCAAGGCTATTTCAATATTTGCAAATCAGTTAATGTAATCCATCATATCAACAGACTAATAAAGAAAAATCACATGATCATATCAATAGATGGAGAAATGGCATTTGACAAAAATCCAACACCGATTCATAAAAAAAAAAAAAAAAAAAGAAAGAAACTCTTAGTAAACTGGGAAAAGAAAAGAAGTTCCTTAACTTGGCAAAGAATATCTACAAAAAACTTACAGCTGACATCATACATAATGGTGAGAAATTTGAAGCTTTCCCACTAATATGAGGAACAAAACAAGAATATCTCCTCTCATTACTGCCTTTCAACATCGTACTGGAACCCTTAGCTAATGCAGTAGGACAAGACAAGAAAAGAAAAGTTATACAGACTGGGAATGAAGAAATAAATCTGTCTTTGTTCACTAGTGACTTGATCACCTATGTAGAAAATTTGAAAGAATCAACAAACAACTCCTGGAACTAAGAAGCAATTATAACAAGGTCGCAGGATAATGGTTAATTTCCAAAAGGCAACCACTTTACTATATACAAGATATGAACAAGTGGCATTTGAAGTTAAAAACACAATACTATTTGCATCAGCAGCCCCAAAAATGAAATACATATATAAAAATCTAACAAAATATGTATAAGATATATATTAGGAAAACAAAACTTTGTTAAAAAAATGAAAAAGAACTAAATAAATGGAGAGATAATCCATGTTCATGGATAGAAAGACTCAATACTGTCAAGATGTCAGTTCTTCTGAACTTTATCTATAAATTCAATGCAATCCCAAGTCACTTTGTGGATATTTGTCAATTGATTCTAAAGTTTATATGGAGAAGCAAGAGGCCCAGAATATTAAAGAACAAAGTTGGAAGACTGAAACTACCCAACTTCAAGACTTACTATAAGGCTACAGTAATTAAGAAAGTGTAGTGTTGGCAAAAGAATAGACAAATAGATCAATGGAACAGAAGAGAGAGTCCAGAAATAGACCCCATTAATACAGTTAACTGATCTTTGACAAAGGAGCAAAAGCAATACCATGGAGCAAAGATAGTCTTTTCAACAGTGCCGAAACTACTGAATATCCACATCCCAAAAAAATGAATCTAGATACAGAACTTATAGATACAGAACTTCCCAAAAACTAACTCAAAAAAATGGGTCATAGACCTAAACACAAAATGCAAAACTATAAAACTCCTAGAAGGTAACAGAGGAGAAAATCTAGATGACCTTGGGTATGGTGATGACTTTTTAGATATGGCACCAAATGTACAATCCATGAAAGAAAGAACTGATAAAATGGACTTAATTATAATTAAAAGCTTCTGCTCCACAAAATATAATGTCAAAAGAGTGTAATGACAAGCCACAGACTGGGAGAAAATTTTTGCAAAAGATATATCTGATTAAGGACAATTATTCCAAATATATAAAGAACTCTTAAAACTCAGCAATGAGAAACCAAACTACCTCATTTAAAATTGGGACAAAGACTTCAACAGACATCTCACCAAAGAAAATATACAGAAAGTAAATAAGAATATGAAAAGATGCTCCACACCATATGTCATTAGGGAAATGCAAATTAAAACAAGAACAAGATATCACTACATATCTATTAGAATGGCTCAAATCCAGAACACTGGTAACATCAAATGCTGACAAGGATTTGGAGGAACAAGAATTCTTACTCATTGCTGGTAGGAATGCAAAATGGTACAGTCACTTTTGAAGACAGTTTGACAGTTTCTACAAAAATAAATACACTTTTACTGTCTTGGTCTGTTCAGACTGCTGCATTCATTCTTTTTCATCCTCTTCTGGGACTTTAATTGTGTGTGTGTGAGATCATTTGATTTTGTCTCACAGCTCTTGGGTGCTCGGTATTAGTTTGTTTTGTTGTTTTGTCTTTTTCTCTCTCTTTTGTTCTCATTATGTTCAGTTTCTATTGTTCTGTTTTCAAGAATACTTATCTTTTTCTTTGAGATATCCAATTTGATAACAGCCCATGGTAAGAATTCGTTATCTCTGCAATAGTGTTTTTAAAAATTTTATTTCTTGTGTTCTCATTTTATGCTCTATATACAATTTCCAAATCTCTTAAAACTCTCCATTTCTCTATTCTTTTTTCCCCCTACTTTTTTCCACTAGTCTTTTAACATAGCAATTAGAGTTATTTTAATTTTCTTGTCGGTTACTTTCAAAATCTTTGTCTTCTATGGCTCTAGAGCTGTTGATGGCTTTCTATCTTAACAATAAATCAGTTTTGATGTGTTTTGTTTTATTTTTGCTTTTTTAGTGCGTTTCAGTTTTTGATTGAATGCCAGAAATTTTGTATAAAAATTGTAGAGGCTGAGAAAAACATTGTTTATACCCAATAATGTGCACACACACCTTTTGCTGGCAGGATATTTGTGTGAAGTGCAGAGTCAATATAGTCAGTAGTTAGCCTTTTTATTTTGAGGGAGAGGGTATGGGCTATAATTGCTTTGAGATTCCTGCTATCTTCAAATTCTGCTTTACACTGTGCTTTGTGAAGTGTTAGAGATGCAGAGGGTTTTTCTCTCTGTTCCTTTTCCACTGTCGGCTTTCATCAGGTCTAACACTCCTGCGCCATAGAGCAGTTTTCTTGTACATCACTCAGTAGATTACGGTTGGCTGTTTCTTGATGGAAGGCTCATGGTGAGACAGGGGTAGTTTCTTGGTCTTCTTTCTCCAGCCTCCAGCTTAGGCAGGCCCATTCTCTACCGAAGTGAAATAGCTTGTGTGCCTTATATACCTTTGAGGAGACTTGTCATCCTTTGGAATTTCACTTTGCCTTGCAATATCAGTTGTCTCATAGGTTGAAGGAAACTTATGATTCTGTAGATTAACTGATTTTTTCTCACTGTTAAAATGTGTGAAATTTTTCTTGTGGGTTCTGTAGGGGAGCAAACTTTGCCACTCTAAAATGTATCTCTTTGGCTTGAGGATTAATTTAGGCTGATTATTTTTACAAAAGAGAAGACTCAGGAAGAACCTTTGACCTTCCCCCTAACTGCCTAAAAAGAATTTAGTTAGAGAACCTGTTTAAGGAGGAGCTATCACCATAGATAACTATAGTATAACATGAGCTAGGTGTGGTAGACAGGAAGGAACCCAGCAAGGTCCATTTGATCAAAGTCCCCTCTGTAGCCCATAGTCTCAGTATGGCCCAGAAAACATTTATTTATTAAACATTAAGTCTTTTCATCTTCCTGTGAATTGTCTTCTTTCTTTTTGAAGTCCCAGACCTCTACCTCCTTCCTTCTCCTTAATGTAGGATGATATATATATAATATAAATAATATATATATATAATATATATATATCTCATTTTACATGACTGTCTTTTGAATTTTTCATGCTTGTGTGATTTCCCCATATTAAATTTGATTTTCTCCTGTTAACCTGACTTATGTCATTTTAATTGTTTGACCAGCCATAAAAACGAAGAGGAGAAGGGGGAGCATTTCCGCGCCCACCCCCCACAGTTCCTTTACCCTTAGTAGGAGATTCTAACTAAAGTACTCTTAATAATTAGTAAGTTCAAAGCATATATCACTAAATTATGGCCACACACTGGCAAATTCAAATATTTTTGTGGCAAAATAGTAAAGGTATACTGATTTCAGTTTCATGGCAATAGATACTCTCCCTTGCTGGACTCTGAAATTGAGATGACAAAGAAGAAATTAACCATGCTATAAAGACTATAATGGATCACCAATTCCTCTTGGTTTCTCGCATATCTTGAATGAGCTTTTCCATAAAAGTTAAAAGTGAAGCAATAAAATAATCTATATTAACCTTTCAGATCATCTTGCTTATATACTGGCCATACAGTACTCCTGAAATGGCAATTAATGGAAATAAAAACTGCCTTTTCCAATATTTATTAAATTAGAGAAATAATCTTTTGTTGCCCTCTGGGGTTTTTTATCTTTTAGTGTTTTTAAAAGAGAAGTGTATGGGTGTAGTACAAGCCCTGACAGTTGATTTTTTTCTTTTTTGTAACATAAGTGCCTGACTTAAGGTTTGATTGTCAAGGCATCCACTTCAAAGATGCATCCAGTTCAAATACGGCTATCTCAAATACACACATTGCCAGACACATGACTAGATAAAAAGCCAGGCTCTACGCCTTCCAGCCTCCTTGGTTTTAGAGACCTTGGTTGATTTGGATAACTGACCATTTGGGCTGCTTGTTTTTTCTCCTCCCAAGCCTTAAATTCTTGCTCCTATGTTTTAAGTTCACCAGTAAGGAGTGAGTTCATGAAACCCTAGGCCCCCACCCTGAAGTCCAACAAAAGCAGAACTCTAGGCCCATTCTCTTTCTTTTTTTTTTTGCTAGGAAGATCAGCCCTGAGCTAACATCCCTGCTAATCCTCCTCTTTTTGCTGAGGAAGACCGGCTCTGAGCTAACATCTATTGCCAATCCTCCTCCTTTTTTTTTTTCCCCAAAGCCCCAGTAGATAGCCGTATGTCATAGTTGCACATCCTTCTAGTTACTGTATGTGGGACGCGGCCTCAGCACGGCTGGAGAAGCAGTGTGTCCGTGCACACCTGGGATCCGAACCCAGGCCGCCAATAGCGGAACGCGGGCATGTAACCGCTAAGCCACGGGGCAGGCTTGGCCCATTCTCTTTCCTGACTCTTGACCTTGCTGTGTGGCCCCGGGTATGCCATGTAATTTCCCAAACTTGTAACTAGCAAGACTTGTCTCTTTCAAAGTTTCCTGATCGTTGTTGCTGAGTGTGCCTTGTAATCATAAAAACCACAGGGCTGGTCCAGCCACATCATTGCTTATCAGTAGACTGAGGTTGGCACAAAACAATGGATCTGGAAAGGATCTCTCTCTCTCTCTCTGAACGTTGATAACGGTATCAAATCCTTAGTGAGACTCTACAGTTATTTTCAATGGTATTCAAATACATATATATTTACTTTTCCTCAATTTTAAGTGAAGTCTAGTCCCTTTCTATATAAACAAACATTTGCTGACTGAGTACAAAATGTCAAAAGCTATCTTAAGTGTTGGGATGCAATAACTTAAAGGATATACAGTAGGAAAAATTTACATATTTATAAAACGTCTAAAGAGTATAAGAAAGGGAAAAGAATTCAAAGGGGTCACAGATAGGACGTCAAGATTGACAACCAATTCACTCTAAGTTGCAGAAGATGTGCTGAAGGATGTGATACCTGAGTTATGTCTTGAAAGATAAGTAAGATTTTATAACACGTGCGGTGGGGTCAGCTTGAAAGAGAAGTTAGAGATAGGAGTTTGTGGAGGGCCTTCAATGTTTTGCCACTAAAAATTTAATCAGTAGGCATAACGATTTCCATGGTTTCAAAGACACCTTTAAACAGAATTTCAGTATGTATAAATTCATATTCACCGAAGTGATTCTTTTTTATGTAAATATTTTCTCTCCAGTAATACCATAACACAAGAACCTGAATATAAACTCTCTTGTATGCAATGGTCCAATAGTTCTGACACTCCAAACTGGTGGATCAAGCGCTCATTATCTTTGTGAATTTTGTTTTATATAGTGATCGCTTAAGACATTCTTACAGGAAAATTAGGTACTTCTTTTGATTATCTGGACCTACTGATTTGTTGAATTGAAATGAATGGCCAATGTGGGAACCTGGAATAAAACAAATTCATGTTGCTTTCATTTTGTTAACTTGATTTATTAGCAGAGAAAGGTACAAAGTGGGGAATAAAAGATAGAGAAGCAAAGAAATAACAGCAGATGTGGGACATGCAATCACTGCCTAAGTCTTCCAACAGAGGAATTTGAATTGACATTGAAAAATTACCTCTGGAAAGCTTTTTCTTACTGGTCCCCTATAGTGTATTACCTAACTGTAAGAATGGTCAACTTCCAGGAAAGTAAAGCAGTAAGAAAAGACAATCCGGTGGGTTGAGTCAATTTGACAAAGCACTGGCTTTACTCTCTTTTCCTTACCAGCGCCGGAAGTACACATACTGCAAACAAAAGATAAATCAGTAGGTGTGTGGCTTCCTAAAGTTTAGTCCTATCTAATCTCTGCATATTCTTAAAAAAAAGGAGAGAAAGAGAAAGGAAAGTTCTAAAATTGTTGAAGAAGCACAAAGGGGAAACTCTGATTACTTTCAGCTTGTCCTGACATTACAGTCTTGCCCTTCAAAATCCTTCAAAATTCTAGAAGGGTAACTACCTACGTTATTCTGAAAATAACAAATTGGTACTAATAAACATTTTCTAACAAGAGAAATGCTGAATAGTCTTCAAATTTAACCAGTAGGTTAAAGAGTCTTTTAGGATTGAGTCTTTCCTTGATTTGCATGTGACAGTGATAACTTTTAAAAGCAATTTTCTCAAAATGTTGGCAAAATTGGAGCTAGAATTAAGTGTATATATAGAAATTATTGGCAAATATTAGACTTAAACTATATGCCAAAAGCAGTGTTTGTTCTTACAGTGATTTAAAAATATACATTAATTAATTGGAATTAAATATGAAAGAGTAAAAACATATTTAAAATGTTAGTTAAAATGACAAAATTGAGGAAAAGCTCTACCTGGAGACAGGTGTGTGCACACATATAAATTTCAATTATTTTATCCGATTCAAATATCATTAGATTCTTGGAATTAAATCTGTAAATTACGTTAAATCTATTCTCATATTACTATATGAATATTACATTAACTTGCAAATTGTGTTGCAATAATAATCATGTCTTTGCTATGACTCTGAGACTTGTGTTAATTTCTTAAAACAATGTTTGTAAACATTATAATAAAATAACTGTCTATTGAGTAGGTTAGCTGTAATTAAAGTTCAGATGGCATAACAATAATTAAAATTTTTAACATGTAGTCTCCCAATGTCCCTGAAAAATTGATACTTGATGAATATAAATCTAACTGAATATAATCAGTAAAAGAAATTTTCATATCCATATTAAAATATAACTGTTTAAAATACAGCATGAAATGATGTCCATTTCAAACTTCACAGATTTTAAGTAAAAATTGGAAACATATTTTAGTGCATAATTTTCTGACTCCTGTTCTTCATTTTTGGCTACTGTATTTGTACGTGTGATATGAATTTAAAACATCTTTTGTTCTGAGAGAAAAATTCAAGATAATTAGAAAAATATTTTATTAAATCTTAGACACCATCATTTTAATATACATGATTATTTTATGTAGGGCTAAGAGTATTGGAAAAAAAGCAAAAATAATGACAATTATCTAGAATATGGTGTTTTTTTACAGATGTGACTTTTTATTTACAAAAGAGCTCATTCATATTTAGATGTAGATTTTTATAATATAATCACTCTTTATATATATATATATATAAAAAAGGAGAACATTAATGAAACAAAAGTGCTAAAGTATTTCTAAAAGTTTTTCACCTATAGAATCCAATTCTTCCAAATAATTTTTCTCCTTAGGTTTGTTGAAATCTGTGTTTTCATTCAACATCCACCTCTGTGCCATCAATAGCGGCTTTATGATATTGCTTTATGATATCTGAGATTTTTTTCCCCAATACATTTATATATATGCCCCAAGTTTTGAGATCCTGCTCTTTTGAACTCATCTAAAGGTGACAATAAAAGCTTTGCAGAATAGTAGACAAGACTCATATTTTTTCTTCAAATAATCATTAAATTATTGTTGATTGAAATTGCAAATGGCCGCAGGTGTCTAGTCACAATAACAGAAATAACAAGATTCACCCACGTGCAGGCTGTGACAACCAGCGTCATTGGGACTACCACCTGGCCAGTGACAATTGTAATATGCCATTGAACTTAAGATGTGTCTCCCTGACAGACACATAAAAATATGGGAAGACGTGCTTCTTATAATTGAGGGAATATGTAATTAAAACTGTAGAAGGATACAATATTTTAATAATATTTTATTTTACTATGAATTAATGAATAACTCTTTTCATTTTCCTTGTTTTTAAAATCTCTCATTAGATTTATAAAATTAATATATTTGACATTATTAATCAATTTTATGTATATATTCATATTTGTGTGTATTTGTATATATGTATGTATGTATGTACGTATGTATGTATCTATGTAATGCAATTCTTAATTCTCCATAGGAAATGTTTACTTGCCTCATGTTTTCTAATTTTATTGTGAGGATCTGGGTAAGAGTATAGGAATGTCTCTCTAAGTGTACAGATTTCTTTCTTGCAACTTTTTCCAAATTTTTTATCACCATCAGTAAAATTTTACTTTGATGCCAGGCTACATCTCTGGTCTCTTATGAAATCAATTCATTTCAAAAGGCTGTGAGTTCTGTTCAATAGGAATTTCCAACATGGTATAGCACTTAAGAACGTGACACCAAAATTCACAAAGTGCACCATTAAGGAAATGTGACTTCCTGGATTTGTGTTTGGTATTAGCAGAAGAGAGAAGGTAATTAGCATGCAGTGGTGAATGGATTTATTCTATGCTCTAAGAAGGGACAAGAGTGAAAAATGTAGACACCAACAATAATGACATTTTTCAAGTCCTATCAATTCAACTTTGATATTCCACCTGGTGAGCCATATCTCCTTTTCTGATGCTTGCCTGCCTAGGTTTATGACTAGTCCCTTTTCTATTCCTCTAAAAGATATTTCCCTTATTTCTTTATTAATTTCTACATTATCTTCCAACAAAGACACATATCCTTTAATAGGCCTATATTTCACCACGTCTTTCTTCTGTTTAGTCTATCCAATAAATAAAATACTGGCCCCATGTGTCCAACCATTACTTCATGTGAATGATGGTCAACTCTCTGCATCCACTTCAGATTACTTTTCTGAGCTCCACTTTCACAGGTCAACCGGACTGCAGACGTGTGCATATGGATGTTGTCGAGGAGTTGTGTTTTTTTCCTAAAATTTTACTTATTGTTTCATATTATCAGTTATGAATAATCCTGCAAATAATATCTTAACTAAGTCCCTGATATTAGATGTTTCTCAGTGACTAAAGTAGCTACGCTTAACTACACAAAAGGTCGCTAAAGGTCAATTGACTTAGGAAATTGGCAGATTAGACAATGTAGTTACTGTATAATTGTGGTAATATGGAAACTCATCAAACTATATTGCCTAATACTGTCACCAAGACCTCTGATGATATCATTGATGGAGAGTTATACAATCAAGGATAATATTAATCGAATTAAGGGTTGAACTCTACAAAGGGAGGATTTTAGTGCAGCAAAATAGCTTTATTGACATAATTCTTCTTTCCTGTAATTTGGTTAATGATATATAAATTAATTGGCAAAACGTTAAGAATATTTTATTACTCAGTATCTAATTACAAAATATTTTATGAAGAGTAAATGGTTAAAATTATAGGTGTTCTGCCTTTGGTTTAAAAAAATCACTTTATACACAGTAAAATTTTTACTCCTGGAGCCGGCCCGGTGGCGTAGTGGTTAAGTTTGCAGGTTCTGCTTCAGCGGCCTGGGGTTCGCAGGTTTGGATCCTGGGCATGGAATGATGCACTGCTCGTCAAGCCATGCTGTGGCAGCATCCCATATAAAGTAGAAGGTGATGGTCATGGATGTTAGCCCAGGGCCAATCTTCCTCAGCAAAAAGAGGAGGATCTACATCTGACGTTAGGTCAGCGCTAATCTTCCTCACAAAAAAAAAAGAAAATTTTCCTCCTGCCATCTCATGATGAAGACATTTTTCCACTGCCCACGTGGTTGTCATTATTGTGCTCTACTCACACTCAGCAATTGGAGATTCTACCCTGAAGAATATTTAGTCAGCTATGGAGAGGGAGAATACGTTGGTGTGTGATTGTGTCTGTGTGTGTGTGGTAGAAGTGGGAGAGAAAGACAACTGAAAAGCTCCCTCTTGGTGGCCTCAAAGTCATTTTATAGGTAATGAATTTTGCAACTGGGTGCAAACAAAGTAGCATATTGTTGGTGTTTAATTTTAAAATCAAATATGAGTAGTTTTGGTGAGAAAGAATCCATTGTTCCATTGTTGAAAAGCGCAGTTTCTTTTAATGCACAACATACATACACATATATATTGATATATATACACATATATAATATATATATTCACTCCACTTTCTGTTGTGACATGGCATGAGTTCTACCTAGGGAGTCAGAGCTTTTAGCTAAGGTAAGATGCTTTACTGCTATAGCCAGTGGTTTCTCAAACCTGACACATCTGCTTACATATTAACCCTGGGGAAAATGGCAATTAGTATTTATTTTCCAAGAACATTTTTTAAAAAAACTTCTGTAAAGTATAGAGTTTCTGAATTCATAAATTTGCTAGAACATCTCAATGAATTATTGAATTTATAAAACTCTTGTAAGACCACATGAGGTCAGATTTAATGGTTTACTTCATTATACAAGAAGGAACTAAGTGAAGACACTCAGGACGCATTGGTTTCTTATTCACATTCTAATTTTCTCTCTTAAAATTCCATGAAATCTGTGCTCATTACTGAACATTCTCATTGCTCAAAAGAAGACAGCACTTGAAGGGAAAACCTGTTATACAAAGATGTCCTAACATTTCTGCATAATTCATTTCTGCACCCAAAGCAATAGACCGCTTTTCTTAAATAGTGTCCCACTAGAACAAAATAACCTGGGATAGTCTCTTGCAGTTTGCAATAATAGTATCTGGCCTACATACCTAGAGGTTACTGGTTTATTGAGTAGTAGTTAATAGCTTACTCTTGTATGTTTATTTAATTTTTTCAATTTAAATGCCTAGATAATGCTATGGGCAGTGCAAATATATAAACAACTTGTTCCTAGCCTTAAGAGGTGTTATTATTGCTTAGGGTGAGCAATTATTCAAGATATCCCCCGGGGGGCGGGGGATGTGACAGACAGCACAATGGCACTATTTCGAAGCAGCCTGCCAGATGGTCAGAAGCTGCAGCCGTGGAATGAGGACAGTATGAAGGGACCTGGGGCTAAATAGTTTTTCTCTAGCAATCTGGTGACAGCAGCATGTGGAAGTCTGAGGGACCAGTTCCCAAGGTTTGGGAAAATAACACAAACTCCACAAAAGTACATGAAAATTAGTTAAATATGAACTGAAATGAGATGAATTTCACAATTCCGTCTTTTTCTGATTTAATCATCTTCTGTTGCCTGATGGGTTGGCTGTTATTACTTCATCATGACGTAACATCCAAGTTACAGTAAAATTTTATATTTTACTTTAAAAAGTAAATTGTTTCTCTAGAGCCCCAGGCAAAAAAAGGAGTTGGGTATTGCTCTGGCCACAGTTCTTTAAGCTGCTCCTGTTTTAGAAATATTTTTTTCTCTTCACAGTCTCCATATGTGGTCTGCAGCTTGCAGCGCTCAGGACCATTTATTTCTTTTGCCAACCAGTATATTGTTGGTGGATGAGTATACAAAGGGATATGAACTACTAATGAGTGTTAGAGGAAAGGAAGGCAACATTCTCTGACAGTCTCATTTTTAGTGTTATATTAGAGAAGCATAAAATAACGGTGGAAAAAAGGTTATTCAAGGGAAATATTAAAGACTACTCATCCCAGCAAGTGGATGCAATTCTGTTGAAACATAATATTTCTGAAATTTTAAATGTAAGGAATATTCCTTTGTTAGATTATAGGAGAGAAGTAGTCACTGTAATACACATCACTATCAATTAGATTTTTAAATTAAATATGTTTTAATGTAATTCAAATACAATAAAATGCACTCATGCCAATGCCATGCTGTTTAGATTACTATAGTTTCATAGTAAGTCTTGAAAGTGAATAGTCAAGTATCTGCCAACCTTTAAATTCTTTTTCTAAATAGTTTCAGCATTTCTAGGCAAAATGCATTTCTAATAAATCGTCAAGTTTACCTGTCAAGTTTACAAAATTTCTTGCTGGGGTTTGATTGGGATTGAAATGGAGCTATAAAGACTTTCAATCTATACACTTGTCACCAAGACCCTCTAGGACCAGTCCAAACTGACCCCATCTTATCAAATGAGTAATTAAGAATTGTTTTTCAGGAACTCAGACACCTTGTCCAGTTCAGGCCAGTTGAGACCAGCAGCCCATTAACTGGGCTCGCACAAATGCCTGGTAAGTGACCCTTTTGACGTCAAGGGCCTGAAAAATTCCACCTTCATACTGACACCACCATTTTGTGAACATGCTTCCTATGAAGAGCCATGAAGCTTTACTACGCTTGCACAGATAATCAGTTACCTCACTTCTCATTATCTCCGATCATCTATCTCCAAACTTTAGACTGCCCTGTCCTTCATCCCATAAATTTTGCCCCAAGCCCTAGATTGAGGAGACAGATCTGAGAGCATATGCTTCCTGTTTCCTTGCAGATCAATCTAACAATAAAGTTGTTTCCTTTCGCAAAAGCTGTTGCTGTAATAATGGCCTTTTTATAATGTGCATCAGGTAGGAGAATCCCATCTTTGTACAGTAACAATTTTGCTGACCACAAAGGGACGTGGTCCTGTGACCACCCGCTCAAGGCTCTGGAGTCCCTGGCAGGGTGTGAGGCCTTTTTGCTGACCCTAGGCAGCTGCCTAGGCAATTTTGTCAGGAGCCTTGGCTGACTGGATTCCTATTTCCCACCACAGTGCCACAGGCCCTTTGGCGCTCTTTTTTCTTTTGAGAGAAGAAACAGTTCCTGGATCAGATGTCTTTTATGTGAGTGACATCATTAAAACTTGCCTGTGCCTAAATTGTCTACTAATCTCCTCAGGATTGTGAGTTAGAGTCCACACTAGGGAGATTTTGCCAAGTTAAAGTCCCAAAGCTAGAATTGTTCGTCTCACTCCAAGGGAGACAATATAAAAGGGTTACAGCTGCTGAGGCATTCAAAAGCTCAAGTTAGAGTCCTGAGGTCTGGCACAGTGTCCCAGTGTATCCTCATTAGAATCCCAGAGTATTGGATATCTGTGTCTGTTTACGTTTGTCTGTATCTGTCTGTTTTATTTGTTAAAATTGGCTGTTTGGGGACTGAGTTTCTCAGTGACCATAACAAACTCTCCTAAAAATTACCTTGTTTGTTGTAGCCACCTTGGGAAAAGAACCCTTAAAATGGAAATAACTGTAAATGGCTGGCAAGATAGCCTTAGATAGTTTAAAATTTTAGTGGCTACTTTGGGCTCTTATTGATGTTTCAAACCAAGAAACAAAGAAATCTTTAATCTTAAAGAATCAGGGATGCCACCTTCTGGCACAATTACTCAAAACCTAAAGGTTCCAGAAACTGTAATATTTACAAAGAACAGCAAAATCTTACCAAGCTTGTTTCATGTCCTAAGGGCTTGGCTTGATAATCATCAAGCTGAGGGGTCCCAAAAATATGGTTGGAAAAAAATGCAGTTGCACCCCAATTTGCAGTCAGAGATGATCAGATAGAAATAAGGGTTGCACTCTCTTTTGCAGCCCAGGATCCTACCAAACTGCCGTCAGCCTTGGGGGAACTACATTGGCCCTTAGAAGGAATATTGCAATTAGATAAGATCATTTAAAAGTGCACTTCAAAGCAGAGACTTCAAAATACCAAAGTAGCCTTCTTGAGAGATGATTTGTTGGTAAAAGAAAAAAAATTGTTATAAATGGTACCTAAAAGAAGAGCATATTAAGGTCTGCCATTTACAGACACCCCATAATTTACCTTCAAAGGTGGGCTCAGTATGAGCCCCTCCCACAGTTAACAAGACTCAGATTTTCTGGAACACTGCTCAAAGTTTACTGGAATTGGTCAATACTGCCAAGTATCATTACTGTATGTCCAAGATGAAACCTGACAAGATATTTGAAAGGATTTAGCAAAGTATGGTCAGAAATTCAGCCAAATTGGAAGCTAATATTCAGAGCCTAATAAGAATTTTCTTTCCAGGCCTTCCTCCCTAAATTAAAATAAAATTAAACATCCAGAGGGAAAGAAGTAAACTAGGAATGACATAGTTGGCCAGGTAGATCAACCTAGAATGTCACTTAAGTTACAACTCAGTTTCTGAGGAATTAAAGCAACTGTCCTAAAAAAAAAAGAAGAATCTTTGCAAAACTGGAAATGTAACTCTAGAGGCAATTCAGATTCCACCCATTTCCTTTATCTCAGAAAGCTTGCAACCTCTCTGGGAACTGTTATCTAGCCCATCACCAATTCCTAAGACAGAAGGAAAAAATGGCTATAAGAGCAGCCTCACCCAAAATCTAGCATCTTAAGTATCTTCTCCATAAATATTAGTAGAAAAAACTTAAAACAAGATTGGATTCAATTATTCTTTCATAACTAGTGAGCTTTGTATTACCATACTTGATTCCTGGCAGTAATTTTAAAACTACAATTGTGGAATCTCTGTGTATGTGTTTCTATATGTATGTCATATATGTGTGACATTTTACCTCCAAATGGCATAATTTCTAAAAAAGCTCTCTTCAATTGGCTTAAAGTTAGTGCTTATATAAATTATTTCTAAATGTAACAAAAACTAACCCAAATGTTTTTCAAGTTAACATGACATAAAATAATCTTTGGTAAAGGAAAGTTTATTTAGGTTTGTAGCTTTGATTAAAATAAACATATTTTCAGAGTTAACAGCATCAGATATGATACAGACATGCAACCTTCATTCTAACTGGGTTTATTAGTCGAATAAGCTCATGTGATCTCTGTTACAAAATTTGTCAGCAAAAATAATAGCTTAGAATGATAGCTGATTTTGTTTAATGTCTCATGAAGTTTTTGTAGGGAATCTAAACATAATTATTAGAAACAAGTAAACCAAATAGATGTTAATAAGGTAAAAGTTTTTGGGTAACTTTTTAATGATAATAATATGTTATGGCACATGTATTTAAAATAACTTCCGAAATCTTCTGGTAAATTGAAACTTTGAAATTTTGCTAAGTTAAATTAGATGATGGAAAATTCATTGAATATCTAGATCATTTCCAAATAAGATATAATATTAGATGTTAATTACTAAATATAGGTTAATCTACTTTTGGCTTCTTACTACAGGGAAATCAAAAGGTGTTTTGGTCTATTAGTAAATGCGTCTTGTATTTTATTTAAAAATTGTACTATGAAGTAGAACATTTCTAGAAATTATGAAAAGTACTTATAAACTTGTCAAGCCACAGAATGTTAATGTAAAAGACAGTTCCACGATTGCTTACTTCTTAGTTTTCACCAAAAATGTTTTCTAAGCATTAAAATTCTAATTAATATATGTGATTAAAGCAACTAAAATTAATAAGGGAAACATCTTTGTATTCAAGGAAAGCAAGACATAAGTTTTCAGTAAAGAAGGTATAAATAATGAAAATATTTCTGTTTGTTTTGTTAAGAAAGAAATTTATCCTAAAGTGCTAGGAAAAAAAAAGAAGGCATAAGACTCGGTGCCGGCCAGGTGGCGCAAGCGGTTAAGTGTGTGTGCTCCACTGTGGCAGACCAGGGTTCGCTGGTTCGGATCCCGGGTGCACACCAACGTACCACTTGTCAAACCATGCTGTGGCGGCGTCCCATATAATGTGGAGCAGGATGAGCATGGATGTTAGCCTAGGGCCAGTCTTCCTCAGCAAAAAGAGGAGGATTGGCAGATGTTAGCTCAGGGCTGATCTTCCTCACCAAAAAAAAAAAAAAAAAGAAGGCATAAGACAAAGAAAATAAGAAAGCTATAGAAGGTTTGTAGAAGAGCATCCTGAGGAAAGAGTTCTGTGCATGGTCAAGTTGGCTTACATCAAAATGAATTTAATTAAGTAAATGTTTTAATATCAAAAGTAAGCTAGTGTAAAATTAGAATTTGGGTCTCTCTGTCTTAAAGGGACAATTTTCTTAAACTTTTAGTCTGCTCTTGATAAAGAAATTATAAAAGTATTTCTTCACTTTTGAGTGTCTACCTAAAAGACAGAAATTCTATGTTGTCAAAATAACTTCCTATGTTCCAAAAGACTGAACTCTCCCTATTAAGAAAACTAAGCGTTTTTTAAAACTGTTTAACTCTTTCTGTTTTCCTTTAACATCTTCTGTTGTCACTTTGGTTAAATAAATAATTAAGCATTTTTTCCTATCTGATCAAGAGTTTTAAAACCTTTTGATATTTTTGACAAACTTCCAAAAAATTCAGACTTTGAGAATATCCACCAGGGCCCTGGGACTTCTCAAAGAATTTGTTGTCTCTTTCTATAAAGAGGGAGACAGTAAAAAAAATTAGGCTTATTTTGTATGTTAAGTTACATGGGATACATTATCAAATAAATGATGATAAACCTTCTCAGGTCATATTGTGTGAGTTAATATTATTAATATAAGTGTTTTAAAAATTATATATATAACATTCCTGAGATTCTGATCTGTCCTAGTTATCAGTCATAATTCTAGTTATTTTACATTGTTGTGTGTCACAGAAATAACCAAATTTCTTTTTCAACTGCCATTTTTAAGTCTTTTGTTATTTGCAGACAGTTGTTTTACTCTGATATTTTTGCAAAACTATTTCATCTTCAGAGAGATTCATGGAAAGAACTCTGACACTTGTTCTAAAATGCAGGTTTCTGATAAACTTTCAGATTATAGAACTGAACTGGGTAAGAAATTACAAAACACTAATGGAGAAACTGATGGCCTCATAAAACTGCTAACAGAAGATCAAGACCAAAAATTGATTACAGGGGACTGGATGAACTGATGAGGATGATTGTAATTTTTATGACATTTCATTTAAAATATTGCTTATTTTTAATGTTTTGTTTTTTGAGATTTAAGGAAACTTTTTTCTCGTTTCTCTTAAGCTATCTATGACTTATAGCAATTTGTAAGCAGAATTGAAACATTTGTCTTTTTATCCCTACCTGATCCCTCAAAAATTTGGAAACTCTTGAAGAGTATTCTTATTTTCCTGGCAATATAGTTATTTGCATAAGTTCAATAAGAATCTATTCTCCTTATGACAGGACATAATTGGAAACGTTGATTATATTACCAAGGCTTTAACTGGAAGGTCATATTTGAGAGAAACATGCCTAGACTCAGATATGACCAAACAGCTTTAAGGAACAAGGATTGACAATGAAACAAATAAAGCCACATGGAAATATTGACCGGGTACCTTGCTTGCAGGGTTCCCAGCACCCTTACCAAGTGAGTAAAGAAGGTAACTTCCATGGCAGGTGCAAAGAATCTCAGGATATTTTTGTGAACCTCAAGAGAAGAGAGGAATTTACCCAAATCTATAGGTATTGGAGGCAGAGTCTGCTGACAGGTCATTGGCTTGATTTTCCTGGCCACAAGAGGCCTTTAAAGTTCAATCTGAGATTCCTTATAAAAAGTTCCAGCAAAATAGGTTTAAAAGAGCCTATATGATCAGCTATTCTTGCTGCACTTATGTAAATAATTGAGCCAAGTTTATTGAAATGACTAAGTTTACAAACCAATGAGTCTCAATTTGGCAATCTTTGGTAAAAATGAGGGTGACTTTAGAGAGAAAAATTATGTTTCAGTAGAAACTGTAATACACATTTGTGGATATTAGATTTTAATTCTGTTAATTGTCTTTGAGGTTTCTGTTTTCTATCTGTAAACTGGACTGGACTAGATCCTAAATTCATCTAGTCTCCTCAAATATCTGGCTGCAAATCTCCAAACTAACATTTTTAATTTTTTCCATCATCTTCATTTGGAATCATTGAGAACTGAAAGCACCCTTTTTCCTGAAGCCCTGCAAACTGAAACTGGACAACTTGATATAAACTTAAGAGAGATTCATGCCTATTGCTGTGTAAGCCACTCATAAGGATACCTGAACACCCAGTGACATCTTCAGAGACATTTCAAACTATAAAAGATGCTTTGACCCTGACATCTAGAAATCTCTTTCACTGGCTGCTCCCTTGGCTCGGATGCTGGTTTATAATTTGTTCCAACCATTACCCTTGTTTTTCTTTTAGTTTCTTTAGAAATTATTCTTATTAAATACCTGGTTACTTGCTTACACAATACAGGTTTAACTTTGGGATCCCACCTACATCACTGCCTTACTAAGAGACTAGTTCAATAACGGGGACAACCTACACCCCTATCAGCAGGAAGAAGTTAGAGCAGTCACTGACCTATATCCCTCAAGAATGAGAAATGAACAATAAAAAGGAGAGATTTGTAACCATGGGCCCTCTAGGACCAGTCCAAATTGACCCTATCTCATCAAATGAGTAATTAAGAGTTGTTCTTCAGGAACTGAGACCCCCTACCCACTTCAGGCCAGTTGAAACCACCAACCCATCAACTGGGCCTGTGCAAATGCCCAATAAGTGACCCTTTTGACATCAAGGGGCTGAAAACTCCACCCTCAGATCATACCACCACCATTTAATAAACATGCATCCTATGAAGAGCCATGAAGCTTGACTACACTTGCACAGATCATCAGTTACCTCATTTCTCCTTTCTCCAATCATCTAT
Source organism: Ceratotherium simum simum (assembly GCF_057802395.1). Classification (NCBI taxonomy): domain Eukaryota; kingdom Metazoa; phylum Chordata; class Mammalia; order Perissodactyla; family Rhinocerotidae; genus Ceratotherium; species Ceratotherium simum. The sequence continues at coordinate 24,315,340 of NC_141917.1, read as the reverse complement.
CCTCACCCCATCTATATTCGTACTGTTATTCACTTATCACTTTTATCCATTACTGAAAGAAGAGATTTAAAATCTTCAACCATCGTTGTTGATCTGTTTTACCTCTTAATTCTGTCCATTTTGCTTTCAGAAATGTTGAAGCACTCTTATTAGGAACATAAATATTTAGGATTATATGCTAAAGTTGAGATAAAAAAGATAATGCACAGATTTTCCCATGAAATATTGCTTTATAATTAAAAACACTTAGATTTGTTGAACATACTTGGTGTATGTCAAATTTCTAAAGTAATTTTTAATAAAACTATTTGGAGGCATACATATTTTGAAAATATTCTAGTATAAACATTTTCATATTCAGTAACTTTTTTCTTCATTAAGATTTTCTTGATAGTAGTAAAATGTGCTTAAAATTTTGTGTGTGTGTGTGTGTGAGGAAGATTAGCCCTGAGCTAACATCCATTACCAGTCCTCCTCTTTTTCCTGAGGAAGATTGGCCCTGAGCTAACATCCATACCCATTTTCCTCTATTTTGTATGTGGGATGCCTGCCACAGCATGGCTTCTTGAGCAATGCGTAGGGCTGCACCTGAGATCCAAGCCTGTGAACCCTATGCCACTGAAGTGGAAAGCACAAACCTAACCACTACACCACCGGGCTGGCCAATCTTTAAAATATTTTTATCAAGGAAAATATTCTAGCCTTCATATTTGCTCTAAATTGATAGCAATAATCCTGCCTTGGAAAGTAACTTTCTGGGAGTAATCAATTCCAACTCTGTCACTTTCTACATACATGACCTTGACTTCATCTATTTGCACTTCAGATTCGTGACTTATAAATTTGGCTTGATGAGATAATTCAATGAATTCATACATGTAAACATGTTTTAAAAAAATGACAGCTACATATTAAGATCTCAAATGTTACCTAATACGATGATCATTAGCTTTGTAAATGTAATAATTAGTATTTTACACATTTTTATTCAAGTAGATAGATGTATTTAGATATATAGATGCAGATATTTTTTTAAAGATGGTATGATTTAAGGAAAAAACCTTTCCATATCAATTATAGGATAATATCATAACTGATACATGTTTAAGAAAGTTGATCCTCTTTGATAATGTTAAGGCTAATATTTTACATGACAAACAATGCTATTCAATTAGATATCAGTACTATCAGTAGAAAATACTTCTAGTACTACCATTCACTTGAGGCAGGCAGCAAGTGGAAGCTGTAGTCTGTGTCTGTATCTCTCTCTAGAGAGAGAGAGAGATCAATATATCCATATATGTGTATATATTAAGAGAGAGATCTACGTATAGACATCATCTATAGATATAATCTCTCTTGATCTATATATATAGATGGACATTATTTATATCTATATATTTAAATCTATACCTCTGTCTATCTAGAGAGCTATCTATCTATCCATCCATCTGTCTATCTATTTATCTATCTATCTATCTATCCATCTATCTATCTATCTATCTATCTATCTATCTATCTATCTATCTATGTGGAAGGAGAGAAAGAGAAAGAGAGAGAATGTACTATTAGTTCTTGAACTTTCTTTTCTCAGTTTTGATTAGTTAGCTAATATATGCAGAAAATAAAATTGTTATAGCTACTCTGTAGAATAAACACCATTCATCTGGTTGCAGTGACCCAATTTACAATCTAAATGTCATGACAAATATAGTCTCTCTTGAACTTTGTGGAAAATCTCATCCTTGTGATTAACAGCAAATAAAAGAAAATATAACCTTTAATAGATTCTTTGAGAATATTATTTAATTATGTTATTGGAAAATCTTTATTTCTAGCAATACTTACAAATAAGGCAAAATAAAGTTAGCTATCTTAAAGTCTTTTGAGAGTTATTTCCTTCTCTACCCAATTTTTTGTCATCATGCCAATACCAAAAAAAAAAAAAAAAAAGAGAAGAAAAATGTGAACTAGAAAAAGGTTGGATTCAGAAGAGATTAAAAAATTAAATCAAACTTTAAGAACACTAATGTTTCCTTTATTTAAGCATGCCCCATAAAGACTTATGGAAAGAGCTTTAAGAAAACTGAATTTTGAAATCTTAACTGTGTGGGAAGATTCATGTAGACTGAATTTAAGCCTCATGTAAGTAGGATGACTGTAGTAAGAAAAATATTTCAGTATAGTCTATAAATATTCTGCCCACGTTATTGTAAGATTATTGACAAAATTCTTCCGGGAAACATATGGTTTACAGAGTTATAACAGTGTTAATACCACCTGTGTCCCTAATCCGAACACTTCAATTTAGTTAATTCTAAATATCAAAATCATTCCCATTACTCATTACCAGGGCTAAATTAATCACATAGTAATGAGTAATATCAAGACATCAAAATCACTTAGAATTACCGAGGCTAATTGCACATAAAAGGATCACATATACTCATCATGGACCACTAAAGCACAATTAGGAACATATTACTATTTTTCCCACAGTATATCACCAGTTCCAGGCTCAATGCCTAGAACCCCCTAGGTACATAGTATTTTTGAATTAGTGTATAAATAAATGACGGAATATAGTAGAAGACTTCACCTATACAAGAAGCAATGAAGTCAGAGGATCAGTGAGCAGGATAGCTGAGAAATTACAGAATATACAGATAAAATAATTCACATTTCAAAACAAAGAAATGTTGTTGTTTTTTTTACCCCTTCTCTTAGGTTTTCTATAATTTGGTTGTAAAAAAGCAGATCCAGTGACTCCAGTATAGACACTAGAGGCAATGAATGACCTCTATGGAGCTGAGGGAAGCAGAGGTGTAGTTTAGTTGTACTAGTATTCCCCAGCCCTGTGCATATGAGAATCACCTAGAGAGGAGTAGAAATGGAAACACCAGTGCCAGTGCTTCATCTTCAGACAATTTGGTTATTTATTCTTGGATGTGTCCCTGGCATGAAGATTTTTAAAAGCACCTCACCTCAGATGATTTGGAAATGTAGAAGTAAGATTTTACCAGATGAAAAAAAATGAGAATTTCTAACCAGGTAGAGGGAATAGCATAAATGAAAATATGAACATGAAACATTACAATATAAGTATTACAGTATCATGATGGGGGAGGGAAGTGGAGTGCGTCCGGAGATGAAGCTGAGAAAGAAGAGCACATAGGAATTTGTATTAAATATTTAGAGGCTAGGTTATTACTGTAGACAATAGGAAGGAATCTGGGGATTTCCAGTAGAGGAATGGCAGAGTCATATTTGGTTATTAGGTTGAACTTTCTCACAGGGATGTTGTGGCTGCATTTGAAGAGTTAGGCTGGAAAATATCTCATTTAGGATTCTTACGATACTATAAATAAGACACAATGATGACCTAAATTAAGAAGAAGAAGAATGAAGATGGTGAGAGAAAAAAAATATGTACATGTTTTTATGAAATTGTTAAATTCATTTTAATTTATTTGCTGAAACTGGTTTTAAATTTGAATGAATGAGCATTGATAATACAATTAACTGATGATGTTCCTGCTAATATTAATACTAATTTACTAATGTCAAATCTCAGAGACAATAAACAGTCAATCTCCAGTCTTTATAAGTCCAAAGTGCAGGTTGTTAACCATTATCTTATTTAGTTTTAAAAATTATCTTCTTTAGTTAGAGAAAGTAAGGGGGAACAATATAGAAGGAAGTGGGGATGGCAGGTGTATTAGTTTTCTGTTGCTTCACAGCAAGTTAACACAAATTTAGTGGTGTAAAACAAGTTTATTACCTCACAGCTTTTATGGTTCAGAGGTCTAGGCTCCAAGTGGCTGGATTAGGTCTTAACTGGCCAAAAATTAAGGTTTACTCAGTTGGGCTCTTATCTGAAGGATATGAGGAAGAATCAGATTCCAAGTTCATTCCTTCTGTTAACATAATTGAGTTTCTTGTGGCCGTAAGTCCTAGGTCCCTATTTCCTTGATGGCTATTTGCTACGAGCCCCTCTCTGCTTTGATGCTGCCTGCATTCTTTTTCATGAGTCACCCCCATATTTAAAGCCAGCAATATGTGCCAAGCCCTTCTCATGCTTCAAATCTGTTTGACTTCTGCTGCTACTGCAACTCTCTGAATTCCTTTTCTGCTACCAGCCAGAGAAAATTCTCTGCTTTTATGGGCTCATGTTATTAGATGAAGCAGACCCAGATAATGGTTATTTTAAGATTGACTTGGGAATTTAATTACATCTGTAAAATCTCTTCACAACAGTACCTAGATTAATGTTTAATTGAATAACCAGGGAGTAGGAATATGGGGTGGGGACCCCTATAAATGGGATGAGGACTAATTATAGAATTATGCCTACCAAAGGAAGATAAAATTACACACCTACACACACCATTAATATTTATCAGCTTTTAGCCAGCGATATAAACTATTGGAGAAAAGGAATTTGCATATGACTATTCAGATGGTCAAAAGAGAGACAGGCTTGTGCCAACCAAGAGAACACTAACTACCAGTGTGGACAATGGAGTTTGGAAAGGAGGAAAAAGAGAATCTAAATAAAAATATGTGATCAAATAGGACATGCTTATCTTCTCTCTGGAAGCTAAAATAGAGAACATTTTTTAAAGGTTAAATAAATTTCCTATGTCAAAAGATTAAATAATGGTTTACAAACAATTGTTGGATTTGGCCATTAATGATCCCAGTGACAGCTGGGTAAAAGCCATAAGGAAGTTCAGAAGCTGAACATCAGAAGGTCAAGAATATAGATGTGACAAGATCTGAAGTGGATTAATTTTTGAGAAACTTGTATAAGAAGATATGGAGAGTCTTAGAGCAGTATCTAGAAAGCATTTAGGACAAAGAAAAAAACTTCATATTTAAAAAAAAATTTTAATATAAAAGGGACTTCAATATATTTGTGGGAGTGGATTGTTAAGGCTAGCAGGAAAAGAAAGAGGAACAGAGAGCCTATTCAAGGAAATAATAGCTGAGAATTTCCCAAATCTGGGGAAGGAGCAGGAAATACCAGTAAGCAAAGCCAACAGGTCACATAAATATATTAACAGACAAAGGACTTCTCCACGACACCTAGTGGTAAGGCTAGCCAGGGTCAATGACAAAGAAACAATATTAAGGGCAGCTAGACAAAAACAAATAATAATGTACAAAAGAACTCCCATCAGACTCTCAGTGGATTTCTCAACAGAAACTTTACAGGCTAGGAGAGACTGGAATGATATATTCAAAATACCGAAAGACAAAAAGTTTCAGCCAAGAATACTCTATCCAGCGAAAATAGCCTTCAAATATGATGGAGAAATAGTAACTCTCCCAGATAAACAAAAGCTAAGGGAGTTCATGGCCACGAGACCCCCACTACAAGAAATACTCAAGAAGGCCCTCAGGCCTGAAAAAAAGAAGAGAAAGGGAATACAAAGCTTGGAGCAAGGAGAAAAATAGGTAGATAAACTCAGAAAAATAGTAGATCTTTACCTGAATAGGTTAGCAACCACTTAAATACTAAATTCAAAGATCAAAGGAAGAAACTCATCAAAAATAAATTTAACCTCATCACTGTAAACACACAGCCACGACACAAGATAGAATAAGGTATAACAAGAACGACTTAGAAGGGGAAGAGGAAAGTGATTGAATTGACTTAGTATAAGGAAATAGGAGGCCATCAGATAATGGACTATCTCATACACAAGATTTTTTACCCAAACCTCAAGGTAACCACTAAACAAATAATCAAAACAAAACCACATATAATAAACAAAGAGAAAACTAGAAGAGTCATAAGACAGAACAACCAAACTGAATTGGCAGTCCAAAACAAATGGGACAAGAAACAAAGGAAATGCAAAAGAACCAGAAAATAAGTGACAAAACAGCAACATTAAGCCCTCATATATCAATAATTACCCTAAATGTAAATGGATTGAACTCTCCAATCAAAAGATACAGAGTGGCAGGATTGATTAAAAAGCAAGACCCAACAATATGCTGCCTTCAGGAAACACATCTTAGCACTAAAGACAAGCACAGGCTCAGAATGAAAGGATGGAAGACAATACTCCAAGCTAATGGCAAACAAAAGAAAGCAGGTGTTGCCATACTCATATCAGACAAAGTAGACTTCAAGATAAAACAGGTTAAGAAAGACAAAGAAGGGAACTATATAATGATAAAAGGGACACTCCACCAAGAAGACATATCACTTATAAATATATATGCACCCAACATAGGAGCACCAATGTACATAAAGCAACTATTAACAAACCTAAAAGGAGACATCAACAACAACACAATAATAGTAGGGGATCTTAACACCCCACTTACATCAATGGATAGATCATCCAGACAAAAAGTCAATAAAGAAATAGTAGACTTAAATGAAAAACTGGAGAAGATGGACCTAGTAGACATATACAGAGCACTCCATCCAAAAACAGCTGACTACACATTCTTCTCAAGCGCGCATGGAACATTCTCTAGGATAGACGATATGGTGGGAAACAAAGCAAGCTTTAATAAATTTAAGAAGATTGAAATCATAACAAGCATCTTTTCAGACAATAAGGCTATGAAACTGGAAATGAACCATGAAAAAAAAACTGGGAAAGTGACAAAAATGTGGAGATTAAACAACATGCTACTGAACAACCAATGGATCATTGATGAAATTAAAGAGATATCAAAAACTATCTGGAAACAAACGAAAATGATAATATGCCACATCAAACCATATGGGATGCAGCAAAAGCAGTCCTGAGAGGGAAACTCATAGTGATACAAGCCCACCTTAACAAACAAGAAAAAGCCCAAATTGGCAACCTTAAATTACACCTAACAGAACTAGAAAAAGAAGAACAAACAAAGCACAAAGCCAGCAGAAGGAGAGAAATAATAAAAATCAGAGCAGAAATAAATGAAATTGAGACCAAAAAAACAGTAGAAAGGATTAATGAAACAGAGAGTTGGTTCTTCAAGAAGATAAACAAAATCGACAAACCCTTAACCAGACTTACTAAGAAAAAAATAGAAAAGGCTCAAGTAAATAAAATTAGAAATGAAAGAGGAGAAATTACAACGGATACCACAGAAATACAGAGGATTACAAGAGAATATTATGAGAAATCATATGTCAACAAATTGGACAATCTAGAAGAAATGGATAAATTCTTAGACTTATACAACCTCCCAAAACTAAACCAAGAAGAAATGGAGAATCTGAATAGACCAATAACAAGTAAAGAGATTGAAATAGTAATCAAAAACCTCCCAAAAAATAAAAGTCTAGGACGAGAAGGCTTCTCCAGTGAATTTTACCAAACATTCAAAGAAGATTTAATACCCATCCTTCTCAAACTATTCCAAAAAATAGAGTAAGATGGAACACTTCCTAAATCATTCTACGAGGCCAACATCACCCTGATACCAAAGCCAGACAAAGACAATACAAAGAAAGAAAATTACAGGCCAATATCACTGATGAACATTGATGCAAAAATCCTCAATAAAATATTGGCAAACCGAATACAACAATACATTAAAAAGATCATACACCATGATCAAGTGAGATTTATACCAGGGATGCAGGGATGGTTCAACATCCGCAAATCAATCAACGTGATACTTCACATCAACAAAACAAATAATAAAAAACACATGATCATCTAAATAGATGCAGAGAAGTCATTTGACAAGATACAACATCCATTTATGATAAAAACTCTCAACAAAATGGGAATAGAAGGAAAGCACCTCAACATAATAAAGGCTATTTATGACAAACCCACAGCCAACATCATACTCAATGGGAAAAGACTGAAAGCCATTCCTCTGAGAACAGGAATGAGGCAGGGCTGCCCACTCTCACTACTCCTGCTCAACATAGTACTGGAGGTTTTGGCCAGAGCAATTAGGCAAGAAACAGGAATAAAAGGAATCCAAATAGGTAACAAAGAAGCGAAATTCTCACTATTTGCAGATGACATGATTGTATATATAGAAAACCCTAAAGAATCTGTTGGAAAACTATTAGAAACAATCAACAACGATAGCAAAGTTGCAGGGTACAAAATCAATCTACAAAAATCAGTTGCATTTCTGTATGCTAATAATGAACTAACAGAAAGAGAGCTCAAAAAGATAATACCATTTACAATTGCATCAAAAAGAATAAAATACCTAGGAATAAATCTTACCAAGGAGGTGAAGGACCTATACAATGAGAACTACAAGACATTATTGAAAGAAATCCATGATGACATAAAGAAATGGAAAGATATCCCATGCATGTGGATTGGAAGAATAAACATAGTTAAAATGTCTATATTACCTAAAGCAATCTACAGCTTCAATGCAATCCCAATCAGAATCCCAATGACATTCTTCACAGAAATAGAAAAAAGAATACTAAAATTTATATGGGGCAACAAAAGACCCCGAATAGCTAAAGAAATTCTAAGAAAAAAGAACAAAGCAGGAGGCATCACAATCCCTGACTTCAAAACATACTACAAAGCAATAGTAATAAAAACAGCATGGTACTGGTACAAAAACAGACACACAGATCAATGGAACAGAATCGAAAGCCCAGAAATAAAACCACACATATACGGACAGCTAATTTTTGACAAAGGTGCTAAGAACATGCAGTGGAGAAAGGAAAGTCTCTTCAATAAATGGTGTTGGGAAAACTGGACAGCCACATGCAAAAGAATGAAAGTGGACCATGTGCTATCGCCATTCCCAAAAATTAACTCCAAATGGATCAAAGACCTGAAGGTGAGACCTGAAACTATAAAATTCATAGAAGAAAATATAGGCAACACACTATTTGACATTGGTTTTAAATGAATCTTTTCGGATGACATGCCTACCCAGACTAGGGAAACTAAAGAAAAAATAAACAAGTGGGACTTACTTTATCAGATTAAAGAGCTTCTACAAGACAAACGAAACCAGAATCAAGATGAACAGATAACCCACCAGCTGGGAAAGAATATTTGCAAAACATACATCTGACAAGGGGTTGATCTCCATAACATATAAAGAACTCACACAACTGAACAACAAAAAAATAAACAACCCGATCAAAAAATGGGCAGAGGAAACGAACAGACACTTCTCCAAGGAAGATATACAGATGGCCAATAGGCACATGAAAAGATGTTCAACATCACTAATTATCAGGGAAATGCAAATCAAAACAACACTAAGATACCACCTCACACCCGTTAGAATGGCTATAATCATGAAGACAAAAAACAACAAGTGTTGGAGAGGATGTGGAGAAACAGGAACCCTCATACACAGCTGGTGAGAATGCAACCTGGTGCAGCCTCTATGGAAAACAGTATGGAGATTCCTCAAAGAATTAAAAATAGAGATGCCCTATGACCCAGCCATCCCACTACTGGGAATCTATCCAACGAACCTGAAATCAACAATCCAAAGAGGCTTATGCACCCCTATGTTCATTGCAGCATTATTCACCATAGCCAAGAAGTGGAAGCAACCTAAGTGTCCCTCAACTGACAACTGGATTAAGAAAATGTGATATATATATATACAATGGAATACTACTCAGCCATAAAAAAAGACAAAATCGTCCCATTTGCAACAACATGGATGGGCCTGGAGCGTATTATGTTAAGTGAAATAAGCCAGAAAGAGAAAGATAAACACTGTATGATCTCACTCATATGTGGAATATAAACCAACACATGGACAGAGAAAACTGTACTGTGGTTACCAGGGGCAGTGGGGGTGGGGGGTGGGCACACGGGGTGAAGGGAGTCATATATATGGTGATGGACAAACAAAAATGCACAACCCAAAATTTCACAACGTTAAAAACCATTAAAACATCAATAAAAAAAATTTTAATATAAAAGTGACGAATATATTTGTGGGAGTGGATTGTTAAGGCTAGCAGGAAAAAAAATTTAGGATATTGAAAGAGTTATTAATAGAACAAGTTCTTGGATTAAATAAGAGGAAAGACATTCGAGGCCAATGCTGAATCTAATTCCAAACTAGGGCTTGATTTTATGTCCAAGCATCTCTCCCCATTGAAAGTCTTCTTTAAGAAGTCTAAAGAATCCATCCATCCTCTTTCCTCCATTTATCCCTCCCTCTCTCTCTCCATCCATCTATCAATCATCTATCTATTCATGCATCCATCAAGCTATAGGAAATAGAAACAGATTCCCTCAATGCATTAAATACTTGGAAAAAAATGAAAAAAAAATACAGTGAAAGGTATTGAATTGTGAGCTAAATTCTTCATAATTTATAAGTGGTAAACAAAGGATATAAACTAAATAAGGTATTTAGTTCAACAATTCTTTATGCAGATAGATTATATAATGTTAAAATAATTCCCAGAAGCATGAAAAATGGAGTTGTTGAAGATGGCTATTCCTCATCGATGGTACAAAGGGTAGAGTAAAGGAGAAAAAAATGACACTTTTCATATCGTGCTCCCATGTCACTGTTTTCTTTTATAAAAATGTGTACATGCATTATTTATGTAAATAGGAAAATAGTCCAAAAAGTTTGAGAGCAAAGCATTAAATTATATGCATTTCATTGAGTTGTTTCAAATTTATTTGAAAATGTATTTTATTATTTTCTTATTTTATAATTAACAATATAATAATTACCTCCATGGTAAATTTGAGTTACCTTATTCTTGTCAGGTCATGGCTGCTGCAACTGTCCTTTCCTGTTATTACTGGGCATGGAAGCACCATGAGGCATCCCAGTAAAATCTCAATCCTGAGATAATTTTCCCTCCCTACTGCAAATTAGCAGCAGCAAATATATTTTCTAACGATAATAAGAGTGAAAAACTTCTGCTTGTCTACTGGTAGGAGTACTCAAAATGTGACCAGGAAGTAGCCATAGCTGTAGGTTAGGAGAAACTTTGTCTCCTGGTAGAAGCATCCACTCTTGGGAACCAGAATCTCTAGTCCACTAGAGCCTAAAGTTACAAGGATGGAAAGTGCAAATTTCCCATGTGAGTCAATTGAGTGACGGCAGGATCAGCTACTCCTACCTCAGCCTTTAATTCTTAAACTCAAGTATTCTACCTATTATGGTCACAGAACCATATGATGGCCATCAGTTCAAAGTTTATGTCTCACCTTGAGAACAGCAGCCAAACTTTTCAGGGTGTCTTCATCCTACTTTGGTTGTGGTTTAAGGTCATTTCAATGTTCTATTAGGCTGTCAGCTCCTAGGCAATACAATATATGATAGGATCAGAGTATCCCATGGACATGTGTCATTGTCATATCTCATGCACCCTTAGGCTGGGGTAATATTATGCAAGATGCTATGATATAAGTCAGATGCTTTCAGAGTCCTAATTTAGAAATATTGGCTGAGGCTTTCTGTTGATCTCTGTTGCTGGCAGGTCCCACACACTGCAGTAGAAGTCCCATATATTGCTTCCATAGCTCATCCATTTCACATGTTCATTGTACAGCCATTGGGGTGGCTGAAGACAGAAATTGCCTGATCACCACTGAAAAAGACAGCCTATATGCTTCTTTACTTCAGTAGCCCATCTGACTCTCGTTATTGCTCTTTAGAACGATAACTTACTGATACCCCCAGAACTTATGCACGCCTATCCCAAATGTACTATTTCCATTTTACAATAGTTTGGTATTATTTTCAATTAATCTGATGATTTGTTGGGTCTGACTACACAGTCCATGATGGACATCTCTGGTCACACAATTATTTGAAGCCCTATTATTATTTAGTTTTTACTAGGCCTTGTGGCAGGCTTGAAGCTGATTTACAGATAGTGAGTAATTCTCAATTGCATATGGCATGATTTCATTCCAGAACCCTAGGTGGCTAGAGTCGATACTGAAATTCTCTAGCTAAGATTTATGGGGAGGAGGGTTTCAAGGTGGTCTTCTCCCAAAGACACAACTAATCTACCACTACATATGGAATAATTTCCTCTGAAAAAGACCTTAAAACTAGATAAACAGAGCTATCACAACAAAGGACAAAAGAATAGCATTGAGACAGGTAGAAGAGGCAGAGACGTGGTCTACCAAAACAAAAGAAAATAACCTACCCCAGGCATGGCGATCCACAAATGGGAGGGATCTCAAAAATATGAAACATTTCCTTGAGGAGTGAGAGGTTTGTGCCCCACATCAGGCCCCCCAACCCTTAGATCCTTCATAGGAGAGACAAGCCCCCCAAAATGCTTGGCTTTGAAATCAACAGGGATTATGTCCAGAAAACCCACAGAACTGTAGGGAATGAATAACTTGCTCTTAAATGGCTTGCGTGCAGACTGACTTGTCCCAGGACCCAGTGCATAAACACCAGTTTGAAATGTGCCTAGACCATATGTGAAGGAGACCCACTTACTAATCTTAAAACATCTGCTAGAGAGGCAGGAAATTATTGGGACTCTCTCTGGGGATGGACACACTGTTGGGTGCCATTTTTGCAATCTCATGCTATATTACTAATGCCAGTGCTGGCAAGTACCATTTTGGAATTCTCCATCTAACCTGCTAGAACTGGTGGGCATGCCTCACTGAGATCCCACTCACCACCACACTGCAGCTGTGTACTACAGCTGGGCCAGAAAGAACACTGCCCACCCCTGTGCCACAGCCCTGCCACAGCAGGTGGGCATGCACAACCCACACAGAGGACAGTTCCTGAGCACCTAGCTCTAGTGGCCAGGGGGGATTGCACTTCTGGATCCGTGACATCTCCTACACAAGGCCACTCCTTCAAGTATGGGAGAGGTGGCTGATTTGCCTAATACATAGAAACAAACAGAGTCAGGCAAAATGAGGAGACAAAGGTATATATTCCAAACAAAAGAACGAGACAAAAACCTTAGAAAAAGACATTAATGAAATAGAGATAAACAATCTACTTGATAAAGAGTTCAAAGTTAAGGTCATAAAGATGCTCACTGAACTTGGGCGAAAAACGAATGAACATAGTGAGATATTCAACGAGAGAAAATATAAGGAAGTTCCGAACAGAAAAGGGGTTCAACAGCAGACTAAATGAAGCAGAAGAATGGATCATTGGGCTGGAAGACAAAACAATGGAACTCAGTCAGAGCAGCAAAAAGAGAAATTAAAAAGTGAAGATATCTTAAGAGACCTTTGGGATAACATCAAGCAGAATAACATTTGCATTATAGGGGTCTCAAAAGGATAAGAGAGAGAAAGGGCCAGAAAGATTATTTGAAGAAATAATGGCTGAAAACTTCCCTAATCTGTGGAAAGAAATGGACACCCAGGTCCAGGAAGCCCAGAGAATTCCAAATAAGATGAATCCAAAGAGATCCCCTCCAAGACACCTTATAATTAAAATGGTAAAAGTTAAAGATAAAAAAGGAATCTTAAAGGCAGCAAGAGAAAAACAACTTATTACATACAAGGGAAACCCCATGAGGCTATCAGCAGATTTGTCAGCAGAAACCTGGCAGGCCAGAAGAAAGCAGCATGACGCATTCAAAATGCTGCAAGGAAAAACTTCCAACCAAGAATTCTTTACCTGGTGAGTTTATCTTTCAGATTTGAAGGAGAAGTTAAGAGTTTTCTAGACAAGCAAAAGCTAAAGGAGTTCATCACCACTAAACCAGCCTTACAAGAAATGTTAAAAGGACTTCTTTATGCTTAAAAGAAATAGCACTAATAGCAAGAAAACATGTGAAAGTAAAAATCTCACTGGAAAAGATAAATATATAGTAAAGGCAATGGATCAATCACTTATAAAGCAAGTATGATAGTTAAAAGATAAAAGCAGTAAAATTAAATAAAGTATTAAGGTGACATAAAAATATAAAACGTGGGGAAGGGAGTGAAAATGTAAAGCTTTGGAATGTGTTCAAATTTAAGTTGCTATCAATTTAAAACAGACTATTATATACATATGATGCTATATGTGAACTTCCCAGTAACCACAAAGAAAAAACTTATAGTAAATACACACACAAAAAAATGAGAAAGAAATCTAAACATAACACTAAAGAAAATGATCAAATCACAGGGAAGAGAGAAGGAGAAGAAGAAAGGAACAAAGAGAAATTATGAAAACAGAAAACAATTAACAAAATGGCAATAAGTACATACTTATCAATAATTACTTTAAATGTAAATGGGCTACATTCTCCAATCAAAAGACATAGAGTGGCTGAATGGATTAAAAAAAAGACCCATCTATATGCTGCCTACAAAAAAACTCACTTTAGAAGTAAGGACACACACAGACTGAATGTGAAGGAATGAAGAAAGATATTTGTTCTTGGAATGGAATAAAAAGCTGGTGTATCATATCAGACAAAATATACTTTAAAACAAAGACTGTATTAAAAGACAAAGAAGGGCATTGTATAATGATAAAAGAGTCAATCCAACAAAAATATATAACATTTATGAAAATATATGCACCCTACATAGGAGCACCAAAATACATAAAGTAAATCTTAATGGACCTAAAGAGAGAAAATGACAGCAATACAATAATAGTAGGGGACCTTAACACCCCACTTACATCAATGAATAGATCATCCTGACAAAACATCAGTAAGGAAACATTGACCTTAAATGACACGTTACACCAGGTGGATTTCATAGATATATACAGAAGATTCCATCCAAAAGCAGCAGAATACACAACTTTTTTCAAGTGTACAGGGAATATTCTCCAGAATAGATCACATGTTAGGCCACAAAAAAAGTCTCAATAAATTCAAAAAAGATTGAAATCATATCAAGTATCTTCTCTGACCATGGTGGTATAAAACTAGAAATCAACTACAAAAAAAAAAAAAAGTAGAAGAACCACAAAAATGTGGAGATTAAACAACATGCTACTGAACAATCATTGGGTCATGGAAAAAATCAAAAAAGAAATCAAGAAATATCTAGAGACAAATGAAAACAGAAAGACAACTTACTGAACTATGGGATGCAGCAAAAGTGGTTTTAAGAGGGAAATTCATAGCCATATAGACCTCCCTCAAGAAACAAGCAAAATCTCAAATAAACACCCAAAGGAACTAGAAAAAGAACAAATGAAGTCCAAAGTTAGTAGAAGGAAGGAAACAATCAAGATCAGAATGGAAATAAATGGAATAGAGACTAAAAAGATGATAGAAAAGATTAATGAAACTAACAGCTGGTTCTTTGGAAAGAAAACAAATTGACAAACCATTAGCTAGATTAACCAAGTGAAAAAGAAAGAGTGCTCAAATAAAACAAAATCAGAAACAAAAAAGGGGAAGTTTCAACTGATACCACAGAAATACAGAGGATCTTAGGAGACTACTATGAAAAATTATATGCCAACAAATTTGACAACCTAGAAGAAATGGATAAATTCATGGAAAAACACAATCTTCCAAAACTGAATCATGAAGAAATAGAAAGTTTGAATAGACTGCTTACTGGTAAGCAGATTGTATCAGTGATCAAAAACCTCCCAATAAAGAAAAGTCCAGGACCAGGCAGCTTCACTGGTGAATTTTACTAAACATTCAAAGAAGATTTAATATCTATCTTTCTCAAACTCTCTCAAAAAATTGAAGAGGAAGGAACATTCCAAACTCATTTTATGAGGCCAGCATTACCCTTACACAAACACCAGACAAGGACACCACAAAAAAAGAAAATTATAGGTCAATATCCTCAATAAACATAGATGCAAAAATCTTCAACATATTAGCAAACAAAATTCAATAAAACACTAAAAGGAGCATACATCATAATCAAGTGGGATTTATTCCAAGAATGCAAGAATGGTTTAACATCTGCAAATCGATGTGATACACATTAACAAAATGAAGGAAAAAAATTACATGATCATCTCAACAGATGCAGAAAAAGCATTTGACAAAATTCAACATCCATTTATGATAAAAACTCTCAATGAAGAGGGTGTAGAGGGAATATATCTCAACATAATAAAGGCCATATATGACAAACCAAGCTTTTCAATAGTGAAAAGCTGAAAGCTTTTCCTCTAAGATCAAGAACAAGACAAGGATGTTCATTCTCACCACTTTTATTCAATGTAGTATTAGCCACAGCAATTAGGCAAGAAACAAAAGGAAACCAAATTGGAAAGGAATAAATAAAACTGTCACTCTTTGCAGATGGCATAATACGATATATAGAAAACACTAAAAACTCCATCAAAAAACAGTTATAATAAATGAATTCAGTACAGTAGCAGGATACAAAATTAATATACAGAAATCTGTGGCATTTCTATACACTAGTAACAAACCACCAGAAAAGAGAAATTAGGAAACAATTCCATTTACAATTGCATGAAAAATAAAAAAATACCTATGAATAAATGTAACCAAAGATGTGAAAGACCTGTACACTGAAAATTATAAGACACTGAAAGAAATTTAAGAAGACACAAAAAGCTGGAAAGATATTTTGTGCTAATGAATTGGAAGGATCTTAATAAAATTTCCATATTACCCAAAGGAATCTACAGAGTCAATGTAATCTCTATCAAAATTCCAATGACATTTATCACAGAACTAGAACATATAATTCTAAAATTTATATGGAACCACAAAAGATCCTGAATAGCCAAAGTAATCTTGAGAAAGAAGACCAAAGCTGGAGGTATTACATTCCTTGATTTCAAACTACATTACAAAGCTACAGTAATCAAAACAGAATGGCATTGACATAAAACAGACACACAGATTAATGGAACAGAATTGAGAGCCCAGAAATAAACCCACACGTATATGGACAATTTATGACAAAGGAGCCAAGAACATACAACAGAGAAAGGACAGTCTCTTCAATAAATAATGTTGGAAAAACTGGAAATCCACATGCAAATGAATGAAACTGGACCAGTATCTTACATGATACATAAAACTTAACTCAAAATGGATTAAAGACTTGAATGTAAGACCCGAAATCATAAAATTCCTAGGAGAAAATATAGATGGCAAGCTTCTTGACTTTGGTCTTAGCAATGCTTTTGTGGATATGTCATCAAAAGCAAGGGATACAAAAGCAGAAATAAGTAAATGGGGCTACAAGAACTAAAAGTCTTCTGCACAGCAAAGGAAAACATCATCAAAATGAAAAGGCAACCTACTGAATGGGAGAAGATACTTGCAAATAATATATTTGACAAGGGGTTAAAATCCAAAATATATAAAGAGCTCATACAACTCAACAACAAAAAGACAAACAATCCCATTAAAAAATGATCAGAGGATCTGAATAGACATTTTTCCAAAGACATACAGATGGTCAACAGGCATATGGAAAAATATTCAACATTACTAATTATTAGGGAAATGCAAATCAAAACCACAATGAGGTATCGCCTTACACGTATTAGAATGGCTATTATCAAAAAAACAAGAAATAAGTGTTGGAGAGGATGTGGAAAAAAAAGAAACCCTCATACTTTGTTTATGGGAATGTAAATTGGTACAGCCACACCAGAAAACAGTATGGAGATTCTTCAAATAATTAAGCATAGAACTACCATATGATCCAGCTATTCCACTTCTGGGTATTTATCCAAAGAATAACAAAACATTAATTCAGAAAGAGACATGCAACCCTATGTTCATGGCAGCATTATTTATGATAGCCAAGATATGGAAACAACCTAAGTTCCCACCGATGGATGAATGGATAAAGATGTGTATATATACAATGGAATACTATTCAACCATAAAAAAGAATGACATTTGACATTTCTGACAACATAGATGGGCCTTGAATGTATTGTGCTAAGTGAAGTAAGTCAGAGAAAGACAAATACGGTATGGTTTCACTCATATGTGCAATCTAAACAAAACAAAACAAAAACAAACTCATAGATACAGAGAACAGATTGGTGGTTACCAGAGGGGAATGGGATTGGGGGTGGGCAAAATGGGTGAAGGTGGCCAATTTTATGGTGATGGATGGTAATTAGACTTTTGATGATGATCACTTTGTAGTGTAGTCAAATGTTGAATTATAATGTCATACACTTGAAACTTATATAATGTTATATACTAATTTTACCTCAACAGAAAAAAAAAATTTGCTTGACTATCAACCTTCTAAAATGGCAGCATTGAGGAAAAAAAGCTGTTTCTAAACTTGCATCACTGTATTAATTTCTTATTTTATGCTCAGTACACGTGTGTCAGAGCGTGTTAGCTGCATACTTACTATCCATTTTTCTTATCTTCCTAACATATTCTCAATTCTATTCTGGCAGCAATGTGCCCAGGTTGAAAAATCAAATGTTGCAGCCTCCCTTGTTTATAGGGGTCATTACGTGGCATACTTCTCTTCAATCAAAAATATAAGTGGAATTTGGTTGGCCTCCTTCCTGCTTTCTGAGGCTTCAGCTGCCATCTTCAGATAATAAGGTGTCTTTGAAGATGAAAACATATACTAAGAAGGGTTTATAGAAAAGCTGGGAAAGCTCGAGTGTCTGATGACATCTTGGAAGTGCCTACCTCTGGACTGCGATGGACTACCTGCCTCTAGATATGTGAGGCAAAAAACTAAGTATTTATCTAACATAAGTTGCTGTTCCTTGGGTCTCTATTACACGCAGCTGAATCTAAGTCTAATATACACAATTCTGGGTCTCTGGATAGATCTTAAGTTTCCTTTTTGTTTCTGTCTCTCAAGTGGGTAAAATATGGAGTAACTGAAGTATTTAATAAAAAGTAAATTTTTTTCAAAAAAAAAAAAGACTTGTGAGAAACTCTACACTGCATCCTTATCTACCACAGATACTTCCAGCACCATGGGATCTAATGATTCAAACGATCCAACAGCTAGGGTCATGTGTACTGAAGCGTTAACATGCTGCACGTCCCTCTTTTGTTCTGGCCCCATTTAAGTCTGAGAAATTATGAATTCATTTACTGAATGGGTCCAATCTGTATTGCAAAATTCACCATGAGCTCTTTCCAAAACTTAAAGAGGCCTAGTAAGTGCTGTTCCTCTTTTTTGGTAGAAGATACAAACTACAGTATCTTTACCTTGGTTGTTCCAGCATGCCCCATACAAATATAACCCCCCCTGCAAATCACCTAAAGTGATAGCTCTCTGAGTCTGTAAGATTTATCTCCCATCTTCTCATGTTCATGTACCTTATGAGGGCATCAAGACTATTTGTCACTTCTTGCTTACCAGGTCCAATTCATATCCCATCATCAACACAGTGGACTCATGTGATGTTATGTGGGATATCTATATCATGAAAGCCCATTTGTAGTATAGAAAGTAAATATGTCCTTGGGACACTGTCACAAATATGAATTAAGTCCATGTCAGATGAATATGAAGTACTTCTGCTTCTCCTTCTCGATAGGGATTGGAAGGAATATATTTGCAAATAGCAGTATATCATGTGCTAGAATGTGTGCTAGACTTTTCTAGTTAATTATACACCTGCAGCAGAACAACTGCCCTTGTGGCTGAGGTTTGATTATTTTTATGGTAGCCAGACAACCCCAGGATTCATATAACAACATTCCCTGAATCTCTTAAGTGCTTAAAGTATTTATTAAGCTGTTGATACCTTTCTACCAATATCTTATAACTCACACTGTTCATCAAGTCTTAGGAACTGAGGTACTTCAGCAAGCCAGGGCTTTTCAATAGCCCACTTACTACCAGCAATGCAGTCTTTACTACCATCTGGCCAGCAAGTGATCTGACCCCCTAATCCCATCCTCAGGGTTTACTTCCTAAGACCTCTTTTGTTGCCAACTCTTTTGATTTGGGTTCTCCTGTAAGGAGACCTGAGACAACAAAGATTTGAGTGCAATTTGTTTCTTTAGAAAGAGATGCAATAAAACATTGGTAGAGAAGTGGGGAAATGACAATGGGAGGGGGAAAAAATAGAGCAATCAAGTACATTATCAAACCAGTTACCACTCTGTGCACCTGGAGGTCAGTTTCTCTGGGTTACTCTGGGGACAGCATCATATACGCCTCAGAGTTCTCCCAAATAAGAGCAAGAATTATGTGGTAGTTCTCCCTAAATTTCTAATGTCATTGGTTGAGGGTCTCTTCTGGGACACTTATGCTCCAGCATTCTGGCTTGCCCTGCACTTGGACCAAAGTTCTCCTCAGGTCAGAAAAACACCTTTAGGCAAAGATCGCAGGTATTTTCAATAGGCAGCCTCCATCCTGTAAAGCATGGTCTAATACTGAGAGTTTGCACTACTACCACAGAATCTAGGAATTTGTACCACGATAGCACACACAGACTGATCAAGGTTTAAGGTTTGCTAGTGGTAAAAGAATTGACTAAAGGAAATGAAGGCCAGAAACAATTAGAAAATTAGGGAAAAGAAATCAATGACTAGGTGCTATGAGGTAGATAGAAGGATAGGAGTAGGGGGAGGAACAGAATATTACAAATAGATGGTCTTTGTGACTTTCCAAGTTACATAGAAAAATAGACACTTTGGGACCCCAAGTTGGTTATAATATTATATATTATAATGTTATAAAGTGGGGGATCAGAATTGGCCACCCCAAAATATGTCCCTTTGCCTTGATTATTTTTAAGAACAAAAGACTCGGAAAGAAACATTGACCTTCCTCCTAATCGCCTAAAAGAATTTAAAATAGTAGGCCTGTCCCCAGGACAGGCCATCACCATAGATAACTCTGGCTTTTGGTAGACTGTGAGGGTCCTTGCTAAGCCCATTCTTATCAAAGTTCTGTCTACCAAACATTTGCTTTTCCATCTCCATGTGAATTGCCTTCCCCCCTTTGAAGTCCCAAACCACTACTCCTAACATCCTCCTTTGTCTTTAGGTGAAGATGATATTTAGGTTGGTGGCTTTGGCCATTCTGGTGAGCTACTCAGTTTTTCTGGGTTTCTCCCATGTATACATGTTATAAAGCTTTGTTCTACTTCCTCTTGTTATTCTGTCTCATACCAATTTAATTCTTTGATCAGCCAGAAGGACCTAGAGGGCAGAGGAATTGTCTTCCTCCCCGACAATAACACTATAACAATATCAGCTGAGTTACTCCTGAGACTGCTGAGGAAGCAGTATCCATTGGAGAGCACCAGGCTTATGCTTAGCAGTCAGAGGCAGCTTTCTAAGATAGTTAATGAATTGTAGATTTTGGAGAAAGAACATTTTTATTTGATTATATGTCTAGATTTATTTGTTGGCATATATGTTTTTTTTTTTTTAATTTGCTTTGCTTTACTTTAAATCAACATTCCAGAAAGCACAATTTAAAAAAGTCCAGGAGGGAAGTAGTCAGATACTGGATTAATAGATGGAAACTCTGTCACAGAAATGGATGAAATCGCCTAAGAAGAGAGGGCTGAGTGAGTCAAAAGGCACATGGTAATTCTTTTAATCTAAATGCCAAGGCAAAAGGCAATGTTGTAATGCCTTCTATAGCTGTTCCATCAAATATCAATTTTATCCTTACATATTTCCAATGAAAGGGAACAAGTGACCTACCCATCACTGGAAGAATTTGATATGTAGGTCACATAGCAAAAACTATATGAAAACAGACTACATGAAATTGAAGGAGAAATTGAATCTTATTAGGGTAACTTGAAAAAGTTCGTATAGGTCATTGCATACGATATGGGCCTAGCATAGTAAGTAGCATTTAATGATACAGTTACTGAAGGTGGTGCCTGCCATTAGGAAGGAAAATAGAAGCAGAACTGTGGACCCAGAAAGCATACATTGGGCTAAAAGAATACCTCGTGGCTCAGTGCTATTGAGAAAGAGAGCTCCTAATGGGGAACCGACTGAATAGGCAGCCTGGGGTCAGAATGCAAATGGTTTTGAAAGTCTAAGTGGTTTAGAATTCACTCTGTAGGAAATGAGGAGTAACTGATGGCTTTTAAATAGAGGAGTGGTGTGGCTAGAAATAAGAATGATGTTTAGGCTTAAGAGAAGGGAAAGAGAAGATGCAATGACATCATGTAATCACCCCAAGATTATTTAGCAGTTGAATAAAGAGAGGAGGGGGCAGTAAGAACCGGATGAGACAACATTTCAAAATCATTGTTTTGAACTGGTCATTTATGACTTTTTAAATTATGAAATAAAGTCCACAAAGGACATCATGAATGTTATCCCATCCCTAGTTTACACACACCATATCTGACCTATGATGTCATGTCAAAATGGATCATGATTAAGATATAATTAAGCCACAGACCTAGGAATACCTGAATGCCAAAATCTTTTTTTTTTTTTTGAGGAAGATTGACCCTAAGTTAGCATCTGTTGCCATTCTTTCTCCTTTTTTCGTTTTCTCCCCAAAGCCCCAGTAGATAGTTGTATGTCATAGTTGTACATCCTTCTAGTTGCTCTATGTGGGATGCCGCCTCAGCATGGCTTGATGAGCAGTAAGTAGATTCGTGCCCAGGATCCAAACTGCTATACCACCAGGCCAGCCCTACCAAAATCGTCTTTTGATTCAATATCCCTTCCTAGTAGATCCCAGGGACGTATCCCAAGAGGGCAAAAGCCAAGCTCTTGAAATGTCTTAGAACTTTTCTGAGGATTCATACCATTACACATTATCCTTCCATGTAAAATGTTAAGAGGGGGGCAGGGATGGAACAGGGTAACTGAAGATTCCTTCCCTGGAAGCCCATCGCTGGACTCTACCTCTGAGAAAGATCTAAACCTTGACCATCATCCCTGTATTGTTAGTCATAATATTTAAATATATTTTTAAATATTCACAAAGGATATATTTGAACTTCAATAGAAATTCAGTCCAAAGCCTACTTCCATGCAGCCACCTCAAAAAAGAGGGATGAGAAGGCACTTTAGAAAGAATAAAAAGGAATAAGTGACTAACTGAAATTGTAGCTCCTTAAGTGAAAATAATTTTTATTTGTTTCAGAAAATTCCATGTATGTAGATCTCTAATAAATGCTTTTAAGAATGTTAGATTGTAGTCACTGTGATTTTGCATGTTTGGGCATATACTTATTTGAACTAATTAGACAGTCAACTCATGAACTATGCCATGAGTACTCAGCAAGCCATTTTATCTGAGAACGATTTCTCGTGCAATTATGAGAACAGTAATTGCACATGTTATTTTAATATCTTCAAGGATTCTAACTTATGTATACTGCAATAAACTGTAGACACAGAAGGCAAAGTCAATGTCTTGGGTTTGGACATTATAAACTTACTAGATTCTTACATATTCTAAGATTTTTATTACCTTTGCTTTTGTGTTTCTTATTTCACACTTACCTTGTGAAATTGCAAAATTAGTACACCAAAATAAGGAAAGTGTCACTACTTTTTCCAAAAATACATAGAAATATTCCTGTGCATTTTATGTGATCAATGAAATACACTGGAGATCAAATGTTAGAATATTTTTTCTAAAAGTAGGATGAATTCTCTAAATGTTTTGAAAGAAATTAAATTTTCCTTTCAATAATACAAACTTTGAAAATCTGTTGCTTCACTCTTTAATTACTGGGCACAGTTTAATCATACACATAAATTATTTTGTCTGTATGCGCATCTTTGTGTGGGGGGGTGTATATTCTTCAGGGCTCTGATTGCACATCAGCTATTATTAGTTTTGTCCTTATCATAAGCAGAATTATGCTATATCTGATGTTATGTCTCACACTGAAGCTATTTTTCATTTTAAAATTTAAATATAATATAGAAGCTACACATGAAGACCAAAGCTAAAAGTGTTTATATAAGTTGAAAAAATCAGCAAGCTTATATCATAAAATTGATTTTTTAATCTCCCAGGAAATACATATAGTAAAACAAAACCAGATAAGCAAAGTTATCAGTAATATTTTCAAATGAAAAGAATGAGTCTGCTTTGAAAATTGATTCTAATATTAATCGAGTTAAAGACAGTAAACTATAGATGTGTCGAAGAAAACTTGAGAATTACCAACAAGCGATGAAAAGCAGAAAGAGTTAAAGATAGAGTTATTAAATAGTTTTACTCATGGGAAAAATTTGAGGTGCTTAACTGAGTAAGATAAAGTGGCAACTTAAAATTTTCGCAATATAAATAAAATTATATGCTTGAGTAAATTTCATCAATGCAACTGATGTATATTTTTTATGTGTAATTCTATTATATTGTAAAAATTTAGTTGTATTAATATCTTGCACTATCTAAATAACCTCCCTTTACTCTTTATTAATGTAAATTGTCTTAAAAATCCACTTGCTTTGATAATTATAATTTTAGTTAAAGTGGGTCACACCTGTGTTGAAAGCTCCCCAGCTGGCACCATTCTGTACTATAGATGGAAAGATCCTGTAAGTTAATAACTGATGATTTGAAGAATTGCTCTGGATTGTGATCCAAGGCTGTGATTATCCTGTTTTCTAGAAATTGGATCTGTTAGTATAGTGGAATATAAACAAAAATAATTTTTTATTCAGTTTTTTTCCCCCAGGAACTAAAATATGAGTTTATGTCCAAAAATAAAACCAAATTGCAAACTAAACATAAACTAAACATATTTTCAATAAATGTAACTTATACTTTGTAATATATCTATAGGCTGCTGAAACGGTGTAACTTCCATTTATCTAATAAAAAAAGTAACTCAGTAACATTTTGTCATTACCACTCATTCTTTTGGAACATTGTGTGTGTGCCAGGAACATTTGCCAATTCTTTCCCCAATGCATGAGGTTAAATAACTAACTTTAAACAGAATAAATTTATGCCAGGAAACTGCTAAATCCTCTGACTTAACTCTGGTTTATTCGCCCTCAATACAATAATGCAGTCCCAATATCCTGGTGTTATTCATTCAATCCTTTTAGTTTTTCTCTCTCTCTTGTTCCATACTCTCTTTCTCAGGATTAAGAATATTACAAACACTGAGGAGATGGAAATTAGCTATTAAATTATCAGGCTAGTTATACAGAAGGGTACATTTGTAGGTGAGGTGATAAGGGAACCTATATCTGAAGAGGCAATTTTAAGAGAAACGTGACTAAAGGTGAAGAAGAACACTATGGGAAAATCTTGGAGAAGACTGTTTCCAGCAGCCTAAAGAACAAATGCAAAGACCCCAATGGCACAGCATGCCTTGTCTGTTTAAGGAGCAGCAAGATAACCAGTGAGTCTTGAACAGAGTAACCCAGTAGGAGAGTTGAGAGATGAGAAGCTAGATTAGGTAGAGCGCAGTTGGGCAATAGGAAGGACTTTGGTTTTTATTTTCAGTGGGTTGGGAGGCTGTCTTAAAGTGGAGAATAACATGGTCTAAATGGCATTTTAAAAGATACACTCTAGTTGTTGTGTGAAAAATGGATTGTGAGGAACCAGAAGTAAAAGCACGGACAACAATTAGGAGGGTATTGCTCAAGCCTGCATGAGAGATGTTCCCGTTGACGAGGATGGTGATATATAAGATGTAGAGAAAGGATTGGATTTAAGACTTAGTGCGAAAATCACTCAAACAAGATTTGCTAATAGACTGTGCTGAGAAGTGAAAAAAAGAGAGAAGACAAGAAAAACTGAGTTTTGAGGTGTGAGCAGCTCGAAAAATGGCAGCGCTGGAGAATAAGTACATATAGGTTATGTTCATGATGCTTCTTCAATATCCAAGATAGCTAGATGTATGATTCTGGAGTGCAGGGAAGAGAGTTGCATAATATATCAATGTTTGAGGAATATCAGCATATCTGGGATGGACTGATGAGATACTGCAACAAGGGGCTTAAATGGAGAAAAGACATGAGGACTAAATTCTGGAAGATGCTAAACTTTACAGGTAGGGGTCTTAAAGAGGGCAAGGGCTTATCCAAGAATGATAAGAATGAAATCTCAGTGAGATATGAGAAAAATCAGGAGCATTTGCTAACCCAGGGAATGAAGTCTTTCAATTTACTTTCAAACAACTACTCTGGATTAGAGAATAGATAGCTATTTTATATTTATTTTACCTATTGGAAAAACACCTGAGATTCAGAAAGATAGTTGACATTTCCAGTACTATAGAGTTAGTAAGCAGCCTAGAACAATGTGTCTTGTAAGGCCTAGACCAAAATCCTTAATTGAAAACAAAAATATCTTAAAATTTAAAAGCCTATGATTAGTTTTTTAAACAGAGAAAATTATTTTAGCTGTCAGCAGACCTCAGTGAAATCTTAAATTTATAGACTTTGAACAAAGTACTTAAATTTTATCGATGATAGATGCCTTTCCCAGAAGAGAGAAGCAAGCCTACAGCTCATCTTTCTTTTTATTCCAGGGTCAATACGTTTGAAACATTCCAGTATGAAAAGTGGCTGTCCTATAATATACACTAGTATAATTAATAGAGTAGACAAAAGCAGGATTACTTCTTTCATAGATCAAATTCCACAGGGGCCTGGAAGATAGAAATAGTAATGTTAAGTATTTTTAAAAGTGTGAGTAGGTCAATAGATTCCCCATGAGATATCCATATTCGCTGGAGATCAAAGCAGAATTTAACTACCAAACAAAATGAACTAAAATTGAAAAAGAAAATTGCAAAGTAAGTAACATCTTCACCATAATTAGCTTCACCTAAAATATAAAAGTATGATAAAAATATTATTTGCTTTTATTATGGTTTTGAATTATATATTTAAAATTTAAACAGGTATTTAATTCTTTAATATGAAAAATGGGATAATTAGAAATATAATATCATTCATTATCATTTATCCCAACTATAAGTCTGTTAGTTTTATTTTATATTATTTTGTATTGTTATGCCTGTAATATTTACTTCTATTTTTAAAATATAACTTTGATAATAGCTCTATCTAAATGAATATATTTACCAGCACCATAGTTTTAATAAGAGTTTATGCATTCCTGAGTTCATCTTAGATTGTCTTCATTTTGTTAAGAACAAAAAGAATGTTGCATGTACTTCATTTCTGCAGCTTTAGAATTTCTATACATTGCCTCAGTACTTGAGTAAAAATAATTTATATTTTTCTTAGCCAATGCATTCATTCTTGCATCAGTTGTAGATCTGCATTCATTTTCTTTGTGCATTGAATGGTGTGTGTGAGAAGCCCAAGTCCACTGCATTAGTCTTTTTTTTTCTTCCTCCTGCTGAGATACCTCTTGGATTTTTCTTTTTCTTTGAAGGTCAAAAAATTAGACCTATGTGTTTTAGAGTTTTGAGGTCTGAACCAATTTTTCTTGATGGAAAGTGCCCTTTCCCACTGTAAATGCAAGTTTTACCTCATTAGAAGAAACATTTCTAGCACCATAGATTTTAATCCTTTTTGGTTCCTAATACATTATTTCTATAATTCATAAGCACCAAGAATACTTATATTGATATTTTTTGTCTTTGCTAGCTATCTTATTTAAACATCATTTGTTATTTTATTCTGAATTCTTTATAATTTTTATTAAAATATCCTGGATACAACTTCTGGAATTTTTCTCTAATTATATATTTCAGAGTGATTTGGGTTATAGAATACCTCTCTAAAATAATTTATTCAGATATAAAAAAGTCAATATGGTCACCACTGCACATAGCTACACCAGGAGTCAGTCAATAAATAGCATGTTATAAGCTTCAAAGTTAGTGGCCAATGAAAAAAACATGAGTTTCTGTTCAGAGTCACACTAGTTCCAAGAATAACTAATTTCTCCATATACATGTTAGATATAGAAGCAAGTCACCAACTGTGAATTTCTACCAATAGTCCCAATTCTGGAAAGAAGAAAAATGAGTGGTATCCTTCTCTTTTGCTGTCTTCTAACAGTATGAGGTTGTGTGAGTTACTTATGTGTGCTAACATATACATGTATGTGTGAGAATGTGTCCATGCATACTCACAGTGCAAATGGGATATGGGAGAGACAGTTGAACCCTGGGAAGAAAACAACTAAATTGAATTGTTTCTGGGAACCATGGGCTCCAGATCCCTAAGTTGAATAAGTGAGTGAAACAATTTCATAACATGGGCAAATTTCTCACAGATATAACTTTCACTAAAGTGCAGTAAAACTAAAATACATAATATGTGATAATAGTTTTTTTTTAAATTCCCTTTTTCTCTACAAATTAACTGTTTCCTTTAGAGTCAGCATTTTTGGTTGTTTGTTTGTATTATCTTCATCCTTTCTTTTGCTTTGGTGGCCCTAAATATCTCTTAATCTTGATTTTCTTTCCCTATTTAGGAACAAAGGATCAATTTGATAAATGGGAATAGATAGCATCTCTTTCTTTAATGTAACTGGGATCTACGCTAGATAAGCAGGAAGGAGTATAAACTTGAAGCCTTCTTCATAACATTCAGAGACGGTCTGTCCACGCTTCATCAGATACCAGAACAAGAAAAATTCTGCACCAGTTGCACAGCCCTCACTCACGGAAACCCAAGTCCCTACTATTTAGGTTGATCAGGTTCATGTGAATGTATTTTACGTATTCAACCACTATTGCTATTATAGGTACTAACCACTATTGTTGTATGTAATTCATGAAGCAGACCCTAACAATATATCTGCAGGAAGTTCTTCCTTTAATCTCTTAATGCTATTGTGAATGAAGTTTTCTTAATTTCCTTTTCAGATTGTTTACTGCTAGTATGCAGAAATATCTTTTTATATTGACTCTGTACTACGAAACATTCCTCAAATTGTTTATCCATTCTTAGTTTTACTGTGAATTCCTTTGGATTTTCTAGGTTAACAGTCATGCAATTTGCAAATAAAGATAGGATTACTTCTTACTTTCTAAAACAGATGACATGAATTTCTTAACTTCTATCTTTTTTATTTTCTTCCTTATTGCACTCACTCAGACTTCTAGGATAACGTAGAGTAGAAGTGGGGAGAGTCTTCAAGGGAAAGCATTCAAGTTTTTACCATTAAGTTAGATGTAGACTGTAGGTTATTGGTACGTTCCTTTTATTGGGTTGAGGAAGTTGACTTCTAGTCTTCATTTGGTAAGCTTATCACTAATGGATGTGGAATTTGTCAATTACTTTCACTGCATCTATTGAAATGATCATGTGGTTTTCATCCTTTATTCCATTAATATAAAGTATTAATCAAGCCAAATTTGCATGCCTGGGATATACCCTGTTTGATCATGCTATTTAACCTTATATATTGCTGAATTTTGTTTGTTCTTACTTTTTTTGAGCAGATATGCATCCATATGCATGAGAGATCAATAATTTTTTATGTAATACCTTCATCTAGCTATGGTATCAGATTAATACTAGCTTCAAGTAATGAGTTGGAAAACATATTTTCCAAAAAAATTTGTGAAGGATTGGTGTCATATATGTGTGTTTTCGGTAGAACTCAACAGAAAAACCCTCTGGACCTAGTCTTTTGTCAAAATTTCAGTTATTAATTTATTTTTGTTTTACTTCTAATAGGTCTATTTAAATTATCTCTTCTTTAGTCAGTTTTGTAATTTGCATTGTGTTTTCTTTTTTATATTTTGGGGTCAGGGGATCCTACTGGCATCCATTGGGTCAAGGCCAGGGATGCTGCTGAACAGCCTACAAGTGCACAGAACAGCCCCCCAACAAAGAATGATCTGACCTCAAATTGTTTTGTAAATGTATTCCTTTTATCTAATTTGTCAGCAAAATGTTATTTATAAAATCCTTTTAATTCTTGTAACATCAGCAGTGATGTCTCCTCTCTAATTCCTGATTTTGCTATTTTTCATGTGTCTTATTTTCCTGATTAGCAGAGGATTTGTTGAATCTCTCACTATGTCATGATATAAATCAGCCTAACTATGTAACATTTTATAAGTTTTTTGATATACTGGTGTACAGATAGAGTGAAGGGCTATAGGGTGAATGGCCATCTTAATAGTGCTGGTAGTTTGTAGACTATTGGTAAAGCTTAACCAAAAGAGTATATAGCATGAGGACAGATAAAGACCAAAGAAGAGGTCTCTAAAGAAGATTGAGAAAATATACATGACTGTAGCTCATTTGTTTATCTAAAACTAAGCTAATTTTCCTTCAGAGTTCATTCTCACTGATGGTGGGGGAAAATAGACAAAGTTAATTCACTATCATCCAATAGAAACACAATATGTTTATGAATAAATACAATTTTAATTGATTTAAGATGTAATCTCTATATAAATAAAGACTGTTCATCTCTACCCTATGGTCTTCAGGCCCTTTTTTATTCCAAAAATACAAGGGTAAAGTAACATATTCTCATGGCACTGGTTCTGAGTTCCTCTTGCTTACGTTAGACTTCTCTCCCTGCTTCTCATTAAAAATCTTTTGGGATATTACCATTAGAAATCAGAGCCTGTCTCCAATAAACTGACCTCTAAAGTTTCCAAAGTTAGTGGAGTTCATGGCAAGATATCTTAGTAGGTCAGATCCTAGTAGGAGACCTAGTGGTCTCCTTCTTAATGATTTTTCCTGACCTCAGACTCCATTAGCAGTATAGATAATTTGATTCTCCATGCTGGCCCTTGGTTTAGGCTTTCTACTTGCAGCTTATACTAGTTTATTTCATCCTTTCTTACATTTATGCAACCTGGTCCACTAACCTCAGATCCAGGTATCTGCTACATCATACATTGGGTTTATGTGAGAACTTCTGGATTCTTTCTAAGCCACATAACAAAAGATGATGAGTCTGGAGGGTTCTCTCTCTCATTACTTCTCTTCCTAAACATGCTACATCTGCTTTCTAAATACAACATACAACCAGTTCAAATGATTCACTTCTGTACATGTTATGCCCTCATTTTTCATATTTTTTTTAACATACGCATATTGGCTTATTGTTTCCCCCAAGAGGTCTAAAGGGCAGATAGGAAAAGAATCCACTCTTCTTTGGGATTTCACCTCAATCTACATGGTGTATCTGTATATGACCACCTCCTTCCCCCTGGGGCTCATCCTCAGTAAGTGGGCATTAGTTTCCTCAAGGGAATTAAGCAAAATTCACCTTCATCTCAATTTTCAATTTCACTCCTTACTCTAAAGACAGTTAATTTCCTCCTTTTATTTGAGGTATGACTAGCATAATCTTCCCTGGAGCACTAAGATTCAAGGTCTAAATGAGGGTAAAAAGCTATGAGAGAAATAAAACCAACAAAATATTTCCAAAAGACATTAGTTTAGAAGTATTTCAAGATAGTCTCCTTATCTTAATAAAAACCTAATCATCGTATGAAACAAAATCATCATTTTTTTGAGAGGTTATTCTTAGCCATGCTCTAATATAAGTGATTTACATATATTTTTATTTCTACTCTCAGATGAAAACATTGACTCTTAAACATTCTTAGGAAATTTCTGGCAAAATATAACATAATGCTATGTCATTACGGGATGTAAAACAAGAGTTTATGCACCTATTCACTATTAAAGATAAAAGCTACTGTGGCACATCACACGCACACACACCCACACGCACGCACCATGAGCAAAAATTGTTTCCAGGAGTTAATGGTCAAATGTTTTCAATGATAGTGATAGTTAACATAAATCTTACTTTTGAATTCTACTTGATTCTACAAAGTGTCTTGAATGTTTGGATAAAGGTAATGCATTTTTCCTTAATTCATTGCTTTTCTACTGTAATTCGGCAAGTAATTTAATTTTTAATAAATTTAGAGCTGATTTGAGCTATCTTTATTAGAATTATCCTCTCATATACTTTGATTCTATTAAGATTTCTTGAGTTAGAAACAAAAGGATGGAGTTATATCTAAGATGCTGTGATTTATATGTAAACTAAATCTTGAAGATTGCAGAGATCACAGACTGAGAAAAATCATAGGCCATGAGTTATTTTAGTAAAAGTGGTTTCCAGGGAGTGTTGGAGGGAAAAAAAAAAGAGAGATCCAATGAATTAGGCATTGAAGGTAATCAAAAGAGTTAGTAAATCTGAAGAGTTTGAAGGGAAGCACAGATACAGGGAAGTAACAAAAAGTGTCATTTGTCTCTTTTCCTTTGAGATAAATGGATAGTTTGCTTATGACAAGAGAATTGAACATATTTGTATAATGAAGAAATGGAACCATACACACCATAAAGATAGAATAAAGAAATGTGAAAACTAAATTGGTAGAAAATATCCTGTGTGTTTCTATGGTAATTTTCACAAATATAGTCACCAAAAGGTTATGTTATATTTTAATATTGGTTTATTTTACTAGAATCTAAACTGGCTTATGACAAGACTGTATCTATCTTATAAACTTTTATATTCTCATTGTCTAGCACAGTAGCATTCAATAAATACTTGAAATTTATGTAGGGTTTGTAAAGAAACACAAAGAAAGGGCTAAGAACCGTATAACGAGTGGATATTAATCCTAGACAAGAGAGACTACCCTTTTTCCACCAAAACTTAAGACCAAGACGGTGAGAATTCAAATAAATAGGGACTGTGATTGGTCTACCCACGTGTTAGGCATTAAGGCTGACTGCACTATTTTCACTGTAACTTAAAATACAGGAACTCTATTGAGAAAGATTGAGAAGTTGCAAAGGTAATATAATTTAGTGATGTAATACAATTTTTTAAAGCAGGTAGAAGTAATGTGAAGTTGAGTCCAACAAGAATAATATATTCCATTCAAATCAGGTTGTGCCAATAATAAGGGACTTGTTAGTGCATTGCTCTGTGCTTTCATAGCTTTTATTCGCTAACTAAATATCTGTTACAATGAATTATAACAATCTACATGGAAATTTTCCAGAATGGATTGGATGTTTCTCCAAAGCAGAGACCATTTTCTGGTCCTCTTTATAGATCAAGAATCTAGCATAGTAATTAACAAACTTAGGAAATGCCCACACAATAAACATTTTAAATTACTAAACCGATGAGGAGGAAACACAAATAACACTTTGAAGTTTGATAGGTACTCGATAGTATTCAAATGACCTCAAACATCCAAGGTAAGATATGAGTATGCCACCTTCAGTTTTCCAATTACTTACTTGTTTCAGCTTGAAGAACAGTGGAATGAACAAGTTCATTAGGTAATTATGTGTTTCCCAGTGACATCCTTGAGGCACAGGCAAAAATCTCAATAATAATGATATTATATATGTGAGGTATGCTGAATTCCCAGCTCATTAAAAATAATAATTATAGTTTATTCTTGTAGAGTTTTAGAAAGATTCAAGTGTGACTTTGAAATTGCCTTTCATCACAAGCTAATGGGGAAAATTAAGGAAAAATATATTTATAGAAGTTCATGTGCAAATCAGGTGATATTGATAGGTATAACTAGAACTTACTGAGTCTTTACTATATTAAAGTCACTATGCTAATCCCATTAAAAAGGAGGAAAATATACCGCCTTGAAATCCTCCACTTTGGCATGTGGATTATTTTGAGCTGAAGGCAATTAAGACCCAGTAGACTCAGGAAAAACTTTTACCTCTCCCCTAACTACCTAAAAGAATTTAGATAGGAGGCCTGTACCTGAAAAAGAACTATTACCAGAGATAAATTTTTTTATCTGAAAGACATATCTGCATGGCAGGATAAACTTCTAATTACCAAACATCTGACTTAATCGTCCTGTGAATTACCCTCCTCCCTGTAGAAGCCCCAGGCCCCTATCCTATTCCTTAGTTCAGGACGACATATAAGCCTCGATTGCCTGACTTGTCCTTGGGTCTCTTGTCTTTGGGGCTCCCATACATTCAAAATTTGTTTTTCTTCTGTTAATCTATCTCATGTCAATTTAATTATTAGACCAGCCAAAGAACCTGGAAGGGAAGAAGGAAAAAGTTTTCCACCCCTACACCATCATATGTCTTACTTCATATAACTCTCTCGAGACCCTGTGAATTGGGTCCAGGTATGCTCCACATGTCTCCTCACTTTCCTGGGAGCAACATATACCCATGACATTTTCTTAGCTTCATGAATAAGAAGCACAGGAGAATGAGGAAATCCACAAGAATATTTAAAAGCTCTGGTTTCATCATATCTGTTGATACTTAATTGGCTAAATCTTGTTACGTGATTAAGCTCAAATAGTGGGCTATACACTGTGCACAAAGGAGTACTCAGAGTATTGTTGTGGTGGGGGAGAAGACTATTCACTGAATAATCTGTTATTATTCCAATCTATTACACATTGGAATGCATGAAAGTGCATAGTTTTAGATAATGTTGGACCAGAATAAGGAATGCTTTAAAAGTCTAGCTAAAGAAAATGAAAGCTATTTCATAATTCAGTTATTTTTGATTATAATGTGGTTATCAAGCAGAGTCCCTGAAGGAAACAGACGGTACATGGGAAATTTGTAACTTGGGAAGAATTTAATAAGGGGAAATTTTACAGAATATAGTCAGGGTGTAGAAAAACTACAAAAGATAGTGCAGTAGCTTGGGGCTAGCCAAAGCAGGGCTCTGTTAATATCCCTGGCTCTCAAGAGAGAAATGGGGGAGCCATGACTGGAACACAGTGATGAAGGGCATCAAAACAATTGATTGACAGAAGGTGTGTTCTTGGATCCAGGCAGTAATTAACCTGAGGTAACCCCAAAAGGGGCAACCCAAAGAGATAGATAAATATCCAGACTTACTCTCTTTCCATCCTATAGCCATCTGCTGCTCCACATTGGTTAAATCTAGAAAAAAGTCAGAGGATAACAGTCAGCCTTACTGATGAATTCCACATAGGATGGGGAATTATTTTTAGGGGCACTAAGAATATATTCTTTATAGTGTGGCAAATAATTTATGTTTCAACCTAACTTTCAGGTTATGTATGGTTCTCCCTGTAATACTGTCTCCCTCATATACTTCTAATATACTACACTTTCCTTTTGGAGGGAAAGGTGTAGAGTTGCAAGTATTAAGCTCATAATTGCACATAATGTCTAAGCTGTCCTGTTTTGTCAAAGCCCATAATGAACTGACATAGTGTTAAGAATCTTCAAGATTAAGGATTTCTATAATGCCTGAAATTTTGGGTGTTTTGTTTTACAAAATCTGTGTATATATATGTATATGAGTATGTTATACTTGTGAACATTAAACATCATGAGTAAAGTTTAAGGATCCCTGCCATAACAAAACAGTCAAATCTCCTGGATGTGAATATTACATTAAATAGAAGTTTGACCTTGAGAAAGACATTCAAATTCTCCACGAGCCTGTTTCTTCAATTATAAGAATCTATATAAAATAGTAAGAGTTAAACAAGATAATGTAGGGAAAGGCTTTAGAATGACGCATTTTAAATAATAAGCATTCAATAAATATTTGTTATTATTATTAACAGAGAGAATAATTTAAGTAAGGTCATATATTTGATGAAATTTCTAGCTTAAATTTTTAGAATAAAAATGAAGGAAAGCGATGACAAAGGCATTATAAATAATAGAATAAATGTTTAATAGTTCAGTGTGTTAAAAGTTTTTGAATTTGTGTCTAAGATAATGAAAAATAGTATATTTCTTATGTTTTTACTTTAAATGTTACATGATTTTATGAGCCTTTCACTAATATTAATTTTTCGTCAATATTCATTTGAATATTTTGTTTCACAGATTTCACTACAAAATGCTAAATTTAATGGTAACACGGCTTTATTATTTAAAAAAATGCTATGCTTATAACTCGATTTATGTCTGCAATACTACTTTATGTTTTGAAAGTCCAGAAAAAAATAGAATTAACTTCCTAGGCCTCAGGAGTGGTACTTCTGTGGTACTTTGCTTATTTCCTAGTTTTTAGCACATCTCCATATGTCTATCTCCGTCTTTTTACCACCACAAACTAGCCCTCAAGAAATGAGACCACCAATTTCAAGATGTTATCTCACATTGTTTCCAAGTTAGGCACCACCGACTCAAGTCCATTTTTTGAGTTGAGAGATGTGCACCATCCCTTGGGTTTGGCCCATGGAATGATCTTAACTTCAGAGGATAGGTTTGTATTCTACATACAGATTCCAAAATGAGCCCAAAAATATATTAGTCCTACAATAACTGCAATAGCCATTAAACTGGAATTATATGCACAGACATATGACAGTTATTACTTATACCTTCTGCTTCTATATCTGGAAAAGCTGCCAGTTCCTAAGTTATCTACCAAGCAATTCAGAAAACCATCAATCAGAAGAGATGACAGTATTTGGGTTTTAGTGTTTAACATATTTTAAGTGCTTAATACATAGGATGGAAAGGATTATTCAGAAGTTTTAATTCTAACTCAGTCCCAAAGACCATCATTCTTTTTGGGAAATCTCATGTAATTTCCTATTGCATAAAATAGCTATTTTTAAAATTTCCCAGCTAACTTTAACAATATCTGATGTGAACAAATTCATGATATTTTTGCAGAATTAAATTTCTCCCAATGTTGGTTCATTTTCTTACCATTTAAAAAGTAATAGATTCCTTTTATATTTGTTTTTTTCTTTATAAAAAAGGATTTTAATTTTGTGTCACCCAAAATTCCCTAAAAATCAGGTGGTATATGATTAACATACAAATTACAGGTGTTACACACATAATCTACGAATTGGAATTTCTAAGGGAAGGATCTGGAAATCTGATGTTTAAGGAATAATTTAGGTGATTTTCACAATCATAATTATACAAGTATGTGAAATACTAATTATATTTGTGTTGCTTATATTTGTTCATCTTGAAAAATTATTTGACTAAGTTTGTTGTAGAAGGAGATCTTTATATTACCATAATAAACTCAACATTTTATGTTTTTCATCCGTTATTGTCTTTTACAGAGTTTACTTTTGTCATCTAAATTATTATAATAGGTAAACACCCTGCAATTATTGTGCAGTTATTACTCTTTTCATAAACTTCTACTTAAATATATCAGAGGACATCAAAAATAGCTTTCAACTTCACAATTGAATTTATACTTTTTTATTATAAAACTTTTAATTTTGAGCTATTAAAATGTAACCATATGCTATTTAAAGAACGAAAAATATTTTAGAAATATTTTTCTTTTTAAGTTGATAGTAAATATATATCCATGTGTTTTGAGTTAAATCGTGTCCCCCTTCTCTCCAAAACATATTGAAGTTTTAACGTAAGTACCTCAGAATGTGGGTGCATTTGAAATAGGGTCTTTAAGTTGGAGATAAAGTTAAAATGATGTCATTAGGGTGGGCTCTGACTAAGAGGGCCTTAATAATTCTCCTCCCCTTGACTTAACTTTAGACAAGCTTTTTCCTGACTCTGGGCCCCTGACCTCCCTTTTCTTAGAGCATTTACTTTAGAAAACTTGCAACTGTAAATTATTTTTCTGCCCCTTTGAGATGTAAATCTTCTCCCAGCCTCTTGCCAGTTTTATAACCCAGCAATGTCTTTCTCAAGGACCTGGGAGCCATTCCTTTAAATGAGATCATCAAGAAAGACAGAGGGCCCTATCTTCTATTTTCTGTGGGAGGGTAGGACTCCAACTTCAATAAGCAACAATTAGCAAACACAGATGGCCTAATTAGAGTAGCCAACCTCCCCCCTAACATTCTCCAGTACTTTTCCACTTGCACACCCTAGAATTTAAAAAATTCTCTTGCTATTTGTTTCAGTAGAGTTGAGTTCATTCTCCTCTATTATAATAGTCTTGATCTCTCTTGCAATAGTCTTGAATAAAATCTTTGCCTGTTCAACTTGTCTGGTGCAATTCCTAACAGCCCTACTCCAATATAACTATAATCTTTAAAAAGAGGGGAACTTGGGCACAGAGACAGCCACACTCACAGGGAGAATGCTATGTGAAGATGAAGGCAGAGATCTGAGTGATGCTGGACACCAAGGAATGTGCAAGATTCCCAGCAAACAACCAGAAGCTAGGAGAGGGGCATGGAATAGATTCTCCCTCACAGCCCTCAGAAGGAACCAACTTTGCTGACACCTTGATCATGGACTTCTAGCCCCCAGAACTGTGATAGAAAACATCTCTTTTGTTTAATTAAGCCA
This sequence comes from Ceratotherium simum simum, assembly GCF_057802395.1. Classification (NCBI taxonomy): domain Eukaryota; kingdom Metazoa; phylum Chordata; class Mammalia; order Perissodactyla; family Rhinocerotidae; genus Ceratotherium; species Ceratotherium simum. The sequence goes on along the minus strand of NC_141917.1, from coordinate 24,277,365 downwards.
CACAATCTGTAGTACTTTGTTATGGCAGCTCTAGAAAATTAATGCGTCATATTATGTAGTGGAAAGATCACCGATTTGTAGTTGAGAAAGCTAGTCTGGGAGACCAACTCTGTGGCTTCCTAGGTTTGGGTCTGGGGTAAATCATTAAAGTTTGTAAATCTCTACATTTTCAGGTGCAACCGAATGACGTAACACTGGAGAGAGTTTGGCTCATAATAGAGATAAACAAATATTATTTTATTTTAATTCTCAATCCACAGAGAATTTTCCAAGGTTAAGACAGCACTAGGAAAGAGCATTTTCTACAAAGTACAACCAGAGCTCAGCACCCAGCAGCAGGGTCACCTCAACAGGAGAGGAAAACCCGGAATTTCAAAACTGGGCTCCTTCGATTTCACTGCTTTATTAGCTTTTTCCATGGAAACTAAATAGTGTTAAGCTTTACTCAATGTAAAACGTCTTAAAAATGTCTATATATTTCCACTCCAAACTAGCTTATTTCACTGATAATAGAACACCATCTCAACTTAAGGATAGATGTAAACGTCTTTTCTGTTTTCATCACCATCACCTTAGAAGTCTCCAAATTTCCCAGGTAGAAACACAAGTCTCTCCTTTCCTTTAAGAGAGCATAAGCAGAGTGACCTAGAAAACCTGCATTTCCACTAGAAACCTCAACTTTTGCATCACCAGCATGTGCTTGTTAAACACTCCTTCAAATTAATGATGGTGCTTCATAAAGTAATACGAAAGAGAGTATAATACTTCTTGGAACACTATAATTTATAAAGGGAGAGGTTTTATCACAAGGAGCCAACAATTATATGATACTCTTGTGTTTTTCCAGCCCTCTCAAAGAGCTGAGGGAAAATAAATAGGAATCCATTTAATGCCTGGGTGAGTGCCTGTTTGACCGGGTTCCATGCAAGGCGCTGTGCCATAATTAAAAAAAAATCACACTAATAAAACATGAAAGAAACAGTAATAACAGCATATGGAAAAAAAAAAGTAAACCTCAGAGAAAAAAGAAATTACTTGTTAAGAATAATCAAATAGGGAACAATAGCTAAGGACATAAATAAATGATGATCTGCTTCCTTGTCACTTTTCCTACGTACATTTCTTTTAAAGGTGAGTTAACATCAGTTTAAGAATTTTGATAATTTTACTTTATGATCAGTAGGTCATATCAGTGTCTATTCATAGATTGGGTGAACTGAATGCTTTTAATAAAAATGTTAAAAATTATCCATTGAATAATAGAAAGCTATAGAGAGGTCATTAGACAGAAGGTATATTCTTTTAAGTACTAATCTCCTGAATCCTAGGTTAATTAGCAACAGTCTCTTAAAATAATTAATCAGTTATTTAAGGCATAGATCAAGTCTGAGTTTGTCAAAAAGGCTTGGATGCAATCACCAAGCAGATTGATGGTGATGAGAGAGATTTCAGCTGTAGGAGATAAAGAGAAAAAGATACCTTTCCTCTTTCTCCTTTGGCAATGGACTGCCAGCAAAGACCATATTATCTTTCTGATCCATTACTGTGAAAATTACTGGCTTCAACTATTTTGACTTTTACTTATTTACACATATTATTTGGCACATGAAGTTTTCCAAGCTCTTTATTAGACATCACAGTAAGAAGATGAATAGAGCAAGTAGATCACAGTCATGTCATTTGTAGAGGAGGAGTGATGGTGGCTTCGAATCAGTAGGCAGCAGAAATACAATGATGACTTCCACCAATTAATATCAAAAACAGGATTTTGAAAGGGGAGCTGCACAGGAGCGTGAAAATATCTAGGTGGGAAATAGAATGGTAACAGATAGATCAACTATAAGGTTATTGCAATAGTCCACGTGAGAAATGATAAGAATAATCTAAGATTGTGGCTAAGAGGACAGAAATAATAAAGCCAGATTCAAGAGGCTTGTAGACCAGATGGACACAGAAGAAGAGAGAAAGTTATCAGTAAAGGATATTCCCAAGGTTTGAAATTCAATGGCTGGGTAAATAATGAAGACATAAACAATAAACAAAGATTAAGAGTACGTTGGTGCCAAAACAGGTTGGAAGAAAATGCAATTTGCTCAGTATCGGAGATAATGGGCTTCAGAAACCAGTAGGATAGTCAAGATCAATATGAAAATGATCTTCAGGGCCGGCCCGGTGGCACAAGCGGTTAAGTGCACGTGCTCTGCTACGGCGGCCCAGAGTTCGCCAGTTCAGATCCCAGGAGTGCACCGACGCACTGCTTGGCAAGCTATGCTGTGGCAGCGTCCCATATAAAGTAGAGGAAGATGGGCATGGATGTTAGCCCAGGGCCAGTCTTCCTCAGCAAAAAAAGAGGAGGATTGGCAGATGTTAGCTTAGAGCTGATCTTCCTCACAAAAAAAAGGAAAAGAAAAGAAAAGAAAGTGTCCTCAACTTTAAAAGAAAAAAAAAAAGCCTGGAGAGAAAAACAATAGGAGTAGTAAAACTTATAGAGAGTGCAGACTTTGAAAAGGAAAAATTAAAGATATCATTTTTTAAAGTCTAAGAGAAAACTCAAGTAACATTAGGCACTTGAAAAAGATTTATCAGAAAACATAAAATAAATTTGGTCATCTCTCCACTTTTGAGAGCTATTTGGCAGAGTTGCAAGTGTACTCACACTATATTTCTTTCTATTACTCTATAACTAAGTTGGGTTTTTTTTCCCTTAAACTCCCCACTATTGAATACAGAGAAAAAGAAACAAAAACATAAAGCAAAATTTTGGTTTAATCTCATTGTATTAGTTTTCTATTGCTGCTGTAACAAATTACCACACACTTAGTAGATTAAAACAAGACGAATATATTTTCTTATCATTCTGTAGGTTGGGTGTCTTCCTGCACTAAAACCAAGGTATTGGCAAGGCTGTGTTTCCCTCTGGAGGTTCTAGAGGAGAAACTCCTTACAGAGGGTTGAGTTCTTCTCATATCACATCACTCTGACATTTTCTTCTGCCTCCCACTTCCACTTTTTTTTCTTTTGTGGATGTCCTAATAGTTTATAACATTGTGAAATTTTAGTTGTACATTACTGTTTGTCAGTTACCATATAAATGTGTCCCTTCACTCTTTGTGCCCAACAGGACAGAAACTGTTCTCTCTGTCCGTGTGTTAGTTTATCTTCCACATATGTGTGAAATCATGTGGTGTTTGTCTTTCTCTCTCTGGCTTATTTTGCTTAACATAATACCCTCCCAGTACATCCATGTTGTTGCAAATGGGACGATTTTGTCTTTTTTTATGGCTGAGTAGTATTCCACTGTATATATATACCGCAGCTTCTCTACCCAATAATCAGTCAAGGGACACTTAGGTTGCTTCCACTTCTTTGCTATAGTGAATCATACTACAATGAACATAGGAGTGCATAAGCCTCTTTGGGTTGTTGATTTCAGGTTCTTTGGATAGATACCCAGTAGTGGGATAGCTGTATCATAAGGTATTTCTATTTTTAATTTTTTGAGAAATCTCCATACTGTTTTCCATAGCGGCTGCACCAGTTTGCATTCCCACAGTGAATTAGGGTTCCCTCTTCTCCACAACCTCTCCAACATTTGTTATTTTTTGTCTTGGTGATTATAGCTATTCTAACAGGTGTAATGCGATATCATAGTGTGGTTTTGATTTGCATTTCCCTGATGATTCATGATGCTGAACATTGTTTCATGTGCCTATTGGCCATCTGTATATCTTCCTTGGAAAAATGTCTGTTCATATCCTCTGCCCATATGTTGATTGGGTTGTTTTTTATCTGTTGTTCAGCTGTGTGAGTTCTTTATATATTATGGAGATTAACCCCTTGTCAGATATATGCTTTGCAAATACTTTCTCTTAGCTGGTGGGTTGTCTTTTCATTTTGATTCTGGTTTCATTTGCCTTCCAGAAGCTCTTTTGTCTGATGAAGTCTCACTTGGTTATTTTTTTCTTTTGTTTCCCTTGTCTGTATAGACATGGAATTTGAAAATATTCCTCTATGACCAATTTCAAAGAGTGTACTGCCTATATTTTCTTCCAGGTATTTATAGTTTCAGGTCTTGCCTTCAAGTTTTTGATCCATTTTGAGTTAATTTTTGTGTATGGCGAATGAAGATGGTCTACTTTCATTCTTTTGCATGTGGCTGTCCAGTTTTCCCAGCACCATTTCTTGAAGAGACTTTCCTTTCTCCATTGTATGTTCTTAGCTCCTTTGTTGAAGATTAGCTGTCCATAGATCTGTGGTTTTATTTCTGGGCTTTCAATTCTACTCCATTGATCTGTGTATCTGTTTTTGTACCAGTACCACAACCTCTCCAACACTGTTTTGATTACTATTGCTTCGCAGTATATTTTGAAGTCAGGGATTGTGATGCCTCCAGCTTTGTTCTTTTTTCTCAGGATTGTTTTGGCTATTCGGGGTCTTTTGTTGCCTCATATGAATTTTAGCGTTCTTTGTTCTATTTCCAAGAAGAATGTCAGTGGGATTCTGATTGGGATTGCATTGAATCTGTAGATTGCTTTAGGTAATATGGACGTATTACCCATGTTTATTCTTTTGATCCATGTGCATGGGATGTATTTCCATTTCTTTATGTCATCATTGGTTTCTTTCAATAATGTCTTATAGTTTTCATTGTACAGGTCTTTCATTTCCTTGGTTAAATATATTCCTAGATATTTTATTCTTTTTGTTGTGATTGTAAATGGGATTGTCTCCTTGAGTTCTCTTTCTGTTAGTTCATTATTATAGAAGTGCAACTGATTTTCATAAGTTGATTTTGTACCCTGCAACTTTGCTGTAGTTGTTGATTTCTAATAGTTTTCTGATGGATTTGCTAGGGTTTTCTATACATAAAATCATGTTGTCTGCAAACAGTGAGAGTTTCACTTCTTCATTGCCTATTTGGATTGCTTTTATTCCTTTTTCTTGCCTAATTGCTCTGGTCCAAACCTCCAGTACTATGTTGAATAAGAGTGGCAAAAGTGGGCACACTTGTCTTGTTCCTGTTCTCAGATGAATGGCTTTCAGATTTTCCTCATTGAGTATGATGGTCACTGTGGGTTTGTCATATATGGCATTTATTATGTTGAGATATTTTCCTTCTATACCCATTTTGTTGAGAGTTTTTATCATAAATGGATGTTGTATTTTGTCAAATGTGTTCTCTGCATCTATTGAGATGATCATGTGGTTTTTATTCCTCGTTTTGTTAATGTGGTGTATCACATTGAGTGATTTGCAGATGTTAAACCATCCCTGTGTCACTGGTATAAATCCCACTTGATCATGGTGTATGATCTTTTTAATGTATTGCTGTATTTGGTTTGCCAATATTTTGTTGAAGATTTTTGCATCTATGTCCACAAGCAATATCGGCCTGTGATTTTCCTTCTTTGTATTGTCTTTGTCTGTCTTTGATATCAGCATGATGTTGGTCTCATAGAATGTGTTAGGAAGTGTTCCATCTGCCTCTATTTTTTGGGATAGTTTGAGAAGGATAGGTATTAAATCTTCTTTAAATGTTTGGTAATTCTCCGGAGAAGCCATCTGGTCTGGGACTATTACTTTTTGGGAGGTTTTTGATTATTGTTTCAATCTCTTTACTCGTGCTTGGTCTCTTCAGATTCTCTATTTCTTCTCGATTCAGTTTCAGGAGTTTGTATGAGTCTAAGAATTTATCCATTTCTTCTAGATTTTCCAATTTGTTGGCATGTTGTTTTTCATAGTATTCTCTTATAATCCTCTCTATTTCTGTGGTGTCCATTGTAATTTATCCTCTTTCATTTCTAATTTTATTTATTTGAGCCTTCTCTCTTCTTTTCTTGGTGAGTCTAGCTAAGCGTTTGTCAATTTTGTTTATCTTCTCAAAGAACCAGCTCTTTGTTTCATTGATCCTTTCTACTGTTTTTTTTTTTGGGGGGGGGTTTCAATTTCATTTATTTCTGTTCTAATTTTCATTGTTTCCCTCCTTCTGCTGACGTTGGGCTTTGTTTGGTTTTCTTTTTCTAATTCTGTCAGGTGTAATTCAAGGTTTATTATTTGGGATTTTTCTTGTTTGTTAAGGTGGCCCTGTATTGCTCTGAGTTTCCCTCTCAGGACCGCTTTTGCTGCATCCCATATGAGTTGGTATGGTATATTTTCATTTTCATTTGTCTACAAATATTTTTCGATTTCTCCTTTAATTTCTTTAATGATCCATTGGTTGTTCAGTAGCATGTTGTTTAATCTCCACATCTTTGTCACTTTCCCAGTTTTTTTCTTGTAGTTGATTTCCAGTTTTATAACATTATGGTCAGAAAAGATGCTGTTCTGATTTCATTCTTCTTAAATTTATAGAGGCTTGCCTTGTTTCCCAACATATGGCCTAATCATGAGAATGTTCCATGCACGCTTGAGAAGAATGTGTAATCTGCTGTGTTTGGATGGAGTGCTCTCTATATAGCTATTAAGTCCATCTTGTCTAGTTTTTCATTTAAGTCCACTATTTTCTTATTGACTTTCTGTCTAGATGATCTATCCATTTATGTAAGTGGGGTGTTAATATCCCCGACTGTTATTGTGTTGCTGTTAATATCTCCTTTTAGGTTTGTTAATAGTTGTTTTATGTACTTTGGCACTCCTGTGTTGGGTGCATATATATTTATAAGTGATATGTCTTCTTGGTAGAGTGTCCCTTATCATTATATATGGGCCCTCTTTGTCTCTCATTACCTGTTTTATCTTGAAGTCTACTTTGTCTGATATGAGTATGGCAACACCTGCTTTTTTGGTTTGCCATTAGCTTGGAGTATTGTCTTCCATCCTTTCACTCTGAGCCTGTATTTGTCTTTAGAGCTAAGATGTGTTTCCTGGAGGCAGCATATTGTTGGGTCTTGTTTTTTAATCTCTCCTGCCACTCTGTGTCTTTTGATTGAAGGATTCAATCCATTTACACTTAGAGTGATTATTTATATACGAGGGCTTAATGTTGCTATTTTATTGCTCATTTTCGAGTTCTTTTGCATTTGCTTTGTTTCTCGTCCCATGTATTTTGGACTACCAATTCAGTTTAGTAGTTCTGTATGATGGTTTTCTTAGCTTTCTCTTTATTTATAGTATGTGTCTCTGTTCTGTTTATTTGTTTAGTGGTCACCATGAGGTTTGTATAAAAAATCTCATAGATGAGATAGTCTATTTTATGATGGCCTCTTATTTCTTTAGACTAAGTTGATTCCATCCCTTTCCTCTTCCCCTGCTAAGTTATTATTGTCACAACTTATTCCATTTTGTCTTGTGAGTTTGTGTTTAAAGTGAGGAAGTTATATTTATTTTTGCTGTTTTCCCTCCCTTAATCTTTGATGTTATAATTAAGTGTTTGCTAACCTATTCTGATAGAGAGCTGTATTTTTTCTGATTTTGTCTACCTATTTTTCTCCTTGCTCAAAGCTTTGTATCCTCTTTCACTCTTTTTTGTTTTTTCAGGCATTAGATCCTTCTTGAGCCTTTCTTGTAGTGGGGGTCTTGTGGCAATGAACTCCCTTAGCTTTTGTTTATTTGGGATAGTTATTATTTCTCCCTCATATCTGAAGGATATTTTTGCTGGGTAGAGCATTCTTGGATGAAAGTTTTTGTCTTTCAGAATTTTGAATATATCATTCCACTCTCTCCTAGCCTATAGAGTTTCTGCCGAGAAATCAGCTGAAAGCCTGATTGGGATTCCTTTGTACGTTACTTTTTGTCTTGCTGCCCTTAATATCTTTTCTTTGTCATTGACTTTTGCCAGCTTTACTGCTATATGCCTTGGAGAGGGTCTTTTTATGTTGTTATATTTAGGAGATCTGTTGACTTCATTCACTTGTATTTCCAGCTCCTTCCCCAGGTTTAGGAAGTTCTCAGCTATTATTTCTTTGAACAAGCTCTCTGCTCCTTTTTCCCTCTCTTCTTCATCTGGAATAATATATAATCCTTATGTTGCATTTCCTAATTGAGAAATATTCCTAATATTTCTTGGAGAATTTCTCCATTTCTTTTTAGTCTTAGTTATCTCTCCTCCTCCATCTGGAGCATTTCTGCATTCTTATCCTCAATAATGCTAATTCTTTCCTCCATAGTATCAGCTCTGTTCTTTAAACATTCCAGATTTTTCTTTATCTCCTCCATTGTGTTTTTCATCTCCAACATTTCTGATTGGCTTTATAGTTTCAATCTCTTTTGTGGAGAAATTCCCGATTTCATTGAATTGTCTATCTGTGTTTTCCTGTAATTTTTTGAGATTTTTATGATAGCTATTCTGTATTCTCTGTCATTTAGGTTATAAATTTCTGTGCCTCCAGGATTGGTTTCTGGGTGCTTGTCATTTTCCTCCTGGTCTGGAGATTTAATATATGTTTGTGTACTGCTTGAGGACGTGGGCTTATTTTTCCTCATTCTGAAAATATCTGTTCACAGCTTCTACCTGCTGCCAATAGGTGGGGGTCAAGAGCTGTGTGTTCTGAGCTCACAACAATTCTGCAGGCACTCTGGCTGACAGATTGTGCTAGGACATCGAGCGGGGGGGGAGGGGAACTATATTTCACCTGCCTGATCCCAGTGGCTTCTTGTGCTTCCCTTGATATCTGCTCTCCTGGGGTGCTAGCTTGATGAAGTTACCCTTGCAACACTTCAGTCCTCTCCATATGGGAATTTCCCACAGGCTGTGTGAGAGCTTAGAGAGCAATGGTTTTCCCCTGGAGGGCCGAACCTCCCTCCTCTCTCTCTGAGATCTGCACAGTCTTGGAGGGGAGGAGCTCTTTCTTTCGCCTACCCAATCCCAGGGGCTTCTCGTGCTTCCCTCACTATGTCCTTTCCTGGGATGCTGGCTTGATGAAGGCACTCCTGCAACAGTTCAGTCCCCTCCATATAGGACTTTCCTACAGGCTGTGAGAGAACTTGGAGAGGGACAGTTTTCCCACAGAGGGCTGCCCCCTCCACCGTCTCTCTCTGAGAGCTGCGTGGACCTGGTTCCAGGCTTGCTCTCATTCAGGAAGGAGAGGAGTTCTCTTTACCTCCTTCCGCTTCCTCCAGTGGTTCCAGCACCTCCACCCTCAGACTTATGGCTGTGTGGGTCTCTCATATGTCTTTTGTGTTGTGTGAATGTCCTCTGTAGATATATGAGTATCCTTTCTGTTGTATCTCAGATGGGAGAGTCTGCAGGGAAATTTCTCTCCACCATGAAGCTGACATCACTCTCCCCACTTCCACTTTTAAGGATACCTGTGATTACATTAGACACACCTGGATCATTCAAGCTAGTCTCCCTATTTTAAGGTCAGATGATTAGTAACCTTAATTCCATCTCCAACTTTAATTCCTTTTTGCTATGTAATGTAACATTTCACCCCTTCTGGGAATTGAGATATGGATGCCTTTGGGGGGCCATTAATCTGTCTTCCATGTTGACAAATTTAGCTCAATGAAATTGTCTTGTCATTCTGATTAGATACATATTCTCTATATTAATATTTAGCCTCCAATTTTGGTTTTACATAATGTTCTCAGTATAAATGGGATTGAGGCTCAGTGACTTATGTGACCTTACATTTTGTAGGTGGAGGACAGGACTCCTCAGATCCCAGCTGTAACCGTTAAATTCTCCCTGCTTGCAGACACAGATCTGTGCTTGTCTACCCTTGATTGGAGATCATGGGGGTATAATGAGTCCCACCTGGCTTAAGGAGAACTATGCTATCATCAAAACCTATAGCTCCCAGTACTAGATCAAAGTTTCCATCCACAGTGACTGTTTTTCCAGATTTTTTAGCCTTTGCCATTCAGTGGTGCTCCTGGTACTTTGTCCCCAAATAGGAAATAAAGAAAATGCTATATCCACTGAATAATGTACAGGTCAAATGGATGCAATAGTACTGCTTCAAGCTCATCTGCCTAACCTTTCCCATTGCCAAACACACCATCTCTCTACACTGAATCTATCCTCCAGGATGCCCTGTTATTCAGCCTCCTGATCATGCAGCTTCAGGCTTCTCTGTTTGTTTCAGGCTTCTCCTAAAACCCCAAATCCCACCTTGTGGTTTGGTTTTGAGGTAGTAGAAATGTAGGAACTGGCCTCTCTCATATCTTCAATTTTTCTCCCTCAACTTTTCTAGGTCAGAAAGGATGTCATCTGTCTTATTTTTCTCCTTGCTATATTCCTCCTTCTATCCCATGGTTGCAAACATAGTAGAAGGTTTATTGGAAACATTCATGTTATGTAAGGGGTATTAAAAAGCTCTGCATTGTGTAAGAAACTCAATGATCTCAGTTTCTCCATGTCTTTCTTTATCTGCAGGCCAAGGTATAATTTCTAACTAAGGATTACAGATGATGAAATATCCCAAAATATTGACCCTATTTCATATGAATGTCAAATAGTTCTTCCTACCATTTCAAAGTGATTCAATCTTCACTCTCTCATCACTATTCTACTAATATTTTTAAAGTTTTAAGACATTCATACTTTCTGGAAGAAGCAACTTATTTTCTAAATTCACTAATACACCACAATATATTATTTGTCATCATTCAGTAACTCTTTCCTGCAAGTATACTGATAAAATTGTACTTCAGAATAATGGAAACAAAGTGCTTCTTCCTTCTTCAAAAAGGTTTCAAAAATTGTACTACAAAGTACATGACATAAAAGCATTATAAAAAATAAAGTTGCATGTATTGGTACAATATTTATTACTTTTAAATTTGGGATGAAATGACTTGCTTTTTAATAAGCATAACACTTTCCATTAGTAAATATTATACTTTCTGTCACCATGATGAGTTTCTGCTGCTTGAAGAAATGCTTTGAAGAATTCTGGATCTATTCATTCCCCAAGGTCTATTTATCTGCAATTAAATGCTGATTCATAAGCACCCCCCATTATCATAATATATCAGAAAAAAGGGTAGGCTTTGAGATGGAGTACCACTCTAAAACAAAATCACGTGATAATATCTTTTACCTACAATGGCAACAAAGTGTTTGCCATTTTAAACCAAATCTTTAATTTTTATTATGTTTTTATATATTAATCTTTAGAAAGATAAACTTTTTGTTTATAAAATTATATCATTCAACAAGAAGAGACCAAAGTTCATAATTACTTACATTGCTTTTGTTTTTTTTTTTTAATATGAAACTGGGGTTATATAAATATTAATTTTCCAAACCTTTTTCTTATTATATGTGTTGGTTTGAGTAATTTTAAATATCTGAGGCGTTTTAATTATGTTATTTATTTTTTTATATATAGATATACACTTTTTTTTATGAGGAAGATTGGCCCTGAGCTAACATCTGCCAATCCTCCTCTTTTTGCTGAGGAAGAGTGGCCCTAGGCTAACATCCATGCCCTTCTTCCTCCACTTTATATGGGACGCCGCCACAGCATGGCCTGACAAGAGGTGTGTCAGTGCGCGCCCAGGATCCGAACTGGCGAACTCTGGGCCGCTACAGTGGAGCGCGTGCACTTAACAATTTGTGCCACCGGGCCAGCCCCTTAATTACTTTAAAATGATATATTGACTTAGAAGTATTTGAGTTATATTTGAAACAAATAGATAATATTTGACAAGATAAATAAAAATAAAAATGAGTATACAAATGAACTGTAATAGGAATAAAAACGTGAATAAAAGTACAGAAATAGGATATTAAAATTTAAATATTAAATGATAAAATTGAAAAATTTTATGATAATAGTTTCAAAAACTTACTAAAAGGATAAATTTCCTGAAAAATTTAATTTGACTAAGCTGTAAAGAACTAGAAAATTTGAATAGACATTTCATGACAGAGAATCTGAATCATTAACTTCTGAATTTTCCACACAATAATCAAATAGCTTTAGAATAGATTTTTTCTAAATTCATGGAGAGATAAGTCCAGTCTCACACATATCCTTGCAGAGAATTGAAATAAAAAAATGTTAAGCTCCTAAATGAAAAGTAATTAAAAAAAAAAGCAATGACAATGCAAGAATATATATAAAAATATATTATTATTATATAATGAGCCATTTGTCTCCTTCCAAGAAATTCTAGATTAATTTAATAACAAAATTATCAATATAATTTTATACATTAACAGATTAAAGAAAAGACACTATATGGTTGTGACAATACAGAAAAAGTGGCCAATACAGTTATATATCATTTCCACATTTAAAAAGTCTTAGTAAGTTAGGAAAAAGAAGAAGCTTTTTTAGCCTAATATTGAGAATATACAAAAAATTTACAATAAGATACCATATACTAGAGATAATATATAATATACATTACACCAAATCTAACAAAATGGTCTTTATTAAATAAAATAACCTTTATTTAGATAAAACTTTAAAATATTAAAGAAGGCCTTTCAAAATTGGTAGAAATATTATTTTCATAGACAAGAAGACTAAAGATTACAAATATGACTATACTTTCCAAACTGATCTATATATTTAATATAATTGAAATCTCAATCCAAACAGAAGTATACTCATGTTTATGGTAACCAAATTTAAGACAGAGCTTACAAATTCTTGCAGATATTGTAGACAAATAAACAAATAAGAATGTGAAAATAGCTATGATTATACGAAAAGGAGGTGAATACTTATCTAATAAAATGAACAGCATTGATCCCAGATGTATCATTGACTTAAACAAGAAAGGGAAATTTACATATTTTTGGAAGATGATATAAAAGAATAACTTTATGGCCTTAGATGGAGAAGAATTTCTTAAGCAAGATTCAGAAATTATAAAAATGCAAGGAAATTATAAATGAATTCAGTAAATTTATCTGTTTATCTAAAGACACCATGAGCGAAATGAAAAGTTAAAGTGGAAGATATTTTCCACAAATATAACTCACAAAGAATTAGTATCCAGATGGAATATTTATGATACGTATGTGAATGAGTGAGTGAATGTGCATGTATGCGTGTGTGTGCATGTGTGTGTGTCAGTAAGAATAGACCACTAATAAAATTTTAAAATGGTAAAAATATGTGAACAGGAATTTCACAGAAGATGAAACATGAATAATAAAGGGAGGTTAGAGAGCAGAGAAGTGTAAATCAAAACCACAGTGACCAATTTGGTAAACATTCCAAAGTTGGAAGAAACCAATTATTGGAAAAGATGTGGAGCAAGGGACACTTTCATTAACTGCCCAGCAACTGTTTGTCTTATTGCAAATTGATGCAGCCACTTTGGAAAATAATTTGGCATTACTTCACACAGTTGACATGTGCATAGTTTATCACCCAGCAGTCCCACTACTTGGTGTATACCCTAGAGACAATCTTGTACCTGTGCTTCTGCAGACATGAAATCAGAATTTTCCTAGCATCCCTGTTCATAATAGTAAAATACTGGAAACCACACAAATGTCCATCAACAGTGGAATAGACTGCAGCTGCATGCATCGAATTGGATGAATCTCAAAAGCATAAAGTGCCCTGAGAATAGCAAGCCCACAAAGAATATCTAATAATTTCATTTATATAAATTGAAAATGCAGGCAAAAACTAACATTAACTAACTAACTATATAGTTAGTTATATATGTATGTATGTATGTATTTCTTACATAGATAGTAAACTCTAAAGAAAAGAGAGATTTAATAACATATAATTCAGGATAAGTGGTTACTACCCTTGGGTGAATGAAGTCAACAGGGAACGAAGACTTTTAAGGAATTAAGCTGACTTGTGAATATATTGTTTGTTTTATCGTTATGATTTAATTGTACATTTAAGTTATATACAGCAGTTGTATATATATTTCACAATTTAAAAATAGTAAAAAATAATGCAGCACTAGTAATATATTGTATGTACAACACCAGAGACATTGTAGCCCATTAAAAGGGCAGAGAGTTTGCAATTAGAGAAAATCAGGGTTGCATAGTTATTGCACCCCTTACTAGGTTCTGACCTGGGCATTTTTAAAAAGGGGATAATAATATCCATTCCGTAGGGCTGCCATGAGAATTAAATAAGATAATGAATGCAAAATGCCGACAGCATAGATGCTCAAATTGGCACATCGATGCTTCAACTGAGAATCAGCATGAAGGAAATTAACTCTCCTTAACTGACAGCAGTTTCAACAGAAGAGATGTGTGTGTTCACTGCAGCAACTACATTGTAGGAGGAATTGTCAAATCGTGAGTGAAAAATGCAATGGAGTAACAGCTTCCAATAAATAACATTGTAAGAAAGCAGCATTTCATCCTCCTCAGGCATGCATATACATAGGCAGAGGGGAGGTGGGCTGGAAGTTGCTCTGTTCTCACCGAGAGACTCTTTCACCCTTAGATGATCTGTCATTGTATGCAGAACACAGTGGCAGATTTATCCCCATGATTCAGGTTGCTCAGTAATGGTTCAGGTGAAAGCATTTCAGTAGTGCCATAAAGTGGAAACTCATAAATGACGGAGTCTATTATTGGGTGACAAGCTCCAGCTCGGTGACTTTGTTTGTGACTTTGTATAGACTCTGCAGAAATGCTTCCATTGTCATGAGCTTCAGGAGGGAAAAATTGCAGTGATAACAGTGGTCAGCACATTTAACTGCCTGATACTATGGACTGAAGGCTAAACGGTTTAAAATAATTGGCATGATGTAGAGCAACGACAGAACACTGATGCAACTCCCAAGCGTGCTGAAAGCTGGCTGTGTTTTGTGGTTTCCTTAATATTACAAATTAATTATTGTTTCCATATTCTGAATCAAGCTACTGAATTTTCACTCTGCTTTTATTTAGTATTATAATCAGAATGATGATTAATGGTGTCCTTCTCTGTGATTAATTGATTGGCCAAAAGAAATATATGTCTCAATAGCAAATACGCATGACTAATATTCCCTGTAAGAATTGCTTTGAGGGGCGACAAAATAAGGCTCATATAATAGCGCTTCATGCAATGGACCCTTTAGTGGTTAATCATAGTGGGACCTGGTTACTTCATAAGTTACTATATTTAAATTTTGAATTACTTTGTTTTCTTTTTTAATGTTGGAGAAATAATGATGCCAGTTTCTATCCAATTATCAGTATTGCAGGGAATGTTAGAATCTTTAGAACCAAACTATATATACTTTAACTCTGTTCCTATTAATATTTCATAGGGTTTCTCTTTGATGTTACCCTCTAATTATGTAGATGACCTCCTTTACCTCATGTTTTCTGTGAAATGCAAGCACAGAGCTGCACCACCACTTGAATTAACCCCCACATTGATTTCAAATACTATTTTATATTTTTGCCATAGGACATAATTATTTTACTTTTTTTCTGTCAAGTGTTAATTAATCAATTTGGGTAAAAGCAGGAGTCGAAAGCATGGGTCCAAATACCTATAAACGGTTCACGATTTGCCTTGATAACCCAGAAATAATGCTCACCATATAACAAGGTTTATGTATACATTTTTATATGCATTGAATCCTATTTAAATAATGAAGCATAAATACAATGACACAGAAAAAAAACAAAACTAATTGTGGAAAGTTTTAAAGGAATTGAATAAAGAAGGATTTTCTAGGCTTGACATTGGATATAGCTCTACTTTATTGCTGTTTCAATTTTGTCACATCCAGATCTAAACCAATATATAACAAAATAAGCAGATTTTGAGTTAGGTATCAACTAACTAATTAAGTTGAGCAAGACCTTAAAAAAAAGCCAGACACACAACTCATTAAAAGTGATAAAAAAGAATAGAGGTTTTATATAGTCCTATATCCATTGAAGAAATTGAATATCTGATTAAATAAATTCCCACAAGAAGATCAATGTCTTTCTCTGGTGAATTCTGTGAAAAAAGAATGTGAATTTTACACAAACCTCTGACAAAATCGGAAAAAAGAAGAAATACTTGCTAACCTCAGGTCAATCTCCCTCATAAATGGGTATGCCTACATCCTAAGTATATTATTTCAAACAATATATATGAATGACAATTCATCATGAACACATTGGATTTAGTCCAAGGATGAAGAGATCTTTTGAAATTCAAAACTTTATCAATATAATTTGACCACAATGACTGAATCAGGAGAAAACATTTGTGATCATAAAATTAAACACCAGTGGAAGCATTAGACAAAATTTATTTACCAATCTTAATAAAAAAATAAACTAGTAACAGAAGAGAATTTCCATAACCTGATAAAGGATATTTACAAAATCCATTAAAAAAAATCTACTAATAAATTTTCCATACTAATGTAAAAAAAAAAAATTTTCTCTACAAACAAATGAAGAAGACAAGGACACCTGTTACTTCTATCTCTAGTAGACTTGTTTTTAGAACTCATGGCAATTGAAACAAGTGAACAAGTGAAATAAGGCAAAAAAATAGAAGTAAGCAATAAAACTATTACATTCAGAAATATAATGCTGCAGGCCGGCCCTGTGGCTTAGCGGTTAAGTGCGTGCGCTCTGCTGCCGGCGGCCCGGGTTCGGATCCCGGGTGCGCACCGAGGCACAGCTCCTCCGGCCATGCTGAGGCCGCGTCCCACATACAGCAACTAGAGGGATGTGCAGCTATGACATACAACTATCTACTGGGGCTTTGGGGGAAAAATAAATAAATAAAATCTTTAAAAAAAAAAAAGAAATATAATGCTGATGAAAAATTCAGATAAGGTATTGATATACCATTAGATTTAGAAAGTGGACTTATCAAGGTTCCTGAATATAAGTCTGATGTGCAAAAATCAATTGAATATCTATATACCAGAAACAAATCATAAGGACAGAGAATGATATCATTGACAGTGAAATCAAGAAGCACGAATTACATGCATATTAAATATACAAGTCCTCTGCATTAAAGACTATAAAGCTTATTTATATACATTTGAAAAGACCTAAATAAATGGAGAACAATATCATATTCCTACAATCAATGATTCAATATTGTTAAGTGTTAATCTGCTCAGATTGTTCTAAACAAATATTCAGTTCAATCACAAACAAAATGACAACTGGGTTCTTTTTGTGGATTTTGTAAAATATATATTAAAATATATATTATGCGAAGGGTAAATAATGCAAAGGCAATAATTAAAAAGTTAGTGGATTATTTTAATGACTATCACATTTATTGGAAAATAAATCAAGAAGGTATATTTTGGACTCAGGATAAGCACAGAAGTCAATGGTACAGAATAGGGAGTCCAGAAAGAGACTCACACTTATATGGACCTTTGATATATGACAGTAGGGAAGGGGTGGTTTGTTCAATAAATAGTATTGTGTCAATTAGTTAAACATACACACGCACATATATATAACACATCAATGTATTTATTAATTAAGGGAGTAGACATTCAAGCCGCAACTGAGAGACAATATTCGCAAAACATATAACTGACAAAGGTTCATATTCATAAAAATATATGAAGGCCTACAAATCAATAAGTAAAAACAGAGAATCCCATAAGCAATGGACAAGATGCTTGATGAGGCACTTAAATAAAAAGGATATAGAAATGGCCAATAACTGTATAAAAAAGTTTCCGTTAATCATGAAGGAAATACAAGACATAGTCACCATGAGAAAATCAATCTAAAGGCGACAACACTGCATATCTACCGAGTTGCTAAAATTAATAGGACTGATAATAACCCATTTATTGCTGATGGAGATAGAACATGGTAAGTAAAAATAGAAATTTGCCGTTATCCATTGTTAATACCCATGACCCAACAATTCCGTTCAATTGTATGTGCCAAAATGAAATGGATACACGTGTTCATCAAGAGACAAAACCAAAATGCACATGGCAACATTATCTGTACTTGCTCTAAACTGGAAACAAACTAAATGTCCACCAGCAATATAAGGAATAAATCAATTGTGATATGTCCCTGTCATAGGAAAGTATATATCAATGAAAATGAATAAGCTACTGCTACAATAAACATCCCTGATGAATCTCATCATCATAAAGTCGGCCTAAGAAAGATACTCATATACTCACAAGCACACACATACATAAACAATAACTCCCCCTCAACTCCACCCAACACAAACACATCAAACACAACTGGACAAAATTCTTCTCTGCTGTTAGAAATAAGGATAACGGTTATTTGGAGGGAGGGGGGCAAGAGAGGTATTTTGAAGTACTGTTCTGTGACCTGCATAGGTGTTACTTAAGTGTCCTCAGTATGTGAAAATTAATTAAACCATACATTTATAATTTGTGCATTTTTTGGTATGCATATTGTATAGTTCAATTTTAAAATATTTTAAAATAATCGTATATGGAAGAGTTATATACGGGTACTTTTTTCAATTTAGAATGGTTGTATAAATTTGCTATAGACAAAGATAGCCAAGAATCTCTGCACACATAGAAGGAAATGTCATTGGTGTAGAATATATCTATGGTTTACCTAATGGAATCTGCGTGAAATCTTTTCACACTGAAAAATCAGTAGTATATTCCTTAAAATTCAGTTGAGCTGGAAATTTCC
This sequence comes from Ceratotherium simum simum, assembly GCF_057802395.1. Classification (NCBI taxonomy): domain Eukaryota; kingdom Metazoa; phylum Chordata; class Mammalia; order Perissodactyla; family Rhinocerotidae; genus Ceratotherium; species Ceratotherium simum. The sequence continues at coordinate 24,258,857 of NC_141917.1, read as the reverse complement.
AAAGCAAAATGTAAAATGTAAAATAGTCATTTTTTGTGTGTGTGAGGAAGATCAGCCCTGAGCTAACATCCAATGCCAGTCCTCCTCTTTTTCTTTTTCTTTTTTCTTTTTTTTGCTGAGGAAGATTGGCCCTGAGCTAACATCTGTGCCTAACATTCTCTACTTTATATGGGATGCTGCCACAGTGTGGCTGGACAAGCAATGCATTGGTATACACCCGGGACCCGAACCTGCAAACCCCGGGCCGCTGAAGCAGAATGCACTCACTTAACCTCTTGCCCCACTTGGCCAGCCCCTAGAATTGTCATTTTTAAACTATAAAATATTGATACCTGGATAAATTTAGGTGAATGGTGCTATATTATTTTATGTACTTTCATGCATGTTTGAAATATTATAAGATTAATTTCTTTTAAAATTGTCATTTTTAAAATGACAATATTATACAAAATTCAGTATTTTACAAGAGTTTTGCAAGTGTCTTTTTTGTTCAGAAATAAACTTGCAATGTGCTAAAGGCTCATACCACAATCCTCCCTTTTCTTTCTGTACCCAGTGAAAAAAATCACTATTCTAAATTTGGTATTTATCTTTCCTTTGCTAAATCAACATTTATTTTTGGAGTCGTTCATTTTGATTTATGTAGGTCTCATTATTTCTATTGTATGACTACATCACAACATATTAATATATCCCCCTACTGATGAACAGTAAGCTTATTTTCACTTTTTTCTTTTTAGTGTTATATATCACATACTCAACTTTAAACACCATCCAGTATCTAACTATTAAATGATTGGTGGCATAAATGCTGGGAAATGGAGGCAAACTCTTTGGTCTCTTTTAACATGTCCAAGACAATAGAATAAAAGATATAAAATTAACACCTGATTTCTAGTTATCAGAAATCAGAATGCTGTGATAAGAAAATTTATTCTTATACGTTTTTGATCATTATATGTCCTTCTACCTTAAGATAGTGGATTTTAAGATATACACTATTAAAAAATGTATCTACCTTTTATATTTTATTTCTTGCTTATTTCACACTCATCTGAGAGTATATTGAATCTATTTACTTATTACCATCATTCACAATATTACATTTTAAGATAATTTCCCAATATAATGAAAAGTTTTCATTTCCCTCAGAAAGTAGCAGGGCTTTAAAAGTGACTAATAGATACCCTTATATGATATATAAAAGTATTGTATAGTATAGATTAAAGTATTAGAATGAAATGTAAAATAAATCATTCTTCCTCTTAGTTTTTCTTTCATTGTTTTTGTCACAATGTCTGTTTTAGACTCCTTCCAGTCTAGTCTTGATTTTGTTCAAGACAAAATGAGCTTTAGATAATTCCCTTGACATACCACATTTTTGTTTTCTCCTTAAAAATAAAAGAAAGCATATTTTACTTAAAAATCCCACTTAGAAAATAAAAAGGATTTTCAACTAAGTATAAGAGTTTTGCTTTAACTTTGCTTAACGGTTAGTGCAAGTGCTCTGCTGCTGGCGGCCCGGGTTTGGATCCCTGCGCGCACCGACGCACCGCTTGTCCGGCCATGCTGAGGCCACGTTCCACATACAGCAACTAGAAGGATGTGCAACTATGATGTACAACTATCTACTGGGGCCTTGGGGAGAAAAAGAGAAAAAAAGGAGGAAGATTGGCAATAGATGTTAGCTCAGCGCCAGTCTTACTCAGCAAAAAGAGGAGGATTGGCAGGGATGTTAGCTCAGGGCTGATCTTCCTCACAAAAAAAAATATATATATATTAAAGACTGCTATAATTCTGTGAGAGAACTATAAAAATCTGCTCAGAAACATTATAACGTAAAATGGACAGAGAAGGACAATGAGATATTTAATTTACCACAGCAAAGCCATTGCTGTGAAGAATGGATAATATATATCAATGGTAATATATGGAGAAATAACACAGGTGAATAGTAGAGACAATAAATCTGTTTTTACCACAGGACTTGTCTTGGGCATTCCTCTGAGTAATAAATAAAATAATTTTAAGCCACATGGAGCTGGCTTGAAATCCTCTTGTTTATGACAATATACATCAGTTATGATTCAAACAATATAGGCCATTTCCAAACACCTGCAACAAGGAGATAAATCCTCAGGTGAATATTTAGAACATTATTCATGACAAAGGGTCAGCTTTGTCTTTACTGATTCTCATTATTGGAAATCATGTATTGGATCTCATCTTCCACACTGTAAACACAATATTGTAGAGATTAGCATGTGCCTCCTTACTCATAGAGATCTGCGAATTTATTTCTCCAGCTTGAAATTTTCCATGTATTATAAAATAAAAAAACAAGCAAAAATGACACAATGTATTTTTCAGTCTGGTTTCACTCTTCAGTCATAGGAATTGAGCAGAAGTGAGGAGTTAGAAAAAGGAACTGTTTCTCAGCTCTTCAGTTTCACGTACATGTGTGCGCGCGCACAAACACACACACTCCTGTCTCTCTCTTCCTCCCCACCCACCTCTCTCTCGTCTTCCCGGTACCAAATGATAAACTGCTCAGGGCACTCTGAACCAGGAAATGCGTGTTGTGTCTGCTGCAAGCTTACTTGCAACACACATTACCACAAAATGTGGAGTGAGCACTTTGAACTCGTGCTCCTGAGAAGCAGTGATTCTGTATCCAAAGTGCTTTTCCCTATTATTTTTATTTTTGTCTTCGTTAGTTATATTTCTAACATCATTTAAAAGGGCCTTGTAGTTTTCTGTCATTCGTAAGTTACCCTTGCCCCAAACTAAGATATGCGATATTATTTTAACTGCAACAAATACTTACATGAGCAACAATGCTATTATATTTGGTCTCTTCCAAAGTCAAGCTCCAATACAGGTACACAGACCTACTAGCATGTACAAGAAATAATTCTGTTCTGATAAATGTGTATATTTAACATATATCATGTAATCTAGTAGGAAGAAAGAAAATTAATCAAATTTTAAAACAAAATTACGATTTCAGGTGGCAAAAGTACAACTCAGAAGAATAAAGCGTTTTGGAGGTCATTTCTGTTTTTTTGACAATTAACTACTGATACATATATATGTATATATATATCATATCAGAAATTATAGAGGTCTTCTGATATATATGTATAAATTAGTACTAGTATCTATCTTAGTGAGCTTAAAGAATTAGTGGATGTATGCACAATTGGCACTCCATATGTAATTCATACTCTCAAAGCATCTTCACAAACACAGTCAATTTTTATATGCAAATAAAAAACATATTTTAGTGAACTATGATTATTCCTTGTATATTCTTGTTCCTACAACACGTACAGATTCTTGATTTAATTAAGTTTTTACTGAAAAACTTGGAATGCATTACTGAGGGAGTAGGATTATTCTGTGGTTATGTATAAATCCACTCTATAGCTGGCATTTATTTTCCACCATGGGCAATGGTAATTTCCTTTTGTAAAAAAAAAAATCAGAATTGACTAATCCTGAAGCTTTTTTTAAAAAAATTTTCAGAACACAATGAATGCATATGGCTTAGAATGAGTATATGCACATATATAATATGTTTATATACATATATTTCCATTTGTTAATGAGTTTCCTTCATATTTCATATTGACATTCTATTTTAATAAAATTCTTCAAAGCCTTTTCTTAGATGAGTTACACACTGGATTTCAATCTTCTCTGCAATTATTATAGTTTATTTTCCCTTTTTAAGACTCTAGTGCAATTTTATTAGGCATTTATGATTCTGTATTTTTACTTTGAAATAGTTCTTTGATGCTCTCACCTATTGAACTTTTAAGGTATATTTTTAACAGTGTCTTTCAATGAATTAAGGTTACTGCTTTCCACATGAACTCTCACTTGAAATATTGGCTCACCAAAAGGGAGGCTCATATTCGGCAATGGAACTAAAAACAAATGAAAATTACGTACACATGGAAAATGAGCAAAAGATGCATTACGTCGCCAACATATATAATTGCATACCCTTCTCAAATAAGGAGCATAAATAAAATAGGAATGGGGGATATAGAAATCTCAGTCACTCAATTGACTTTATTTTTTAGTGATACAAAATTTGAATTATTCAAGCTGAAGCTATTAAATATTCATAGTGCTTCATATTATAAAGTTATTGATTAATGTCTTTGGTAAAGAACACTATTATCTCTGATTACATCAAGGTCATCCTAAGGAACAGGACCAAGGCACAGTTTTATATATGGAAATATGAGAAGCTAATACATAATTCATATTTAACAGATAACGTAAAGGTTAACCCCTTGGAGAATCTGAAGATAATACTCATGTTCTTCTGACAATTCTTTATACTGGCAATTTGGAAAATGCCAGTGTTTTATTACTACCTATTCTTGTACTATGACATGAATTAATGCATACATGCCTCACTATTCCTATGGGCAAAAAAGGAATTTGAATTATGTACAAGAGAGAGATTTTGTAAAATTAAATGAGCCCAAATACTTTTTCCTCTGTATACTCATTGGAAATACTCTGAGGGTAGTCCTTCTCACTTTTAGAGAAAGTCAGTACTTCATTTTAACATTATACCAGGTATCCAATAAACTTTCTATGCCCACTAAAAGAATGAAGTATTTGGGATCATTTCACACTTTGGAATCATCTACATACTAAGCGTAAATGAAATATTTCAACTTTAACTTGATCTATGCATGTATTCTCAATTTAAAAAATCATAAAACTTGGGGCCAGTCTGGTGGCATAGCAGTTAAGTTAGCACACTCCACTTCAGGGTCCACAGGTTCAGATCCTGGGCATGGACCTATGCACCACTTATCAACCCATGCTGTGGCAGGCATCCCACATACAAAGTGGAGGAAGATGGGCATGGATGTTAGCCCAGGGCCAATCTTCCTCAGCAAAAGAGGAGGATTGGCAACGGATGTTAGCTCAGGGCCAATCTTCCTCATAAAAAAAAAAAATCAGAAAACCTAATTCTTGTAGGTTTCAAAGTCTTGTTCAAGGTTTCTACAGCGCACATGTTGGCTGTATTATGAAAAATGTTGCTTAAACTCTCAGTGTCATAATTTTTCTTATAAACACAAATGAAAACAATGTCAACTCTGTGAGATTTGGTGGGAGAATGAGATAATGCAAGTAAAAGCACTTGGCACATTTTATCACTTTATAAATATTAGCTATCCTTTCTGTGGAGGGAATAAATCTAAGATCTTGGCTTCCAGAATTCCTTTCGTTTTCTCTTCCACTTCACTGCCCTGTCACATTTAAGTCAATGAATCTGTCAATGAGATTAGACTGTGAATAATTGTCTTCCAAACCCAGATGCTATTTTCTCTGTCCATGGTACCAACTTAAAGCAACAGAATGAAACTCTGGTTACAGAATGAGAGCTATTTTTTTCCCCTTGGCCACATTTTCATCGACATTCCTATATGATTTAAAATTACAACTTAATTTCAAATATTGAACCAATGAGTTTGCTCAATCCAGAACCTATCCATTATCACATCTCATTGACTGTGTCTTTAAAATACAGTGAGATTCTGACCACTTTTTGCTATTTCCACTACTCGCATCTTGATGCTAGCTGCCATTGTTTATCATCTGGGTTATTACAATGGCCTACTAAAAGGTATCTTTGATACTGCATCAGGCACCTATCGGTATATTCTCAAAACAGCAACTTATGTAATCACTTTAAAACATAAACCAGATTATGACCCTGTTGTGTGTAAAATTCTCCAATTTATTCTCATTTTACTCCTTGTAGAAACCAGAATGTGTACAAATAAATGTTCTATAGGTCCTACATCATATGGGCTCTCCAATTTTTCTACGAACTTCTCTCCCTCTCCTGGGTCATTTTCTCCTTCAGTTTTAGGTGCAGCAGCCTCTTTGTCTTTACTGAACGTGGAAATAGATGTAGTTTGCCCTGTATCTTCTTCTAGTCTTTGGTCAGATGCCATCGACGTGAGGCTTTTGATGGCCATTTTATTAAAATGTTCAAACCCTCTGTGCCATGTAGATGCTTGCCACATTTAACTTTTTACCATAGCACTTACTACCATCCAACACACTATATATTTTACATTTTTGCTTATTTTATTGTATCCTCTCTAGAATATTAGTTCCATGAGGACAGAGATTTTTATCAACGTTTTTGGCACTGTGTCCCAAAAGCCTAGAACATTACCTGGCAATAAACAGTTGTGTAAGAAATAAATTAGGAATGGGTGGATTCACAGATCAGAGAGGCAGTATAGTATAGTGGTTTAAAAAAGCATGAACTTTAGAGTCACAGATATTAGGGTTTCCATCCTATTTTCACCATTGACAATTATGCTCTCCTAAACAAATTGTTTACACTCTTCGTTCCTCAGTTTTCTCATTACTCATACACGTATTGGAAATATTGTCTACCTTAGAGTACTTCCTAAAGTAACATGGAGATAATGTATAAACATTGTTTAGCAGATTGTGGACAGTCAATAAATGATTTCTATTAAATGTAAAAAAAAATTCACAGAATTTTTGCTAGAAATAGTGAAGATAGAATAGGAATGAAGATGGTAAAATATGCTGAGAATAAATTGAGGAAGATCTGGATGATATCCTTAACCCACTGTCTCATCCAAGGAGTAAAATCTATGTCTGGTACAGAGCTCATCCCTTTTCTCCATCTTTCTTCAGAGAACCTATAGCATTTAGTAACTAACTATTAACCAGAGGATTTGAATTTATCACAAAATTGTTCTCCAAGCTTGCGTCTCTGAGATAACTTCTTACCATGTGTTTTCAATTCTACCATTACTTCTCCAATATGTTATGGAGTGAAGCCAGAATAATTTAAAACAAAACAAAACAAAAACAAATACTGTCTCATTCTAGCCCAAAGGCATCTGTCATCTAAATGCAATCAAAATCAAATGCACAATTCTAACTTTGATTATAATAGCTATGCGATTTTGGCCCCTGCTTATCATTCTACCTTATCCGAGGCCATGTCACCCATGGTTCACTTTTTGTCAAGCAACACAGGTTGAATTCAAAATTGTCTAAGGACTTCCCTGCTTAAGATCTTTGAAGATGTTGATTCTTTGGCCTGAAACATTTTTAATCTGCTTCTTCAAAATGGAGCCAGCGCTGGTGGTCTAGTGGTTACGATGCAGTGCTCTCACTGCTGTGGCCCTGGCTCATTTCCCAGTCCGATGGGTCACCACCCAACTGTGGTTGTCACACTGTGGTAGCTGCATGTTGCTGTGATGCTGAAGGCTGTGCCACCAGTATTTCGAATACCAGCAGGGTCTTCCATGGTGGACAGGTTTCAGCAGAGCTTCCAGACTAAGACAGACTAGGAAGAAGGACCTGGCCACCCACTTCTGAAAAAATTGGCCATGAAAACCCTATGAATAGCAACAGAGCATTGTCTGATACAGCACAGGAAGGTGAGAGGATGGAGCAAAAAGACAGCGCAGAGTTTAGCTTTACTGTACACAGGGTCACTAGGAGTCAGAATTGACTTGGTGCTACCTCCTTCTCATTCTTTAAGTCTCTGCTTAAAAATTGCTTCTCTGAGAAACCTTTGTTTAAATTAGTACTTCTTGCCTTCAACCCATTATGCTCTATTATAGTTTCCTGTTTGTGTGTTTATAGTCCTTATTAAAAGTTGAATACTTATTTACCTTCTTAGGTTATTTAAATTAACTCCTCTCTACAAGATTCTATAAAAGGATGGCCCATGGTGGTCGTCTTTATTGTTCCTCTAATGTCCTGTTGCAGAGCATATTTTCAGTAAACACGTGAATAAATGAATTATTCCCGTATCCTATCTCATTGCCTGTTTTAGATAAACTCACACCATGATGCATAATGACCTGCTTAGGGCCTTCCAGTGACAGGCGGTTTTCTCTACACTGAGTATAAGTAGAGATCCAACAATTTATATATATGGTCCCATTTCCAGATGATTCTTTTGAAACTAAACTACAGAGTGTACTTATCTAAGAGATCAAAACCCCTTTTATGATTCCTGCCATTCAATTGTCTCTATCATTTTAATTTTGTTTAAAAATCTTCCCTTTCTGAAAACAAAACAAAACAAAACAAAAAACAGTTTGAAAGGCTTATCTGTTTTTAATGTACCAAGACAAAACAGTCTAAGACTCACTGGAGGACATTAGAGGGATGTCGCAACATTACAGCTAAGGCCTAATACCTCAGCAGCCTTTATTCCTGTAGTGTTCTGCATATCAGAGAAATACAGTTTCCAGACCCAAGGCTAGTTATTTATTTTGTTATTTTCAATACACATAAAAGTAATAAAGGAAAACAAAAAACCTTCACGTATCAACCACTCAGCTAGAAATAAAACAGTGTCAATTCAGTTGCAGGCCCCTGGGAACTTTTATCAAATCCCCTTCTCTATTCATAGAGCAAATAATGACTCTAAATTTGGTAATTAACATGTTTCTGCAATTATTTATAATTCTACCATATGTGCAAGTATCACATATACCCACCCCCTAATACCATCATCTTCGGAGTTAAGATTTCAACAAATGAATTTTGGGGGTCCATAGACTTTCAGTCCACTTCAGATATATACTTAAGAATGTAATTTCAACATCGTAGGATGTGTTGGATGCCTCTGATACCACTGCAAATCCTCTCAAGCCTCACCTCTTGTTTCAGCCATGGCCTTAGTAACCAGTTTTGTGTAAACTATGTTCAGCTTCCTAAAGATGCAACTGATAGTACCTGTTCTCAGGCCTTGACGAGACATCACTTTACGTCTTGGAACTTCTTGAACAATGTTGCGTGGATTGTTGGAGGAACTTTGTTTGGCCTGACATATGCACCATTCAGACATATTGGTGAGTTAACACCCATGGGACAACACTTGAACCCCTAGAGCTAAGGGATACATATTTCCCTCTTTGTTTCACTTCCATGAATGGTCATAAATTATCCAATTACCTAACTTGATAATGTGTTCTAGATTTGCCTCTGTCTTTCTCTGGTACATTCATCCTGTTCCTTATTCCTCCTCCATGATCACATTCCCAAATAAATTACTTACACAGTATGTGCTCTGGGTGGGATGGTGGGAGTGATCCCAGGATGATATAGCATATGTACATCTTTTTTTTCTTTAAATTGCTTGTACTGATTTATACTCTCACCAGAAGTTCATAAAATCTTCCCTTGCAGCTAAGATGTGGGGTCATGACTCTCAAATTTATGTCTTTAACTGATATCTCTTCTCTGAATGCTAGACTCAGTTGTAACTGCCTTGGATGTCAAATAGGCATCTCAAACTTAACAAATAAAATGGAATTCTTGATCTGTAACTTCCAATTGTGTTTCTCTTCCAATGACTTTCCACTTAGTAATTTGTGTCATCATTAGCCCATTTTCTAAGACTCCAAAACATAGCCATCATCAGCTCTTTTATATACACCACTCTAATCTATCAGAAAATCTATTCCACTTCACCTTCAAACAGATTGCAAACTGACTATCTCTGTGTGAACTACTAAAATACCTTCCTAATGCATCTGTCTGCTGCCATTATCCATCCTTCCTCCAATTTCTTCTCCACAAAGCAACCAAAATCATCTTTCACACTACTAATTCAGATCATGCTAGTCTCATTTCTCCTAAGTATTCCCAACACAATTTTATAAAAGCCAAAGATCTAATCTGGCCCCTAGCTACCTCATTGGTCTTGTCTCTTATACCCTCTGCCTTTATTTCTCTGCCCTATACCACCATCTTGCTTCCTCTGACACAGGACATTTACACTTAATGCTCCATCTTTGGGAAACACACTACTACAAAGACTTTTCTTCTTTAGAGTGTCTTCCTGATCAACCAATCAATTTTTCAGCTTCATTCAACCTAATTTGACTGTGCAACAATTATCACTAACCTGATGTCATATAATACACATTTAACTTATTTTTTCAAATTGTTTATTGTCTAACTACAAACCTTCAGGTAGAATAAAGGTGCTTTGTCTATCCTGGTCAAGAGTGTAGGCCCAGGTCTAGCACAAGGTCAGGAACATATATGGTACCCAATTAATGGTTGTTTGAGGATGGAGTAAAAAAACTCTATACCTTTGGGATCCATTCTTGTTTTGACAACAAATGATGCTGGGAATGTCAGGCCAATAGCTCCCACTAAGTCAGTCAAGTTATTCTGAATGGGGTTTGGGGTACAGCACAGTTACTTAAACTTGTATATTAGAGAGAATCATTGGCAAAAGTTGCCATCTCACTTAAAAATGAATGAAAATGAAACTTGTTAATAAAAATATTTTTCACGGTTTTATCGTTTTTCACGGTTTTATCCCAAAGATGGGAAATTAGGCAGAAACTAAGTGGAAGTTTTGTCGCTCAGATAGCTCCAGTGACTCCTACGGCTCCTTCAGTTTCAGCTCATCTGATTCAGACACAGAGTGTGAGTCTGGATCTGAAGGTGACGGGACGATGCACAGAAGGAAGAAGAGGAGGATAGGTAGCATGATGGGAAATGGGGACACCACCTTCCAGAAGACTGTGTGAGCAAAGAGTGCAGTTGCTCCAGGTGACCAAGAATGGCTGTTGTCTGTGTGGAAGGACTTGCCAAGTGAGGGCAGAACCCTGAGAGGGCAGCGTCTAGGATCTTGCAGACAAAGGGAGGGCCTGGGGAAGCCAGAGAACGAGGGAGCTCTTGGAATATCCGTCCCTTCACTTAGCATTTGATACAGTAGCTTTTTTCTCTGCTACCCATGCAAATTAACATGCCTTATTTTATGCACAAAGGGAAGAATCTGTGTGGATGGTGTCAAGGAAATCCTTTACATTATTTAATGAAAATTAGATGTGATTAAAATATAAATTAAATAAATAAGGAAAATTCTTTTGCTTTGTACAAAAAGATATCAAAAGATTCATAAATGTGAAATGAAAAGAAAAAAGGCAATTAAAAAGGGATAAGTCAATAAATGTCCATTTTTATTAACAGCAAAATGCTGAAACACTCACCTAAATTTTATATATATTTTCCATAGAATGCACTTTATTGCATACAATGGGTGAATATTTTAAAATATGTAATCCAAATATTTAAGTCCAACAAGGGCTTGTACTATTTATCACTTTTTAATTCATATAAATGCAATCTCTACTAAATGTAATTTCATTGATAATTAGTATAAATTTTTGATAATTATGTCCCAGGGTTCACACCCATGTTCAACATTTTGGGTGCTACTCACTGACAATTATTCTCTGTTCTGGAAATTGAGTTTGCAGTGGTAATAAAATGGAAACAAGTTGAGGTATTTAGAATCTGTTGTACAACGGATATTATTATTTCTCGATAAACATGCCTCACTATACCACAGCCATGTGTCTGCAAGCATGAGGTTATGTGTATGTGCCTGATGATTTTAAAATGGATTTGAGTCAGACCAAATGGTGGAGATATGTATCTCACAGCGCAACCAATAAGTACTCAATGCTTTCTTTTTCAAGAACACATGGACTATTTATAAAGACAGAACAGTATGGGCCAAAAAAGCAAATATCACCATATTTTATCAGTTTGGCAAACATTAAAATGTCTGACAATACCAGGTACTGGTGATTATGTGGACTATCATCTCTACGAATCGATACAACCACTTTAACAGTTATAAAGCTAACGATATGCATGCTCTCCAATGAGCAATTTCATTCTTAGCTATACATCTACCTCATTACATATATAATAATACCCATAAAAGAACTGCTAATAATGACAAAATTTGAGGGAAAAAACGTAGCTATTAATAATAAAACTGATAACTGAAGACTGCTCATACAATGGGATAATATACATCAACAAAAAAATTATAAAAAATATAAAATACAACACCAAACAAAACTAAACCATATTTTTGTATGGAAACTTAGATAATAAAATTATAAAGAACTGCAAGAAAAAGATTATCACAAAAATTGGGGCAGAAGTTACATCAAGGGATTTGTGGCTGGGGACAGACACAACTAGTTTGCTGGGTACTGAAAATGGTCTACTTGTTGTCATGTGTAGTGACTACATGGATTTTTCCTATATCACTTAATTCATTTTAAGCATTTTGAAACATTCTAATGATCTATTCAAGAGATCTTTAGTGAAATCAATAATCACATATTAGCATCCTGAAGAAGTTAATATAATTTTAAATAGCTATCGAAATCCAATCCAGATCTCAAGGCCCAGTTGATATGTCACTTAATGAATACCTCTCCATCTCCTATCTCGTAAAAAAATTGCTCTCTCTTCAGCAAACTCTTAATATTAAGTGTAATTTACCCAATTATACTCTTCACAAATATTTTTGAATTGTGTTGTATTTATTATGGTCCTGGTAAGAGACAGAAGGCAGAATCACCTTGGATCACGAGAAAAATTTAATGAGTAGACTTTTTACAGAGGTATGGACCAGAGTTAAGGAAACAAAGGATGATGAGGTGCTCAACAAGGAGCAGTGGAAGGAAGTCTCCCTAGACCTGAGAGGTCAGAAGAAGGAAATGGTGTTAGGAAAGGCCAGTGAAAGATGAAAGACGTTGAGGAGAACAGCAGGAAGGAAAGGATATTTGTGGAAGGTTACAGCAAATAGCAGGTCTGTGGCCTTGAAGTGGGGAAAGATGTGGAAGAAATATCTCAATCTCTCTCTTGTTCCATCCTCTAGCAAAATCCAATCAGAAGAGTGATGGTGAGAGAAACTGGGTATGGAGAAAATTAAGACTGAGAATGGATCAGATGGGCACACAGCTCACAGGTCTTCATCTTTTATAGAATATATAATACATCAGTTTTAAGATTTAATATAGTGTCCCCAAATAGTAGGTGTTGAATAATATTTTTTGAACTTATTAAAAATCTCTATCCTTCATAATGCTGTAGATTTTTTATCTCCTATATTGTTCGGAGTACAAATATCTTGAAAGATTTTGGGACCTTACCACATATGTCTGAAATTATTAATACTTGCTTTTCCTGGGGGCATTGCTTGTCCATTTATTTTTTCCTGATTTTTATTTTTCATATCCAATGTCCATTAATAAGATGGTTGCTAAATCTTTCAAAGGATAATGAGACATTCTTGGGAATAGCTGTTTCCAAGAAACTAGTTCTCCTCACGTAACTGGCATTGAAAAACATCATCAGAGAATGATAAACTGCCAAGAACCACTCACTGTTTCCTTAAAACTTGATGGAAATAGTCCATGACTTAAATGAACTTGAGAATTGTTCAGCATCTACAAGAAAATGTATCACAATGCAGGGTTCATATTTATTAATTCCAGGCCTCCATAAGAATTCTAGGGCATCTCATAGTAAACCGGTAGACCTTGTTTTACCAGCTCTCCCAAATTCTCTTTGGAGACACTTGGGAGCAAATGTGTGCTCTGACGTTCACCTTATCCCTACTCCCTATTCAGTCTTAAAGAGATGAAGTGATGAGGGAGATAAAGATCAAAAACAATATGTACACAGAGTCAAGAATTATGTACCTTTGCTTATTGAGTTTATTCTTCTGTTATCAAAGATAATAAATTATTTTGTCAGACTTATTTTTATGATATATGGGAACCTAACTTCTGTATTTTATTCAGCCTTTTTTTCAAAATACAAGGTTTGGATTTTGAGAAATATGAATTCTAATATAAATTCAATGTTTTCTTTTTTCATGGGTACAGTTTCACCATATATGGTTGAAGTGATTCATTCAACGTGTTCTTCCCTATCTTCTCTCACTCAGGATAACATTTCCTTGAATCAGGAGACTACCCTGCAGATCTTCAGAGTTCACTGTGAGGTCTTTGAAACATGGATTATGAACTAATAAATGTTAAATTATTTGTTTAAAATGTTGTGCTGCATATCTTTAAAGGCTTTTTGAAATTATGGTTTCATTGAATTAAAAGAAGGGCTTGAATTTGGTTTAGGGAAACTTCCTAATACTGCAACTACAATTGTCAAATATCACGGCAGTGAATGTGATAGATTTTATATTGTTATTTTGGTTTCAATAAATATTTATAAATATTTATAAATCTGTATTTAAATATTTCATAATTAAAATAAAACTCAAAGAAGTGCCTATCTTGAGATTCCATAAATAAAAAATATGAGCTCCTAAATAATAGTTTGCCTAATAATATTCCATTTTATATGAGATATTAAACTTATGGTTTTCTGGAAGGAATAAAATATTAAGAAAAAGAGATTTTCATTGGTGCAAAAGTAAAATTTGAATACCGTGTATTCAGATAGAATCTTAACCTTATGGCTGTCTCCTTACTGTGATTTACCCTGCTAGGATTCTCACTCTGCACAACTGGAAAATATCAACTTGGATATTTAGAGCTCTTTCCCAGACATTCTGCTCATTGTGTTATGCGGTTAGTCTAATTCCCCTCATACCATTTTCTCTATTTTCCTCATTTGAACACTCATCCATTCTATGTCTACAGTTCTTAGCTCTTTCTCAAACGCTATACAGACACTATCCTACTTTTTACAGCTTCTCTCATTTTTTATTCCCCTCATTTTAAGATACTATCTAGATTCCAGTCTGAAGCTTGAGTCTAATTTGTGGCATCCTCAATTCCACATATTTTTAATTTAATTAAATTTAACATGAAAATGCAAGCTAAAGAAACTCTAGAAATCCTGTAGGTCACTAGCTTCAATTTACAAGTGAAAAAAATGAAAAAAAAAGAACTTAGACTGTCAAACTGTGAGTTAGTGTACACAACTGTGTTAGAGGACATGTGTAATGTTATGGTGCATTACATTTTGTTCTATATGGTTTTGAACAGTTTTATAAAAAAATTATGGACATCAAAATTTCCACTATTTGTGTCATTTCATATTAAACAATTTTCTGTGAAAATAAGACAATATAGAGTGTAATTTTTAGGAATCTAATTAATAAAAAATGTTAAAAAGCTTCAAAATGTACTCATTGCCTTTACATACTTTTGATTATAATAATTACTCTTTATAGGACAAAGGTGGGATATTTCTACTGTGACAATTAGAAATTAGCAGGAAACTAACACACTGAATGGTTAAGTATCTTGTGAGAACTGTAAATATACTTGTAAGTATATCTTTTATAGGTAATTTGCAAGAATTAGAATCAAATTCCATTTCCAAAGTTTGAGTAGAAGTTAGTCATGAATGTATTACAACACGCTGCCTAACTTTATATGTTTGAAAAATGTATGTGTATACATTTTTAATTTTTTCATTCTGTGTTATTGTGCAGCAAAATTCCACTATAGTTATGCTTAAAACCTTATTGGTGTTTTTAAATAAATTACAGGATAAGTCATGATAACAGGACAAATAATATTTAGCTGCTGAATATAAACAAAGTATAAAGTAGCGTAAATCTTGCAAGCACAAAAGTGGTAAAAACAGCAAGATTTAGAGACTCTAGTACAAGAGAGATATATAGTACCAACTGCAGTAATCTCAAAAATTTATATCCCAAAATGTGCAGACTTGATCTTATTTTTAGTCAGTGTGCTCTGTATGGAAGATGAACATGCTCATGACAAAGAAGTTTGATTTAGAAAACTAGATCTTGCACAGAGGAATATAAAATGTGATTATATATAATACTTCTGTGCAAAATTTTAAACAGAATTTAATCAATCATTTGCCAACCAGATATATTTGTGAAGTAATGACATCACTTTTAAATTATGCATAGTTTGTAAATGCACAAAATTAATAATGTCTTTTGTGTACATGTATTACTTTGGAAAGAAACTACTAAGAACTATATTATCAGACCAAACAGTCTTTGAAAATTTGTGGGCTACAGGGCAATTTGTCACTTCATTTTAAAGGAACATTTCATACTGAAAATGTCTAACTGCTCAGGAGAGGAATAGAAGTGTAAATTTATTATCTGAGAAAAGAAAATTAATTGACACAGGTCCAAAATGTAATGGAATTAGACCCACATGGAATAACTGAGAACTTCGGGAACTCTATCTAGGCTCTATGGAATGATAAAATTATACGCAGAAAAGTGGAAATATATCACTTTTGAACAAAGCTCAGGATTTCTCAAAGGAATGCCATATAAAATGATTAATGCTTCTTTATGTCCAAGACAATCGAATCTTAGAACAAGCTAGAGCATATCACTTGAGGTACAAAACAAATTTCGTTATTTTGTTGGTTTTGTAATTGTCATTGTTGTTTTAAGTAAATACCACTACAGAGAGAATTGGCAATTGCTGAGATAAAATTTTTAAAAAAAGATTTAGAAATCAGGGCAAGATGTAAAAAATTTATTCAGTCTAAAATGATTTGTTGAACATCTACTGTTTGGTAGGTCATATTCTAAGAACTGGGGATACAGGCACGACATCTATTTGAAATGGAAGTATTGATGAGACTGATATCAGGGAAATAATTTGATACAAAAACTAGACAATTTCCAGTAACTGCACATGCTATGGAAATGACAAAAAACAACCAGAGAAAACCAGCAACGGCAAAGCCATGGTATAGTAACAAGTTTGCCTGGTCTTGGTAAACAGAATATATTCCACTGTGGAAGCACAGAGAGAGTCAGAGGAATGTGATAGGGATTATGGTTTAGAGAAGCTTTCAGTGGTTTTCCCTCACAGTATTGCTTATACAAATATACACTAAATTTTAACTCTAAAATATTATCTATGTTGTATAAATTAGATTAGTGGTTTGGAAAGAAATATCTCAACCTATCTGATTTCTATTGCCTTTTCTGATAATGATGATGACTTGTAAATCTGTGACTTGTTTTTTCAATTTGACCATTTCTGAAATTATCTCTCTGACTATTAAAAAATGTTTTCTTCACTAAGCCAAAATTATTGCCTCCAAATAAACATAGAGCAATATGATTTTAAGTATTATTTTATTTTCTAAATTATATGGTATAATGCCATTCAGAATATCGAGAAGGAACTTTGTTAGTATAAATTATAGCTTCTCTAGGCTTCTTAAACAATCCCAAAATCTAGATTTGTAAACATAAGTCTTTTTTATTTAAATAAAGATATTAATTCACTTTTGTCCAATTTTTATTTCACTCCATAATGTAAAACAATGAAAATAAACTGGAAATACCATAAAACATATTAAAATAGAGTTTCTCATAGGGCTTTATTTTTCAAAAATTAGTTTTATAACTATCTAGTTTATAAGTGAAAGCAACAGCTAGTAATGAAATTTCTGTCTTACAGATTTAACCAGTTCAGTCATATCCAAACCAGCTATCACTAAATAAAGGAGAGGTAGATTTGTCTTCAACACAATTTGTGTTTTTCCCAGAGATTTGAAATATATATTATGTCAAAACCATTATTTTTCACTGTGGAGTTAGCTATGAGATTATAGACACCACTGTGCAAGGTAGCATTCTGGTATACCCAGAGAATTTATGAAATTAAATGCAGCTAGCATGGGCCCTAAATCATGGTGAGTCTCTATAAGTAATTGGCCAATTGGAGAAATCATTTAGGAGTGCGGGTTGATATTTACAAGAATTCTCAGCAGCACAGGGGTAGTGTAAATCCTATCAACACTTCACTGGGTAATAATTACGAGAACTTGAGGGCAAAACTTAACCCATTGGTTTAGGGATTGTCAGGATCCAAACAGATTGAATTATAGGTCAAAGATGGAGCCAGAAAAGTCCCAGCTAGTGAGGAGCTATTATTACTCTTATCTAATACAGGATGATATGAGCAGGATGATATGAGCTCTTATAGTTTACGTTACTTATAGTCACAAATTGAGAGTGCTAAAATCAGGTTAGGAAACCTGGTCTTTGATTCCCAAAACTCTCTTTTTTCCCCAATACATTGTGTATCTCCAAATAATAATGAAAAATAAAGCACTGCTACTTTTTATGAAGCACTTGAAGTAAATATTCAGTGTACTAAGCACTTTAAATATATACTCACATACATACACATAGTGAATCCATCTGCAACTGATGCTTTCAGCTTTGGAAGGTTATTAATTATTGATTCAAATTCTTCAAAATAGTGAGGACTATTCAAATTATCTATTTTTCGTTGCATGAGTTTTGGTCGATTGTGTCTTTCAAGGAATTGCTCCATTTCATCTAGATTATCAAATTTGGAGGCATGGAATTATTCATAATATTCCTTTATTATCCTTTTAATGTCCACGGCATTAGAAGTGATGGGGCCTCTTTCATTTCTGATATTAGTCACTTGTGTCTTCTCTCTTCTTTACTTAATTTACTTGGCTGGATGTTTATCAGTTTTCATTTCGTCAAAAAACCAACTTTTGGTTTCATTGATTTTTGTTTCTTTACCTCTGTTTACTTGGTTTTAATTTGCTCATATTTTTCTAGTTTCCTAAAGTAGAAGTTTGGGTTATTAATTTTAGATCTTTCTTCTTTCTAATATATGCATTCATTCAATACTATACCTTTTCTTCTAAGCACTGCTTTCATTGCGTCCCACAAATTTTGATAAGTTGTATTTTCATTTTCATTTAGTTCAACTTACACCAACGGATAGATCATCCAAACAGAAGATCAATAAGGAAACATTGGCCTTAAACGACACACTAGAACAGATGGACCTAGTAGATATATACAGAGCATTCCATCCAAAAACCGAAGAATACACATTCTTTTCAAATGCACATGGAACATTCTCCAGGATTGATCACATATTAGGCCACAAAACAAGTCTCCATAAATTCATTTTCATTTAGTTCAAAATCTTTTAAAATTCTCTTCAGAATTCTTCTTTGACCCATGTGTTATTTAGAAATGTATAGTTTAATCTCCAAATATTTTAGGGGTTTCCATCTATCTCTCTGTTATTGGTTTCTAGTTTAATTCTTTTGAAGTCTGGGAATACACTTTTTATGATTTTATTCTTTTAAACTTGTTAAGTTGTATTTTTTGGCCAAGAATGTGGTCTGTCTTGGTGAATGTTTCATGTGAGCTTGAAAAGAATGTATATTGAGTTGTTGGATGAAATAGTCTATAAATGTCAGTTAGATCAGTTGATTGATAGTGCTCTTTAGTTCAACTATGATTTTACTGATTTTCTGCCTGTAGGATCTTTTAATCACTGAAAGAACACTTTTGAAGTCTCTAACTGTAATAGTGGATTCATCTATTTCTCCTTGCAGTTCTAGCAGTTTTTGTCTCACGTATTTTGGTACTTTGTTGTTAGGCACTTACACATTGAGGGTTGCTATGTCCTTTTTGAGAGTGATCCCTTTATTGTTAAGTAATGCTCCTCTTTATCATCGATAACTTTCCTTGCTCTTACATCAGCTTTGTCTGAAATTAATATAACTGCTCCAGCTTCCTTTTGATTTGTGTTGGCATAGTATATCTTTCTTCATCCCTTTCCTTTTTTTTTTTTCAATGAGGAAAATTAGCCCTGAGCTAACATCTGTGCCAATCCTCCTCCACTTTGTATGTGGGACACTGCCACAGCACGGCCTGATGAGCAGTGCATATGTCCTCACCTGGGATCCACACCTGCAAACCCCAGACTGCCGAAGCAGAGCACGTAAACCTAACCACTATGCCATCAGGCTGGCCCCCAACCCTTCACTTTTAACCTATGTGTGTCTTTACATTTAAAATGGGTTTCTTGCAGATGACATACACTTGGCTCTTATTTTTTAATGAGTCTACATTCTTTGTCTTTTAATTAATGTATTTAAATGATTGATGTTTGTTATTATTGATAGAGTTGGAGTAATATCTACTATCTTTGTTACTGTTGACTTTGTTTTTTCTTTCACTTTTTTCCTGCCTCTCCTTTCTGAATTCCAATTTTTTCTCTTCTGTTACCCTATCAATTATATTTCTTCTTTTCTTTATTTTTTTAACCTTCTTTTGTGGTTTTCCTTGAGTTTGCAATATACATTGTCAACTAATCCAAGTACACTTACAAATAACACTATACCACCTCATGGGTAGTACAGTTTCCCTGTAACAGAGTATTCACCTATTCCTTCCTCCCATGACTTATACAGTCATGCGGTTCATTGCTCACTTACCCATAAGCTAAAGTCACTGAATACATAACTGCTATGATTTATTTGGTATAAACTGTTATCGGTTAGATCAATTAAGAATAAAAATAAAAGATTTTATTCAGTCTATTTATTCATTCTGTAATGCTCTTTGTTTATGTAGATTTGAGTTTCAAACTTATATCATTTTTCTCCTTTTTGAAGAACTTCCTTCAGTATTTCTGTTGGTGTCAGAGGCTAAAATTTCCTCGTGTGTCCTTGTTTCTATTTCCTCTGTTGTCTTGTCTTTGGGTTTCCCTAGAGGACCCTTTTTGAATAAGGTCTAAGATGTACAGTTCTTTCAGTTGTATTTCTTGTTACTACACAGTAGCCCTATTGATGTGGCAGTAAAGTATGGGGAAGGGGAGCATGCCATAGTCCTATTATTAGGTCTCAGTCTTTTATTGAGCCTGTGCCCCTGGGCAGTGACCTGCACAGTTGCTTCTCAGTTTCCCCTCCCGTTCCTATGTGAGACAGAAGGCTAGAACTGGAGCTAGGTATTTCCCTTCCCCCAGGCTGCTTAGGCTATAGTAAAATAGTTTCCTTTGAGGACAGGCCTTGTTAAGAAGAACAGAATGCTATCAGCATATTTCAAAATGGCTACTTTTCCCCTCCCTCCTGCTTGGAACCATTTGGAGATTTTTCTCCAATCTACCAGCTTCTTACAGTGAAGATTAGAGAAAAATCTCCAAACTTTTGTTGGTTTTACTCACTATTGCAAGCCCTCTCTGGAGTTTTTAATTCTCCAAGCTAGTTCATATCGAAACTCGAGCAATTTCTCAATTGCAGTGTAAGTTTTCCTACCCTGTTACGGATTCCAGCTGCAATTTCAGCTTCTGGGCTACTATGATTCTCTGTATCTACATGTCCGTCTCCAATTTTGGGTGCAGCAATTTGCACTCTGACTTTAATTTTCTGATGGATGTGGAAAGAATGGCTGATTTCTAGTTCGTTTAGCTTTTTTCTTTTGTTAGAATGAGATAACAACTTCTTTGCATATTACATACTGGACCAGAAACCAGAAGTCATGTATGGGTTTTTATATCTCATATCGGTAGACCGAAACCCCTGAATTTCTGGTTCATTATGTCTAGGATAGGGCCTATGAATTTTTATTTCTAACCTGTTCCAATGTAATGTTGTTGATACTGGTCTGGGAATCAATATTTTTAGAACCACCAGATTAGAGTGTATTTTTCACTGAAGTACATTCTCCAGTCGTTTCTTAAAAGAAGAAATAATAGTAAGTAATTTCTTGAATTATTCCTTCTTTCATAAATCAGGCTTCATTTTGCTACATATACATATCTAACTATCGATTTCTCTGCTCTGGATTCTAGCAAACCTTACTGTATTTTCGTCTTTCTTCATTTAGTAAGCGAACTTTTAGAAGATCCTTTCAGCCTTTCAATCTGGAAACTTGTGTCCTTAATTTCCAAAAAAATTTACTTAATTGCTTTTTTGATGATTTCTCCTTGTCCATATTCTTGCTTATCTCTTCCTGGGCCTTTTCTTTATTGTTATTTGCCCTTCCCATAGTGATCACCTTAATTTCTTATCTTAAGTTGTCTCCTTCCCATCTCTTTATCTTTGATGTCTATTTTCTCTAAGATTTTCTTGACTTTTTCTTAAATCCTTTGTTTATTTATTTAGGTTTGGCTATCATATTTCCTCTCACTGTCTCTGTCTCTCACTCTGTCTCTCTAAACTCTTTCCTATTTTCAGTTATTACATGGCTTGGAAATCTTACATTTTGCCCAACAATGCAGCAACAGAAACTAAAATTATCACAAGATTTATCTGAATTGGAATAGACTTGTTAACGAGGAGGAGGAGAAGCTGTTATTAAACTGCTTCCTAGAGGATGTTACATCTCATACATATGTAGAGAGACTACAGACCAAAGGAAGGAAAGATAGTTAAATAACATATCTCTGCTTTTTATGTCCAATGAGGAATAATCAACTAGTGTATTATGGTTTCAAAAGGATAAATCAAGATTTTGAACTCTATTAAAAAATCAAATATTTTCTTTTCTTTGAAATGATGAAAAAACATAATTCATCTGTGTCTAATGGGAAGATGGGACAAGACAAAATTTGAGAAGGAGGTCCCTATGTGCTCATGCTTAGGACCTAGGTTTAGATACTATGGGAAATAGGGGGTTATCTGCTCAGCAATGGAAACACGGACATGCTGGATCCAACTTAGCCATAATTCACTAAAACAGAGCTAGGAAGTTGGCTTAAGCGTGCCATTGAGTACATCTTCTAAAATTTTAACTTGGGGCATGGAAAGAGCTTGAGAGTCTCTCTACAGTGGCTAGAGCTTGAATACATACATTTCAGGAAGTATCAGCAGGGATATTCCACTACCTGAAGAAAATATTACAGCCGTGGAAAATGAGGTGGCCACAACCTATATAAAATGTAAAACCTGAGACTGAGAAAAGCCTGATGACTTTTGGACTTCTGCTTCTTATTGTACTTGATAGCACCTGTGTCATTGTCCTTCCCAGGGCCTTACTAAACGCATCCTGCATGTGCATGACAAATGAATTCTCTTCTGCTTAGGCATATAAATTCTATTTTTTCTCTTGCATCTGGATGATTTCTAACTAAAATGGGATTGCAGCAAAATAAAAATATAAAGAAACAAACCCAGACTATGGCAATGGTAATAAAACCATCAAATACATTGCTTGCAAAAACATTGATATTGACGACAATTTGTAATCTCTACCCTCCCCCAAGTCATTCAGATCCCTGCAATTTACATTAGCAGGCAACATCAACAGTGGCAATACTACCACTTGGGAGGTAAATCCTTTGGTAAAAGTATCATCTTCATTAGATAAAAATACCGGGAGTAAATTCTCTCAGGAGAAATACAAGCATTGCAGAGATCAGGAATTCACATTGTAGAGAGCTTTGGGTGTTGGTTAATATTTGCTAGTTCATTGGGCAATAGTAGCAGCAGCCACATCAGCAACAACCCCTTTAGCAACGTGGGAGGTAGAGTATCAATAATTACAACTTTGCAATTAGGAGAGGAATTATTCCAAAGACTTGATGTAAACGTTCGTAGCAGCAGAGAAAACAAAATGTTGAATTTCAACTCTATCAAGAGGACTATTTTGGGATTGTTATCATAATCCAGTTATCCCCCAGGACTCTGTGACACAATATATATGTCTTACAAAGAGGTGGTTAGGAGTATTTTAGGTAATAAATGTAAACTAATGATTCATCATCTTAAGCAATGTTTGTGGCTTTTTGGAAGTATAAGCATCATATAGATAAAGATTCAAGATTGCCAAAATAAAATTGAATGCATCCCATCTAGGAAGGTTAAGGGCATATTTTTCCAAACTAATCTTTAGAAAACAAAATATTTCCAAGTTGTGTATAATTCCTAATAGTATGAATCAAATTTGCTAAATAATATTTTCCAAAAGAGATATCACAATTTATTTTCAAAAAATAATATTAATTATTAATTATGCAGTTCTCTAGACATGATGTTTTTGTGAGCTTATAGTAAATAAATTCAAGAGTTTAGGATTTTTTTGTTTCTTTATTTATTTTTAACATACAGACAATGAGAGAAAGAAAGAACTGAATTTTCAGCAAAGTTTCTCCTTAATCAAAGTTACAAACTAGCTGTTGGATTTATTAAGCTCAGTTAAAATTCTCTGACATTTTTATCTCATTATTACTGACAGCCTGGAAGCAGTATCTTGTTTGTCTGGTAAGCAGAGATTTTTAAAAAAATATCTATTTGCTTCATAATTTTTATTGTTTATTTTCCAAGGTTATGAAAAATTCCCTTAAAAGGAAATGGTATATTGATTTTAATCTGCATGTAATATATCTATTGCGACATGAATAAACCAAAACTTAATTTCACGCCTTGTTGTTTCAGACAATTACAATATATTGTTTTATGCATTACATTTATATACAATGGAATACACTTCTTTTGAAAATACTGATAAAGTTATGTGTATGCCAATATAAAATCATCACTAAGTTTTAGTGATACTTGACAGTGTTATACTGTTGTAAAAATATATAAATATGTACATAGACATATGTGTGGAGAATATCCAGAAGGATGATTCAAAATCTGATGACAGTTATTATCCTTGGAGTAGAGAAAATATTTACTTTATATTTATCCTTTCATATTTAAAATATTATGCATATACAAAGATTGCACAAAAACTGTGTAGATCAACAACGTATCACAAGCTAACAGCTGTATAGTCAGTACTTGGGTCAGGAAATAGAACTTGCTAGCACGTAGGACTCTGGTAAGTTCTCCTGCCCGTTCACCATCTCTTCCCTTTACTCCAAAGTTAACTACTGGCCTGAATTTTAAAGTAGTCTGTTTCTTGAATTTTATATGTACATATATATTCCTAAACACTACTTCAGTATCACCTGATTTTTTTAACTTCCTATAAATGGAATCATACAGAACATATGGTTAATTTTATTGAATAATAACAAACAGTTCGGTAACAAGATTCTCCCCAACAGCTAAACCTTCTTAGCAATATTTGACCTGAGAAACCTAGTTTATTTTAGATATTTTGGTGTTTTTTGGTAATATAACATTGTGGTTCTTTTTGTATTTTATTTAATAACAGCTATTTCAATTTTCATTGTACATTTAGATTTCTGCTTTGCAACGTCTATTCTAGTCTTTTTTTGCTACTATGTTTTTAATTCCTTGTTTATTTATTTTGTTTTTTGGTGAGGAAGATAGGCCCTGAGCTAACATCTGTTGCCAATCCTTCTCTTTTTGCTTGAGGAAGATTGTCACTGAGCTAACATCTATGCCAATCTTCCTCTATTTTATATTTGGGGTGCCGCCACAGCATGGCTTGATGAGTGGTGTGTAGGTCCGGCCCCGGGATCCGAACCTGCAAACCCCGGGCTGCTGAATCAGAGTGTGCGAACTTAACACCTACACCACCGGGCCAGCCCCATTCCCTGTTTATTTTTAAATATATATTGGATAAAAGCATTTATCAGTTATATGTGTTGAGAATAGTTCCTCTCTCTATTAATTGCTGTTTCACTCACTTTATAGTATCTTTTAATAAATATTAATGACTAATTTTAATGTAGTATAATTCAATGGTTCTTAACTGGGAACTGTTTTGTTGTCTAAGGGAAATTTCGCAATAACTGGAGTCATTTTGTTTTTTGCAACTTGTAGGGTGTTAACGGCATCAAGTGGACAGAGACCATGGATGCTGCTGAACATGTTATAATACTTGGGTAGCCCAACCATAACAAAGACTTATCCAGTCCAAAATGTGGACATGCTGTATGCTGTGCAACATTTGTTGTGTATCAAGCAGACCCACATGTATGATTCTGTTTCACTATAAGTTCTTCTTAAACTAGAGATTATTTGTATTTTACTGGAGGAAGGTGTTAACGAAGTAAATGTAAATATTCCTCAATATTTTTGCCACAATAAAAACATACCCTTTTTTGTCACAAGTCTCCCTTGTTAAAGATTTTATTCTCTGTATCATTTTAAGACATATAGGGTCCTTATTTGAAAGCATCTGGAATCTGGTGTCACACCACCAATTTACATACCTTTTTCTCTGGGATCCCAGCACACCAAGACCTAACTTTCTCTAGAACCTTGAGTTCCTATTTTTCACTTTCCTTCCAAATACAATGTTACAAAATCTAGGCCTCTATCTTAATCTGCTTGGGTTACTATAACAAAATACCGTAGTCTGAATGGGTTAAACAATAGACATCTATTTCTTGCAGTTTTGGAGGCCTGAAAGTCCAATGTCAGGGTGCCAATATGGTCGGGTTCTTAGCGAGGGCCCTTTTCCTGGCTTACAGATGGCTGCCTTCTCACTGTGTCTTCATGTGACAGAGAGAGAGCTCTAGTCTCTTCCTCTTCTTATAGGGACACTATTCCCATCCTGGAGGTCCTGCCCTCATGAACTCTTATAAACCTAATTATGTTCTGAAGGCCCCACCTCCAAATAACATTACACCAGGGCTTAGGGCTTCAACATATGAATTTGTGAGGGACATAAACATTCAGTCCGTAATAGCATCTGTTCTTTATTCAGCTAATCAATCCCAAAATTCGAACTGGCAAATATCCTAGGTGATGAACTGATTGCTAATATAGAGTTAAACTAGTTTCTTTTTCTTCTTTCTTTTGCCTCCTGACAATGCTGGTTGTCTTTGTTATCCTCCCACAGCCTCATCTATTGTTTTTTGTTTGTTTCTTTTGGTGTGTAATTAAGCTTTCCTAATTATTTTCTTTGGGAGGGTTAATTTATTACAAGCTATTCTCTCAAAGCAAAAAGTGAAAATCTTATTATGGTGTGAATTTGTCTTTCCCTAGTTAATAATAAAGTTGAACTCTTTTCATGTATTTATTGGCCATATGGATTCCTTCTTTCATAAAATTGCATATGCAATTCTCTTGCCTTTCTTCTATTGGATTGTTTATCTTTTTCCTTATTGATTTGTAGGAGGTATTATATTTCTCTCTCTCTCTCTCTCATAGCCTTTTCTTGTTTACAAGCCTGATCTTTGCCTTATTTTTTAATTTATATTTTGCTGTCTTTTGATAAACAGATGTTTTCAACTTTAATGCAGTCATTTTTACTTATTATAGTACTTTTCATCATTAAGAAATATTTTGCTACTCTAGGAGAGAAAGAAATACTTCTCTATACTTCTAGGTTCTTATGTCTGGTCTAACAATTAAATTGACATGAGACAGAATAACAGGAGAGAATCAAACAACTTGAACAACACGTGTACATGGGAGAAACCCAGGAAAACTGAGTAACTCACCAAAATGGATGAAACCACCACCTTAAATACCATCTTCAGCTAAAAACAAAGGAGGTTGTTGGGGGTAGTGATTTGACACTTCAAAGGGGAGGAAGGCAATTCACGAGATGGAAAAGCAAATGTTTGGTAAACAATGTTTGCCATGCCTTTCAAAGACAATGGAACATGGAGAGGACTTTGACCAAATGGGCCTTGCTAGGTTCCTCCCTGTCTACCACACCTACTTCATATTATGCTATAGTTACCTATGGTGATAGCTCCTTCTTGAAACAAGCCTTCTATTTTAAATTCTTTTCTGTAGTTAGGGGGAAGGTCAAAGTTTCTTCCTGAGTCTTTTGTTCTTGAAAATAATCAAGCCAAAGAGACCCATTTTGGGGTGACAAATTCTGCTCCCCTAGTATACCCAAACATCAATAAGGTATTTTCTTATATTTTCATCCTATTTTTTATTGTTTTTCCATATATGTATGTAAAAATATGTATATATCCAAATTAGAGAGGAAAAACTATATGCATATAATTATATACTTATATATAATTCCTTGTTTTCTGCCTGTATGTCCACTTGTCTAACAACGTTTATTTTGAAAATAGAATTCTTTTCCTACTGCTCTGCAGTATTTTCTTGTGCGTAAACCATGTTTTCATATATGTGTAGGTACGTTTTAGTGATAATTATTTCATTGGTCTTTCTTTTATTCAATATCATACATTATTATGTTTGGTAGATTTATAAATCTTATTATATGATAAGGTATCCCATGCTGTTCTTTTTATAGTGTATATTAGCTATTCTTTAATTGTTCATGTATATTTTAGAATTCATACATCTAATTATGAAAAATGTATCTAATGATATTTTGACTGTCAATATGGTGATGATTGACATCCTTAGAATATTGAGTTTTCCAAAATGTGATCATTGAATAGATATCATTTATTTATCATTTATTTAATGTGTCAACAATATTTTATAGTTTCCTTTGCAGAAGTCTTATACATCATTGCTTATGTTTATTTGAAGGCCCTGGTATTTCTTGATGTTATGGTAATGATAACTTTAAAAAACTTATTTTCTACGTGTTTATTTTTGCTATTTAGAAATGCAATTTTTAAAAATTTTGTCGTTTACTGGGGTATTATTTACATAAAGTAAATTTCATCTTTTAAAGTGTATAGTTCTACAAATGTACATACATAACACCACCAGGACCATGAGGATAAGAATATTTCCATCACCTTTAAAAAAACTCCTTCATGGCAATTGGAGTCAATTCCCTCCCCCTATCTCCAGTCTGTGACAGCCACTGCCCTTATTTCTGTCTCTAGAATTTTGTTTATTCCAGAATGTCGTATAAATGAAATTATTGAGTATAAGGCTCTCTGAATCTGGCTTCTTTTACTTAGTAATTACTTTTGGGTCTCCTTTGTGTTATGTTTATTTATTGATACATGTATAAGTAGCTTGTACCTTTTTATTGGTGAGTAGTATTCTACTGTGTGGGTATACCACAAAATGTTTTTACAAGTAATAGGCATTTGTTTTCACTTTTGTGCTATGAAAGGTTTTTAAAACTAGAATTAAAATATCAGAGTTTTGGAAAGATGTATTCAGCTACAGAGGGACAAATAAGGAAAAGGACAATAAACTAAGACTATGGTTATTGATATGAGAAGATATACATCAGTTCAGGAAATTGAAGTCAGTATTTATCTTAGGTACGAATTTTTAACAAATTTATTTCAGTATACCTCTATATCATAAAATTCACCAAAAGTGATTGAACAATGCAATAAGTTCACTAAATTTACATTGTATTCCAACCATTACCATAATCATGACTTTGGATATGAAAATAGTCTTAGATATGGCACCAGATGCACAGTCCATAAAATAAAGGAAAACTGATGATTTGGACTTCATCAAAATTAAAAATTGATGTTCTTCAAAAGATACCATAACAAAATGAAAAGACAAGCCATAGACTGGAAGTAAATATTTCACAAATCATATATCTCATAAAGGCTTTGTATCCAGAATATGTAAAGAACTCTTATAATTCAATAATTAAGTGACAAATAACACTATTAAAATTTTAGCAAAAGATTTGAATGGACATTTCACGAAAAAGATATAAGAATGATTAATAAGCACAATAAAAATTGCTCAAAATCATAGTTGTTAGAGAAATACAAATTAAGATCACAATGACCTCTCACTTCACACCCAATAGAACATTTATATTAAAAGGATAGATAATACCAAGTGTTGACAAGGATATGGAGAAACTGGAACTCTTACAAATTGCAGAGCAGAATTTAAAATGATAGAGCCACTGTGTGAAATAGTTTGGTAGTTTTTTAAAATGTTAACCATAAGCTTATCAAATGTTTGAGTGATTCTATAATTAAAACTACAATAAGATAACATTATATACCTATTAGAATAGCTAAAAATAAAATTACTATTCATACCAATGTTGTTGAAAATGTTGAGGAACTGTAACTCTTGAACACTGCTGGTCTGAATGTAAAATGGTACAAATAGGAAAATAATTTCTTATAGATAGTAAAAGAGTTTGACAGTTTCTTTAAAAAATTAAACAAAATTATATCAATGGATATAGATTAGTGGCTTTATGAGTCAGGGATGGAGAATGCATGTCTGTAAAAGAACAAAACAAAGGATATTTGTAGTGATGGAAATGTTCTGTATCTTGACTGTATCAATGACAATATCCTGGTTCTGATACTGTAGTATAGTTTTACAAGATGATACCTTTGGGAGAAACTAGATAATGGTTATATAAGACCTCTCAGTATTATTGCTTTCAACTATATGTGAATCTATAACTCAAAATTAAAGATTGTTTAAAAAAAGAGATAAACATGCATTTCTCATATGATGCATCCATTTCACACCTGGTTATTTACATAAGTGAAAATAATACATATGTTACATGATGAATTGTACAAGGAAGTTTTTATTATAATATCTCAAAACTACAAATTACCCAAATGTCCATAAATAGGTGAATAGATAAACTGTTGTACATACATAAATTGGAACACTATTAAGCAATTAAAATGAATAAAATATTAGTACACACAATGACATGTCTGAGTCTCAAAATAATTATGTTGAGTTAAAAAGACAGAAAAAAACAGTCCATACTGTATAATTTAATTTATGTAAAATTCTAGAAAAGCAAAAATGATCTATAGTGATAGAAAGAAGATCTGTGATTGCCTGGGTTGATGGGAGAAAGGTGTTGGGAATGGATAGGAAGGACAGATTACAAAGAAGCATAAAGGAGCTTTGGGTTTTAGGGTGAATACATTTACCTTCTTGATTATGGTTATAGTTTTACAGTCATAAGCATTTGCTAAATATACGAAATTGAACATTGAAATTGTAATATTCATACATTTCAATAAAAGGAATGAAGTACTGATACATGGTACAACACGGTTGAAAGTTGAAAACATGCTAAGTGAAAGAAGCAAGACACAATAAACCACATATTGTATGATTCCATTTACATGAAAGGCTCAGAATAGGCATAAAGACAGAATCCATAAAGACAGAAAATCCATAAAGACAGAAAATATATTAGTAGTTTCCAGAAGATGGGGGACAAGAGGAATGAGGAATGAGTGCTGGTTTGATTGTTTGTTTTGCTTTTTGCTGAGGAAGATCTGCTGTGAGCTAACATCTGCTACCCATCTTCCTCTTTTTGTATGTGAGCCGTTGCCACAGCATGGCCACTGACAGATGAGTGGTGTAGGTCCATGCCCAGGATCCAAACCTGGGCTACTGAAGTAGAGCACACAGAACTTAACCACTAGGCCACGAGGGCTGGCCAAGTGCTGGTTTCTTTATGTGGTGATGAAAATTTTCCAAAATTAGATATCTGTGATGATTGCACAACTCTGTGCATATGCTCGAAACCACTGAATCAAACGCTTTAAAAGAGTAAGCTTATGATATATGAATTATATCTAGATAAATCTATTATTTTAAAAAATACAGGAATAGGTTGTTGGAACAATTTGTAAATGCTAATCACCAATAAACTCTCAAATATCTATGTGTTTGTCCATTAAAATCCATGAGTGTTGTGACCTATACAGTATCAGTGCATTTCAGAGTTTACTGGAGGTGTGTGTATAACTCTTTTGGATTGTCAACATTCTAGAATCAACATCACAAAAGATCTATAAACATCTGAGGATTCTTGGCTTAGCATGGATAAGAGAAAGTGGGTGGAGAACGAGAACTATTTTAAGTATATTAAAGCCATTCCACAGAAGTGCTTTCCATGTAGGTCCAGAAGGTAGTCCTAGAATCAGTGTGTGACAATTATCACAAGACAATTTTAATTTACTAATGTATTTAGCCACTCTTGCTTACCATATGTGCTTAGTTGATTACAAAATATGGCAACAGGTTTCCATCTCTCCATGTAACCACTCTCTTTGCATGTGACTTTGCATTTCCTCCAAACAAGCGTAGAGTCTTTTTTCCTACCTTTTGATGCTGGAATGACTTTAGAATCAAACAGCTTAGGCTCCAAACAGCCTTGCAGTTATTTTCTGCTGTTCCTCTTAGAGCTCTGCCACCACCATAAGCCAGTGTTAGCACCCTGGAGGATCACTGAAAACACAGAGCAGATTTCAGTAGTCTCAGTAAAGATCTCTAATATACAAGCCTAGATCAGCCAAGTTTAGCTTATATCAACATAACTATCAAGGTAACCCATAGCATCACGAGAAATAAATGATTGTTGTTTAACACTGCTAAGTTTTGGTGTGGTTTGTTATTCAACCATGGCTAATTAATGGAGTATATCTCACTGATTATTCCAGGATTTTTTACCTTTTGTTCTGAATATTTCTTTTTTTTTCCATTTTAATAATAAATTTAATATGTATTGGAGAAAATATGACTAGCTCATCAAATTCATGATATCAATTATATTAGTGAGTTCATTTAATGTTGTTATTAGATAAAACAAAAACCATGAGGGTTAAATAAGTGGCTGAAGTTTGAGCAACACTGAATATATTTTATAGAGTCATCACATATCTTAAAATAGGCAAGTATATTTATTTACCACCATATTTAGTATGACTAACCAGTATAAAAATTATAGGTAAAGTTATTGCATTCTAACATCTGGGTAATAACCAAGTTATTGTATATTATCCACTATATATAATATAGTATCAAGATATCAGATCTCATATCTAATGGTATGTTGCAGAGAGAGTGTTCTTGCATTTTTTTGTGTTAATCTCAATCTGACTCTTTTGTAGCTCTGTTTTCATCTTTCTGAAAGCTTACCCTTTTTGTCTTTAATATTTTTAACTTTAACTCAATGATGTAGAAGTATTTTGTTGTTGATACTTTTGTTGTTTGCTTTGTTTCAATCCATTGTGACTTTTCAGCAAGTCAATTTATGTTTTAATTTAATTACTGAAGATAGTCAAATATTACTTTTTCAAGTTTTAACTCTGAGACTAGTAAAAGGTGGATTTTCAACATATTTCTCTATATTTTCTTACCCTACTATAATATTATCAATCACTATCCCTTCCCCATACTTTCTAGATTATTTTTCCACTTTGACCTTCCAGCTCATTATTCACTACTTCTGCCATATATATTAGATAGATATATTAGATATGATATATATCATTGAAGGAGGATTTGTTCTCAATTAAGATTTTGCTGAGCAATAATGCAGGGAAGGGAGATACAGATAGAAACATCTTTTCCAAGGCATCTCTGAGCCTGAAGCTTATACAATTAAAGAAGTACATAAAATAAATACAAACTACCTTACCTTTGCAAAATTTTCACATACATGTGGTCAAGTGAATACTTTGCTAGTGTCCCACTCAGATCCTTGGAAACAGCCCGCGCAAATGAGAGACCTAGTAGCCTAAAATTTGGTAAAACCACATCTGCTTCTAACCCCCACTAGGTCTTGGGGCTTCTATTTTCCCTCTACATCAGACTCTAAACATGTCACCCCCCGAAGTTTTATCACAGTTTTGTTCAAATGCTGAGTATAACTCTGCATTCATTCTACCTCTATATTTTTAGGCAGCATGTTAGTGTTCAGTTTTGAATTGATGAGAAAATTGAATCCATAGCGTGCTTTTCAAGAGACATGTATCCGATGAAAACAACGGGTCGCTTCATCCCCTTGTTTTCCCTTGCCAGTAAAGACTGTTTCCTTGCTAAGGCAGTGTTACTAATGATGTGATGCTGTTTAAGCCCATATATTTTGGAGCAGAAAAATAGTGTGAGAGCCACTGGACCAAAAATACCTGCAGTTAGCAAGTAAATAAATAAATAAACTTGTCATTAATGTGCAAACACTGATGCTTTATTGGAACTGAGAAAGGTTATCTCACAGTGTTTAGAGATGTTGACATTGAATAGATAACAAAAATATTTATTAAAGATCATGCAAAATTAAGAAGAGTCAGTAACAGTGATCAGCTTATGATAAATGATATCTGTGTGAAATATCAAATTTATATTAAAACAATAAATTTGGGGATATCAGATTCAAACTGAAGTTTTGCCATGACTTTAACATATAGAATACAATATTATTTGTATGTGTGTGCAATCATTTACCTGTACATACAAAAAACATACCTGGAGAAGTTACATCACCAAAACTTTCCATAACAAGGTAACTGCTTTTACAAGAGAATCAGAAATCACTATATTACCTCCATTCTAACTAAAGAAAAGATTTGGGGGATGCTTTGTCATTGTGTGGAATGCAATCTCACCTAAGGCACAGAATTATAATCATTTCACATCTTCTCTGGGTCATCATTTGATCTGCTGGGGATTATTGAGTCTTAGAGTAGGCAAGCATCTGGGTACAATTTAAACCTAGGTGATAATTAGAAGAGAGACTGACACTACTCATTTGAATAATGCAAAACACCATTGATATTGTGGGTAGAGTTGAGCTAGATTTTTTTTAAATGTGTGATCCAGATTACTTGCATCATAACTACTTGAAGTGCCTATTTAAAAAGCAAAATACTGGATCTTGATACAGAAACAATAAATCAGAGTATATGAAAGCAGCATTCTAAAATTTACTTTCAAAGCATCCCAAAATAACATTATATGCATTAATAATACTTATCTAAACACTCTTTCTATAATTCAATATTTGTCTTTGGGAGTTATGCATTTATAAATGTGTGCATGTAGGTTTGGTTCGATATTTTCTCACTAAAATGTCATAAAAAGTTCTTATTTCTATTTTTACTATAACATTTATTAAAGATCTCAAAAGGACTATGTATTAGGATATCAAAACTGACCCCTAATTTATCTTTTGTTCCTAAATTGTAAGATTTTGAGAGAAATGCAACTTCCGTGTTCTAGAGTTTAAAGATGGGGAAGGAGAGATGGATCCTAGAGCAGACTAGTCTCTGCAGGAAGGAATAGAAAAGAGAGGGGTGCAATGCTGAGATTTGAGGATGATCTTCTCTTGGAAGATACCAGAAACTTGAGAGCAAGGATAAGAACTGAGCTTTGTTCAAAAGGGCTCATACTCAAGGATTCACCTTTTTCCTCTTATTTTTTCCCCTTGCATCTTTATAAGGATATTTGTGTATTGATGGAAATACATAGATATAGATATATAATTTTCCTGTTTGTCACTCTACTTTTCTTTAATTATCCTCAACTGTTTACAGATGTTTGATAACCCTGTGTTTCCTTATTAGATTTGAAGGATAGGGTAAAACAGGGAAGATTGACTCACAATATCTCCTCCTGTGTTAGAAAAACTTAGTTTTCCACATGTGTTTCTTCTTTACTCTCACACTACTAGCATACTCACAACACTTCTGACACCAAATGTGTGGGGGTTTTCCCCACCAAGCTATTCTCTGCAACACCAGCTAGATGTCTTACAACTCAAGACATCTAGAACTGATAGTGTCGGAACTCAATTCTGACACTATCTACATGGAGATAGCATCAGATTCCACAGGTTAAGGGCTCAATGCCACAAGGCTGCCCTCCTTACCCCCACTTCAGATGCCAGTCACAAGCCCAAGTTATCACTTGTGCTTCTGACTGATTGGCTTTAAGTCTGAGGTTCCCATGACCCTCTCCTCAATTAATTTGCTAGAGTGGCTCACAGAACTCAGGAAAACAGTTAGTTATGTTTACTGGTTTATTAAAGGATATGAAAAAGGATACAGATGAACAGCCAAATGAAGAGATATATAGGATGAAGTCTGGGAAGGTCCTGAGTCCAAGAGCTTCTTGTCCCTGCGGAGTTGGGGAGCATCACACTCCCAGTACTTAGATGTGTTCAACCTGGAAGCTCTCAGAACCCCGTACTTTTGGAATTTTTATGGAGGCTTCATCAGATAGGTATGATGAATCATTAAGTCTATTTCCAGCCTTTCTTCTCTCTCTGGAGAATGGGAGTTGGGGCTGAAAATTCCAACTTCTAATCATGGCTTAGTCTTCCTGGTGACAAGCCCCCATCCAGGTGCCCACCAAGAGTCACCTCATTAGAACAAAAGACAGTCCTAGTGCTCTTGTCACTTAGGAATCTACAAGGGTTTTTAAGAGCTCTGTGCCAAGAACTGAGGACTAAGACCAATATATATATATATTTTTCTGTGATCTCACACCTCCTTTAATACATATTGGGTCAACAATCTTTCTAGGAATCTTTAATAGAGAGTATAAGAAATAAGAAATGAATAGCAACCAAATTAGCAGTGTCCTGTAGCAAAACTGGAAATATTGGTTGGGGGAACATGGACCATGTACTAACAGTAGCTGAATGGAAGATAAGTAGGATACTTGAGATCTAGCAGACTTGTTGACCCAATAAATAAATACTTATATTACAGTCCCAGTTTGTCCAAAGTCCCCTTTTACAATGTTACTAGAGGAACTCAACCTCTGAATGGGGGCAAAGTTTATGTTTCGTAGACTGTCTACCCATATCTCCATCTGTCTATGAAAATATATCATTTTACTTGAGATGATAACTTATATTAGACAATCATTTTCAGGAGCTGCAGAATATATTAATTGTTCAGATTTTGGTGGTTACCAAAGGTGGAGCTGGCTCAATATGGGACAAGTAGCTATCATAGGAGCATAGATAACAAGAAGGCTTCTGCTGCCATAAGCCATCAACAAGATTTATAGAGAAGAAATGGGCATGATATCTGTTCAATTAACAACATGAAACTTCTCTGTGCAATATTGGTTTTGATGTATCCCAACCTCACATAGTAAATAATCTATGAATCACTTCGAGTGTCCAATTTTTTTTCTTACTTCAGGTAGAGTGGTCACAAAATCAGTACAGAAACTATAAATTGTGTTAATACTTGCATTTGTAGTTCATTATAATAGATAATAAAAATTACAAACATTTCTCAGAACTTTTTTAGAATACTTAGGAATTGGAATAGACTTATGTTTATGTATTTTCCCACAATGTCAAATTTTAACTCTCTTTTGCAAAAGAATTGTGCAAGTTTATAGGAACACCATGGAAAAATGTTTTCCTTGATACAGAATCCTTTAGTGTTCTTGTAAGCAACCATATATATGCATTCATACACACACACATACACACACACACGTTAAGTTAGGTATTGAATATAGTTTGTGATAGAACAGGCTATGCCACCCTAATTATGTGTCCTTTTTGTATCTTTCAGGTAGAAAGAAAAGGGGAAAATCTTGAACCTGGTATTCTAAACTTGTGTCCTTCCCTTGAAGTTGACAATTTTGCTAAGTTTCCTAACACAATGTCAAGATTCTATTATTTTTTTTAATTTTTGTCCTCACATTCTTTTTTTTGTGTGTGTGAGGAAGATCAGCCCTGAGCTAACATCCATGCTAATCCTCCTCTTTTTGTTGAGGAAGACTGGCTCTGAGCTAACATCTATTGCCAATCCTCCTCCTTTTTTTCCCCAAAGCCCCAGTAGATAGTTGTATGTCATAGTTTGCACATCCTTCTAGTTGCCATATGTATGACGCAGCCTCAGCATGGCCAGAGAAGCGGTGCGTCGGTGCGCGCCAGGGATCCGAGCCCGGGCCACCAGCAGCGGAGCACGCGCACTTAACTACTAAGCCACGGGGCAAGCCCTGTCCCCACATTCTTATGTATAACCCTGGCTTTGATGAATTAGGCTGGGTCACATGTGACCATGAAAAATCCTTCTGTCCAGAAGATGCAAAATTAAATAGGCTGGAGAAAAGCAGGTACAGAGGCTTTCTGCCCCCATGCTGTAGGTCAGAGGTCTGATTTCGCTTCTTTGTATCTTCTCACTAGAACAACAAATACACTGAAGAGCAGATCCAAAGAACACAACGAAGGAAAGAAAGTGTTTATCAGAGATTGTCCAAGCTACCCTCCAAGACTTTCCTGGGTAGAGTCCTTCCCAAATAATAGCAATCTCAGACTCATTTTATAGCACCAACTGCAAGAGGGATACATACTCATACACACAAACACACACACACACACAAAATGACACAGATACACAGAAGGAGATGACACCCAAGAGGAGATTTTGAAAAACAAAGACAAAGGAAGCAAAGAATTCAAAGAAAAAGTCCAATAGAACCCCAATGAGCCACAGCTTGTAGATTCAAAACTTTTTAATTTGTGTTTCTTCCCCTAGAACCACATGAACCAACTATGAACTTGATCTTGACCCTACTAAAGACGAATAAAATTCTTTGCCCGGGAGTAGAAAGAGAGGAGATTTTAAGTTCCTTATAGAGGGTGGAATGTGCCAGTAAGACTGAACAAACTCTGTCAACGTCCATCCATCTATTCATTCATCCGTTTAAAACTATTTATGTAATGTCTTACATCTGTCACACTGTTTTAAATGCATACAGTCACTAATCAAGTGTATAGTATATAAGTTGAACTGAGGACCAGGAAGAGAAACGATGTTCTCTTAAGGTTGAGCTCATATATATATGAAGTCAGCAGAATAAGTTATGAAAGTATTAGTAATTCAGAAGCCCAAGGTGATATTATCACTGAGTAGAGCTACTGTCCAAATATATTTATGTATAAATGTTAGCAGTTATGTGTATGATCATAAATACAATTAAAATAACCAAGGGAACTTTGAGTATTTTGAAAGAGCCCAGTAAAGAAAAGTTTTTTTCCCTACCAACTTTTCTGATCAAATTGAGAAACAACAGCAGAGTCAAAAGATGAAGCACAAAATATATAAATATGATTACTGATAAAACCATGCGGGACACCTCAGCTGCTGTGACAGCTGGCTGGGTCTACTTCCTCTCAAACTAACTTCCCTAATGTCTAGGTCTTAAGGCAGCACACCAGAGGAAAATGTTGAATTTAAAGAGAAAATACACTTGCCCAGGCCACTTCCTCCCACTAGATCAGTGTAACAGGAAGCAGTGAAAGAGTAGAGGGACCAAATCTCCTATCTCAAGACATTAGCTGTTTCCAGTTTAGAAGTGATTCCATTGTCAGGTACTCCTGTTGAGGAGGAAAAATATTTCCTTTACCCTTTTAAGTTCTTCCGGCTGGATTAAATTAAACATGAGACAGAATTAAAGAACTAAATTGACATGAGACAGACCAACAGGAGAAAATCTAATTTAATTTTATACATACGAGGGCTCCATAAGAAGATGCTGCCCACTGGCAATTAGACCATTGAGGCTTATATGCCATTTTGAGCTAAGGAGAAGGGGATAAGAGTCTCTTCAAAGGAGCAAAAGACAA
Organism: Ceratotherium simum simum; assembly: GCF_057802395.1. Lineage (NCBI taxonomy): Eukaryota > Metazoa > Chordata > Mammalia > Perissodactyla > Rhinocerotidae > Ceratotherium > Ceratotherium simum. Next base: position 24,220,039 of record NC_141917.1, on the reverse strand, counting down.
GTCATAGAAAAGAAGATAGAAAGAGCAAATGTTTGGTAAACAAATGTTTGTCATGCCAAGTAGAGAAGTCTGTCTTATGTAAAACAAAGTTATCTTTGGTGATAGCTCCCTTTTTGCTGCAGGCTCTCTATCTAAATTCTTTTAGGTAGTTAAGGGTGGTAAAGAGAAAACTTCTGAGTTTTCTTTTTAAGAATAATCAGCCAAAAATACTCCTCATGCCAAACAGACACATCTGAGTTTGGCAAATTTTGCTCCCCTACACTCCGCAAGCAGTCAATTCACCTAACTGTAGTGGAAAGAAATAGGGTTGCAGCAAGAGTGCAAAAGTATACAGGGAGATCTATCCTCATGAATCTCCAACGGGAAACTGGAAAATGGCATTCCCTTCTAAACAAAAGAGTAGAAGCAAGAAAGAATTCACAAATATAATTATCATTCAAAACAAAACTCTTAGCAATCAGAGATCTCACACTTTCCCTTTTTAATTTATTCATTCTTCCTGAAGCCCTAGATATGTAAATATGTGATAATATATGAACAACTGTCTGCAGTGTTAGAGAAGAGGGGTGGGTTCTTTCATTTGAATAAGTAGGGATTATTCTGCCAATATGCAGTGAATAAAAATAACAATAAACATGGTTATGCTGAAAGAGCAGCTTTATAATGATTCAATATGAATATATATAATATTCATATATGAAACCATTATGAACGCTTACTCAAAAAGTAAAATAAATTAAAATTCATCAGAGATGTAAAGTCACACTCATCTTTAGCAGAATAAACTAGGTTTAATAGAAAGGAAATTATTAGTAAGCATTTTATTGTAGAAAAGTACTCCTGACTGCGGGTAGCTATAGATGAGGTACGTGCAGCCTTTGACACTATATTTGAAAGGTGGCATTTTTTTACCTCCAATGTAAGCAGACGTTAGATTTTCCTTACTTCAAAGAAGACACAGAATAAAACTTAAGGGGAGTAAAACCATCTCTGGAAAATGCAACACTAGTAATTTGCTGAATATGTTCCAACAAGCGTAAAATGGTTTGTATAAAATAACTAATTAGAAAAAAGAAGGCAAGGGAGAGGGCTAAAGGGGTAAAAGGGCACATGTGTACTGTGACAGACGGCAATTAGACTTTGGGTGGTGAACACAATGTAGTCCATACAGAAATCAAAATATAATGATGTACACCTGAAATTAAAAAATGTTAGAAACCAATGTTACCTCAATAAAAATTAATTTAAAAAAGACACAATGTTACTAAGTTTTTAGAATGCCTATTTACTACCCCTGTATAAATAAAAGGATCATAGCAAGTGGAAAATCATCCATTTTATGATCAAATGAAAATGTTTGGTGTGGAGAAAGTGCTCCCCCAGCTTTAAGCACGCTAAATTCCCCAGCTAGACTTATTCCATCTATCTTCTACTCTGCTTTCTGAATGCATGGGTATGCTGCCTAATGGAAAATAAGTATTTCAACTTAAAGATTGAAATCAAAGTTTTTAATCTAATCATTCACCACTGAAACACAGTAACTTATTACAAAGGCATAACTTCATCTGATGGTGAAGCATAGAAAGAATTGTATTTCTGTCAGTTGCAGGAATGCACTGTTGCTCAGTACTTGAAATGTCCATATTTACAAACAGTTTTATGAACAGAGAAAAGTTTCTTACAGGTTAAGAATTTATTAGGTACAGCCTCTAAATTTAATTTAAACTGTGAATTAAGCATTTGTTTTTGGAAATTGCTCTTTCAAATTTCAGTTCAGATTTTTGTCTATCCAGATACATTTCTAACACTGGGTCTTATTTTTCTTTTATAAAAGCTTATTGAGATATAATTCACATACCAAAAAATTCACCTTTTTAAAACGTATGGGGCCGGCCTGGTAGCGCAAGCGGTTCAGTGCGCACGCTCCGCTGCAGCGGCCGGGGTTCGCCAGTTCGGATCCTGAGTGCGCACCGAAGCACCGCTTGGCAAGCCATGCTGTGGTGGCGTCCCATATAAAGTGGAGGAAGACAGGCACAGATGTTAGCCCAAGGCCAGTCTTCCTCAGCAAAAAAAGAGGAGGATTGGCAGATGTTAGCACAGGGCTGATCTTCCTCACCAAAAAAATAAAAATAAAAAATAAAAAAATAAAATATACTAATCAGTGGTTTCTAGAATATTCGCAGTCTTGTGTGACCATTACCACTAATTCCAGAATATTTTCACTACCCCACAGAGAAGTCCCGTGTCAATGAGCAGTCACTACACATCCTTCCCTCTCCCTAGCCACTGGCAAGCACTAACATATTTCTGTTCCTAGGAATTTGACTATTTTGACCTTTCATAAAAATGAGTTCATAAAATATCTTGTCTTTGTGTCTGGCTTCTTTCATTTAGCATAACTTTTTCAAGGTTCATCCGTGTTGGAGACTGTATCAGAATTTTATTTCTTTTTATTGCTGAATTATATTTTATTGCATGGATATTCCACACTTTTTTTTCTAGTCCATTCAACAGATGATGGATATTTGGGCTGTTTACACTTTAGGCTATTATTACTAATGCTGCTATCAACAATTGTATGCAATTTTTGTGTGGACATACATTTTCAGTTCTCTTGGGTATATAACTAGGAGTAGAATTGCTGGATATGTAGGCATCTGTTTAACTTTCTGAGGAAGGGTCAAATTGTTTTCCAAAGTGGATGCACCATTTTACATTCCCCTCTGCACTGTATGAGAGTCCCAATTTCTTACATCCTTGCCCAAACTCACTCTGCCTTTTTGGTTCTAGCCATCCTAGCAGATGTGAAGCAATATTTCATAGTGGATTGATTTTCACTTCCCTAATAGGTAATGATAATGAGTATCTTTTTATATGCTTATTCTCCATTTGTGTATCTTCTTTTATAAAAATCTATGTTCATATTCTTTGCCCATTTTTGTCCCCTTAAAATAGGGTTATTTGCCTTTCCATTGTTAAATTGTAAGAGTTCTTTACATAAGCTAGGTCTTTTGTCATATATATGATTTGGATATATTTACCGCAATTCTATGAGTTGTCTTTTCAATTTTTGGATGATGTTTTTAAAGCAAAAAATTTTTAAATTTTGACAAGATCAAATTTGTCCATTATTTTCTTCTGTCATTTGTACTTTGTATATCATATCTAAAAAAACATTGTTCAGTTCAAGATCATGAAGATTTACCCTTATGTTTTTCTCTAAGAGTTACATAATTTTAGCACTTACATTTATGTATGTGACACATTTTGAGTTAATTTCTGTACATGGGATGAGGTAAGGTTCTGCTTCATTCTTTTGTATGTGGTGAGCTAGTGGTATCAGCACCATTTGTTGAAATGACTATTCTTTTGCCCATTGAATTGTCATGGTACACTTGTCAAAAATCAATTGACCATAAATATAATGATTTATTTTTGGACTTTCAATTTTATTCAATTGATGTATAACCCTATTCTTATTAAAGTACCACATGGTCAGAGAGGATGACAGCAAGATGATAAGCTAGGAGGTTTTAGCCCCCAACAAAAACAATTATTTAACAACTACTCACAGATGAAAATAGCTCTTGGAGAGCTCTGGTGTATAATTAAGAAGCTGTAGAAACCCAGTGAAGTAGAAAAAATTAGTGTGACTGCATAGAAAAGCTTAGAAAGGATTTAGTCTGAGTCACTTCAACCCCCAGGCTGACACAGGTTGGCACCAAGATGGATCCCTCTGGCCACGGCTCACCTTCATGGTGGAAAAGAAGAGCAAAAGGATACCCACAGCTTTTGCCACCAAGAACCCCCACAGTCTTTGCTGACACTGACACCAGTAGACAGAGGTGCCTAGAGTCCATGCTGCTATGTGCTGCTGGAGCGTGAGACACTGCTGCACCAACCCTGGAACCGGAGCCACCATTGTGACCTCAGGGACAGGAGCTGCTGGTGTGCACCACCATACCATTATTAGTGGATTTCTCAGCAGGAACCTTGCAGTCCAGGAAAGAGTAAAATAATATATTCAAAGTACTGAAAGGAAAAAAAAAAAACTTGCCAACCAAGAATACTATACCAGCAAAACTATTCTTTAAAAATGAATGAGAGATAAAGTCCATCTTAGACAAACAAATACTGATCTGCCTTACAAGAAATGCTTAAGGAATTCACCAAGCTGAAATGAAAGCACACTAAACAGTGACACAAAAGCATATGAAAGCATAAATCTTATTGGTAAAGCTAAATATATAAAACAATACAGAACAAGGTAACACTGTAATGTTGATGCATGAATTAATTTTAAAACTAATATAAAAATTTAAAAATAAATATTTATTAATAGTTACATAATACAAAAAGAATCAAATGCTGACTACAGGAACACAAAGTGCCAGGGGCAGGGAATAAAAGTCTAGAGCTTTAGTGTGCAATTGAATTTATCAACTTAAAATACATGGTTATAACTATAAAATTGTCTTATGCAAGCCTCAAACGAAGCACACACACAAAAAAACTATTAAAGATACATAAAAGATGACAAGAAACAAAACAAATCACTCCAAAAAATAATCAAATAACAAAGAAGACAAAAAGAGCCAAAGTAAGGAGTGAAACAACAGCAAAACAGACAGAAAACAATTAACAAAATGTCAATAGGAAGTTCTAACCTATCCAAAATTACTTTAAATGTAAATTGATTAAATTCCTCAATCAAAAGGCATTGAATGGCTGAATGCATAAAAAATAAACATGATCCAGCAATATGCTGTCCGCAGGAGACTGACTTTAAAAATTTTATTTATTTATTTTTTCCCCCAAAGCCCCAGTAGATAGTTGTGTGTCATAGCTGCACATCCTTCTAGTTGCTGTATGTGGGACGCGGCCTCAGCATGGCCGGAGAAGCAGCGTGCTGGTGGGAGCCCGGGATCCGAACTCGGGTCGCCAGCAGCGGAGCGCGCTCACTTAACCACCAAGCCACGGGGCCGGCCCGAGACTGACTTTAGATTTAAGGGCACACAAAGGCTGAAAGTGAAGGGATGGAATAAGACATTCCGTGCAATTGGTAACCAGAGAAAGCAGAGGTGGCTAGACTTATATCAGAGAAAATAGACTTTAGGTCAAAAGTTTTTGTAGAGACAAGGAAGAGCATTATATAATGACAAAAGCATCAATTCAACAGGAAGATATAACAATTATAAATTTATATAAATTTACATAATTATACCCGACACCAGAGCACCTAAATATATAAAGCAAATCTGAAGGGAGAAATTGACAGCAATACAATAACAACAGGGGACTTTAACTATCGATAGACCACTTTCAATAAAGGATTTTCAGACAGAAAATCAATAACAAAACAGCTGACATGAACAGTATTGTAGACCAAATTGATCTAACAGACATATTCAAAACTTTTTACTCAATGGCAGAAGAATACACATTTTTATTAAGTACATATGGCACATTCTCTAGAATAGACCACATTTTAGGGCACAAAACAAGCCAAAAAATTTAAAAAGATCAAAATCATTCTAGGTTTCTTTTCTGAGCACAATGAAATAAAACTAGAAATCAATAACATTAAGAAAATGGGAAAATTCACAAATGGGTGGCAAATAAACACCACAGTCTTGAACAACCAAGAGGTCAGAGTAGAAATCAAAAGATAATTTAAAACTATCATCAGACAAATTAAAAAAACCTCAACACATCAAAACTTATATGATGCAGCAAAAGCAGTACTAACACCAAAGTTTACAGCAATAAATGCCTACGTTAAAATAGAAGAAAGATCTCAAATAACTAACCAAATTATACACCTAAAGGAACTAGAGAAAGAAAAAGAAAGCCCAAAGTTAGCACATGGAAGAAAATAATAAATATTAGAGCAGAAAGAAATCAAATAGAGAATAGAAAAAACAACAAAACTAAGAGTTGGTTTTTAAAAGATAAACAAAATCAACAAACACTTAGCTAGCCTAACTAAGAAAGAAGACTCAAATATATGAAATCAGAAATGAGTAAGAAGACATTAAAACTAATGTCTCAGAAATAAAAAAAAGATCATAATAGACTATTATGAACAGTTATATATCAACAAATTGGATAACCTAGAAGAAATGGATAAATTCCTAGAAACATGCAACTTACCAAGACTAAATCAAGAAGAAATAGAAAACCAGAATGGGCCAATAAAAAATAATGAGATTGAATCAATAACCAAAAACCTCCCAAAAAGAAAAGCTTAGAACCAGGTGGCTGCATAGGTAAACTCTGCTAAACATTCAAAGAAGAATTAATAACAATAATTCTGAAACTATTCCAAAAAATAGGAGTGGAGGGAACATATGTAAACTCATTTTATGAGGGCAACATCACTCTAATACCAAAGCCAGAAAAAGGCACTACAAGAAAATAAAACTACAGGTCTATGTCTCTGATGACCATAGATGAAAAAATTCTCAATAAAATACTAGCAAACTGAATTCAACAGCACATTAAAAGGATCATATATGATGACCAAGTGGGATTTATCCCTGGGATGCAAGGATGGTTCAACAAATGCCAATGAATTAGTGTGATACACCATGTTAACAGCATAAAAGACAAAGCCACATGATCACCTCAATAGATGCAGAAAAGTAGTTGATGAAATTCAACATAGATTCGTGATAAAAACTCTCAACAAAGTAGGTATAGAAGACTTACCTCAATTCAATGAAGACCACTTAGGAAAAGCCCACAGCTACCATATTCAATGTAGAAAAACCAAAGCTTTCCCAATAAGATTTGGTACAAGGCAAGTACGCCTTCTCTTGCCACTTCTATTCAACATAGTACTGAATGTACATGTCAGAGCAATTAGACAAGAAAAAAATAACAAGCATCAACATAAGAAAGGAAGATGTAGAAATTATATACGTTTGCAGATGACATGATCATATATGTAGAAAACCTTAAAATCTTAAAAACTGTTAAAAACTAATAAATAAATTCAATAGAATTTCAGGATACAAAATAAACATACAAAAATTAGTTGTATTTCTATATACAAAAAATGACCTGTTCAAAAAGGAAATTAAAAAAATCTCACTCATGATAGTAACAAAAATAATAAAATACTTAGGAATGAACTTAACTGAAGAAGTGAAAATCTGGTACACTGAAAATAGTAAAACATTGATGAAGGAAATTAAAGAAGACACAGATATCTTGTGTTCATGAATCAGAAGAATTAATATTGTTCAAATGTCCATACTACACAAGGTGATATTCAGATTCAATGCAATTCCTATCAAAATCCCAATGACATTCTTTACATAAATACAAAAAACAATCCTAAAATTTATGGAACCACAAAAGACCCAATAGTCAAAACGATCTTGAGCAAGAAAAGCAAAGCTGAAAGTATCACACTTCTGGTTTTATAATATATTACAAAGCTACAGTAAACAAAACAGTTTGATATTAGCATAAAACAGACATATAAACCAATGGAATAGAAGAGCGAGGCCAGAAGTAGATCCACACATCTGTGGTCAATTGAACTTCAATGAGGGTGCCAAAAACACAAAGCAAAGAAAGGCTATCCTCTTCAATAAATGGCATTTGGAAAACTGGACCATATGTAGAAGAATGTTATTGGAACCTTATCTCATACCATATACAAAAATCAACTCAAAATGTTTAAAGAGTAGTTGCAAGACCTGAAACCATAAACCTACCAGAAGAAAACATGGGGGAAAATCTTCTTGACATTATTCTCAGCAAAGATTTTTGATATGACACTAAAAGCACAAACAACAAAACCAAAATAGAAAGGTGACATTTCATCAAACTAAAAACCTCTTACAAAGCAAAAGAAACAATCAACAGTTGTAAAAGGCAACCTACAGAATGGTAGAAAATATTTTCAAATACTGTATATGATAAGGGGTTAACATCTAATAATATATAACGAACTAGTATAACTCAATAGCAAAACAACAAATAACCTGATTAAAAAATGACAAAGGACCTGGATAGACATTTCTCAAAAGAAGACACACAAATGGTCAACAGGTATATGAAAAGGTGCTCAACATCGCTAATCAGGGAAACACAAATCATAACCTCACATCTGTTATAATGTCTGTTATCAAAAAACAAATGATAATGAGTGTTGGTGAGGATGTGGAGAAAAGAGAACTCTTGTACGCTGTTGGTGGGAATGTAAATCAGTACAGTCACTTCGGAAAGCAGTATGAAATTTCCGCAAAAAATGAAAAATACAACTACCTTATGATCCAGCAAGCCCACTTCTGGGTATATATACCAAGGAAATAAAATCTGAACCTTGATTTGATATCTACACTCTCATAGTCATTGAAGCATTATTCACGATAGCCAAGACATAGGAACAACCTAAATGTCTCTTGACAAAAGAATAAATAAACATTGACCATTTCATCATTATAAAATATTTGACTCCAGGAGAAATTTTGTCTGATAAAATTATAGCCTCTCTACCAGTTCCTTTTGGGTAGTGTTTACATGGTATATTTTTTCCATCTTTTTATTTTCAACCTACTTGTAGCTTTAAATCTAAATCTCTTGCAGATAGCATTGTAGTTGGATTGTGGTTTTTTTTAATCCTTTCTGCCAATCTTTACCTTTTACTATAGGTTTTAGTCTATTTACATTTTACATAATTACTAATAAGAGGAGATATATCTGACATTTTACTATTTGTTTTCTGTAGGTTTTATATGCTTTTTGTTTCTCTATTGCTCCATTACTGTATTATTTGGTGTTAGATATATTGGAGTATACAATGTTAATATTATTTTTGCTTTTTTTTAGTAAATTTCTGAGTTTCTTTTTCTGAATGGTTACCGTGAGGATTACAAATAACTTAGAACAATCTAGCTCAGACTAATACCAATGTAATTTCTGTAATATACAAAAACTTTGCTCTAACACAGTTCCGTTTCCTTCTCCACTTGGTACTATTGTCACATAAATTATTACATCTTTATAAATCATAAACTCATCAACACAGTTTTATAATTATTACTTCGTGCAATTTTTTTGAATAGATAGAAGAATAAAAGTGTTACAAATAAAATACATATTATTCAGCTTAAAAAGGAACGAAGCATGGATATACACTATAACATGTATGAATCTTACAAACATTATGTTAAGTGAAAGAAGCCAGAAACAAAATGCTACATATTGTGTGAAATCATTTATATAAAATATCCAGAACAGGCAAAAATATAGAGACAGAAAACAGATTAGTGGTTGTCAGAGGCTGGAGGAAGAGAGGAATGGGGTGTAAAAGCTTAATGGATACAGGGTTTTCTTTTGGAGTAATGAAAATATTTTGTAACTATATAGTGGTGATGATTGCACAACACTGTGAATGTATTAAACGCCCCTTAAAATTGTGAACATGATGAATTTTATGTTTTGTGCATTTTACCACAATAAAAATATCTATTTTTTTTGTTTTTATATTTACCTAAGTAGTTACTTTTATCACTGCTCTTTATTTCTTTGTATGGATTTAAATCACTCTCTAGTATCTTTATTTCAGCCATAGGGACTCCTTTTATTATTTCTCATAAGGCAAGTTTACAAGCAACAAATTTCCTGTTTTTGTTTTTTTGGTAATATCTCAACAAAATTTTGCTAGGTTTGGAATTCTCATTTGATTTTTTTTTTTTTTAATCCTTGAATATATCATCTACCTGCTCTCTGGCCTCCATGATGAGAAGTCAGCTGCTAATCTTGTTGAGGATCCCCTTCACATGACAAGTATATTTTTTCTTGCTGCTTTCACAATGTCCCTTTTTGAGTTGGATTTTGAAAATATTTCTGTGATGAGTTTCACATAGCTTTCTTTGAGTTTATCCTACTTGGAGTTTGGTGAAATTTTGGATGTGTAGATCAATGTTTTTCATCAAATTTGGGAAGTTTTGGCAATTATTTTCTCAAATATTCTTTCTGTCCCCTTCTCTTTCCTTCTTCTAGGACGCCCACTATGAATATTTTGGTATACTTGATGGTGTCACACACATCTCCGAGGTCCTGTTCATTTTCCTTCATTTTTTTTCCTATTCTGTTCCTCAGATTGGATAATCTCAATTGTCCTGTTTTCAAGTTGCTGATTATTTACTCTGTATGTTCAAATATGCTGTTGAGACATGGCAGTGAATTTTTTATTTCAGTTTTTATATTTTCAAATCCAGAATTTCTTTTTGGGTCTTTTTTAAAAAAACAGTATGTCTGTGTATTGATATTCTAGACTTCCTCTGGAGCAGTTTCTATTGACTGTATTTATTTCCCTGTGTATAGACTATATTTTTCTGTCATTTTGCATTTCTCTTCATCTTTTTTTTTTTTTTAAACTGAAATTTTTGACTAGTAAAATTTGGCAACTATGGGAATCAGATTTTTTTTCTCACTCACTCAGCTTTGTTGTTCTCTCTCTTTGCACATCTAGTTAACATTTTTTTTTTTTAAAGATTTTATTTATTTATTTTTTCCCCCCAAAGCCCCAGTAGATAGTTGTATGTCATAGCTGCACATTCTTCTAGTTGCTGTATGTGGGACCCGGCCTCAGCATGGCCAGAGAAGCGGTGTGTCGGTGCGCGCCCGGGATCCGAACCCGGGCCGCCAGCAGCAGAGCGCACGCACTTAACCGCTAAGCCACGGGGCCGGCCCCATCTAGTTAACATTTTAAATGTGGCAACTTTTAAAAACACCCCTCCCCACCACTATCCTCAGAATTCCCTGTTGTTTTCATTGTTGCTACATGTTCATTTAGTGACTTTTCTGGACTAAATCTGTAACATCTATTTTGTTGTCATGTGAAGTCTCTGCTCTGAAGCCACTGAAGTCTCTGCTTGGTTCACTTAATGGTGACTCGAGAGATTCCCTTAAATTCTTTGAACCGATAAGTCTTCTGATCTTTGCCAATATAATCTGTATTTGTGTGTGTGTGTGTGTGTGTGTGTGTGTGTGTACATGTTTTTAATGCTCTGCCAGGCACTTTCCAAGCCTACTTTAGTTTTCACTACCTATTTGCCTACTGTCTTAAGGTCATCCAGTTCAGAGTTCAGGACCATCACATGCAAAGTCTTGGGTGCGCACACAGCTCTGTACACATATGTAGTTGTAGGGAAAGAGGGAGAATCTCCCTCTGCCCTTTCCCTTAAGGTTCTTCTGGCTGGCCAAATAATCAACAAGACAGGTTAGCAGGAGAAAATATTACCAAGTTTAATAACATGTATACATGGGAGAAACTCAGAAATGAGCAACTCGTCCCTCTGTCTAAGCTGCTTGCTTAAGTATTGCAGCTAAAGACGAAGGAACGTGTTGGGGGTGGGTAGTGGCCTGGGACTTCAGAGGGCAGAAGGACAATTCTTTTCAGGGTCATCTATTGATAATTTGGTCAGGGAGAGATAGAGTTTTTTGATAAAAGGGGCTTGGTGCCCCTCCCATTGCAACATCTATTTTACATTATCTTTATAGCCATCATGATAGAAGATCTGTTCCAGGAATGAGCCACCATGCCAGATTCTCTAGGCAGTTAGTGGGGGAGGTCAAATATCCTTATTGTCTTCAGCTCGAAATAATCCGCATACCAGAGTGGTGCTTCCTGGGGCAGCTTGCCCTGAGCACCATCAGTTCCCTCCTCTGAAACTTCCCTAGAAGTTTCACATATTAAAAGCTGAGCTGGTGACTGTGGAGAGAGAAATCGTGTTAGTATCTGAGTGATAAGAAGTCTGCAAAGAGAGAAAAGAACGTAGATTAGAATGAGGATGAACAGGCAGAAAAGAACAAATCGGAGCACATTTCCCCACACTCCATTAAATCAGTCCCCCAATCCTGGAAATAAGTCAGTCCAATAAAATGTGTTAGCTTCGTTTATCTGATGAAAAATGTCAATCTTCTCTTTTAATAGATTTAAGTTAGATATTACTTGACCTGTTTGATTCACATAAAAGCAACATTTTTCTCCAATGATTGCACATGCTCCTCCTTGCTGGGCAGTGAGCACATCCAGAGCACGTCGATTTTGGAGCACCACAGATGCTAGGCTGTTAATCTCTGACTGGAGTATGTTCAAGGTTTGCATGGTGGTGTTGAACTCTTGCTCCATTACCATAGAGAGATTTAATATTGCCTTTTCCAACTCATAATCTCCAAAGCTGGGGAATAGGACTCTCAAGGCTGAAAAGAACTTGGAGTTGTGATACACAAATGGATTTTCCACGATTTCTCGACTGGCACGTTTATGTGGCACAATCTTATGAACAAACGAACCCAAGTTTGTAATTTGGCTAGCATTTAAGGTGGAGTGTTTGGTGACAGAAGGAGCCAGGTATCCAAGTCCGCATCGTCCTGACCAATTAGGTGGGAATCCTTTATACACTTTGTTGCCGCATAAAATGAAAAGACCAGTGTAGTTTAAAGAAAAGGTTAGAATTGAGTCTGTAGTTCCCATGATCTGGACTATTTCATGATCTGTGCCACTTGCACTGTTACTACCTAAACATCTCCATTTCCCATGGGCTCCTGTCAATCTGCGAGAACAGAACAGATTGCGGAATAGCTGGTACAGGAGGCCTGCAGTCTGATTTTGGCAGCTATAAAGCCTGGTCTTGTCACCTGACCAGGTGAGTCCAGATTTTTGATCCACCCATATATAGTCTGTGGCATTGGGCAGCCTAACCATGCGGATAGCTGCAATACCCCAAGTTGCACACGGGTGGCTCGTAGGCCATCCAGAGCACTTGGTGATTTGGCAAATGTTTGTGCCAGAGGGAGTAGTGATAGAATCACTTACAATTCCCTTGAGAGTTCTGAAGATGCCACCTGCGGAATCAAACCACAGAGTTTGACTGCAATATTGTCTCGGTATGTCACCCAGGAAAGGTCCAGTGCCATGTTTACTTTCAATGCAGAGGGAAAAACTTTCACCTATTGCTTGTACTTGGGCAAGGGACAGTCCTTGACCTTCTAAGTAGTATTTCTGTGGCCCAAGTGACTCACCAGGAGAAGAAGCAGAGTGAAGTTTCCCTTGTTGCGGATACCATACTCTGTTATTCATCCATTTTCCATATTTAGTCTACCAGGTGTTCATATCAGCAGGAACAAAGACTAGTTCAGGTTCTTTTGCACTATCTAGCTGTTGACATAACCAACAGTCAGATTGATTAGTTAGCGTGGCTAGGGCTTGGTAAACTGGCATAAGGGGGTGTTTGGTCTGTGCCCGACCTGTTGAAAAGGAGAGGGTTAGTAAAAGTAAGACACGGATCAGAAAAGAGCCCATAGCGGAGACTTAGAGAGGGGAAGAGGGACAGATAGAGACCAGCACT